>NC_142014.1:67163396-67785181 GCF_049901735.1 Notechis scutatus | reverse complement strand
AGTAGAATTAATCTTGCTTATTAAGGCAGTAGGTATAACAAATGATATGAATATTACAGGTTGCTGGAGTTGAGGGTCTTACTACATAGCCTCTTTAACATTTTAAGTCAGTAATTCATATATAAAAGTCGATTGAGCCAAAAGTTGAAATTAATTCTAGGATATATTTTTTATTTACTTGAACCCCCACAGCCTGCTCTAATGGTAATCTCTATTATTACCATAGATAGGTAGCTTCAACCTAAAGTAGCTTAGGAGTTATTTTCTGTTTTTGTCACCCTTTTAACTTCCTACTTAAGAGACCTTCTTTAGGAAGTTTGCTTCTCATGCATTTGGAATTCAGATTTCAGTCACTATTTACCTGAGCTTTCCCCATCTCCCTTCCTTTGCCAGACAAGGGATATGATTCCTTGGCAGAGACTCCCTGTCTCTCACATCCTTCCAAATATTTCAGCTTCTTCCCCAGCCCCATTTCCTATGCATTCTCTATGTTACTCCATATGGTTTAAAGTAGATGGAAAGGTTCAAAATTGCCCACACTTTCTAGAGAGTTACACTCACAATTAGACCAAGAAGGCAGATTTAATTAATTTTGTCCCTAACTGCATCCACTCTTTTATCTTTCATTAAAATGAATAGCCCATTTTTCCTCTGCAGCAGAGTGCACATAACTTTATACAGATGGTTTTATTTCCAGTATAAGGATAAAACCTTGAGACATTCGTGGGGGAAGAACCACTGAAGTGCAGTTTCATAACTGCTTTGTACTGCAAGCAATTCTAAAATTGCAAGTGTATTATCTCTGGGGAATATAGAGTGTTTACACATAAGAGCTGCTGTCATTGAGGTTTTGTGTTGAGTAGCAAATATAAGATAGGAAATGTGTCCCACTGTAACTACTACAAATTGATCTCCAGAGTGGAAAATGGTTCATGTAAGCAGTGGTAAAACTATAAATTAAGAGTGAGAAGCTTAGAGGGATTTGGGACTGACTGTGTTTGTCTGATTCATGGTGAAAAGGGATTTAACTCTAGTTCCATAGGGAAGAGTAGTGACTAATCTGTTTAATCATCTACAGGTTCTTCTTGGAATCAACTTCCTTGTAGAGAAGCAACTATAGATCATGATGGCCTTGTTCCCCAAACAAAGAATTTATATTAGTATTGATGTTGCTAGTTTGTGATTGGGATTTATGAAAAACACTTCCCATGTTGCCAAAATTTCTAATATTCCCATAAAGCACTAGACTGTCATTCTACTGAAATGAGTAAACAGTTGCATAGGATTGAAGCTTTAAGTAGTTTGACTGGGTGTGTCCTTTTTTGCTTCTGCTTTCTATTTCTGCTTCTATTTAGATAGTGAGATAATGGGAGGGGGCTATAAATTTAATATATACTGCGTTTCCCCGAAACTACGACCTACCCCCAAAATAAATCCCAGCCTGTTTTTTTAATAATAAACTTTATTGCCTAATATAAGCCCTATCCCCCAAATAAGCCCTAGTGAAAGGGGGTGGCCATGGCCAGCATAGGCAGCTATCATGCACAGGCCAACAGAGGCTGCAACCCATGCAGCATGTGTGAGCTGAGTACCAGTGCAACCAGCAGGCGTGGGGGAGGCAGGTGATTTGGATGTGCCGCGTAGGCTGCAGGCGGCCGGGGGAGGCTCATCTTTGCATCTCTCAGCTTGCCTGCAGCCTGCGTGGCACGTCAGGATCACCTGCCTTTTGCTCTGTGCCTTCCATTCTGCACAGCCATAGAGTGCACCGACCAAGGGACTGGCGGGTTGCAGCTGCTGCCAGATACCGTTGGTCATTGCGTGCTTGCTGGCTCTTGTGTGTGCCCCAGGGGGCAGGGCGCCCAGCCAGGTTGATCACCCTGAAATCGTGTTTATAATCGTGTTTTTTAACCTAGTGCTCATTTTGAGGCCCTGATCTTATTTTCAGAGAAACACAGTATATGTTTCTGTAGAGATTGCATCCTCCAACCGAAAATCTTCAGCCTTGCTCTTAGGAATCATGGGAACTGTACACCATCTCATCTATAGTATCAGACTGGAGAAGGTAGGTGAAATTCTGATATCTGATAATTATAAAGCAGTGATGTTGATGTTGCATAGATCATCCTTCCTTGGAGTTGGTGACAACAGATGTTTTGAATCTGAAGGGAGAAATTTTATATAAAAATCCATGCTCTTTGGTATTAGCCTTTCAGTACATGAAGGTATGGTTTCTGTTATAGTTACCAGATGGAATAAGGCATGAGGATGTAAGTTGAAGTGTCTAAACAATTACCCTTCTAATTTAAAAAAATAATAGCTATTAAATTATGGCCCATGTACTTCTTTCTGCTTTGTAGACTGCCCCTTTGAAGATGATACTGGCTTGTTACATGAAAAAGCAATATGTCATTATCCCTACTCTGAAAAAACAAATTTTGCCTAAAGGGAGACAATGGGGTAATACGGGATGGAACTTATAAAACATCAGAAGGAACTAATTTCCAACCCTTTCACTCATTCTTTTTTTGGTATTTACAGTTACAGAATTACAGTTAGTTATATACTGCTTACACCTGCACAATTTTCTTCCATATTTTCTCTTGGTACATCCACCCATGTATCAATTCAACCAATTATATGCATCTTTCATTCAAAAATTGAAAGTATGATAGAAAGAGGGAAAGGGTATTCAGCCCTCCCACCCACACATTTTTTTCCAGATCCTCAAAATGAATTTTCTCTCCATGCCATTCTATCCATTTTCGATATAGCTTGGGAGTTGCTAAAACAATGGAGAGTAGTAAAAACAATAAAGAGTATTTAGGGCAGAGTGGTTATTCTTTAGATTCTACTTAGGCTCACTAAATATACAGTATATGTTTGTAGATTTTTTTTAAAAAAACAGCCAGTTTTGTGTAGTGGTTAGAAGTGCCAGGCTATATAGCAGGAGACCTTTATTATAAAAGTTTCTCCAGCTGAGAGATTTTGAGCCAGTCACTTTCTCTTAGTCCTACAAAGAAGTCTGTGGCAAAACCCTTCTGAAAACGTTGCCAAGAAAACTGTAGGGACTTTGCATAGGCAACTGCCAGGAGGCAGTATGGACTTGAAGGCACACACATAAGAAAAAATGTATTTGAAACCTCTAGCTACAATAATGTGTTTGTATAAAATTGTATAAAATTATTTCCCACTCTTCCATATTATATGAAAACCAGTACAGAATACTATCAATTTAAAAAACAATTGTATACTTTACTATATATGGAAAGAATATCTGTACAGTAGAAATAGGTAAGTTAAAATTAAAGCATGGGATGAAATTTACACTGTCTGTGAAGTAAATGTCTCTGTAAATGAGGAGCAGAGAATTCCACAATTTAATACAGCTTGTTACCTCCAGGGCCAGTTCTGAAACAGAGGAAACTTCACTGCCAGATATAAAATACAGCTGGATGCCTTCTCCCTTTCATCTTGCATGGTAGGCAGAAAGCCTGCTATCCCAAGTTGAGGAACCAATTTTACTTCTAAAAGGGATTTGAGACCTCTGTCTAAACTCTCAGAAAAGAGGTTTTGGAGAAAAAGCCCAAGCTGATTTGAGGCAAGAATAAAGTTCCATCATAAGTACAACTGGAAGAGTAGAATATTTTCCATTTCTATGTGTTGTATTCTAAATCTGAGATATAAATCTGTGGCAGACGTTTGATGCTGTTTGAGGATACAGAAAAACTCTGGCCTTTATGGCATGCATTAAGCATTCTGTTGCACCTTCTTCCAAGCCTGAAACATCTGGACTGAATTTGATCTAGACAATACAGCTGTATCTTTTTCATTGGTAGGAAGGGTTCTTACTTTTCTTCACACACAGGTGGTCTTTCCTTTCAAGAATAATAAAGAATCAAATGCATAAATCTCACACCATTCTAGTCCAGTCTTTAAATTCTTCATTCTTCTCATCATGAGTCTCAAAGCTCTTTGTCAGGGCCACATAAAATGTCATGCCAGACAAATTTAAATGTTATGGCTGGAACAAATGCTTCAGAAAATGTACACATACCTAAAGGTATGACCACTTCTGATTTGATTTCTAAAAGATGCTGTAGGACAGTGTGGAGGCACAAGCTAGAACCTGTCCGAAGTTCTTTAAAGCAGCCACCTCTTTTCCTAAGAACATAAGAAAAGCAGCTTCACAATCTTAGGAAAAGTAGCTTCCATGAGTTGAATTGTTTTGAAATCAAATCTGAACTACGTGCATACACACATAAGTCCACATTACATTTCTAAGAAGCTATGATAGTTTTGTTGGAACCAAGAAAGTACGAAGTCCAGTTAGATCTGACAGTATCTAAAAATTGAGCTTTCCCTCCCTACTGAAAAACCAACTTCCATATTTACTCTTATTTATTTTATAATCCAACTACAGTATTTGTTTCCTAGGCTAGCCATGGTAATCTCGGGAGTCTTCTCTTAAGATCAAAGTCACTACATGGCCAACTTGGATCCAATCTGTTTCACCATGTTCTACTTATACTATGGGTATTATTGTATATGGATTTTGCTTGAAGACCATGACATGTTCTAGGGCAGGGTGTCAAAATTGGCAACCTGCAGGCCAGATGTTTCATGTGCAGGCCACGCCCACCCTAGCTCTGCAAAGGAAAAGAACCCGACATGATACATCACGTGACACGATCGAGTTTGACACCCGTGTTCTAGAATTCTCATTTTTATAACCACATTTCACATTGTAATGGGATCAGTGCAATAAAATGCCATTCTATAATCAGTAAAGCACATTCTGACTTCTTTTTTATATTCTTGGGCTTTCTCATTTTTCCAGCATGGATTAGCAATAGTGTCTTGGTTCCTTAGCTTTTTCTAAAGTCAATTTGAATATCTGGCATTTCTTTTTCCATGTAGGGTTCTAATCTGTGTTAGATGAATCTAAGTTTTCTGACCCAAACCTTGTTCCAAGGAAACAAACATGAAACAGCGGTAACAGAAAAACCTTTTAATGATTCTTTATGAATTCCGTTTCTTCACAGTGAAAAGGCAGTTCCAAATTATCTCTGATAAGAACGAGCCTTGCCAAAGTGGTGCAAGGCTGCCAAGAACACTAAATAAAGTTACTAAGAAATATTTCAAACAAAAGAGTCTCCAAACACCAACCAAGATACTCCAAACGTCCACAAGGCTTGAGTGCAAAAACTGCTTCCTGCAAAGAACTCCAGTTTCTCAGCTGGCTTTTATCTCTTGAGGGAGGGGCCATTACCTGGCAGCCTTACTTCTGAGTCGCCCGTGCTGCTGCAGCTGCTCTTTCCTTCAAACAGCAGGCTCCTCGGAAACTTCTTCATCACTGCTGCCAGCCTCCACAATCTCCGATGGTAGCATTCCACTCCCTGGTGGTCCTGGCCCCATTCCTGCCTCACACGCTCATCTGAGTCCTTGCTCTCCGAGACCTCAGCCGTCCGCACCTGCTGCCGACGAACCACAACACTAAGTTATTATTTTACTAGCATTTGAAATTAATAAGGTATGATAGTTTGTACACTCTGTGAAGTCTCTTTTTGATATTGCAATGTAGATTTACCTCCTTTAAACTTTTGGCTGTTCTAGTCTTTCTACGACTTACAGGCTTCCTCACCCAGGCATTCATTTGATTCACATACAAAATACTACACAACCAGGAGAAGCAGCCACAACAATGCCACTCACAAATACAACAAATCATTCTCGTTACCCTTAATTACCAAGCTCAGATAAACATGACTGAGCTTTCCTACTGCATATAAAATAAAAAGGGGGATTCAAATGAACATCTCTCATGCTGAGTCTATGAAAAGGATAAACCCATTCATGGCTATTTAATCCCCAGTCCCAAAGGTCTACCTGCCTTGTCAAATGACTAAAATATGTGGAAAATATGCGGGAATGATTACAATTCACGCTCTTAAAAAAACATTTTCTGCTGTTTAGTTTAATTAATTAGGGATACCATATAGAGACTGAAGAAATCCAGATAGTCATTTGATGGCAGCAAAGAGAGATAGAAAAGTGATCTGCTTTCTCCTATCTAATAGTCACCTGGATTTCTTCAATCCATATACAGTTCAGGTAGTCCTCAATTTACAATCACAATTGGGTCTGGAACTTCTGTTGCTATGTAAAGCAGTCATTAAGTGAGATGCATCAAATTTTATCATCTTTTTGCCATAGTTGTTAAACCATACGGTCATTAAATACGTCCAGTTTTCTTCATTGATTTTGCTTGTCAGAAGCCAGTTGGGAAAGTTGCAGTTTGCAATCACGACCCCAGGATGCTACAACCATTGTCAACACATGCTGGTTGCCAAGTGCCCAAATGATGCTCAAGTGGCCGTAGGAATGCTGCGTCAGTCATAAGGTGAGGACTGGTCATCAATTACTTTTTTCAGCCCCATTGTAATTTCAAATGGTTGTTAAGCCAAGGACAACCTGTACCAGCAGTCTGTTCAAACCCCTAAGGCTTTGCACATCTTAATCCACTCAGGAACCCTAGAAGAAATTGAATGTGATCATGAGGGCTCTCTTGGAGATGAAGTGTGACTGATAGTATACTTCTCGTTGTGTACCCCTCCCTATCAGGTTGTCTTAATCAAATTCAATTTTTTTTATATAGGTGCTTTGTAGTCCAGTGTTGTCATCCTCAGCAGCCTTACAATGGGTAGACTTCAACCCTCAGAATTCCC
Source organism: Notechis scutatus (assembly GCF_049901735.1). NCBI lineage: Eukaryota > Metazoa > Chordata > Lepidosauria > Squamata > Elapidae > Notechis > Notechis scutatus. The sequence goes on along the minus strand of NC_142014.1, from coordinate 67,778,456 downwards.
CAACCAGCCTGCTAGCTGGGGAATTCTAGAAGCTGATGTCCACCATTTTAAAGTTGCTAGGATGACAAATGCTGTTGCAGCCTACCACGAGCAGATTTGTTTTACCTTTAGAAAAGATCCAAAGGCCTGGCCTGGCCTCCTTCATCTGTGGTCTCCTAAGGAGTTGCTTTCACGACATTTATACCACTGTCTATATGTGAAGGTGGTCAACGCCCAGACTATACCATCATGCCATCCATGTCTGTGACCTGGAAGAAAATCTGTGCCATCGGGCTTTCTAGCATTTGGATGGCCTTAAGAGAGAAGAAAGTTGGCCTTGCCAGCCTCAGTCTTGGAACACGTTGCTGGCATAGCTGCTAGCGCTGTTATTCCCAAAGGGCCTTCTGCATTCCGCCTACATGGGTACAATAATTGCTGACCATAACTAGCTTCTGTAACAGACTCCTGCTTAGCATATCTTTTATTCTGAAGCCTGGCCCCCAGAAAAGTTTAGGATTTAAGCCTCCCTTTTCTCCGCCTGCTTGTCCATCCCTTATTAATTAACTCTTCTGTCTGCAGGATTTCCCAGCATGCTGGCCTAGCCTCTCCTTTAAACCAGAGAGACAAAACCAGCTGCTGCCCCAAGGTGGTCTCTCTTACAATCTGTGCTGCTTTCTAGCAGTTATTTAGTGCCTCTCTTGGATTTTGCCTCTCCACACACCCCCCCCCACCCCGGGCCTTTTTCTCCTTTGTCTCTTTTTCTAAAAGGGGGAAGCCACAGAGCCCCTTCCCCTGTATGAGGATCTACTGATCCTTGTTGGTCCATCTTGAGATTCACGATGGGGGCAGGGAGAAGAGAGGAGCTAATCAATTCAGAAAATCATTTGGGTGGCAACTTCACACGTAACAAGCTATTTGCTTCTGTTCCACTGATATCCAACTGGCTGAGCCAAAGCTCTGGGGAAGAAGGGCCGCTCCTGTGTAACCACAACTGGATCTTTCATCAGCTGGGCTTAGGGAATAACCACTAACTGGAGGGGGGAAGAGCTTTGAGGAGGGATTGGCTCCTGCTATTCCCTCTTTCACATCTGATTAACACCTGCCTAGCGCTAGGGAACAGTTTCCCCGAGATTCTTCTGTTGAGATGTATTGAGAATATGTGAGCCTTGCAGGGCAAACCAGATAGAAAACACAACCGGATGAACTAATTCTACTTAATTGTCAGCTACATTTTTAGAATCTTGCAGGTCTGAAAGTACAAGTCTCTCTGTGTCATTTACGCTCTGAGGAGTCCCCTCTCAACCTCTTTCTCTGCCTGTTATCTAGTTTGGGCTATGCTCTCTTACCTGACTATTCCCTAGGTCAGGGGTGTCAAACTCAAGGCCCGTGGGCTGCATCCAGCCCGTATGGTGCTTAGATCTGGTCCATGGGTCTGCCCTGGAAACAGTGAAAGACTGGCCTGCAGTGCCTCTGCCAGCAAAAACGGAGCTTGTGAGGGCCGCCTGTGGCCCTTGTGAGCTCCATTTTCACTAGCAGAGGGTTGCAGGAGGCTGTCGCAGCCAGAAATGAAGCTCGGGAGCCCATTTTCACTGGCAGAGTGCTCGGGCCACCACAGGTGCCCGCAACCTGAGTGATGTCAAGCTGGCCATGCCCTCCCTGGCCACGCCCACCCCAGCCCCCCAAAGTCAAACACAACCCTGATGCAGCCTTCAATGAAACCGAATTTGACACCCCTGCCCTAGGCAGTATTTCTTTACCCCAGGTCTCCAGTTTGAGTCACAATATTAAAAAAAAGATGCTGAGGCTCTAGAAAAGGTGTAGAGAAGAGCTACAAATATGATTATGGGGCTGGAGCAAGGTGGGATTCTACCGGTTCGGACCAGATCAGGCGAATCCCTTGTTCCAATGATCAGCTGGCTTCGAACCGGTTCACTGCAACTTGCATGTGAGCCTGCCCGCCCCTGCTCTTTCCTGTCCTTTATGTCCTGTTTTAGAGCACAGCTGATTGGTGAGGCAGAGCGGTTTGCCGTGCCTCAGCTGTTTAATTCACAGGAACCGTATTACAAGATAGGAATTTGAGCGGAGCATGTGGGCAAAACACCGGTTGTTATATCTGTGGAATCCCACCCCTGGGCTGGAGGCTAAAACATAGGCAGACCAATTGCAGAAATTGGGTGTGTCTAGTGAAAAGAAGGACTAGGGGTGATATTTGGGGGGCTGCCAAAGAAAAGGTGGTCAACCTATTCTCTAAAGCACCTGAAGGCAGGACAAGAAGCAAGGATGGAAACTTATCAATGAGAGATTCAACTTAGAACTAAGGAGAAATTTCCTGACAATGAGATCAATTAACCAGTGGAACAACTTGCCTCCAGAAGTTGTGGATGCTCCATCCCTGGAAATTTTTAAGAATAGATTGGACAGCCTTTTGTCTGACATGCTACAGGGTCTCCTTGAGCAGGGGGGCGGGGAGTTGGCCTAGAAGACCTCTGAGATTCCTTCCAACTCTTTTATTCTGTTATTCAAGAACTTTCTCACATACCATTACATGCCCCATCCACTATTCAGCTGCAAACTATACTGTCTCTGACCTATTTCATTGACCATTTTCTTTGGCCTGTCACTTAAGGTCCTTCCCGTATGCCAGTACCGGATGACTCTAGTGGCAGATCTTGCCATGGGTCTGTATAATACACATTGCAACCGGCCATCTCTTGGCTGAGCAGCAACGGTGACATCAATTTTCCCTAAAGAACAACCCTCAGCCCCCCACCCCATTGTGGTAGCCCCTGTATTTCTTTATTTCTATTATTTTTGTCCTGCCTTTATTACTTTTAAGTAACTCAAGAAAGCAAACATACATACATAATTCTTCCTCCCCATCTTTTTCTCCACAACAACAACAACCCTGTGAGGTGGGTTGGGTTGAGGGAGCGTGACTAGCCCAAGGTCACCCAGGCAGATTTCATGCCTAAGAAGCTTTCCAGGGCAGCACCTTAACTATCATGGCAAACTCTATAGGCCACATTTTCCTCAAAAAAGTTCAAAGATAGCTTATTATATATGGCCCAACTTAAAGTAATTTTGCTATTCTGATGTTGCCTACAGGCCTTTGGATCCAACCCACAGGAAAATGTCCCCGTACTAAATTAGAAATGGTGTCTTTTTTGGTAAGCATGATTACTAGATGTGGAGGCTTCATGAATGAATTCCAAATGGCAATTCCAAGCACAAAACCAGCTCACATTAATGTGAATTTAGATTTTTTTTTCCTGGGCCTAAATGCTACATCAAGGATGAATTTTAGGGCTCTTCTCTTATACCTCCACCTACCCCCACCTCTGCCCATCACCATAATCCCTGCAGGCCAATTTGTCTGAATGGTAGAGCACATGATTTGAAGGATGGGAGAAAATGACAGCTTGGAAAGGATTTCTTCTTACAAATTCCCCAAGGGCAGCAAAGAAATGCCCATTCAGCCTCTTTTGAGGTGCAGAGTATTCTCAAATAATTATCTCCTATCATCTTGTATCTGCTATAATTCAAACAAAGGGAAGACTGAAAAATGCTGGATTTCTCTCTCTCTTCATAGGTAAAGGATTAAAAAGAGTAAAGACTGTAATGTTAAACCCACTTATTTGAGGGCTTCATAAAAGTCCAAGATAACAGCTATTCTTTATCAATAATTTTATTTATTTATTTGATTTATTTGATTTGTCAATCATTTTCAAGGTGATAGATATAAGTATAAACATCAGTATGAATACAGGAAATAGGTACAAATAAATGGGGACAATAGGACAGGGAAGGTAGGCACGATTGTGCACTTATGCACGCCCCTTACAGACCTCTTAGGAATGGGGTGAGGTCAATAGTGGTTAGTTTGAGGTTAAAGGAGTGGGGGTTAGAGGATATAATAACAGAGTCAGGTAGTGTATTCCAGGCATTGACCAGTCTGTTGCTGAAGTCCTACTTTCTGCAATCAAGTTTGAAGCGGTTTACATTGAGTTTGTATCTGTTGGGTGCTCTTGTACTGTTGTGGTTGAAGCTGAAGTAGTCATTGACAGGTAGGACATTGTAGCAGATAATTTTGTGTGCTACACTTAAGTCTAACCATAGGCGGCGTAGTTCAAGGTTGTCCAAACCCAAAATCTCAAGCCTGTTGATATAGGGTATTCTGTTGCGAGCAGAGGAGTGTAGTACTCTTCTCGTGAAATACTTGTATTAATGTCTGATATGTAGTGCGGATTCCAGACTGATGAGCTGTATTCGAGTATTGGTCTGGCAAAAGTTTTGTATGCTCTAGTTAGCAATTCGATATTTCCGGAGGAGAAACTTTGTAAGATTAAATTTACAACTCTTAATGCCTTTTTGGCAATGCTGTTACAGTGAGCTCTGGCGCTTAGGTCATTTGATATGAGAACTCCAAGATCCTGACAGAGTGAGGATCATCAATGAGTCATATCTGTCTAGTTTGTATTTGGTGTATTGATTTTTTTTACCAATGTGTAGGAAAGAGCGTTGGTCGAGATTTGGAGTTGCCATATGTTTGACCATTCAGACACATAATCAAGGTCACTTTGAAGGATAGTAGCATTGTCAGTGGTGTTGAAGAGTTTTACGTCATCCGCAAAGAGGACGCAGTTGCTTATAAGGTGATCGCAAAGATCATTTGTATAGAGTATAAAGAGTGTGGGTCCTAGAACGCTGCCTTGGGGGACCACTGTTAACTGGAGCAGGGTTAGATATAACACTCTGTATTTTTACTATTTGAAGCCTGTTTGACAGGAACGCAGTAATCCACTTATGGAGGGATCTGGAAATGCCGTAAGAGTTTAGTTTTAACAGTAGTTTGTTGTGTACCACTGAATCAAAGGCTTTGCAGAAGTCTATGTAAATTGCATCTATAGCTTTACTCTGGTCAAGTAGAGTAGTCCATATGTTTTTGCAGTGTAGGAGTTGTAGATTGCAGGACAATTTTTTCCTGAAACCAAATTGTTTTTTGGAGAGTAGGTTGTTTGACTCTTAAGTGGAGAGTAAATAAAATTTTAAACAAGCCCAATAGGAAAATTAGCATGGCTATATAGTCTCTAATGCAACAAATTTTTGATGTAAAACTCTGGATGACCACTAAATGGCAGTACACATACAAAAAAAAACTTTCCTAAATCTTTGCCACCATCTGGTAATTGTTCTCCATTTGTAGTCCAGTTTTAATACATCCTAGTTAATAACAATGCAGGTGGCTTTGTTTCTTCTTAGACATGGATGAATCATTTCATCTTATGAAACCAAGTCATCTTGTGTTTATTTGGATTTGGCATCCATGAATAACAACTAGCAGTCAGAAGATACGATGAAAACTTTTTAATTTCACAACGCATGGACAGATTTGACCATCATTTTAATTGGGAAACTGAGCATCTTAGATCAAGCCAAGTCCAAAAAAAAACTCCAAAGAATTCCTAGAAGCCTGGAACTCAGACAAATCAGTCAACAACAGGCACATAGAGATAAATTCTACCTACATACCGCTCAAAAGCCTCCTGTAAAAGCACCTTTAGGACTACCACTCAAAAAGAGACAGTCAAAAAGGAAACAAAAAGACTAAAACGTTTTCCCACTAGCAATCAACACCCATCTGAGCAGAGATTAATATTAGACCAACAATCCAGAAGTAAACAATGTTCCAATTAAGGAACTACCACTGTAAACAAACTAACAGCAAACAACCTAATCAACCTAATCCCATCAACCTGACAAGGCAAGCCACTAGTATATAAAATAAGAACAAACACTACTCATTTCTAGCACTGAGGATGTTACCAACTTTGGAAATGAAACATCTGCAAGAAAATCACCAGGCTGAGAGAGCACCAAAAACCCCACAGTTACTTCGGTTTGGAAGTGACTTTGAAAATTTAATTCCTACTAGAGCAACTAAAAGCAATTGAATGTTTCACTGCTTGCAGCCCATGGGAACGAGCTTTCTTGTCACATTTGGAGAGGCTGGTGCATCACATTAATTGCTCCCTTTGGAGACCAGAAGCCCATATCTATGTAAGGTCATCATTTGGCTGACTGACAGGGAAGTGTCAAGTTTATGTGGGCTAATCCCTTTTAGCCTTCTGCAGATGAGACGATGAATGTGTCATTTCAAAGATGTTACCGAGTGCAAAAGCCATTTGCCTCCACGAAACTCCTGCTCAGAATTACTTGAAAGATCTGCCCAACACATAAAAATAGAAATGCACTCTGAAAAATGGGTCACAGGACGAAAGGGCAGGCCTGTGCTATGAGCTTCCCCAAATTAGCTTTATTTTTTCAAACTCCCTTGAGAATTGTAAGGCGTGCCTATATACAGATAGTCTTCGACTTACAATCACAATGGAGCCCAAAATTTCTGTTGCATTTGTTAAGCGAGTTTTGCACCATTTTATGACCTTGCTTGCCATAGTTCTTAAGTGGATTACTGCAGTGTTTAAGTTAGCAACACGGTTGTTAAGTGAATCTGGCTTCCCCATTGGCTTTGCTTATCAAAAGGTCATAAAAAGCGATCACATGACTCGACACTGCAATCATCATAAATATGAGCCAGTTGTCAATTTTGATCATGTGACCATGGGGATGCTGCAACGGTCATAAGTGTGAAAAATGGTCATGAGTCGCTTTTTCTCAGTGCCGTTGTAACTTTGAACGGTCATTGAAAGAACTGTTGTAAATCGAGGACTACCTGTGTATTCTCAGTTCCACCCAGAGTATAATTCCTGTTATTTTATCCCATTCATATAGAAACTACTAACTGTTTGTAGTGTAAAATGCTATTATACCCAGAGAACATGGATTTTTAGGTTGAACTTACTCTCTGTTCTATTACCAGTAGCTTCTCTCAGAGTATATTTTCATGAACAGAAGTCTAATTATTTGCTGTAGGATTCCTGAACACATTGGGATCAAGGATAATTAATCTGCTGATCAGACTGCCAGAGTGGCAATTTGTCCAGCTATTATACATTCAAAAATCTTTCTAGTGGCCTTATCCTCTCTGCCACTAATGCTCATTTAATGATACAACAGTGCAACCCACGAGATCACATATTATTTTTCATCCTTTAAAAACAGCAAATGGGAAGCTGTTCATTTAAATGTATTTTACACAAATAAATCAGAACAGAATGAGTATTGATTCTTTTGAACATTGGAGTTGGAGAAGACCCCTGAGAATTCTGTGGACTGCTAAGAAAACAAACAAATGGATTGTTGAATAAATCTACCCAGAGTTCTCACTCATGGCACAAATGCAGGGGTGGGGCTGCTGGGGGTTCACAGGGGTTCGGGAGATCCCCTTGCTAAGATTCTGTGCACTTCGGAGAACCCCCAAATCCCACTCCTGGCTGGCCCTGTCCACCCCACCCTGCCCCTCCCAGGAGTCTCCACGCTGCCCATTTTGGATGCAGGTAAGTGCAGGGCCTGCATGGAGGCTTGGGGAAGGCGAAAAACGGGCCTCCCAGAAGTTCAGGAAGGCCAGAAATGGGCCCGTTTCCAGCTTCCAGAGAGCCTCCGGAGCCCAGGGAGGGCAAAACCACCCCCTCACCATGGTGCAGGAGGCTGACTAGGCCACGACCACCCAGCAACCGGGCAGAGAGCTCTTTGCTAAAAATTTTGAAGCCCACCCCTGCCAAATGACCAGGCTATTCTACTTTGGGTGCATCCCAAGACCCAAGTTCTCTGGAGAAAGTTCTAATTCTGGGAAAGGTAGAAGGAAAAGAGGAAAAGGAAACAACCATCAGCAAGGTGGAAGGACTGAATTACAGTGGCACTGGCTGCAACTTTGGAAGATCTGAAGGACCAGGCTAAGAAATGATGCTCATGGAGAACATCTTTATCTAAATGGTTGCTAATCGTCAAACACCAATTGATGGCATATAATCGATAAAATAAACATGATGAAAAGTTCCACTGATCACATGTGCACAAATCTGGAAGCATAAATATGGAGGAGAGGAGCATATCATTTATTTATTTAAAACATGTATATAGCCACACACCTTATCACAAACTGGATAACTCCCAATAAAAAAATAAGACAAAAATCACATTAAAAGTCATAAAACTAAACACATAAAAAAACCATCCTGGTACCGAAACAAGCTTCATGGCATTATTTGTGTGATTATATCATGGCTGTATGATGCAACTGTATTTTTGCCTCCGTAGGGTCTCTGGGGAACACTATATTAAAAGGAAAAATTATCTAGTGATTTAATACTTTTATAGTTGCTTTGAATAAAGTAACTTTACTTAAAACCACTTCCTCTTTCTATAGATGCTTGTGAAGAATCTAACTGATTTATTTCAAAAATGCCAGAGATTTAGTCTGCTTTTAAAACACAGAAGAAATTATTTGAAAATGTTAATTTTAGCAATTATTTTCCCTATAATTTAATTTGGCAACCTTTCTATGGACAGCCAATTATTATCTGGTTGGTGTATTTTTATGGCTACCAGCAAAATTATCCAGTACAACATATTTTTGTATCTTTAAAACTAATTCAAAAGCTATTGATCCTAGTTCACACATGGACTTATTTGTTGCAAATATTATATCTGTCTCCAATACACTTTGATGTTAGTCTCCATACCAATCTTGTGGTGTAGACTGGGATTTCCAGTGACCAGGGAGAGGATTGCAAACCTGATTCCCTCCAATAACAGGCAGGCATTGATCTGACATCTTTGGCTTTGAAGCTAGAAGCATGCATGTTGCATCATTTTTTCTCTGCTGTATTTCATTCTTTAAATGTGCTTTCAAGGTCTATTGATAATATTTAGTGACATGCTGTAATTTATATAAATTTCCTATGTAGGATTTTAATTAAAGCCATGATGGCCCTTTCAGGTAAAAAATAACAAAGTAAGCCTGGAATTCCCATTCAATAGCTAGTCAGAATTTAAAAGTTTCTCCCATTTCATCCATCTTTGGTTCTGAACTTTTGAATGGAGATCAAAGGCATGAAATCCCATCAGGTCCAAAGTGATTTATTGCCTGAGTTTGCAAACCAGGCTGTGTTTGCTAACACAGAGTTGGCTAATTGGAAGCTGAATAAGTTATCATAATGTAGACCATGCTATTAGTTCGATGTTTTGTGTGAATGCTTACTCCAGATTCAGTCAATGACACTCTGTTGATAACAGGTTAATACAGTAGTTCTGCCAATAGAAAGACCCTGCATCGCCACCTTGAACAGAAACCAATTGCTTAGAAATAAGGAAACTGCAGCAGGAGAAAAAGACCAATGGGGGCACTTTTGGAGAAATGCAGCTGTAGAGGAGGCGGGGTTGGAAATGGCAGCAGGTGGAAGTTGTTTACAGTCTGCTCTGCTGTTAAGGGTGGTCCAACAGACTGAAAAAAGCAGCTGGCTGCAGGAGGGAGATCCAGAGGCTTTCTCAGGCAGTACCTTTCAGGTTTGTAACCATAGTACAGCCAGGCAACTCGAGAATTCAGTCTTCCCTTGGGGAATAATCCTCAAAAAACCCAGGGTGTGTTTGTGTGTGTGTGGCATTTCTCCTGTGTTAGGGCTTACCAAGTATCTGAGGTGTCTTTTGCGAGATCCAGCTCATAAATATATTCTGGGGTGCTGCACTTAGGCAATGAGCTTTGCTGGATGAGGTAAAGACCCAACACTTAATATTCACACATGCTTTGTTAGTTGTAATCCTGATTAGATTGGTGGGGTGGGTGGGTTGTGGTTTAAGACAAGTCTCTAACCTTGGCAACTTTAAGCCTGGCGGACTTCAACTCTCAGAATTCCCCAGCCAGCAAAGCTTAAAGTTGCCAAGGTTGGAGACCCCTGGTTTAAGATGTTATGAGGAGTCAGCTAATACAGCCTATTTATAATTTGGGGGATTGTGAGAGACTAAGACCAATAGGCAATGACAGAAAATTAATTTATAATATTGTGTGATGAACATGGTGTGCCCACATTCTATGTGTGGTCAAATAAAATGGTCAGGCATGCCCCAGCAAAAGCTTTGATAGTTGTTTACAGGAGGAACATAAGCCCCTGCTTGTGCTAACAGGCAGATCATCACCCCATTTTATGGATAACAAATTATCTTCAAGCTTTGATTTAGAGAGTCTCTAAATCAAATTTTGTTATCTATCCATTTAAGTACCTTGGTCAAATTAGTTGGGCATGCTGTTTCTCAGCATCACAACTTGAAGATGTGTGGACTTTACCTCCCAGAATTCCCTAGCCAGCCAGGGGAATTCTGTGAGTTGAAGTCCACATATATTGTCAAGTTCCCAAAGTTGAGAAACCATGCTTTAATGTGCACAGGTAGTCCTTGACTTACAACAGTACATTTAGTGACCACTCAAAGTTTCAACGACAGTGAAAAAGAGTGACTTATGACCATTTTTCACAGTTATAACCTCTGCAGCATCTCCATGATCCATGTGATCAAATTTCAGGTGCTTGGCAAATGGTTCATACTGTAGGAAGTTAGCACCCACCCCTCTCCTAGAAAAATGAAATATCCTAGGAAATATTAAAAAGGGAGAATGTTTCCCCTAAAAAGAGTAGAAACTCAGAAGCAGAAACTCACCACAGAAGCAGAAGTTCACCCCCATTTTTGTTAATGGGTGGGCCATTAAGGCCTGGGCCAGAATACTTTACATAACAAAGATCTCCAGGTAGAACTATAATAGGAATTGTCCAAAGCCCTTTCACTGCATCATCATCCAGCAAGGCTCAACCCAGCCTGGGACTCAGGACAGCCTACAGAGTTGCCCCATGGGAGTCTGACAACCAATCAGAATACAACCTCAAATTCAAACCCCAACAAAGGGTATATAAGGGACTCTCAGCATCTTAGCCCTACGTTCTTTTCCCTCACCCAACATCTTGAAGCATGTGATCATCCTTCCTTCTTTGGAGCTCCAAACCATGTGGTCCTGTCCACCATTAAACCATCTTTCCAAACAGCCTCCATGTTTCCAGTGTCTTTTTCCCCACTTGGAACTGAACCCAGAAGGATAATTCTTCCAACAATACTTATGACTGTTGTTGCTGTGTCCCAAGATCATGTGATCACCTTTTGCGACCTTCTGACAAGCAAAGTCAATGTGGGAAGCCAGATTCACTTAACAACTAGCTTACTAACTTGTCAACTGCAGTGGTAAGGAAGGTCATAAAATGGAACAAAACTCACTTAACGAATTTTGGGCTCAATTGTGATCGTAGGTCAAGGACTACCTGTATATGCTCAGATTAAGTGAAGTATGTTGGCATTTAATTTGTATCCATATTCTTTAACCCCAAATGCTCATAAATTACTACTGGGAAGAGAAAAAGATTTATCCAGTTCCTCTTTCCATGAGTATCCATTTCCTACTGGTGGCCAGAGATGGGCAGGTAGGATAAGTCCCACAGTGCAGAGAGCAGCAGAGAATGGGGATTGCAAAGTGATTGTTGGCTTTGATTGAAATGCAAAGTGGTTGGGTAGAGGGGGTTGGAGGGGGAGGAAAATGGTTCACTCTGCCTTCTCCAAGCCTGGCTGCTTTAGGGTAAACCCCTCATCTGAAAGAGGCCTTTGTGTCCAGCCCCCTGGCCCTCCCTTGTGTTGCATGCCAGCAGGTAGCAATTGTTAAGATCAACAGAGCAGGGTCAGAGTGGAAGGAGGCAAAAATGACTTCTGTTGTCATACAGAACAAGAATCTTCAGAGGTCTTATCTATGCCAACTAGGCAGTAACTACTGCTGGCTTTCCCAGCTTCAAAAGAGACTTCTGCTCATTGTCAGCTTCTTTTGGGGGGAGTTAAGATGCCTGTATCAGCGGAGAAGGAGGAATGCAGAATAAGAAAAGGAAATAGGCTTATCTAGTCCTATTTGCTCTCCTTCCTGCCATGGCTTTGATCTTATTGAGTTTCATGACATCTCTCTGGTCTATTTGGATTCTTAGGTTAAGACTTCTAGTTCCCTCTCTTTAGTACTCATAATCTCTGCATAGGTGAACATATAATTATGACCTCATATAAATTTAGGATCATGGTTCAATGCTGGGCAGGCCAAGCATCTATCTGAACCGCTGTAGCAATTGTTTTAATAGCTTTATCAGAAAATAAAATCCAGGATTCCTACAAATAATAATAATTAGTTGTGTTGTCCTTTAATTATATCTTATCTGGTGCTATGAGAGATTTTTCTGGTAGTTCATTCCAAATTGTTGCATTGCCCTCATTCTTTTTAAATTTCACAGTATGGCCCTCCAACTCATGCTTTCTTAGAGGCTAGAGATATTGCCATCTATCTTAGATATATTGTATTTCAGATGTGGACTCACTAGTGTGGTATAATGTGGTATTATCTTGAAGACCTCTATGGATGCAGCCTAGGAATGCATTGCCTTTTTTGGCAGCTACAGCACATTGCTTGCTCATGCTTAAGTACTTAAGTAGTGATGCAATAGGATACCTAGCTCTCTCTCACATATTACTAATGTTGAGTCAAGTACTGCCTATTCTGTACTCTACATTTGTTTTTCCCAGCCTAAGTACAGGACCTTCCTTTCCTCACCACTGAACTGCATCTTGTTAGGTAGGGCCTAATGCTCAAGTCTTATCAAGATCCGTTTAGATCTTGAATCTGTCTTCCAAAATTTTAGCAGTTTCACCCTCCGTTTAGTGTCATCTGCAAATGTGGTAACAAAAGTTGTAGAATGGGACAAAACTCACTTAACAAATTTCTCACTTAGCAACATAAATTTTGGGTTCAATTGTGGTTGTAAGTCGATTGTACCTGTAAGCAGCCTAGTCCAGGATCACCAACCTTTTGGACCTCAGGGACCACCAAACTCATAATTTTAAATCACAGATTCATTCAGAGATCTATCTGCCATCGGCTAGCTCAGTCTGTCGCATAAAATTTGCTTGCAAACTCATAAAATTTGCTAGCAAGCAAACTCGCAAAATTAACTCACAATACACCATGTATGTAAATATTGATTTTTTTTATTAAAAAAAGAGCAACTTTTACCCAAAAGCAGGCAAAGCAGGCAGACAGATTGAGTTGCTCACAGAATTATTCAGTGATCTATCTATCTGCCATCGGCTAGCTCAGTCTGTCACACAAAATTTGCTTGCCATGAGTCTGCACTGAATAATAGAACTTTCAGTCCTAAGGAAGGTTTGGCTCTGGTTGGGGTGGGGGGAAAGGAAAAATAGCAACTCAGCAGGCAAGTTTGCTGGGTAAGGAGTGAGTGGGCAGGGAGGGTTCCCGCGGGCCATGTGGGCGGCGTAGCCTTGTGTTTCTGCACAGCCTGGATTAATTGCTTTGGGGGGGTGCTCGGGGGGTGAGATTTCTCTACGGCCCACCAACATTTTCTCATGGCGCACCCGTGGGCCGCAGCCCACAAGTTGGCAACCACTGGCCTAGTCAACACAGTCTGTTCAAAACATTATATTTGCTTCCATATATCCTTTATAACAGTATCCTTTATAAGACTGAACTGTTAGATGTCCAGATGTCCATTACATCAAGACTCCTTGTGCTGAATTGGGTCCAAGTCCCTAAAGCACTAATGCCAAGATAGTTGAGAGGCACAGAGGTGGTGATCTATGTGATCCAGTTCTGTGTATGTATACTTCTCTTAGTGAATAATACTAATTTTTGCTTAAGTGAGAATGACAATTGTAGTTTTTCTGTAATTCACTACCATTTTCATGGCTTCCACCTTTATTTAAAGAGTGATGAGGAATTCAATAAAGGCATTGCAACTGCTACTATATCTACTTCATTCTGTGTTGGAGGATTAGCTTCCACACACAACCGGACTTCCTATACGTTCCTGAGAAGCATTGGCTTTTGGCTTGTGAAAGAGCTTTTGCTGAGCCCAAGGAAGGAAAAATCATCAGTAAGTAAATTGTGGGGGTGTCTCCCAAGTGAGCTTTTAAGGACCCTTCGTTAGAAAGGGGCAAACTATTATTGTGGGCTGGAAAATCTCTTGGAGAAATTCTTGAGCCCTTAAATTAATATTTGAATCTCTAAAACTTAAGTCCTTCAGTTTCAAGCAGAGAATGTGTTTTTGAAAACAGGTCTCTTGGACTTTTCCAGTTATTTCCTATACTTAAGAAAATTTAAATTTTAAAAAAATTGCATTTGTGTCCATGTTTTCTAGGTGTGCTGTGCCCCTGTAACAATGAAAGTTGTTCAGAGTTTCGGAGGTTGGCTGATCCTCTTTTTCAGTTGGGTTTCCTTATGTGTAACCATCCCAGTGACTGAACGGGAGAAGCTACTTCAGATGGAGAATGCCCGGCGTACAGGTGGCAACCTTATCCTAGGAGAACAGGAAGAAAATTTCAACCACAACCTCATGCAACTGAAAAAAAGAGAAATAACGAAAGCTATGGAAACTGGGATATTTCCACCAGCTATGCATTTCTTCAAGGCTAAAGATTTCATTGAAAAAAGTGATGTGTTCAACATCTTAAAAAAGATGGCCAAAGGTAAATAATTCCTGATTCCCTCAGCATCTCCAGGAGCTTCATGCTAAGTAGATAATTTGGTTGGTTATATTGTTGCCTGTGGACTAAATAAAATTGTCATGCCCCTGTTGGAGATTGACTCCAAGGGAGAGGAGGAACTGCCGACAGGCAGTGGAAGTGTGGCTCCAGAGGTTGTGGAGGAGGCTGGGGAGTCAGAAGAAGACCCAGGCCCATCCCCTCTTCACCCTAGGGCACGCAAGGAGGAACGGAGAAGGGAACAATGTGGCTTACAGGAGAGGAAGCGGCCATGATCCCCCTCATTGGCTGCAGCTGGGAGAAATAGTTATAAAGGAGGCAAAATGTGTTTTATTTCTGGCTGAGGTTTATCTTGGCTGGCGTTCTTCCAACAGACTGTGCCTTGTTATCTTCTTGAAGTTTGTAATTAATTATCCTGGTCTGTCATGGAAATTCCTTCAGTGCGGTTTGTTTTGGTTTTTTATTTCTCCGTTATCTGTTCTTTGAGTTTGGACTGTATTTCTTTATTTTGGAGACTATTTTGGAAAGAGTTTAATCTCCAACTGCGAACAATTGAACAGTGAGGCCAAGTTGGAGGCATTAAAGGAAATTTATTTACCTTTGGGAATTTATTATGTGTGTGCTGCTTCCCGGGTCATCACAAAAATAAACTCTACAAAGTAAAGGAATGGTGACTATTATAATCTGCTTCTTTCCAACCATAGAGCTTTTGCTTTAAAAAAAAGTATTTTCAAAATTAGTTGCAGAGTTTTGTTTTGTTTTACAATTTTAAATAAAATTATTTTCCCAGCTTGTTGGAGTGTTCCAATTAAGGTACAAACCACTCAAATGCTGAATGTTTCTTTTGACATTTACCTGATGTTAGTTTATTATGCAAAACAAAAAATAGAGAACTAATCTACTTCTTTGTGCCTAATTATATTCATAAGTGATAATGGCACAGTGATAAGTGACAATATTTTTCTTTTTTCTTTTTTACACTTTTCCTTTTTTCCCTTGTGTTTCTTTAACTGCCCACCACTTACAGCAGGGGTGTCAAACTCAATTTCATTGAGGGAAGCATCAGGTTGTGTTTGACCTTTGGGGGGCTGGAGTGGGTGTGGCCAGAGTGGGCATAGCCAGCTTGACGTCACTCATATTAGGGCACCTATGGTGGCCCAAGTGGAAAACAGGCTTCCGAGCTCCATTGTTGGCTGCAATGGCCTCCTACAACCATCTGCCAGTGAAAACGGAGTTCAGGAGGGCCCTCATGAGCTCCGTTTTCGGAGGTAGAGGCACCATGGGCCAGTCCTTCACTATTTCCAGGGCGGCCCTGCAGGCCAGATGTAAGCACCCCGCAGGCCAAATCCAGCCCCTGGGCCTTGAGTTTGACACCCCTGATTTACAGCAATAAAGACTATTTATTTATTTATTTATTTAGTGAATGGCATACATCAGGCCTGTCAAACGGCGAGCCGCAGGCTAGATGTGTCATGTGCAGACCACGCCCACCCCGGCTCCACAAAGGCACAATACATCACGATACATCACGTAATGCAATCGAGTTTGACATGCGGGGCACACATGGACTAGCAATAAAAAGAATGTTCCCACATCTTTTCCTGGGCTTGTAATTGATCCCTTTTCCTGAGTTGCTTCTTTTGCTTTTGGTTTTTGGAATTTTGGTTCATAGGAATTAAAAATACAGTTACTTTTTGATGGCTGACTGTAGATGATCTGCATCTTTGGAAGGCTTATGAAGCATTTGCTTCCAACAAGCAAAGTCAATGGGTGGTGGTGGGAAATCAGATTCATTTAACAACTGCAGTGATTTGCTTAAGCACTGTGGCAAAAAAGGTTACAAAATGGGACAAAACTCCCTTCACAATTGCCTCACTTAGCAATGAAAATTTTGGGCTTAATTGTAGTCGTAAGTCAAGGACTATGTATAGTAGCTTCCAAGGCTGGTCTTTGGGTCACCTCCTCCGCGCACACAACTGGCTGCCCTAGCTCTCTTTTCTCTCTTCCGCTGATACCTACTCTCTGGGACTTCAGCATTTCTCTTAATACAGGTAAGGGTCTTTGCTGTCTTAAAATCCCAGGGGACAGTCCATAAGGATGGAATACGATGAATGAGGAAGTTCAACTCAGGCCAACAGCTTTGAGTCTGTCTTTTCATTCCATGGCTTGGCCTTTCCATACCTCAGGATTTTATTAAAGAAAGATCCTGGTTCATCTAAGCATCTAAATTGGAACAATATTAAACCGGGCAATTTCTCCATTACTAGTTATTTCATATAGTTATCAAATTTGTTTAAGAACTACACTATATATCAGGGAAGGGGCAACTATTGCAACTTTATGACCTGTGGACTTCAACTCCCAGAATTCCTGAGGCAGCCTTGCTAGGAATTTTGAGAGTTGAAGTCCACAGGTTGCAAAATTGGCATAGTTTAGCCCTGCTATATATATTCTCTGGGTGATTCATCGAACAAGTTCTAATTCACACTTTTGTTCGTGGCAAACTGGCTTGAGAATTCTGGGAGTCGAAGTCCATATATCTTAGTTGCTAAGGTTGAGTCCAAGAATGCTATTTTGAAATTATGTCTATTTAATGGAATGGGCACACAGCCATCCATTTACCAAGATATTCTGTTTCGGAACGATGGTCTCAACCATACCTTTCTGTTCTGTTTTTCCTCATGCATGATATACTGATAAATCTGATGCTATGCAGTTTTTACATAGGAAGTATTTGCATTATGACTAACCACTATTCTTGTCATTTTTTGTTTAAAATGTTTACTTTACTTTACTTTTTGTTAGTTGTAGAATCACTAAATGTAAGATTATGAGATAACTTTGGAGATCAAACAGTCCAACTTCCAACCCAGTATAGTGATCTACTACTATGGCATCTCAATAGATGCTATCCATCGCCTTTTACCAATTCCCAAAGCATTCAATTCCACTGAAATTTTTTACCCTGAAAAAATATCCAGGCTTGAGTTACCAGAACTTGTGATAGTTCATAGTAGTTTTTTTAAAAAGTGGTTTTCTTGCATTCTTGTCTCAAGTTTGGGACATAATTGCCTTCATATACATTTTATCCAAGCCTTTCATGAAATCTGACTTCAGTAAACTTGTAGTGAGGTCACAACACATAAAGAAACTAAGCAGGAAAATAAAGTCTTAGAGACAATAGCAATAGCACTTAGACTTATATACCACTTTATAGTGCTTTACAGCCCTCTCTAAGTGTTTTACAAAGTCAACATTATGCCCCCAACAATCTGGGTCCTTATTTTACCAACCTAGAGCTGAATCAACCTTGGGTGGGATTCAATCTACCAAATTGCAGTCAGCCGGCAGTCTGCCGAAGTAGCCTGCAGTAGTGCATTCTAATCGCTGCGCCACCGTGGCTCAATACCATGAAGGCTGTTCCTGCAGCATTATTTGTTCACTGCCTACAGTTAGATATACAAATATTGCCAATTTTAAATGAATACAATCTTTGTTTGCTAAAGATGAAGTCTTTTGGACATCTTTTGGTGCAATCTAAGCATTGTAGCCTTTGCACAGTGTTATTGGCTAGGGTTTGTGTTCGCCATTTCAATCTAGACTTATACAGGGCCAATTTATCTTTAAGCAGTATTCCTCTTCCTAGCTTTCTACTGTTTGAGACAATTCAGCTAGTCACTTATAGGTTTCCTTACCCATACTAGTCAGATCGCTATATTGCGCTGGGGTACAGAGATAGCTTTTTTGTCTTGACAAAGCAATTCAATCCATGATCCTGTTTTCCTTTGTCCACTTGCTTTTTCCTTGCCGACAGGTGGCCTTTTACATGTTCATGACTATGCTATCCTGAGTCCTGACTGGCTGATATACAATGCGAGCTACCTGCCTAACTGTTACATCTGCTTCTGCCCAAAGTGGACTGTTCAATTCAAATTTTCAAAGCCTTCTCTTCCTACAAAAGTGCCTCTTTGCTCCAAGTGGATTTTGCTAAAGACCTACCGCAAGAGACTGAAGGATCCATCTGAATTTGATAGGAGGTGGGTGAAAATATTTCTAATTGATTGCAAGCAGATTTATACATATATTATGTTGCTTTTTCCTCTTCCAAATGTGCTGGGACTGCAACTCTCTGAATGTATAGTTAGTACACTTCAATTTGAAATACAATAGATTGGAGAAGACTGGTTTGTGGCACTATCTGCATAATTGTAAAGATGGATTACTTGTTCTGCTTGTTCATTCCATCAGAGCCTCTTTTTTTAATCTAGAAGCCATTCATAGTGCTTCAGTGGAGCAAACATTATGTTGAAGTTATTTGAACCATAATTCTTAACTTTTGTACAATGTGTTCCCTAATTACTCTGGGTGCCTTACCTTATTTTTACTATGACCCTACTATAAAAATGTGGAGTTGTGTTGGCTGATAAGACCATATGTTAATCATCCATCTAAAACGTCTTAGTGAATTAATGAGTGAAAACAGAGAATTCAACCAGCACTTCTTTGTAAATATATATCTTGCACCTCAAGCATGTACTTTACAAGCAGAAGATTACAGGTTCAAATATTGGTATCTCCAGTATGCTTGTCTAAAACTCTGGGTAGTCATTCCCATTCAGGATCAATATTATTGGACTGGGTCAGGGGTCTTCAAACTTGGCAAGTTACTTAAACTCCCAGAATTCTTCCTCCAGTCATGTTAGCTCAGGAATTATGGGAGTTGAAGTCCACAAGTCTTAAACTTTCCAAGTTTGAAGATCCTTGGACTAGATAAATTACTGTTCTGATTCACTATAATGGCTTAGAAGTATTGGTTCTTTATTTTTTTCAATATAAGGAGGATTGTTCATAAAAGAACTTCGTTCGGGGCATGGAAGTAGTTCTGTTTCAAATTTCAACGAGCATTTGGGTAATACCAATAGAGGAATCAAGGTCAAGGCTTCTGGGACAGATATGTTGTTTTACTGCAGATACTAGAAAACCTAATAATCAAGAAGCAACCAAGCCCTTCATAATATCTTATGTTTATTTACTATGTGAAAATGGGTTTTTGGCTGTCGTTCTCAACCTTGGATGTGGTGGGCATCTGCACCATGTTTTGAAGACTGTCCTACCAGGCCAGCTTCAGCCCTCACTCTAAAACAAGGGTCTTCAAACTTGGTAAGATTAAGACTTGTGGACTTCAACTCCCAGAATTCCTGAGCTAACATGACTGGAGGAGGAATTCTGGGAATTGAAGTCCACAAGTCTTAAAGCTGTCTTAAAGTTTGAAGACCCCTGCTCTAAGATCTGCATGGTTATTGAATACTCTGGATTCTGCATTACTGCAGTCAAATTTCATTTCTAATTCTGTGGCCATTTTAAGAATGATTCATAAAAACTAAAGATTGATAGAACTGTATATGTTTTAAACATGGAGAAAATTTATATTCTCATTTCTGGCTATTATGTAGATCAAAGCTAATTTTGTACCCATCCCATGTACACAACACAAAATGATACATTAAGTAACAGCATGCAAGATTTTACTTTGAAGCAATATCTACAGTTTATACGTAGTAAGCATGGGTAGGTTCAGGAATTATTGCTTGATGAGTTAAGGGGCAAAAATACAAGTAGAAAGTGATTCAAGGACCTGTTGCAAATGAAAGTCTTTCATGTTTTTGCCTGTTGAATCTCAGATGCTTGATTTATGAACAGGGTGGACAACACATGTCTTCCAGAAGACATGTGACCGTTGAGTTTCCTTTTGGCACTTTCTAGAATGTATAGAGATTGGACCATTGTATCTGATGGCAAACTGCTAATTCGCAAATAAACATTTTCCTCGCTTCTCAAAAGGATTTAATTAAAGTATGTAACCCTTTAATTAAGCCTAATTAAAAATTAAATCTAAAAAAAGAGACAGACCACTGGTACATCAAAAATGCAACATGCATTTTGCATTCTGTTACAAGAGATGAAAGTTGGAGGTGGAAAAATTGTGTGTTCCCATTCCCTCCTCAGAATCTGCAGACTATGACAAGTGTTTCATATTAGTTCAAATCAAGCAAGAATAGCCGATTTATTCAGTCCTGCAAAGGTCAATTTATATTCATACATACATAACCATCATGCAGTTCCCTTTTTTGAATAAGCAACTTAATCCAAAACACAGAGAAGGAACAATAAATAGTAAGCAAAGGGAATGAAAGGCATGAAATAAGAAAAAGGAAAAGTGGTACACTTAAATCCAATATATAGGAACATTTTCTTATCTTTGTAACTCATCCCATCCTTGATTTCATGCTGTACCTTTAAACATTGCCTTTTATTTTTCATGGTTCTCTCGTTTTGAAGGACCCACCAACTCCCATCCAGCCATGATTCTGTTTCTCCTTCCTCTTGACCCATACATTCTTCCTTCATGTATTTGTTTTGCAATTCAGTCCTCATTCATTCTTTCTGTGTGGCCAAGCCATATCAACACACTCCTTTCACACTGATCACCCACATTTGTCTACATTCATTCTTCACCCATTCATTCTCCACCCTATCTCTTTTTGTTTTGTCCCACAGCCGTCTTAAGTACCCCATTCCTGCAGCATTCAATTTTTATGCTTCTCCTGGTATTTCCAGCTCTCATGCTCTTATTCCCAGCCAGTTTTGCTTCTACTGACAAACAAGAATTCGTCACAGCAAGCCCGTATATCATCTATTCGCTTTCTGCCAGCATTTGACTGTCTTTAAATTTACTCCATCCATTTTCCTACCTATAGTAAACACGCAAGGGCAAAATTTTGCTCAGATTAAAATGTTAATGGCAATACAAGTAGTCCTTGATTTATCATCACAATTGAGCCCAAAAGTTCTATTAAGTGAAACAGTGGTTAAGTTAATTTTGCTAATGTTATGACCTTTCTTGTTAAGAAAGTTGTTAAGTGTATCACTGCAGTGGTTGAGTTAGTAACACGGTTGCTAAGTGAATCTGGCTTTCCCTTTGACTTTGTCAGAAGTTTGCAAAGGGGATCATGTGACCCCAGGACTTTGCAACAGTCATAAATATGAGTCAGTTGCCTAGCATCTGAATTTTGATGAAGTGCTGCAACAGTTGTATGTGTGAAAAATGGTCATGTTAACAGATAACAGATAATCAGAGTTGGAAGGGACCTTGTTGGTCATCTAGTCCAGTGGTTGCCAACCAGTGGGCTGGGGACTACTGGTGGTCCATGAGAAAATTTTGCTGGTCCACATAGAAATGTCACCCCCAAAGCAATTAATCCAGGCTGCGCGGGAACACAAGGCTGCACCGCCCACATGGCCCACAGGAACACAAGGCTCATGTCGCTTGCATTGTGAACAACACGAGGTAGTGAAGGGAGGGGGGGAAAGGGCAGAAGGGGGACTTGCCCCATGCACGCCTGGCCAGGCTACCAGGCTGCTTCTTTCCACTCTTTCTTCTTCTGCTTTTGGCTGCACGCAAGGAAAGCAGCAAAAGTCTTTCTTTCTCTCCCCCAAACTCTGCCAGAAATGAGTCTTTGGGACCCTGCTCCAAGAGTCTGCGCCGACGCAACAAGTCTCCCAAAGACTCATTTCTGGGGGAGAGAAAGAAAGACTTCTGCTTCTGCTGTTTTCCTTGCATGAAGCCAAAAGTCTCTCTCTCTCCCCCCCTGAGAACGGAGCTGGAGATGGTATCCTGTAATCCCAAATAAAGAATGATTGATCAGTAGGAAAATGGGGTGGGGGGATTTTCCTGCAGACTTTTTGGGGGATTTTCCCATGGTCTCTGGTCCGCGGGATTTAAAATGATGAGTTTGGTTGTCCCTGAGGTCCAAAAGGTTGGTGACCCCTCTACTAGTCCAACCCCCCACCCAAGTGGGAGACCCTACACCATTTCTGACAAATGGCAGTCCAATCTCTTCTTGAAAGTCTCAAGTTACTTTTTCCAGTGCTATTGTAACTTCAGACAGTCCCTAAATGAACTGTTGTAAATTGAGGACTACCTGTACTATCATACTTAACATATGTCAGTGTTTAAAATGCAATTCTACAATATTTTAGTAGGATTTAGGTACCGGTTTAATATGACTAATTTTCAATAATTATCAAGTTGCCCAAAATTGTGTTCTTTAAAAAAACAAACCCTGTAGTTTAAGATTCTCTCCAATGTTTTGTTTTGTTTTGTTTTGCCAAAGCTTTGTGATAGCTCCCTGCTGAGCTGAAGGAGATCTGTCTTTTAAAACTATCCTTCTGGGCCATTCCTTGTATCTTATACTTCAGATAACTTTGTAAAAGATAGCCTCTCTTGCCCTTCATTCATTCCTGGTTTCTAGGGTGATGTTTGCTATGTCCACTATATAAGCAATTCTTCTCAGAATAGACCTGAAATGGCAGTTACTGCCACATATAAACTAGTAAAAAATGCTGCAGTGCCTGCTATGGTTCATTTCCTTTCTTTTATGTTGCATTGTTTATGGAGTAGTTTCTTGCATTGCCCAATCTTTTGTCTGCTAATGTAACGAAAGACCCCCATTGTCATGCACAAGAGGGCAGAGTTAAGGTTGCTGTGGAAACCTTAA
The DNA here is from genome assembly GCF_049901735.1 of Notechis scutatus. Taxonomy (NCBI): domain Eukaryota; kingdom Metazoa; phylum Chordata; class Lepidosauria; order Squamata; family Elapidae; genus Notechis; species Notechis scutatus. The sequence continues at coordinate 67,755,402 of NC_142014.1, read as the reverse complement.
CTTTGAGTTCCTTGACTGGTGGACACTTTAAAAAAAAGAAAAGAAAAGAAAGAAAATACCCTGAGCAAATTAGGGCTATTGGATTTTTAGCTTTCTTCCCCACTCTTTTAATCTAGTCCTCCCATCCCACTTAATAAGGGAATGAAACATGCAACCTGCAATTGAAAGCATAAGTAGGACTTCTTGGGCAGGGAAACAAAAGCTGACCCTTTAAATGTATGACAAAGAGAATCCATTTTGTATTGCCCCATCCTGTCTGTTTGACCAGACCCATTGCTACCTCAGTTTATGATAATTGACAGCGCTATTTCTTGTAAATTGTAGGAGCACAAATATTATGATTAATAATAGCAACGGACATGATGGGTGAATTCAATCTAGGTCTTACTTGTGTCATTATGTCATTGATCCGGCTCTGATTAGGAAAGGCACCAAGCATGAACTACTTATAGAACCTGGTCACAGTTGTTATAGTGAAGGAATGTGATCTAGGCCCTGGGACAAACCCTGTTTTATTATGAAGGGCTTGGATGGAAGGACAGCATGACCCAAAGTTGATTTGCATATTTCTCCTTCATATAATTAGGATATTTTCATATTATTCACTTGGGGGTGTGATAATAAGCCAAAAGACACTAGACTAAATTGACACTTCTGATGATGAAATAAACTGGAATTACTTATTCCAAACAAAATGCAAGAATACTGATGAAAATTGAACACTGAAATTGGTATCAAAACAATTTAGAGGCCTTAGAACAAATATTTATGAGTTCGGTATTCAAATTCATTTTTGGTAATAGAATCTTATGTTTAGAGGGGTTGTTAGAGGTCATCCGGTCCAGTTGCCAACTCAGTGGATGATCCAGTGGCATTTCTGACAGACTATCCAGCCTCTACCTGAAGACTTGCAAATGAACTCACCCACCTCATGTGGCAGCCCATTGGGCTTACAACTAACATAGTCAAGATATTCTTATTGTCTACATTCTTACTGACAATAAATACCAAGATATGAACTGAAATTAAATATGGTATATTTAATGGTCCAACCAGGTTAGTTGAAGAGATAGTGGGTCCATGTGCACATTGTTTGAAGCTTGTTTAGTGTTAACCTTCCACATATTTTTGTGACATTATGTGTTTTTATTATTCTAGCCTATTTTTCTAGTTTATGTGAACTAATAACTTATGTCATTATGTGAATCCAAAATGTAGCCTAACCCAATAGCCAGGTTTTACTGAATGTTTCCCAGGCAGCTTTCGGAAAGTAGCTTTCCTTTTATTCCTTCTGCTCAGTTTCGTAAAAAGAAGGAAGCTTTTCTCCCAACCCTCAGAATCAGTGGACAGACATTAGTGCTATCTACATTTTTTCACCCTGATGCTAATCCCATGAGATGTTAATTCTTGCAAAAGAAGAATTAACCAAGTGAGGGGAAAGCAGCCTCTGGATTAAGTAGTTGGTGCCTTCTTCATAATCTTTTAAGGCTTCCCAGGAGAAGGGCAGAAATGCTCCATCTGGGATACCCATCAGAAGTCGACTTCCTGCTGACCAGTAGGTCCTCAGCATTTGAGCTGCTGCAGCCCATGAATCTGGCCAATTGTTTCTTCTGGGGTTCCACTTTTAGCTGCACAGTTCTCAATTTTAGCAAATCTTGTTTGCTAAACTTCGCTCTGAACATGCTGTCTTCTCTATACTTGTAATAGCAATATAACTGTTAGCAGTAATAATAAATCAGCATTCCAATTTATTTGTTTGCAAAATAATCATCTTTTCTTTGGATTCTCATGTTCAGAGATATGATTATGGCAAATGATCCATGTGGAAAGGATTCCTTCCCATGTTCTGCATGGCAGCCTTTAAGATCCTTGAAGACAGCTAACATACTTCACTGTATTTTTTTTCTCTCCAGTTTAAGCACAGCCAAGGTTTCCAATCTTCCCTTATAATCTTTTCTTACTAGGTCACTTCTCTTCATGGGTGTTCTCCTTTGGATAAAGTCCAGTGCCCAGTACTAGACAGAATGTTCTAGATACTGTACATTCTAGCATAAGCAGAATGGAGTGGAACAATGATTTCTCATGATCTTGACCCTGTATTTAACACTGACATATTGTTGGCTCATATTCAACTTGCACTCCACCAAAACATGTTTCTCAAATATCACATTGCCCAGCTCGGTGCCCTGCATCCCATAATCATGCTTTTGCTACCTAGATGAAGGAACTTTACTGCCCATTATTCCAGCTTGTCAAAATCTTCCTGAATCTTGAGGTTATCTTATCCCACCTTGACAAATTTGATCCAATCCTGTTTATCTTTTCAAGATTGTATTTTCTCTCCCCACATGAAAGTCATTGATAAATAAATTGAACAGCACAGAGTCTAGATGGTGTTAAGCTGACACAATGTATAGCACAGAGTGCTTAGAAAATCTAACTCTTGTACACAGAGCTACCTTCAAAATGCCTCAAAAGATAATATTAAGGACTATACCTTCCCAGGTTTTTTCCCCCTTTTAATTAATAAGGATCACAATAGCTGCAGCAGTAGCAGATCTTGAAAAGAAAAACTGGATTGGTTCTGGTTAATGCTTGGATGAGAGATTACCAGGAAATACCAAAGCTATAAATTGCATTGGGAAGTAAAAACAATCATATCGCTTTTTTGCATTTTTGCACCTGTGGCTAGTTCAGTTTTGGTTTAGCATATTCTGGTTGTTGGTCATGGTTTATGGATTATAGAAAATCTAGTAATAGTGGTTAATTCACTAAAAGAAGTTAAGTAACCTGAAATAGCAGGATGAATGAATTTATTGTTCAGACCAAATATGCATAGGACAGAATCCTAGCCATAACATCTGAAGCAAACATACTAAATGTCCATTGGAATTTATGGCAGGAAGGGAAAAGGGCAGTTAAGAAATATAAAATATAAAGAGTAAAAAATACACATGTTTAGTAATCTGGGAAAGAGAACTAAAAGAATTATATTGAGAAAATGAAATTTGTTATTACTCCAAACTTCAAGGAATGATTGTTAGAAAGGTGTCATTTATTTCTTTGGAAAATTATTTTCGGATTATTTATTTGATTATTTTCTACCATCAAAAAATGCAGATATATGTGCTGCTATGGCAGAGATGTAATATTTTACAATAACATTTTATATTGAACATACTATATAGCGTATTCATTAGTAAATCAATGACTATGATAAGTATAGCATTTAAGAAATCTTTTTCTTCATTTTACTTTTCCTTATTAGTATATATTTTAATTTGTTTGTGGTTGTCTCTTGTCTTATAATTTTAGATAGATAGATATATGGATGGATGGATGGATGGATGGATGGATGGATGGATGGATGGATGGATGGATGGATAGATAGATAGATAGATAGATAGATAGATAGATAGATAGATAGATAGATAGATAGATAGATAGATAGATAAAGTGATTGTGCAAGAAAATGATCTTTGGAGTATCTTGAGCTTGTGTCCAAGAACAGGAGATTTTGTGATGATTCCTCAAATCAGAAGGCAAACTTCTTGTGCATTTTGTTAAATTGCTACTATGCCTTTCTTTCTCCCTCTCCAGTTTACTGAGGAACTTAACACTAGTAACAGATACTCCAGTGAAGACCTACCCAACGCAAGCTTTCATCTGGGAAAAATTTGAAAATATCTTTAAGACTGCTTCTGGCATTATTAATTATGCACCCGTGTTTAAATCCTATTTGTATGAAGGGCTGCAGGAGCTCTATGAAGATAATGTGCAGTATGTTGAGATAAGAGTTATCCTGCCACCGGTAATACATTTCTCCTTCTCTTCCCCCTCCCCTGCTTTTCTTCCCCTCTCCCTTTCCTTCTCTTCCTTCCTCTTCCCCTTCCCCTTCCCCTTCCCCTTTCCCTTCCCCTTCCTCCTCCTCCTTTGATCTTCTTTGAAAACATACTGCTTGCGTGTCTCTGACAGAATGGACAAAAATATACTTTTTTTCAAACATCATGATCAAAATTCAAAACTACCAGAATGGTAGCCCACTTCCCTTAAGTTGATAGAGACAGAGATAAATGGATGCTACATCAAATATGTGACTTCTACCACCCTTCATGGAGAAGGAAAAACCTATTTTTATATCATGTATCCTATCAAGTGCTTTTATTTCCAGGTGGCAGTAGATAACTGGTTTTGTCCTATACTGGGACTCATTGGACATATATAAGCAGATCTTATTCTGTGGTTTGAATAAGAATAAGAGTTAGCTATATACATCCAATGAGTCCAGATTTACCATGAAATTAGTCACATACTGCCTCCTGGTGATCTATGTTAGCAAGTTGTTACGTATGGTATGTATGGTTTTTCCATAAGAGCTTTTTTCACATGGTTTAAATTTTTGTTCTTATTTTGCCCACAGATATATGAGCTGGATGGAAGTCTTCATGATAAATTTTGGTCTGTGGCAGCTGTTGAAGAAGTGACTAAGCAATTTGTAAACAGTCATCCTGATTTTGTGGGTGTAAAACTTATATATACAACCCTCCGGTAAGAAATGTCTAGGTAGCTTTGCAACTGGGGCAGGTCCATACATTTGAATTTAAGTAAGTAATGTTAACAGGAAAGGTAGAAGAGCACAATTATACTGGCACTGGGATTAGATCCCTTTGGAAAAAAATATCTGTGTGGTTGACTTCAACTTGATGGCACATAATCAATCAATCAAACCATCTTAATTTTTTAAAAATTAAACCACTTTCGGTAATGACTAAAAATCCCAACATATTCTATCCAATGAGTGTCTGGAGATATGTTTCTTCCTGATGCCCACTAGGACTGTAAATCCATAAATCCAGAATTACAGACCAACACCCACATCATTGTAGCCAGTGGCAAGGGAAATGGGCAACATTATGGGTATCACAGCTTCCCTGTCCTGCCATAGCTCTTTTCTGGATGACTTTTAAGGCCTACCAGTCTCCTGCCTTCCTTTCTTCCAACTTACTTCTTATTTCCCTGGAATAGAAACTAGAAACTAGATCAATTGATAGAAAAGAACTAAATGTGATGGAATTTGTGGGCTTGTTGGACAGTGTTAAAGGGAAGGAGCTTGAAAGCTCATGGGCATGGGACTAAGATATAATTGAATCTCACCACCTCTGAAGTTGTGGTGTAGCAAGTTCTGAATCTTCACAAGGATGAATCTAAAATATGTTATAATGAAAGTGAGGAATAACTTGGTTTATTCCAAGCCAATCCTAATTGAGCTTGACATCACAGTGGGCATGTAGAAGAATTCAGGTGTGAACTACATGTGTTTGGTACTATAAAAAGAATCCCTTTTGGCATGTTTCTCCAATTTGGTATCCTCAAAGTTATTTGTGAGATTTATATTCTAACACAGAGCTGTCAAACTTGATTTCATTGAGGGCCGCATCAGGGTGGTGTTTGACCTTGGGAGGGCTAGTGGGAGCATGGCCAGCTTGATGTCACTCGTGTTGGGGGTGCCTGTGGTGGCCCGAGTGCTCTGCCAGCGAAAACAGGCTCCCAAGGTCCGTTTTCGGCCACGATGGTCTCCTGCAGTCTCTGCCAGCAAAAATGGAGCTGGGGGGATGCATACAGTGTTCTAGGACCAACTCTCTTCATACTCTACATAAACAACCTCTGTGATCATATTAAGAGCAATTGCGTTCTCTTCGCTGATGATGTAAAGCTGTTCAATACCACAGACAATACTGCTACCCTACAAAAGATCTTGACTATGTATCAGAGTGGTCAAACAAATGGCAACTTCAAATCTCAACAAATAAATGCTCTGTCTTACATATTGGCAAAAAAATCAGAAAATAAAATACAAGCTGAATAGTCAAGATCTTGTTGATGACTCAAGCTCTGTAAAGGACCTTGGAATACTCACCTCTAATGATCTAAGTGCTAGAGCCCACTGCAACTACATAGCCAAAAAAAAAGAGTTGTTAACCTAATCCTACGTAGCTTTTTCTCTGGTAATATCACACTACTAACCAGAGCATACAAAACATTTGCTAGACCAATACTCGAATACAGTTCATCAGTCTGGAACCCACACTACGTACCTGATATTAGCACAATTGAGAAAGTCCAGAAATATTTCACAAGAAGAGTTCTCCATTCCTCTACTCGTTGTAGAATACCTTATGCCACCAGACTTGAAATTCTAGAACTTGAAAACCTTGAATTACGCCGTCTTCGGTCTGACTTAAGCATGGTATATAAAATCATACATTGCAATGTCCTACCTGTCAATGAATACTTCAGCTTCAACCATAACAACACAAGAGCACACAATAGATACAAACTCAAAGTAAACCGCACCAAACTTGATTGCAGGAAATACGACTTCAGCAATAGAGTGGTCAATGTCTGGAATACTCTACCCGACTCGTAGTTTCTTCCCCAAACCCCAAAAACTTTAACCTTAGACTGTCTACTATTGACCTCACCCCTTTCCTAAGAGGTCTGTAGGGGCGTGCATAAACGCACCAACGTGCCTACCGTCCCTGTCCTATTGTTTCTCCTATTCTTTTATTTTTCTTATATGTACCCATTTCATGTATTCACAACTATGTATACATTTATACTTATTATCTTGTAAACAATTGGCAAATCAAATAAATAAATAAATACAGCCCTCCCAAGCTCCGTTTTCGCTGGCAGAGGCACCGCGGGCCAGTCCTTTGCTGTTTCCAGGGCGGCCTGGTGGGCCAGATCTAAGATGCGGCCTTTGGGCCTTGAGTTTGACACTCTTGGTCTAACTCATGGCAGGGGCTGATGATTGATTGATAAGGCTGATGTGATTTAAAGTATTTTGTTCCAAACTTCTAATTACAAGGGGAGCCTGATTAAATATACAGTCACATCTTAGCTCATAAGGGAGTTTTCTGGCTGAGAAATTCTGGATGTTGAAGTCTACAAGTCTTAAAATTGCCAGGTTTGGAGACTCCTATGTTAGACTACTCCTGGAGTGAATGCATTAATATACAAGTATTGCCTGGAGATGGAATTATCCATGTGTATATACCCTGTAAATGTAACTAAATAAATAAAAAGCCTTAGTCTCATGACTTCTTTCTCCCTGTTGTTGGTGAACTGGTTAGGTATTTATTCTGTTTTTCAGGCATCATATAAGTTTAGTCAAATATTTGCTCAGCACTTTTAAATCAAAGCAACAGCATTCACGGGAAGGCGGAGCTTAGTTTCGGCGATACAGCTGTAATCTCGGGGCTCCGAGATCGCAGCTGATATTTTCACCCCCGGTCGGTTCTAACGGACCTAAACCGTCCCGTAGAGACGGTGACTCTGTAGGGCACATTTCCTGGATCCCAGGGACATCGCAAAGTCCCTGGTTCGATCCGGAAGAAGTCCTATTGCTGGCGGCGGAGAGGCAGCCTCCATAGCTGCTGAAGTCGGGACAGCTCCGGTAAGGAAGAGCTGAGAGTGAAAGTGTGTCGGCTGGGTGAGAAACTTTTTTTTTTGCTAATTAGCTGAGTTTTGAAAGGACACTCTGGATATAAGAAGAAATCTGTGAGATTTTTTTTTTTGACAAAAACTGTATGAGCGGCGTTTTTTAAAGAGATGTCAAATTGAGGCTTGGATTTTTTTTTCTATTTCTTACTTTTTTTTTTTGGAATTTCAGCGTGACTTTATAGTTAACCGGACTGAATTTTCTCTTATATATATTTGCTCCTTTTTGATTTTTTAAGATAGAGGCTCCCTTTGGCTATTGTTTTCTCTCTCTCTCTTTCTCTCTCTCTCTCTCTCTCTCTCTCTCTCTATATATATATATATATATATATATATATATATATATATATATATATATATATATATATATATATATGTTAATACTTTCTCTTTTTGCTTAATTTAAAAAAAATGTTTTTTTGGCTGGTGGGGGGAGTGGATTAAGAAACTTTGTAACACTGCCAACTAGAGGCTTGAAAATATTTCATTTGAATTGGAAAAGAACTATGAAAAGACTACTTCTCAAGGACATTACAATTTGGTAAGATAGAGGGAGAGCGTAGCAAAATATTATTACAGGTGTTCTCCTGGACTCTTATCAATATTTCAACACTTGAGGCTTGGCCTTGAAGCTTGTTGAGAAGAGAGTCATAATAAGAGCCTTGGACAAATAAATAGAGTGCAGTGTGGTTTTTTTTTCGTTATCTTTTTTCAGTCGTGTACCCTTACTCACCAGCCTCTCTGTAAACTTTAATTTTAGTAATATTCGTATTTTTGCTTTTTATTTTAAAGGGAAAGCCTCAGAATTTTTATTTTTTTATTTTTCTTTTCTTCTTTTTTTTTACTGGGATTCTTTCTGCTTTTTTCATTTATATTTTTGGACCACTTTGCCTTTTTTTTATTATTATTATTGAGACTTCCCAATTGGATTGAAGATTATTATTTTTTGGGGGGGGGGGTTGTTTTTTTTTTTTTTTTGGCTTCCTTTTATTTTTCTATTTTTCATTTTTTACTTTGGATTACTTCATAATTGGATTAGGGTCTAGAAGAACCTGAAGATTTTCTTCTTCTTTTTCTCCTTTTTTTTTTTGTTATTGGGCTTTTTATTATTGGATTTTTCCATTTTGGATTATAATTGGCTATTCGACCAGTTGGATTAAAAGCTAAAAAGAATTTGAAGGTCTTGAAGCATCAAAATGAGCAGAAAACCCATATCTTCTGGCGTTTCTACTTCTACCTCTGCCTCCCCACCAGCTGGACAACGCTTGATTCAGACAATGTTGAAGCAAGATAAAGAACAAGAAAAAGTGACTTTACAGATGATTATGCAAGGAATCCAAGATCTCAAGATAAAATCAGACGCCATTGAACAAAGAATAGAGAATATTGAAGAAAGAACAGGGAAGACTGATGAAAAAATTGAAAATATTCAACAAATGATGACGAAGTATGAGGAGAGATTCCAAAAAATTGAGGAAGAAGGTGCACAAAGAGAGGAGAAGATTGGAAATATTGATAGTAGATTAACAGTGGTTGAACAAGATAAAAGTGGGATGTTGAGGTGGGAGATGGAGAGGTCAGAATTCTATCTCAGATTTCAAAATATAGAAGAAGAAAAAGGAGAAAACTTGGCTGCGATAATGATAGAAATTTTGGCGGATGCGTTGGAAATTACAGAGGAAAAGATGATGGATGGAATAGATGAGGTATATCGAGTCTTTACAAGATATGCGATGAGAAATAAACTACCAAGGGAAGTTCATATTAGATTTACCAAAAAATCCATCAAAACACAAATACTACAAGTTGTAAGAGAGAAGATATTGAAATACAAAGGCAAAGAGATTGTGGTTTTAAAACAAATACCCAGAAGAGTGAGAGAGATGAGAAGAGAATATCGATTCCTGACCAAAATGTTATTGGATAAAGAAGTGAATTATAGATGGCTGATTCCAGAAGGATTAATGTTTACGTGGCAAGAACAGAGACATAGAATTGATTCAATTGAGAAAGCAAAACTTTTCTACGCAGAATTTTTTGGAAGGAGAGAAGCAGAGGCAGAGAAAGAGGTCTCATTAATTGAGTTTCAAGAGGAACAATTGGAGATTGAAGAAGAGGAAGGTGCAGTAGGTGGACAGGTGGATAGGAAAGAACAGCGTGAAGTGAGATCCACGAGAGCTGTTAGACCTAAATATAAAGCATAATAATGGAGGAAAAAAATTGATTACAATGAATATAAATGGACTTAATTCAGCTGTTAAAAGAAGGAAAACTTTTCATAAATTAGAGAAATTAAAATTTGATATAATTTGTTTACAAGAAGTACATATTAAAAAGGAACATGAACAATTGTTAGTACAACCAAAATTAGGGAAAATATTTACTTCTTTGACTGAATGTAAGAAAAGAGGAGTGGTTCTATACATTAAAGAGGTCATCCCAGCAAAATTGATCTATACGGATGAAGACGGAAGAGTATTAATGGTGGAAATAATGGACAATAATATAAAAATACTCTTGATTGCAATTTATGCTCCGAATGATAAACAAGAAGAATTTTATAAAAAATTACACATGAAAATAACTGGACTGGACTATGTTAATATAATTATGATGGGAGACTTTAATGGAATTGCGGACAATAAACTGGATTATATAGCAACAACAACAAAGCAAAATAGAAAGACTCTCCCTAAATCTTTTTTTAAAATGACAGATGAATTAACCTTAAAAGATATTTGGAGAGAAAGAAATGTTAAAGCTAAACAATTTACTTTTTTATTCAAATAGACATTTATCATGGTCCAGATTGGATATGATTTGGATCTCATCAGAATTAATATCTAATATTCAAGAAACAAATATTGAAACAAGTACTTGGGCAGATCATAGCCCAATGACAATTAAATGGAAGGGACAAAAAAAAAAGATCGAGATGGACGTTAAACAATACTATTTTAAAGGAAAAAGATTTTACACAATGGATGGAGAAAGAATTGGTTTTTTTCTTTAGGGAAAATAAAAAAGAAGATACTTCATTGCAGAATGTTTGGGATACAATGAAGGCATATGTTAGAGGTTTGATAATAGATTATATAAGAAGAAAGAACATTAGGAAAAGGCAAGCCACTAAGATCTTGGAAGATGAATATAAAAGACTTGAAAAAGAATTACAGAAAATGCCACAGAAAAAGGAAATTAAATTGAAGTTGGATATAACTAAACATAAAATGGAATTAATAGAGAAAGAAGAATTGGCGCAGAAAATTAGAAATGCTAAACAGAATTATTTTGAAGACGCAAACAAACCAGGTAGATGGCTAGCATATAAATTGAGAAAAGAGAAAGAATCAAGAAAAATATTGAAGTTAATAGATGATCAAGGCCAAGTTTGTTATGGTAACAAGGAGAAAAAGGAAATTGTTCGAGATTTTTATGGGCAACTATACAAACAAGAGAATATTGATGAAGAAAAAGTTAAACAGTATTTACAGAATGCTAACCTACCGAAGATGCCTAAAGAGATTGAAGAAATGCTAGAAAGCAACATAACAATGATGGAATTAACTGAAGCACTTAAGAAACAAAATAATGGGAAAGCACCGGGTCCAGATGGGCTTCCGGCAGAATTCTATAAAACATTTCAAGAATCATTGAGCATTCCATTGCTTGAAGTTATGAATGAAGCTATGTCAAAGAAGATGATACCTAAAACATGGTCAGAGGCTTATATTACACTTATTCCAAAAGAAGAGGCTGATCCACTGCAAATTAAGAACTATAGACCTATTTCTCTATTAAATGCAGACTATAAAATTTTTGCTTCAATTTTAGCAGAAAGGCTTAAAAAATACTTAAATAATTTTATTCACCCAGATCAAAATGGATTTCTGCCAAAGAGACAAATTAGAGATAATATGAGAGTAATCTTGGATACTTTGGAATACTATGAGGCACATCCTGAAAAGCAAATGGCTTTGATATTTTTAGATGCTCAAAAGGCATTTGACAACGTGAACTGGAGATTTATGTTATTACTATTGGAACAGATGGGTTTTGCCAGAAAATTTGTCCAAGCAATAGAAGCCATATACAATAAACAGACAGCAAAGGTAATGATGGAGGGAGAACTTACAGATTTTATTAATATAAGAAAAGGCACAAGACAAGGATGTCCCCTATCTCCTTTGCTATTTGTATTGACTTTGGAAGTGTTGAATAGAAACATTAGAGATGATAAAAGCATAAAAGGAATAAAAATTAAAAAGGAAGAATTTAAACTGCAAGCTTTTGCTGATGACTTAGTTTTTATTTTGGAAGATCCGTTAGAAACAGCTCCAAAGTTATTGGAAAAGATAGAGATATATGGTGAGGTGGCTGGTTTGAAAATAAATAAAGACAAAACAAAGATTTTGACAAAGAACATGCTACTGAGACAAAGAGAAGAACTGGCAGACCTGCTGAAAATCCAAGTTACGAATAAGGTTAAGTATCTGGGGATACATTTGACAGCAAGATGTAGCACATTAAAAGAGAATAATTATATTAAACTTAAACAACAGATAGCTATAGACTTGAAGAAATGGGAAAACTTGCAATTGTCATTAATAGGGAGAATTTCAACAATTAAGATGAATATTTTACCTAGAATCCTATTTCTCTTTCAAACAATACCAATTAGGCTCGGAAAAGACTATTTTGATGATTTAAATAAAATTATGTTGAAGTATATATGGCAAGGTAAGAAAGCGAGAATAAAGCTAAAGCTTTTGCAAGATGCTAGAATTAGAGGAGGTTTTGGTCTGCCCAATTGGGAATTGTACTATCAAGCTGCAAGTTTGATGTGGGTTAAGGAATGGATAACATTAAGAAAGACTAGATTGTTGACATTAGAAGGTCATGACTTGCTGTTGGGTTGGCATGCTTTTTTATGGTATAAGGGAACTAAAACACAGGGTTATTTTAGAAGACATTATATATGGGAGTCTTTGTGGTTAAACTGGGAGAATATAAAAGACAATGTTATTTGAAAATTCCAGTTTGGTTATCGACCATTGAAGCATTTTCCTATCCTATAATTTATAAGAAGGAACAAACAGTTAGATATGGGGAACTATTGGATGAAAAGGGTGAACTTAAATCAATACAAAGTTTAGAGGAACAAAGATGAATTGGTTTTCATATGCGCAAGTACATTCAAGGTATGATGAAGATTCTAAAACAGGGATTCTAGATAAGATTTTGATGGGTACTGATGAGAAGGTGATTAAAAAATTATATGGTTATTTATTGGGAATTAAATTAGAAGAAGAACAAGTTAAAGAAACTATGATTGTTTGGGGGAAGAATTTTGGATATGGGATTGATTTAGAGAAATGGCAAAAATTGTGGTCTCAAAATTATAAAATGACAATGTCAACAGCATATAAGGAAAATTTGTATAAGATGTTTTACAGGTGGCACTTTCCCCCGACAAGAATAGCAAGAATGTTCAAGAACAAATCTGAAAAATGCTGGAAATGTCATCAGATACCTGGCTCATATTACCATATATAGTAGACTTGTGAGGACGCTAAAAAATATTGGACTAAAATTCGCATGTGGTTGGAAAAAATGACAAAAAAACGTGTAGATTTGAAACCGGAGTTCTTTTTATTGGGAATCTTACCAGATACATATAGTAAAGATTTGAAATACCTGATTGTAAATGTGTTAACAGCGGCTAGGATTGTATTTGCTAAAAACTGGAAGAATGAGAAAATACCATCACAGGAAGAAATTATTAAGAAAATATTGGAATGTGCTGAGATGAGTAGATTGACATTTGAAATTAGAGAGCAAGAGGATAAACAATTTTATGAAATTTGGGATCTTTTTTATCAGTGGCTAGATGACAAAATACGATAATAGAATATTTAGAAAGTTAGATAGCAAGGAATATTTTTATTTTTTCTTTTGCCTATGTTATTTGACATTATATCTATAAAGTGTTTTTAGGATAGATTTGGTATGATTATATGATTTGTTATAGAATAAACTGTTTAAAGTTTTATTCTCTTATAAAATATGAATGATTAAAAGTATAGTCAAATGATTTATTAATAGCGATATTAGGATATATAAGTTTGGATTGACAATATGAGTTGTTATGTAATATAACTGCAATTGAGACTATGAAATGAATGCACAAAACTGATGAACCAACCGACACACTGTATGTACATAAGAGAGTTGATGTTTTAATGTTTTTTTTGTCTTGTTTGTTTGTAGAAAATCAATAAAATTGATTTAAAAAAAAAAAAAAAGCAACAGCATTCACAACCATTTTTTTCCTTGATACTTTCTCCTGCTTTTGCCTTTCAGAAAGCAAAGTGTTTCCCAGATCGAAGAAGCCATTCTTACCGCCATAGAACTCAGGACTAAGTTCCCAGATACTGTGGCAGGGTTTGATTTGGTAATTCCTGATATTCCTCATGGGTTTTACGTTTTATTATAGAAGGATTGCAAGGGGATGAATTAATGGGGAGCTAAAGTATTTAAGCTGCATCCCATGACTACCTTAGCCCTGCACTGAAGCCCAGACCAGAAGCTCAACCAGGAAATCAACTTTTTCTTTATTGTTAGATTACATTAACAGACCCTTGCAAGACTGAAAGTATTTCTCCCCTTCTTCCCTTTTACATATAGTCCTTGACTTATAACCACTTGTTTAGTGACCAAAGTTACAATGGCACTGACCATTTTTCACACTTACGACCGTTGCAGCCTCTCTGTGGTCACATGATCAAAAGTCAGGTGCTTGGCAAATGGCATGTATTTATGACAGTTGCGCTATTCCAGGGTCGTGTAATCGCCATTCAGGACCTTCCCAGTTGGCTTCCAACAAGCAATGTCAATGGAGGAAGCCAGATTCGCTTAATGGCAGTGATTTGTTTTAACAGCTGTGGCAAAAAGGTCATGAAACAGGACAAAACTTATCAATTGCCTTACTTAGTAACAAAAAAATGGGCTCAATTGTAGTATAAATCAAGGACTACCTGTACTTTCTAGAAAACTAGGGAAGGTCCCTAATTTCCAGTGCCATCCCCCTCTTCCATGCTCTGAGACATCTTGAACATGGTGGTTGTCTACTCTGCAGCTTTCCCTCCTGTCTGCCAAGGTCATTCCCACATACTATTTCACCTCATTATCTTATAAAGGAAACACCCATATAGTTGAACCTTAGACTTATTCCTGGGACAGAATATTATGGTTACACAGATAATGCTTGACTTATGACTGGTTGTTTAATGACTGTTGGAAGTTAAAATAGACTTGAAAAAAGTTACAACTTGTCCTCAAAGTCATAACTGCTACACCACCAAATCCACAGTCACGTGATACATTTTGGATGGTCAGCAACCAACTTGCATTTATGACTGGTGGCAGCAGTTTGTGGTCACATGATCACTTTTTGGTAACTTTTTTGCTATTTTCAGGCAAAAAGTACCCATTGGATAAGCTGGATTTGGAGTTACAACTCTGTGATTCACTTAATCACAGTAGCTCGCTTAAGAAACATCATTAAAAATGGTCTTGAAATTGAGGCCAGGTGTGTGGTAACTTGGCTTACAGTCACAATGATTTACAAATCAAAATTCTGGGCTCAATTGTAGTCATAATGTCAGGATATCTGTATTGTAATCCTTGTGTACATTGCCTGTGATGATCAGGTGAGAAACTGAACTATAGAATTTCCTTAATTACTCCTTACTGTTGGGTTGGAAACCACTGCCTCACAATTCATTTCATTTGCAGGCCTTTCCCAAGATAGTATAAAACAAAGCCACTTGACCTCTGCTTTGCCAGTGTGCTAATGCTGGCTGATTAGTATGAAACACAAACTGGGAAACTGGGGACATGGCAGGCAGGCAGGCAGTTGGACCCAGTGAAAGAACAGAAAGAAAAGATTGGCTTTTTGAACTTGCAGTCATCCAGTAGATTGTTATGGGCCATTGCTGTTTGCAGCTGGTGCCATACTAGTCCTTGACTTACAACAGTTCATTTAGTGACCGAAGTTACAACGGCACTGAATAAAGTGACTTATAGAGTTTCTTAAAGAGACTTATAGAGAATAAAGTGACTGTTTTTCACACTTATGACTATTGCAGCATCCCCATGGTCACATGATTTACATTTGGATGCTTGACAACTGGTTCCTATTTACGATGGTTGCAGTGTCCCAGGGTCATGTGATCATCTTTTGTGATCTTCAGATAAGCAAAGTCAATGGGGAAGCCAGCTTCCCTTAACCGTGTTACTGTTTTAACAAGTGCAATGATTCACTTAACCAGACATGATATTATTCGATTAAAATCGGAATTCGATTTTTTAGCGGGGGCGGGCAGCAGCGCGAGCGGCGGGCGGCGCGAGCTGAGCCCGGGCGGGCGGCGCGAGCGGCGCGAGCTGAGCCCGGGCGGGCGGGCGCGAGCGGCGCGAGCTGAGCCCGGCGGGCGGCGCGAGCGGCGCGAGCTGAGCCCGGGCGGGCAGCGGCGGCGCGAGCTGAGCCTGGGCGGGGGGCGGGCGGCGCGAGCTGAGCCCGGGCGGGCGGTGGGGCGGCGGGCGGCGCGAGTGGTGGGCGGTGGGGATCTCTTTTGGCCAGCCCCGATTTTTTTTTTTCAGAGGGGAATATCATGCCTGCTTAACAAATGTGACAAGAAATGTTGTAGAATGGGGCAAAACTCACTTAACATATTTCTCACTTAGCAACATAGATTCTGGGCTCAATTGTGGTCATAAGTCGAAGACTATCAGTATTAATAGAGTAGATCTGTTTGGTTTTTTAAAAATGATAGTTAGTTATTGATATATTAATAATATTGAAGTACTGAATGCTGATTCAGAGCAATGCTCTTTTTCAGGTTGGGTGGGAAGATGGTGGATACTCTCTCTGGGAACTGAGAAAAGCTTTACGTTTGCCAGAAACTAAAGGAGTTAAGTTGCCATATTTCTTTCATGCTGGTGAGACAGGTAAGCACCAATACATCACAGTGCACCTTTGAAGTACAATAAATAACTAGGAAATTAATTCTGCAAACTTCTTTTTAATTACCTCTGAGGTCAACCTTTTGAACACAGCAGAAGGCAATTCTAAGTAAATATACTTCAATACATGACAGTGGTTCCCAACCTGTGGTCTGCGGAACCCTGGGGAGACCAAGATGTCATCACAAGGGGTCCATGAAGGCTTGAAGAAATGTTATGATTTAAATCTTGGAAGTCTGTGGCCGTGATCTGTGGCCACAAAAGATATTTAAAAGGGGTCCATGATGAAGAAAAGGTTGAAAATCACTGCTATATGACATTCACTCATCAATGCTGAGATCAGATTACTGTTCCCAGAAAGTCTCGCATACTTTCCTCTCCAAAATACAGAAGGATATAAGAAAGCAAAGATGACAAAGAAGACAAGAGAAGTCTTCTTGGCCCTGTCTTCAAGATAACCCTAAAGTTTTATCTTGGAAAAATAAAAATGGAGATTGAGGAACATGCTGGATGTTAGGATTAAAAATTAGAATTGATGGCAGAAAATTATAGAGAAAACATGGAGTTAACCCTGGTTGGCAGCCTTACTTAGCAGACTATATATGTGCAAATAGCCCATTGCAGCAATCCTCAATTTTTAACTTTAATGGAGCCTGGAATTTTCAGAGTAAGTCATGATGGTCATAAGAGACTTGACTTGAATTTATGACTTTTTTGGCAACATTTATTAAGTGAATGCTTAATATTTGGCAACTTGGAGCATGTGACTTTAGTTGAGTTTCCTGAAGAGTCTTGAGCTCCATGGATAAAATAGATATATGATACCATTATTGATTTAGTTTGAGTCCTTAAGATTCTAAAAAAACACACCTTGTGAGAATTCTTCATGCTCCTCTGCAGAGGATGCCAAAAGGCTTTTCCACACTGCATTAGCATTTTTCCTTTCAGAATAAAATTTTGAGAGAGTTCTGCCCTGATGGCCATCCTTTTGTAAAGTTATATAATAACTCTTCTTTTTCTATATTACTCAGACTGGGAAGGCACTTCAGTAGACAACAATTTGTTGGATGCTGTGTTATTGAACACCATCCGGATTGGTCACGGTTTTGCCCTCGCCAAGCACTCAGAAGCTAGGAGGTTGGCACTGAAACAGAACATTGCTGTAGAAGTCTGTCCTATTTCTAATCAGGTATTGTTCAAGAAGAGCTTTGCTCTAGAACAGTGGTGGCTAACCTTTTTCGGCTCCTGTGCTGATAATTGCACGTGCGCTTGCTTGTGCATGCTCGCGTGCCAGCACCCAGAAGGCAATGCGTGCTGGTCTCCGCCACGCCCCTGTGCATGCGTGCACAACTCCCCTCACGTGCCACGTGTCTTTGCGCATTCACGCGCGATTCTCCCTTTGCGTGCAGCGCATCCCTGCGCATGCACACGCGTCACCCATGCCCCCCTCCTCCACTCCCCACCAGATCCCGACAAGTCAGGCGCGGCCGCGCAGGGACCCTCCCCCCCCGTCCGGGCCGGCATAGTTTGCCAACATGGCTCTAGAATCTTCTGGGATAGGAAGAAACGGGGAGATGACTTAATGTATTATTTCCAATCCTTTTACAGATTTCATAGGCTTACATAGAAAATGAAAAATACTAGGCTTTATTTGGGAATATTCCTGTCAGCCCAGAAAAAAAAAGGAAAGATAAAAGATGGGGACTGAGGAACATTCTAGATATTAGGATTAAGTTAGATGGGATGACAAGAAATTAGGGAAAATATGGAGTTAAGCCTGGTTGACAACCTTACTTAGCAGACAATCCATGTGCGAATAGCTCGATACAAGCAGTCCTCCATCTTAGGACCTTAATGGAGCCTGGAATTTTGATTGTTAAGTCATGATGGTCAGAAGTCAAGGCACCTGTGTGACCAGACCCAAATTTGTGACTTTTTTTGTGGCAGTCATTAAGCCAGAATAAAAGAATATAAAGAATAAAAGGCCAGAAATCAGCAAAAATGTTGTAAATAGTGGTCACATGACTGCACGAACACTAAAGACAAGCTGGTTGCCAAGCACCTGAAGTGCCAAGTCATGTGACCACAAGGGGTTTGTGCAGTCATCGGAATTGGGTTTTAAGTTCCTTTGAGTTCTTCCTTTGGGAGGATCCATCATAACTTCAAACAGTTGCTAAGACAGGAATACACCAAGAAGGGTATTTACAGACAAATGATTGTAGGCTAAAAGGAGGAGTTAACTTTATAAGGAAATTGTATGCTTAGGTAGAAACGCTATAATTCTGAGCTTTCTAACTACATAGTGGAATACAGAAATGGGAAGAAAAAAACCTTTGTCTTCCTTAGACAAGCAGGCTGAAGATTAGAATATCAGTTTTTAAATCATGGAAGAGCAGATTAGAGTTAGAAACAAAATACCACTTTTTCCATGCTATCTTTGTTCACAATGCCCCTAGCACTCAGTAGGTTAAAAAATGCAAAAGAGTGGAAGTCACTGAGGGAAGCTGGACTTGCTTAACAATCACATGGTTCATTTAACAACTGCAGTGATTTGCCAGACAACCATGGCAAAAAAGATCATAAAACTGGACATGACGGAATTAACAATTGCTTTGCTTGGCAATGGAAATTCTGGTCCCATTTGTCACAAGTCAAGGATTACCTGTAAAGCAGGGGTGTAAACCTCGCAGCATCACAGCGGCATCACATGACATATGGGACTTTTTTCCCCTTCACTAAAACGGGGGTGGGCGTGGCCAGCACGTGACGCATCCGGCCCATGGGCCAGGAGTTTGACAGTCCTGCTGTAGAGGAAAGAACAACTGAGAGGAAAAGAAAGAAAAGAATCTGAGAAAATAAAGAAAAAAGTCCAGAAAGTGTGAAATATCTATTCAAGATATGTTGATTCACTTACAGTTGATACCTGAGTACTGGTTAAGTTTCTGGAGAGATGTTTATTGCTCTTACTAGAACAGAACAGAATAGAATAGAATTCTTTATTGGCCAAGTGTGGTTGGACACACAAGGAATTTGTCTTGGTGCAAATGCTTTCAATATACATAAAAGAAAAGATTCTTGATTCTTAACAAATATATCTTTTCTTTTATGTATACTAAGAATATTTACACCAAGACAAATTCCTTGTGCGTCCAATCACACTTGGCCAATAAAATATTCTATTCTATTCTATTCAAGATACATTTGTCAAGAGTCAAGAATCATAAGGTACAACACTTAATGATTAATGATAGTCATAAGATACAATAAGCAATCAAATCATACTAGGAAATAATCAATATAGATCATAAGGATACAAGCGACAAAGTTACAATCATACAGTCACAAGTGGGAGGGGATGGGTGATAAGGAGTGATGAGAAGATTAATAGAAATAATAGTGCAGACTTTGTAAATAGTTGAACAGTGTTGAGGGAATTATTTATTTAGCAGAGTGATGGTGTTCAGGAAAAAACTGTTCTTGTGTCTAGTTGTTTTGGTGTGCAGTACTACTGGTTGAATAACCTCAACCATTTACAAAAGTAAGTATTTTTATTGCTGATAATAAAAATATCCAAATAGCAGCTCTTTTGTGCATAGACAAGCCCTCCTTGTGACAATGATTTTGTGTAGATCTAGATAAGTTCTCAGAATTCTGAATGTTCCCTTGTACCAAAGGCCTCACAACCAAATGCAGGTTTCAATAAAATAACTCTTGGCTTATGTGTTCTTCTTCTTCAAGGTCCTGAAGCTAGTATCGGATCTGAGAAACCATCCTGCTGCTTTTCTGTTGTCAGAGGGTCATCAGATAGTGGTTGCCTCTGATGATCCGGCCATCTTTGGAGCAAAGGGATTATCCTATGATTTCTACGAGATGTTTATGGGCATAGGAGGGATGAGTGCTGATCTGGGAACTCTGAAGCAGCTGGTTCTAAACTCTTTAAGGTAAGTGCATCAGGGATGAAATTCAGCCACCTCACACCACCTTGGGAGAGGTGGTAGGTACAATTTGAATCGATTGGCCCCGCCCATGCCCACCAGTTGGCCCCGCCCATACCTGCTCGCCTTCTTCCTTTCAGAGATTGAGTCCCACCAAGCCACACCCTCAAGCCACGCCCACAGAGCCAGTAGGGAAAAAAATTTGAATTTCACCCTTGAAGTGCATGTCTTTTCTATGCTGACATTTATGGACAGCCCCACCCCCCTGTATGTTCAAACCTATGTCCAAACAGGGCAACAAATAGGGACAACTTTTAGAGCCAGCTGGACTTTTCACATATATCACCACCTTAGTTTATATCAGCATTGAATTTAGAGTCAACAAAATTTGGATAAGAAGCCCAAATATGAAACTACATCTATCCTGCCATAATAGTTTTTTTTACATTGCTGTCCCAAAACATTTAGGTACTTGGGACAGAACTAGGTGGAGTCTTTTTTACAACTTCACACACTACAAACACTACAAATTATCCCCCACCCTTTTTTTTCTTTATTGTGCTTATCACCTTCCGAAAGTGCCAATCCTACTAAAAGTCTTACTAAATTAGTAAGATTTATTTTTTATTAGTAAGATTTATTTTTTATTAGATCTGCTAAAGCATAATGGTACATATATTGCCCTTCTCTCTCTCTCTCTCTCTCTCCTCTCCTCTCTCTCTCTCTCTCTCTCTCCGTCTCTCTCTCTCTCTCTGTCTCTCTCTCTCTCTCTCTCTGTCTCTCTCTCTCTCTCCTCTCCCTCTCTCTCTCTCTCTCTCTCCTCCCTCTCTCTCTCTCTCTCTCTCTCTCTCTCCTCTCCCTCCCTCTCTCTCTCTCTCTCTCTCTCTCTCTCCCTCCCTCCTCTCTCTCTCTCTCTCTCCTCTCCCTCCCTCTCTCTCTCTCTCTCTCTCTCCTGTTGATCCCATCTCTGCTTCTGCTCCTCACTGCTCACTGAATCTCCGAAGCCAATTAAAGATTGGGAATGAATGGAGCATTGCTCTCTGTTCCTCCTAGATTCTATTTACCTAAAAGTTTGTGTGAATCCTCAACATGCCAACCTTTTGTTTTGAAGACAAGGAATTTTTTTTAACCTTTTGGGGCCTCCATCTGGCACTCACCTGTTCAGCAAAAAACAATAGAATGGATGGACTCAGCAAGGGCATCTAAAAGATCTCAGGTCAATTCCTGAAGCCTGCTGGGCATTAGTCTCAAGCCCAGCATCAGAACATATGTACGTGTCCCAGGATAATGTTGCGGGATGTAATCTGGGTCGGTCACCAGGATCAGAAGTTTAGTCTTCCAAGTTTTTGGACTTGTGCTGCAGCCCATCCTCATGGAACGTCTTTCTAGCAGACATTAGACTAAGGGTGTCAAACTCATGTCATCACGGCAGCATCATGTGATGTGTTGGGACTTTTCCCCCCTTTGCTAAACCAGGGGTGGGTGTGGCCAGCACATGATGCATCCGGCCCATGGGCCGGGAGTTTGACAGCCCTGCACTAGACACTCTGTTGGAGGAAAGTTCCCTGAGGACTCCAGCATGAGTCCAAAAGCTCAGAAGACTAAACCCTTTGCTCCCGGTGTCTGACCCAGATTGGATCCTGCACCAGCATCAAAAATCTGATCCGGTCTTATAGACAGCGGTACAAAATGACTTTTTCCTCCTTTTGCTCTGAGCTTGAGGCTGAGGCCATAACAGCTAATATATTAAGAACTTTTGCTGAGTTATAAAAAATATCCACTCTCTTTAGTCAGGGACAAAATACTAGCATTTGTTGTCTCATTATTTATCCCTGTCCTGCTTCTTTATCTTTTCCCCAGTTTTAAAAGTCATCTGATTGCCCCCCCCCCCCCAAAAAAAAGGTTATGGGTAAATGGATTCTAGCAGATTTGAGGGGAGAAATCTACTTTTAAGTGGTACAGTTAAGGTCCACTTCAGCTTTCCTTATTCACATGAGTGGGCTGAAAAGAAATGTTGCTGGCATCACCATTAAGTGCAAATGAGAATTGGCTTTAATATGCTTAATTGGAATGGAAAACATGTCACATTCTGTTTATTCAGTATCTTCTATTTGAATACAAATGTGTTGAGTTTTAAGATTATGACTTTTCTGAGGGGCGGGAAGAGCAAGAGGGAGGAGTGCTTTAAAAGTATCTTGCTATGTTTGAGTCTTTTTCCTTTGTAGATACAGTAGTATGCAACCTGATGAAAAGAAAAAGGCCAAGGCCATTTGGCAAAAAAAATGGGACTACTTCATAGACAATTCTGCAGCTTCGCTCAAGATGCTGCTGAATAAAAAGCCAGAGAAAAGGATCTATACAAAATCTTGCTTCTTCCAGGTAACTTGATCAGATCATTGCTCATTTAACAATCCAGCAAAATAATTGAAATCAGAATATACTCCATAAAGGTGGAATTCATTGAACTGGGATTGAATAGAAGTGTTCCTTTCCCCTCTAATAGTAGAATGTTCTCTCATTTTTAGTTATATTGGTGAGTCATTCTTTTTTGTATTTATCAGATCAATGTTATTCATGTGATGTCTGTTTATACTTTACATATATTTTAAATCTTCCTTTGTTAAAATAATAATAATCAATTATGAATACATTAATCATGTAATGGAGGATACATTAATCTTACTCTAATAAATACTTCTATCATATACTGTGCTGAAATTAATTTTCTCCATGCAAGCAATAAAAATTGGATTTTCAGAATGAACTGAATCGTAAACCAATGCTGTTTTCTGGATTTGCATAAGATAAATTTATGCAAAAACTAGGAATTTATAATTTAGGTTAATTAATATGTTGTGCAAATCCAGCTTTTATATCTTGGAACAAAACAGGGGACTTTGGTATTATAAACATGTTAAGCCATAATTTGTACAATGATAGTTTATTAAATAGATCACCTTTGATTAGATTAATAGAACATGCTATACAATAATCATGATTTCACCTACCCCAATGCTTAGATTTTGCCAAGAACAGCCAAAAACCATGGTGGCATAGATACAATAAAATCTCTCCAATGTTCTCTAAGATCAAGGTTTTAGTACTAATTCAAATCATGTAATTACAAGTTTTTGCTTCTTTAATTTATTATTACAAAATTACATCTGTGAATCATGCTTCAATCTGAAATTTTAATGTGTCAGAATCAGAATACATTTTTATGCGGCTTCCCTGAAAACAGCAATCCAATATGCATCATAGTGATAACTGTGATGTGCAGTGATTATTACACATATAATCCCCCTTTCAAAAGATTGTTCATTACAACCAATCACAGTCTAGTATGCAAATAAGCTAGATAGGTCAGGAAAAGGAACAGCTATTTCATGTCTTAAGGTAGCATGGAAGACAAAACTGAATTGGATCGAAAGGTAAGTTGGAATCATAGTTTCACTATAGAAAAGGAAGCAGTTGGTATTAAAGGCAAAAAAATGGCTGAAAATTTGAACGAGTCAATTAGATAAACCATAGTAAGATACTTTTCAGGATGCTTTTCAGATCTGACCAGCTTTTAGTCCCAACCTCCTTGCTGTTCTATACTCCTAATTTCATTGAACTGTAACTGATGAAAATTGCAGATGTAATAATTTCATATTTTGATTGATGTTACAAAGGTTTTACATTATGTAATAATTCATAATCGATATATGTTCATGTTCTTTAGGACAAGAAATATTGATTATTGTTGCTGCCAGATTTTTCAAAATTTTATCTTAGATAAAGGAAAACCCTTTTTTAAAAAAATAAAGTCACTGTTTGATCTAATCAGCCAAACTAAATCTCCAACCTGGAAGCAGAATGTAAGCTTCCTGATTTATAGGTTATATGTATGAGGAACCTCCAGCGTGCTATTGTGGATATTGAGTCTTCTACTGATTTATACCACAGATGGTAAAAATGAGACCCCAGAAGAGTTTGCTATTCCTGGAATGGCAAAACTTCTTCAAAAGTTGCCTTCTACCCTGTTTCTCCAACAATACGGCCTCCCCCAATAGGAAGTCCCAGCATGTTTTATAGGCATGAAATGAAATTAAGCCCCTCCCCCAAAATTAAGGCCTATATTAAAACATGCGAAATGGGGGGAATGGTGGGGGGGCTTGCCGTTAGGAAGTACTTTTGTTGCACACCCGGATATGGTGCTGCCTGCATTGACCCCAATACGAAGTGCCCCACCAACGCCGAGGTCAACATCCAAGCCGTCGCCGCCCGGCCGAAGATGCAAGGGGGCGGGGGAATGAAGTCACCCCCGAAAAGACGGCCTAGCCATTTTTTGGGGGCTCAAAAAAAATAAATAAGACCTCACCTTATTATATGAGAAACATGGTAGTTGTAATCTTCAAATTGAGAGAAAATAAATACTTGTACAGGTAATCCTCAATTTATGACCATTAAGTTCAGCAACTGTTCAAAGTTACAGTGATGCTGAATGAAGGGACCTAAGACACATCCCCAGAAGTTATAGGCGTTGCAGTGGCCTCATGATCCAAATTTGGGCCCTTGGCAGCCCACCCTCAAAATGCAGTGCTGGTATTCTACCGGTTTGGCCCAGTTCTGCCGAGCCGGTAGTGGTGATAAGCAGTGGAGACCGAACTGGTTCTCTCCAATACTCTACTGCTGGGCCCACCTGCCCGGGTTTCCATACTCACCGTTATCCTCTGCTTTTAAAGCGCAGCTGCTTTGCGCGGCACAGGAGAATGCTGCGCGGGAGCTGATGAAGCGACCAGGAGAGTGCAGGCTTGCAGGAGGTGAGTTGGAACGCCTCTGCGCCTGTGCAAAGTGCTGTTTTATGCACGCATGCAAAGTGCGTGTATGTGCATAAAGTGTGCCTACCAAGCCACTCTCATTGAACCAGTGGTAAAACATTTTGAATCCCACCACTGTCACAACGGCGAGGCACTTCAACTCCCCCTACCCATTTATTTTCCCTGCTCTTTTGCCCTCTTGTACTCCATGGCTCCTATCAACCTAGCTGACCTTCGCCATTTCCTTGCTTCATTGCTGACTGAACATGCTGACCTGGCCTTTGAGAGGCCGTTGGTGGTGGCATGAGTCTTTTTTCCTCAGGTGCATAGTGGTTTCCTTAGGAGTCCTGAGGAAAATGGCCTCGCATGGCCAGCAATTGCCTCACCAACAGTCAAGGTGGGCCAATCTTAGCAGCAGTGGGAGAAAGGACACCGCAAAGGTCAGTTGGGGTGGTGGTGTGCAAAGCAGTAGGGATCTCAAAGTGCAAAGGGCTGGGGTGATTGGGGCTTCCTGTGGGTTCCTGGGGTGACTGCTTGCTTTGTGTTGCTGGTCTAGGGCTGAGCTTGGCTCAGAATAGAATCAGAGTAGAACAGAGCAGAGCAGAACAGAATAGAATTCTTTATTGGCCAAGTGTGATTGGACACCCAAGGAATTTGTCTTCATGCATATACTCTCAATGCACATAAAAAGAAAAAATACATTCGTCAAGAATCATCAGGTACAACATGTGCTGTCCAGCAACACTTAATAATAGTCATAGGCAATCAAATCATACTAAGAAACAGTCAATAAAAATAGCTTTGTATGGGGAAGAGCTTTCTGTTATGCTGCAGCTCATGGGCTTGCTGGAGCCCAGCAACAGCAACATGTAAGAAGTCCCCCAACAACAATGTGGCAAGTAAGTCCACAGCCACAAGGTTCTGGGGTTGCTTGACACCCCACAAGGCAGGGTACAAGGGGAGATGTGGGGTGGGGGGAAGTTGGAGAGGAGGCAGTCCCCTCCTTACCTTGAGGCTTGGCCCTGTGAGGAACCAAGCCTGAAATGACTTAGAATGGGGTGGGTACTTGCTTAATGATCCATGATTGTTAGCTAATGACAGCAATGGGGAGTGGCACTGTTAGTAAGTGATGCAGTCACATGATATCACACTTTACAACTGTTGTTAGCCACAAATTCCGGCCCCAGTTGTGGCTGTGAGCCAAAGATTCCCTGTACGCGTGAGGAGAGAAACGTCACAAACACTTAAGAGTGGGCCCCAATTTGAAAAATAAAAGGTGAATCTCACTTTGCATCTGTGTTCTTATAGATAGCCATAAAACAACCACTCCTGCCGCCCCACCCCATCCCCCTATCTCTCCTCCATCCTGTTTTTATTAGGGGAATGTACTCTGCAGATGTAAGTACTCTGCAGGTGATTGTTTGAAATTACCACCTGACCCAGGGAAATAGTGTGACCTTTAGATTTTGGTAGCAATATTTTGTGTTCTCTCCTAGTCTTGTCTCCCCAAGATGCTTTAGTTTTATGCTTTATTGCTCTTTCTGCCTCTTCAAAATGCTTTATCTCCAATTTTAGAGCCCAGCAGGGTGAATGGTTATATTGTGAAGGGCCCTGCGGTGTTTTGCCAACTATATTGTGTTAACCCACTCTACCGCAAGAGTAGGGATCGCTTGACTGCATATATTCTTGACTATGTTTTCAAAATTGGTACCTTGCCTCACAGGGGCAGCTTATTTCGATAATAAATAAATGCAGTCTCCTTTCTCCAGTATTATAAGTAGGCTGCTCTGGGGCCTGATTCCAGGGTGAATATGATTTGTGTGAGCGCCTTCAAATTAAATCCTTCTGTAGAGAATGATGTCCCTTTGCTGAATGGCTCTGACCTCCATTATTAAGGAAGTCGAACTGCATATTAGCCATGTGAAGAAATGGGAATGAAATCGGTCTGACCCTGAAAAGTACAAAAAAGGTCTATTCCCTGGAACATCAAAGAAATCCTTCCAGAATGGTATTCTGAGATAACCCAAGGAGAGTTATCCCATGCCAATTTCATTTTTAAAATATTGATACGATCCATAGGCAGTAAATGCTTGAGGCAGTATGTGCTGAACAGGCTGATTTTATAGGAAGGAAATATGCACCTGGAACTCAAGAATTGATTGATCCAATTAAATTTGCATAGCCTGGAATTATGGAGGTATTGATAAAATATTTCCTTTCCTGCTGCTGCATTTAACATTTGCCCCCAAAAAAAAAAAAGGAGTTGGAAAACACATGGAATAAAAAACAGTAAAAAGAAAATTCCATATCATTAAAAAAAATAGAATACTGAAAAAGAATCCTAAATTTACTCTGTAAACTATTGTTTCTCAACTTTGGCAATTTTAACAGAATTCTGAGAATTAAAGTCCACACACTGCTGTAGACTCCCCCCTCCCCCCTCATTTTATAGCATTTAAAACTGGCAGTGCTTCCGATAGGAAATTATTCTGTTGGGTTTCTATAATTTTAAAAACATCACTTAGTTAAACATTTTAATTCAATGTGTGTCAGGCAAGTTACAGAATTACAAGTACCTTGGATTTAAAAGGCAAAATTATAGTGCAAGCATGTATATGCTAAATCCCATTAATTTTAGCAGAGTTTATTATGCAACAGACACACAGAGTGAACCCTGCTGAATTCAGAAGGTTTTTTATCTGAGTAATCAAATACAGAATGGTGCTTCAAAACATTTTATTCATTAAGATGTTCAAAGGACTTTGGATAAGTTCTTACAGCAACTAAATGTGTTAACTTCTTTTGAGCACCTGCTTTGGAAGTACGGTAACATGCATTTATTGTAAAAATGAATATTTATATAACCTTAATTTAATATTAACAAGTGATTTTCTGATTAAGTCGTATTTCCATTTTCCAGAGAAATATCATTAGTTTTCAATAATTTTCTCAGTTGTTCCTATTCAGTATTCACTATTTTATCCTTTATCTCTATATGTGTGTTTCCAAGAGCTGACACCACGTTAATGACACAATCAATTTACTATAGTTCTTTACATGAAGGAGCAAAGGTTTATTCATGAGACTGGTCCTTACTAGCTTCTAAAAATACTTGGCCAACAGCAGAGTGCTAATTTATATTGTACTGCACTTTGATACCAATATGTTCATGTTTATGGCACAAAAGTGACCTCTTCTGGATGGCCAGAAGAACTTTGGGACTGAATATCTAAATCGCTGTACTTTCCTAAGGTTGGTAATCCCACGTTCAATTTACAACCATTTATTTAACCACCGAAGTTACAATGGCACTGTTCTTGTTCTTAGGGGATTGTCATGGCATGCACATGGTCATGGGACCCAAATTCAGGCACTTGGCAACTGGCATGTATTTATGATAGGTGCAGCATCCTTGGTCATATGATTGTGCCATTGGCAACCTTCCCAGCCAGCATTTTATTTTTATGTATTTATTTTATTTGTCAAATGCTTACAATATAAGGATAAAATAGGTACTAATAATTGGGGACAATAGGACAGGGACGGTAGGCATGATTGGGCGCTTATGCACACCCCTTACATGCCTCTTAGGAACAGAGTGAGGTCAATAGAGGTTAGTTTGAGGGTAAAGGAGTGGGGGTTTGAGCAGGTGACAGCAGAATCAGATAGTGAGTTCCAGACATTGACTACTCTGTTGCTGAAATCGTACTTCCTGCAATCAAGTTTGGAGCGATTTATATTAAGTTTATATCTGTTGTGTGCTCTTGTGTGGTTGTGGTTAAAGCTGAACTATTCATTAACTGGTAAGACATTGTAACATATAATTTTATGTACTATGCTTAAGTCCAATCTTAAACATCCCACAAGCAAAGTCAAAGGGGGCGGGGAAGCTGGATTCGCTTAAAGACTGCATGATTTACTTAACTGGCAAAAAAAGGTCATAAAATCAGGTGCAAGTCTAAAAAAAAACCTCCTGGCTCAGCAATGAAAATTCTGTTCCCAATTGTAATCATAAACCGAGGATTACCTATATAAAGTAATCAAGACAATAGCTCTGCCTGAATTAATGCAGCAGGATTAACAAGAACAGAAGAAAACACCAAATCCACACTGAACACTGTAAAGAATTATGATCCAGCAATATTCCTGCAAGATAGCGCAGATTCAAATGAATCTGATGCTTGGCACTTGTTCAGCACAATTCTCCATCATCGTCTGAACTATTCAAGTGAACTTCTAATGGCCACTTTTTGCATCCAAACTAATACATGGATACTTGCAATTTTCCTTTTCTTGTTCAGGACATTTACTGGTTTACTTAATTTACATGGATGCCCCCAGATCCATGTAATGGGACCTAAAACTGGATTAAAACTGACAATTTTAAAACATCCTCAAAACAACACAAGACATTTGAAGTTCATTTTAATCAATCCCATTTATATACTCCAGAACAAGCTTTGTCAACCTTTTGAGCCGAGAGGAACCCTTAAAATGTTTTTTTTTCCAGGTGTTGGGGAAGCCCTGACACTCCAGCTCAAATATAGGATGGAAGTGACAAAATTATTACATTTCATATGTTGTCCTGTATATATATGTATTAACAATTAAACTAAAAATAAAGAATACAACATTTTCCTTTCTCCTGCCTCCTTCCCCACCTGCTTTGTATATTGATTCTGCTTCTGGCAAGTCCTGGATCTCTGGCATCCACCCCAAGGCAAAACAGCCGCTTGGGATGCTGTGCCTGCAGAAAAGCAGGTCTGATACCTGCAGCTGCTAGTGCCCAGCCCAGACCTCCTGTGCCCCCCTCCCACCCTGAGATGAAGCCCCCTCACCTCACCCCTCCGTTTGCAGAAAGGTGGGCAACACCGCAGCAAGGAGAACCCTAAGTATGAGGTCCCTGGCAGTGTTTCATGCTGTCCTCTGTGCTGTTTCACCATCTGCTGTTCTTCCTCCCTTTCCTCCTCCTCCTCTTTTAGCATCCTGGCTTTCTTAGCACCCTTTTAGAAGCCAGGCACAGGCAGTGTTAAAGATAGGACTTGAGGACTTGTTTCAAACAGCTGGCCAGCAAGAGAGAGCAGAGGAAAAAAAGCTAAGGCAGAAAAACAGCAATTACTTGTGGAGAAGAACTTAGCTGAGCAAAGGTGAATTTCAAGTCGAGCTGTCCAAGTTGAAGATTTACGATGTCAAGTCAAGAGGGAGACAAAGTCTTCATTAATTAACATGCAGGCTCCTACATAACTGGATTCCAGGCAAGAGTCACAGAATGCAAAGGCAGGTACTCAAGTTGCTTACAATAAGGGAAAACTCTTTCCGAGAGGCTTAAATCCCTGCCTGACATGCACAGCTGTTGCCAATCTTCCCTTAAGCTTAGTTAAGGTATCTTGCTTAGTTCAGTACCTCGATGTTTACTTGTGAGTTGCACACTTCAGTGGAATGCAGAGATCCCAGGAGGAATTACCAGGAAATTGGGGGGGTGGGGGGTGGAGGCAAGTGACTGACTGAAACAGCCTGCAGCTGAGTCTGACTGAGGATATGATGTCCTCACGCCTTTGCTCTTGCTTTGCTCAAGCGAACCAACCCAGTGTTGGAAATGGGAGAGTTTTTGTTCAGTCTCTTTTAAAATAATAATAAAAAATACACACAGTCCTTAATTGAACCCCAAATTTCTGTTGCTAATTTGTTAAATGAGTTTTCTGATCTTTCTTGTGTAGGAAGTTATCACCCACCCCTCTCCTAGAAAATTGAAATATCCTAGGAAATATTAAAAAGGCAGAATATTTCCCTTAAAAAGAGTAGAAACTCAAAAACAGAAACTCACCTCAGAAGCAGGAGCTCACCTTTGTTAATGGGTGGGCTATTAAGGCCTGGGGCAGAATATTTTACATAACAAAGTTCTCCAGGTAAAGATACAGCAATTGCCCAAAGCCCTTTTCATTACATCATCATACAGCAAGGCTCAACCAAGCCTGGAACTCAGGACAGCCTACAGAGTTGTCCCTGCATGGCCCCATGGGAGTCTGACAACCAATCAGAATACGACCTCAAATTCAAATCTCTTCGCTGATGATGTAAAGCTATTCAACACCACAGACAATACTGCTACCCTTCAAAAAGACCTTGACTATGTATCAGAATGGTCAAACAAATGGCAACTTCAAATCTCAACAAATAAATGCTCTGTCCTACATATTGGCAAAAAAAATTAAAAAATAAAATACAGGCTGAATAGTCAAGACCTTGTTGTTGATCCAAACTCTGTCAAGGATCTTGGAGTACTCATCTCAAATGACCTAAGTGCTAGAGCCCACTGTAACTACATAGTCAAAAAGGCGTTAAGAGTTGTTAACCTAATCCTGTATAGCTTTTTCTCTGGTAATATTACACTAATAACTAGAGCATAGAAAACATTTGCTAGACCAATACTCAAACACAGCTCATCAGTCTGGAACCCACATTACGTATCTGATATTAACACAGTTGAGAAAATCCAGAAATATTTCACAAGAAGAGTTCTCCACTCCTCTACTCATTGCAGAATACCTTATGCCACCAGACTCGAAATTTTACACCTAGAAAACCTAGAACTACACCGCCTTCGGTCCGATCTAAGTATAGTATATAAAATCATACATTGCAATGTCCTACCTGTCAATGAATACTTCAGCTTCAACCATAACAACACAAGAGCAGACAATAGATACAAACTCAAGGTTAATCGCACCAAACTTGATTGCAGGAAATAGGACTTCAGCAACAGAATGGTCAATGTCTGGAATACTCTACCTGAGTCTGTGGTTTCTTCCCCAAACCCCAAAAACTTTAACCTTAGACTGTCTACTATTGACCTCACCCCTTTCCTAAGAGGTCTGTAGGGGGCGTGCATAAGCGCACCAACGTGCCTACTGTCCCTGTCCTATTGTTTCTTTTATATATTTTTTATTTTTCTTATATGTATCCATGTATTCATATCTATGTTTTTACTTATACCTATTATCTTGTAAGCAATTGACAAATAAAAATAAATAAATAAAAGATTATCTTGGGACATTGTAACCATAAATATGAGTCAATTGCCAAAGATCTGACTTTTTTCAGTGCTGTTGTAGTATAGTGCTGTACTAAATGAACTGTTGTAAGTCAAGGACTACCTGTAAAGCATGATCTCTTAGTGATGTCTCGTGGAACCCCAGTTGAGAAATCTAATTTAAATTCAATTTAATTTCCACATAGTTTAAATAAACTTATTCTTAAATTCATATACCTGACAGAGCCACCATCTCTTTTAATTACCATTACACAAGAAGCTCTGGGCTGTCTTTATCTGGATATGTTCAAATAAAGGCTAGAAAATTAACCAGGTGTATGGTTGCTTCAAAAGGGATGTGGTGGCTCAATGGCTAAGACACAGCTCATTGATCAGAAGGTCAGCAGTTCAGTCCGAATCCCTAGCACTGCGTAATGGAGTGAGCTCCCGTTACTTGTCCCAGCTTCTGCCAACCTAGCAGTTCGAAAGCATGTAAAAAATGCAAGTAGAAAAATAGGGACCACTTTGGTGAGAAGGTAACAGCATTCCTTGCACCTTTGGCGTTTGGTCATGCCGTCCACATGACCATGGAGACGTCTTCAGACCACGCTGGCTCTTTGGCTTTGTAATGGAGATGAGCACCGCTCCTAGAGCTGGAAACGACTAGCACGTGTGTGCGGGGGAACCTTTACCTTAGATTGCTTGAATTTGGATTGCTACACCAAACAGAAGGCTGGATTCCAGAGCCTAATAGTAATAGCTCTCCTAAGTTTTGTAATTCTTTGTTGTAATTTTTATAAGATGCCTTGTAAATCTAGAGAAGGGTAGATTTTAAACTTTCTTAAATAAAAGCTTCCCAATGAAGTCCACAATATGAAATAATAATATATTTTTAAAGTAAGTCATTGATTCAGAGATCAACACTACCAGATAAATATGATGTTATGGGGAAGTGAGGCAATTTTTATACAGTATTATTTACTAAAAATATATTTTATTGAAAATATATTTTCTTGTTAGTCTTTTGAAATTCCTCAGCAAGTATAGGCCAAATCCAAACTAGGAAGTGTCACTTTTTTCTGCCCAAATAATTTGTTCACATTTTGAATTTTAATTAGTGGGAGAGGAAAAAAATCATATCATTGTATGCTTCCCGGCTTTTGGTTTACTGTGAAACCTAGATCCTAAACCAAGGGTCTTCAAACTTCAACTCCCAGAATTCCCGAGCTAACATGACTGGAGAAAGAATTCTGGGAGTTGAAGTCCACAAGTCTTAAAGCTGTCATGTTTTAAGACTCTTGCGCTAAATCTTCCTTTAAGCTAGTCTGAACCACAATTAGATTTCTGAAACTTGGTAACTTATATTGGCGCCAGCGTTAAAAACAAACGAACCAAAACACCACTACGTAAATACTTAATTATAGCCGGAGCTTTTCCGGAAGAGCTTTGCATTCTGGGAGGTGTAGTTTGGAGTTAGCCAATCAGAAACGTATAGAGTTGAAGGACATTAGAACTACAAACCCCAAAATGCATCAGAAAAACTACAATTTTGCGCTTTCAAACGAATCGGGCACAAATTCGTGAAAGCTCTTTGGCCTTGAGGAGGCTGAGGGAGACTTTGCTCGATTTCGTGTCGACAAAGACCGTCACTTTCTTTCTGGGGGTGTCAGTAAAAAAAAATAATGGAATAGTGTCCTTTTTTTTGATGAACATCGCCCGGTCGTGCGCTGGTTGTTGAGTTGTGCAGAACTGTGGGAGGCGGAGAATAAGGGGAAGTTGGAAAAGAAGTTGCGCCTAGTTTCTCTCAACCTTTTGTTTTTGTTGGGGGAAAACATGAGTTTCAACACCGAGCCGGAGAAAAAGGCCTTGGAAACGATGCATTATTTTATTGCGAAAAAAAGACTGGTGGACTTCAACTCCCAGAATTCCTCCTCCAGTCATGTTAGCTCAGGAATTCTGGGAGTTGAAGTCCACAAGTCTTGAAGCTGTCAAGTTTGAAGCAAATCCTTCTCCCCTCCCCCTCTCCATCAACCCTTCGCACCTTTTCCCAGCCTGGCCCGCAGATTCTTCTTTTAATCCAGAGTTTCTCAAACTCGGGTGGACTTCAACTCCTAGAACTGCCACACATACCCCCAACAGCGAGCAGGGCAGCGGCTCAACCCATCTTAAAAGTTTGCCAAGTTGGTCAAACCCTGTTTTTAATTCCACCTGGGTTGAACTCGGTGATTCAGACGCAAGCCTTGTATCAGGGGCTCCTTTGGGTAATTATTAGTATTAGTATTTAATTAATAATAATAAGAAATAAATAATAATAATAAATAATAATAATATCTGTAACACCATCAAACATCCAGATTTGACTATCCCAGGTCCTTGGTAAGGACTCAATAGGTAGACAAAAATGCGAAACCCAGTCTGAACATCTGGCTGACTACGATTAATAATAATAACAATAATCATAGTAGTAGTAGTAATAACAATATAGGAGGAGGAGGAAGAAGAACAGGAGGAGGAGGAGGAGGAGGAAGAAGAAGAAGAAGAAGAAGAAGAAGAAGAAGAAGAAGAAGAAGAAGAAGAAGAAGAAGAAGAAGAAGAAGAAGAAGAAGAAGAGGAGGAGGAGAGGAGGAGGAGGAGGAGGAGGAGGAGGAGCTGTCGGATTGCACAACCCCTTTCTTGGGTCCCTGCCTGCCGCTTTTCCAAAGAGCCGCTTCGGGTTCAGCTCTTCTTCACCCCCACCTCGGCCCCCCCGCCACCGCGAGCAGTGGAACCTGGGAACTGTAGTTCCTGGCTCCTCCCTGCGGTCCATGTGATCTGGCCCAGATTGGCTGCCCTCGGGCTCTCCCCCAAGGGCAGGGACCGGGGCAGGCGGTCGCCCGGACAGGAAGCGAGGCGGGCGGGCGGATGGCTTTGAGCTGCTGGCGCCCTGTGTGCAGAGCTGCGCTGGGAAGGGCGCTGGGAGCCTGCGCGGAGCAAGGCAGGGCCGGATCCGGCCGCTTGTCCAGCCTTAGCCGCGGCTTTGCGACCGCAGCCTCCGGGTTCCATCAGGTGAGCGGAGCCTCCCTTCCCTGCCTTCGGGGGTGGTTTTTTTTTTTTTTGGCCGGTGACCTTTCCAAGGAGAGCCAGCTGGGCAAAAAGGCGCCGGGGCTTTTCCACTTTGGCCTGCCGGGCTTCGTCGCCCTGCAAACGCGCTCGCCTCCAGCCGCTTCTCTGCCGAGCTGGTGGGGGATTCCCTGGCCGGGATTGTAAAGGGGGATTCCCTCTGAAACTCGGGCTCTGTGGCATAGTTGTTCTAGGTTTGGTGACCTCCAAGATTCGCCATTGCACTCACACAGCCAACGTGGAAAGGGCATGGAAATGGTCCGGTTACACTTAGTCCTCGACTTACAGCAGTTCCGTTTAATGACCGTTCTAGTCCTTGATTTACAGCAGTTCCGTTTAGTGACCGTCCAAAGTTCTGAAAATATCTGAAACAAAACAGACCGGTGACCATTTTTCCACACTTGCCACCCTTACAGCAGGGGGATCCCCAAACTCTCGGTCGTCCGTGTCAAACCAGCAACCGGAAAATAGCTTGACCCCCCCTCCTCTCTGTGGCAGCCCCTCAAATATTGGAAGACTGCTCTCATGTCTCCCCTGGTCCTTCTCTTCCCTGGACTAGCCAAGCCCAGTTCATCCTATGTTTTAGCCTCCAGTCGCCTCATCATCTTTGTTGCTCTTCTCTGCACTTTTTCTAGAGTTTTTTATACATGTGGTGACCAAAACTGGATGCACTATTCTAGGTGTGGTCTTACAAAGACTTTATATTTCTTGACCTTCCTGTGGCCCTTGCATCCTCTGCTCACCTTGGTGACCTGGTTATAGAGAATAGGGGGCTATTCTTCCCTGTTGACAGGAGCTGAGAAGCACTAAGCCGAAGAAATATTGCTTGCAAGAAAAATAAAAACTATAATTTTTATTCTCATGTCTTCACTCCTTTTTATACTATTACTATACAGATTTCTTGAGTTACTACATAGATCTCTCCAAATGACTTTTTTTACAAAGTCTCTTATCTATTGCTATATAATACTTTGAGGTCCCAAACCATATTGTGAGCATAAACGTTTCAATGATGGGCCTGGGTTTCTGGAATAATTTACTGGAGCTTAGCATATGTATCTCATTTCTGACTTTTTTTTTTTAAATCAAGAACAGCCCACTTATTTGGAGACCTTGTGAAATGAATTGGTTCCTTGAGAAGCTACTGTTAATAATCACGGATTCTTTCTACATCAGCTTTTTATTGACTGTGCATGAGTTTTTAGTGTTAACTTTAAGCAGCATTTTTGATGGCTACCTTGAACATATGATAGAGATTGGTTGAAATGTTTTAATTAAATAAATGATTGGAAATGTTTAACTTGCCTTTGTTTATCTTTTCTTGGAAACATAAATCTTGATCAGGGATCTTCAAACTTGACAGCTTTAAGACTTGTGGACTTCAACTCCCAGAATTCCTCCTCCAGTCATGTTAGCTGGGGAATTCTGGGAGTTGAAGTCCACAAGTCTTAAAGGTGTCAAGTTTGAAGACCCTTGGTCTTGATAAAGCTCTTAAGGCAACTCATTCTCACTGTTGTTCTTAAAGCTAACATTGCACCTGATCTAATTCCCTTGAAATTTTGTCCACTGCAGCTGACATCTCCTTCCTTTGGATTCCTCTTTGATATTGATGGAGTGCTTTTACGGGGCCGGTTAGTCATTCCTGCTGCGAAGAAAGCATTCCAGAAGCTAACAAATGTGAAGGGCCACTTCCGTGTGCCAGTTGCATTTGTAACCAATGCAGGGAATTGTTCTCGGGATAGCAAGGCTGAGGAACTGACGGAAGCCCTTGAATTTAAGGTATCGAGATGACTTATCTTATCAAGTCAGTGGCTGACTACAAGAGTGGAGTTCTGAAGTTCTAAGAAGATCATTCTCTAAGTCTTGTGTAGGATCTTTGTAAGGAAAAACTTTGTAAGGAAAAAACTATAGTGTCTGATTGTAAGTTTAGAGTGAAAAACTGATTGCATCAACTTATTTTAGACTACAAGTTTTCCATTCCCTTGCAGTTGGCCATTGGTATCTGAAGTTGGTAGGACTTGATCTCAAACTCATTGGCTCAACTAACAGAATCCCACTATAGAATTGGTTTAGCACAACTAATACTGCATATATTAATTTGGTCTAGTGCTGTGATGGCAAACCTATGGCACGCATGCCAGAGGTGGCACGAAGAGCACTCTATTTGGGCACACGAGCTGTGGCCCAGCTCAGCTCCTCCGCGCATGCCTCCCACCAACCAGCTGGTGTTCAGGTCTCTGCTGTTCATGCCTGGGAGGCGGGGCACACATGCGGGGGTCATGCATGCATGTGTGGGAGTTGCGTGTGCATGCACGGGGGTGCACGCGCATGCACAGAGGGGTGGGGTGCATGCAAGGGGGTGGGGCATGCACATGTTGCATTTTGAGGATGCGGTGCGTGAGCTTTGGCACTGGGTGCCGAAAAGGTTAGACATCACTGATCTAGTGGTTAAGGTTCCAGACTAGAACTTGGAGATTGTGAGTTTTAATCCTGCTTTTAGATGAAAGCTGGTAGGGTGACCTTGGGCCAGTCACTCTCTCTCTCTCTCTCAGCCCAAACTACTTCGCTGGGTTGCTATTATGGAGAAAATAGGAAGAGGAAGATATGTTGAATATGTTTGGATAAGTTATTTGTAAAAGTAACAAAGGTGGGATACAAATAAATAAACAAACAAGCAAATAAATGAATGATAGTCCATTTGTTGGATATTCCTATTTATTTTTTATTCATTTATTTGTATCCCTACATTGTTATTTTTAGAATAATAGACTCAAGATGGCAAAGATACCTAATATTATTTCCTCTTCCTATTTTCCCCACAAGAACCCTGTGATGTGGGTTGAGATGAGAGAGAGTTGACTGGCTTAAAGTCATCCAGATGGCTTTCATGCCCCAGGTGGGACTTGAACTCACAGTCCCCTGGTTTCTAGTCTGGTGCCTTAACCACTAGACCAAACCGTCTCTTATTTCCAAGCTGATGCATTAATATTACCCATAGTTACAACCAGCTGTTTAGCGACTGAAGTTACACTGAAAAAAGTGACTTATGACTGTTGCAGCATCTCCGTGGTCATATGTTCAAAATTCAAAAGCTTGGCAACTGGCTCATATATATGACATTGCAGTGTGCTGGGGTCATGTGATCACTTTTTGTGACCTTCTGACAAGCAAAGTCCATGGGGAAATCAGATTAACTTAACAACCATGTTACTAACTTAACATCTTCAATGATCCACTTAACAACTGTGGCAAGGAAGATAATAAAATTGGGCAAAACTCACTTAACCACTCTCTTGTTTAGCAATGAAAAGGACTGCCTGTAGGTACGTTTTTTCCCCCCTACTCCTACCATAATAACAGGTACATCATTCCAAAATCGCTCCACTTCAAAGATTGCTGGGAGAAGAGGAATAATTTATTCCAAGTCCTAAACAAATAACAGTGTAAACACCAGGTTAGCTTTTGAGGAAGAACATTTGAAAAGTGGGTTGCCAGGCATAGAAAGGCTTTCTTTCTTGTAACTAAGAAGGAACACATATATAAGGGAAAGACCTATGGTGGTGATGCAAATGTCTACATACAGGAAGAAAAGTTACTTGAGATAATCTGGCTCCAAATTGTTCCAAGACTTTAAATGGCAGCATCAACACTTGGCATTGGCCTGGGAAAAAAAATGGCACCCAATAAAGTTGATGAAATTGTGACATTGTATGATCATGTTAGCCAGTCCTGGATTTAGATAAGCATAAGTTTCTGAGTGATCTTTAAATGAAGCTCTGTGTTATGCTAAGTCCCCAAACTTGGCAACTTTAAGACTTGTGGACTTCAACTTCCAGAATTCTCCAGCCAGCTGGCTGGAGAATTCTGGGAGTTGAAGTCCACAAGTCTTAAAGTTGCCAAGTTTGGAAACCTCTGTGCTAAGTCAACCAAAAGATAACCGCAACATGTATATCTAGACCTGACTAGGTGCAACTATGGTAGCAACTAGAATATTTACCATATAAAAACTTTCCTATTTGTGTATCCATTTATTTACACAAATGTATAAGGATGCTCAATTCTGCAGCAGTCCTAGCTTTGAGGTGGGTTATCTGTCCTTCAGTGAAAATGTTGGATCTAGGAGTCTTGAAGTTTTGAAGCTGGTTTTTTTCCAGCCCACTTTAGAACGGGATGGAAATCATCTGGGGATTAACCAGGCAAATTATTTATAATGTCAGTCTTTGGTAAAAAGTTGGTTAGCTACCGTGTCCTTTGTCTTTCTTTTTCAGGTATCTCCTGAATGGGTAATCCTTTCTCATAGCCCACTGCGACTTTTCCACCAGCTCCATGACAAGTGTGTGCTCGTGTGTGGACAAGGTCCTGTGGAACAAAATGCCAGGGAGTATCCTTTTCAGTTTCCAAAATTTTTCTCTTCCTTTTCCTCCCATTTCCTTAGCTGTATGTTGAGAAACACTTTTATATAATGGGGTACAACTGCATGTATTTGTTCGGTTTCTATCCTGTTTTCCCTTGGAGAGTCCAGAATAGCAGACATAGAGATTTCCCCTTAATGTTTTCCACACAAAAACAAGTTGGTGTAGATACAGTGAGAGGAATGGCAACTTAAAGTTAGATCTCACTGGTTCCAGGCCAATACCTGTGCTATTTTGGAATATTGGATATAGTGAACAGAATAGAATGGAATGGAACAGAATAGAATGGAACAGAACAGAACAGAATAGAATTCTTTATTGGCCAAGTGTGATTGGACACACAAGGAATTTGTCTTGGCGCATATGCTCTCAGTGTACGTAAAAGAAAAGATACATTCATCAAGAGTCAAGAATCATAAGATACGACACTTGATAATAGTCATAGAGTACAATAAGCAATCAAATCATACTAGGAAACAATAAAAATCATTAGGGTACAAGCAACAAGGTTACAGTCATACAGTCACAAGTGGGAGGGGATGGGTGATGAGTGATGAGAAGATTAATAGTAATAATAGTGCAGACTTCGTAAATAGTTGGACAGTGTTGAGGGAATTATTTGTTTAGCAGAGTGATGGCATTCGGGAAAAAACTGTCCTTGTGTCTAGTTGTTCTGGTGTGCAGTGCCCTATAGCGTCGTTTTGAGGGAAGGAGTTGAAACAGTTTATGTCCAGGATGTGAGGGATCTGTAAATATTTTCACAGCCCTCTTTTTGACTCGTACAGTATACAGGTCCTTGATTGAAGGCAGGTTGGTAGCAATTGTTTTTTCAAAGGGGCTGAGGTTCCGTGTCACTCAATAGGTGATCCCAAGTCAAATACTCTTGTGGCCTCATCCTTTGAATGGACATGAGGAAGAAATAAGATAACAATGTGACAACAATGTGACAACATAGATTTTTTCTCCATGATCATCTGTCCTTGGCTGGTCTTTCAGATCTTCTACTCTTTGCCACTGTAATTTTGGCTAGCCATTTTGCTTTTGGTCATCTTCCCTTTCCTTTCTACATTCTCAGTATTGGAGCCTTCTTCAGAAAACTGGGTCTTATCTAAGGTGGATTATTATATCGCCTTTGTCCCTAATAATGAAACAATTTTCACCAAATTTGTGACTTGATGGTAATTGATTAATCTATGCATCACTTCTATGTAATCATCACCATTGAATACACATCAATCCCAAAACAATCCTGAAAGAAATGGCCATGTATTTCTCCTTCCAAATGGGGTGTTTGGTTTCAAAATAGGACTGCTTGCAAATTGAAAAATGGTGCACAGTTTGCATCAACTGAAAAGTCTTGTCAGTTGAAATTTACAATAAACGGCAACCCAGCAAGAATAATCATACAAGGTATAAACAGAGTTGAGTTGTGGGACATTGGTTACCATTCAAAGCCTTTTAAATGAACTCTGAAATGAAAGAATTTCGGTAGCAATGAGTTCAAAGATACTGAACTAAAACTTTACGGCCATTTTTATCACGGTTGTTATATGAATTACATGGTTGTTAAGCAAATCTGGCTTCCCCAAGTGACTTGGCTTGTCAGAAGCCATCTGGAAAGGTCACAAGTTGCAACCACTTGACCACAAGACGCTGTAACCGTTGTAAATGTGAATGGGTTGCCTAGTGCCTGATTTGCAATCATAAGATTGCATGGATGATGCAATGGTTGTAATTTTGAGGATGGGTCATAAGTCACTTTTTCTGAGGGTGCCTTAACTTCAAGATGTTGTTAAACAAGTGGTTGTAAGTCAAGGATTACCTGTATTTCTGATCATTTTTCTTTGGGGAAAAAAATGCTACTCCTTGACCATCTGAAATAGCTTGGGATTTCAGCATGTTCTCACCATTGAAGACATTAGGAAAGCATTTCCTTTGTTGGATATGGTTGATCAGAAGCGGAGGCCTAAAGAACTGGCAAGTATTAACTGGGCATAGAAAAAAAGTGTGATGTAGGGGTGAAATATAGATAAACTTTACGTCCCTACAAAATGTACAACATCATAACAGGTGTAAGGTAGTTTCAATTTCCTTGTTGCCACATGGACAAACGCATTCTGCTCTGAGGATTTTATTATACCTAATTTGAAGCAGTGCTGATAGATATAACATTATCTGGCTTTAAAAAGTGCTGTTCTCAACTTGGACAAAGTTAGATTTTGCAGGTAACATGCACCCCTATTTGTCCAAATTCTGTCAAGCCTGTTAACCACTCAGAAATTAATCGATTGATTGGTTTGATCACAGCCTATAGATATTATAAATTTTAGAGGAAGCCCACATGAAGCCAAGTAATGCCATTCCTTCGTATCTATGATATAAGAAAAGCTCTTAAGAA
Source organism: Notechis scutatus (assembly GCF_049901735.1). Taxonomy (NCBI): domain Eukaryota; kingdom Metazoa; phylum Chordata; class Lepidosauria; order Squamata; family Elapidae; genus Notechis; species Notechis scutatus. Next base: position 67,713,199 of record NC_142014.1, on the reverse strand, counting down.
CATCAAGGACAGGATTCTGGAACAGTGAAGTTCCCGCTGATTTGAAGCTAAGTCTTCTGCTACCTTCACTGAGTCATTTCTCTTAGAAAGGAAATCTTTTGTTCAGAAAAAGGAAATATCGGGGAGGAAATTTCTGGGAGAGAAATAAGATCCAGCTGGACCTCTGGTGCTTTATGGACTTAATAACATTTGTTTCTAAATTTGATTATTTTCTCTGGCAATACCTTGGCTCATTTGTTTAAAATTTATTTCTTTTTTTTATAGCCTCCTCCAACCATTGACTTTCCCACCATAGAAGGTAAATATTGTTGGGCATCTGTGCTGTTTTAAGGATACAGTTGAAGGATACAGTTTGCTCTTCTTAGGTCAGACTTAATTTATGGTCTTAGTCAGGCTAAAAATAGCACTAGAAAAATAGAAAAAAAGTTGTGGACAATTTAATAAATAATGTAAAAAATTTAGAAAGTGTGCCATGCAGACATGCTTTGTTTAAAAAGTTGTCTGGCTTTCTCCAACTTTAGGAATAATTCTGTTGGGGGAGCCAGTAAGGTGGGAAACTTGTCTTCAGTTGATTATTGATGTACTCCTGAGCAATGGGAATCCAGGAGTAGAGTTAGCTTCTGCGCCATATCCACATATACCTATCGTTGCTTGCAACATGGACCTCTTATGGATGGCAGAAGCCAAAATGCCAAGGTGAGCTAAATAACTTGTGGGGATGTCATTTTCATTTTCTCCCACTCCTCCAAATATCATTAGCATTCTTGATAAATCTCTTGCAGAATATGCTATACCCAGTTAGCTTGCATGAGCTAGAAGCTGTTATCCATTAGACAAGTTATAATTTGGCATTGTTTTAAGAAGGGAGGGTTTTTTGTCTTTATTTTTAATATATCTCAGTCAACAGACCTGTTAGTGCCATTCTATTTGGAAGTCCTGAAAGTAGTGGAACCCACTGAAATGTTGTGTCTCCATTTCACATTTGACTGAGCAACATTAGCAATTTTGTATGATTAATAGTGTTGAAGATTGCTGAGAGAGCCAGAAAAACTAACATAATAGTATTTACTAGGCCTCTCCTATTATATCCAGTCTTGAAACATGACTGATGGCCATCAATTCTCTAGTTTCTTGCTTAAGAAAATAATACTTGCAACAATGTAGTTGCAACTCTTAGAGGGAAAATGTCTTCAAGGTCATACTTGCAAAATCATCATCAGAGAGTGACACTTTCAGATTTCTGTTGAGTTCCTTGATACATGCAGGATATGAAAAAAAAATATTCTTTTTTTTTCTTGTTCAATATTTATATAAACCTACTGGAAGTAGTCCTCCAGTGACTTGGAGTTTGATGTCTCCAATAGCCAGAATGCTACCCAGTTATGTGTTTGCTTTCCACCTAAATTAAGAAACGTTATTCAGATTATCGGTAGTTTTGGAGTTTATATGATTTCACCATATTGAAGCCGAATCCAGATAAGATGGAGATAGCTTAGTTCTCAAGTCCTGGGAGGTAGAAAGGTAGCTGGCACTTGATAGGTTAGCACTCTTATCTATACCAGAATTGGGTACCTTGGGGGTTCTCTTTCATTCCAATTAGTCACTAAAAGTGCAAGTGGTCTCAGTGGTAAGAAGAGTTGATGCCCAGCTTCAGTTGATATGCCAGCTATTATTCTACCTATACCACGATAGCCTAGACCAGGCTTGTCCAACCCGCGGCCCACGGGCCGCATGCGGCCCAGGTCGCCTCGTAATGCGCCCAACGCCCACCCCAACCTTCATGAAAGATCCAGGAAGGAGGAGGAGGAGAGGCAGGCACGAGGCGGGCGAGGCGAGCAACAGAAAAGGCGGGCACCCGCAGCCCAAAAGTCCCGCCGCCACCTCCTGCTGTTGCCGCCGCTGCCGCCACCACTGCTGCATTTGCAGGAGGAGAGGTAGGCGCGAGGCGGGCGAGGCGAGCAACAGAAAAGGCAGGCAGCCGCAGCCCAAAAGTCCCGCCCGCCACCTCCTGCTGTTGCCGCTGCTGCCACCGCTGCTGCTTCTGCTCCCGCCACCGCCACTGCCGCTGCTGCTTCTGCCCTCGCCACCGCTGCCGCCGCTGCTGCTTCTGCCCCCCGCCGCCACCACTGCTGCTTCTGCCCCTGCCGCCGCCACCGCCGCTGCTGCTTCTGCCCCCGCCACCGCCGCTGCATTTGCAGGAGAGGTAGGCGCGAGGCGGGCGAGGCGAGCAACAGAAAAGGCGGGCAGCCGCAGCCCAAAAGTCCCGCCCCGCCACCTCCTGCTGTTGCCGCTGCCGCCACCGCTGCTGCTTCTGCCCCGCCACCGCCACTGCTGCTTCTGCCCCGCCACCGCTGCTGCCGCTGCTGCATTTGCAGGAGGAGAGGTAGGCATGAGGCGGGCGAGCTTTCTTCCCCTCCCCCACCCCGCAAAATTTGGCCGGAAAATTAATAAAAATAAATAATTTGCAGGAGGAGAGGTAGGCGCAAGGCGGGCGAGCTTTCTTCCCCCTCCCCCCACCCCGCAAAATTTGACCGAAAATTATAAAATAAAAAATAAATAATTTTTAATAAATAATTAATAATTAATAATAAATAATAATTTAATTTAATTTAATATTTAATATTTAATATTTAATATAATATAATATAATTTAATTTAATTTAATTTAATTTAATTTAATTATTTAATTATTTAATTTAATTTAATTTAATTGTGCGGCCCAAACCAAATTTTCATCTTCTAATGTGGCCCAGGGAAGGTGAAAGGTTGGACACCCCTGGCCTAGACGCTTGTGATCTGAGTTTCTCTTATTTGTTTGCTGCAATTCATGGCTTGCTTGAAGTCAATCCAGGAGCTACAACTAGTAAGAAGAATGTGGCTGCCTAATTTTTAAGTGGGGCTATATAATTATGGGACTGAAAGTACTATACTCCTAGCACCTGTGAAGTGGCAGGCTCAAATTAAGGGGTTGATGCTTGTTTATAAAGTCGTAATAGTTTAGGATTCTAGTATTTAAAATATCGGTTTCCTTTATATCGTTCAACTTGTGCAGTCAGATTGCTTGGTGGGCCTTGCTTATGGACATGCAAATAACAGCTCCCAGTGTGGTAGCCAGGAGTTGGGATTTTTGAGTAATATCCTCATTATGATGCCTTTATGTCCAGGCATTTATGAGTTAACAAATTGTCAGAAAATTTCTCCTTTTTCTGGAGAAATCCAACTATTTCTTCTATTTATTAGGGGAGAGTTCTGAGAGAACATTTTTGTTGTAGTCTTAATGGTGACACAGAAAATCACTAACAAGGGAGCAACAGCCAATATTGAATTTTGCAAGAGCAACTATCAGTGACAGGTGAACATCCCAGTGTATGTCATTTGACAAGTAAAAACAAAAACTCCCTGGAGCTTGCCAACAGCTTCGAAGCCATCTTCTAAGCCAAAGGTATCAAACTCTATTTCATTGTGGGCCGCATCAGGATTGTGTTTGATCTTGGGGGGCCACAGGGGCATGGCCAGCTCGAAGTTACTCATGTTGCAACAGCCTCTTGCAGCCCTCTGCCAATGAAAATGGCCCCCCCCCCCCATTCTTTTCCCGGGAAGAAAAAGCCAAAAACTCACCAAAACCAAAAAAAAAAACCCCTTTCCAACCAAAAAAATAAATCAAACCCCCCCCCCCCCCCAGGACAGATCTAAGCACCTCATGGGCCCTATCCAGCCCACAGGCCTTGAGTTTGACACCCCTGTTCTAGGTAGTGTGATAGAAGTAGTTTGCTGTGGCCTTTTTTAGTTCTTTTCGTCCCAGTTTAGCCAATAGTTCTGGGATTCTTAGGTGATTCTCCATGGGTGTACAGATTAGGCCCAGTGGTGGGATTCAAATAATTTAACAACCGGTTCTCTGCCCTAATGATTTCTTCCAACAACCAGTTCACCAAACTGCTCAGAAAGTTAACAACCGGTTCTCCCGAACTGGCTGGAACCCACCACTGATTAGGCCTGATCCTGCCTCCACCCCAATTGCTGAGGCCAGTGCTTGGACATTGAAATAGGGTATATTTAATCCAGAATACATAAAAAGGCAAACGGTTGTACTCCAGTCAGTCAGCATCTATGTTGACTTCCTTTCTCCCTGTCCCACTGTCTTTTCCATTGGCAAGGTTTGGCCATGGCACCTTTCTTGTCTGCTTGGAGAACATCTACAAGAAAATGACAGGGAAAGAACTGAAGTACGAGGCCCTATTAGGCAAGCCCAGCACTGTTACTTACCGCTATGCTGAACACGTGCTCAAGCAGCAGATGGAGAGTTGTGGCTGGTCATCCCCTCTTCGCCAACTCTATGCTATTGGGTAAGCAGTCCTGCTGTTTCAGCTTGGAAAGAGGAAGGTTTTGCCATAGTGCAAAGAACAGCGAGAAGCATTGTGTTTGCTCATTGTTGGTTTTGGTTTATCAAATTATATGCATCCAGCCATTGTGTAAACCATGGTTTGTGGCTAAGCACAATGCACAACCAGTCAGTGTGAGAACCTGCTGCTGAGTTTCTGTTCCTGCTGCTGATCTTGAATGGAGTAAAGCAGTAATATAAGCAATTTATAAGCAGTAAAGTCATGGTTTGGGTATGGAGAGTTGTTTCAGGTGGAGGCAAGTCTACTAATTTTTCCCATTGTAAATGTGTCATTGGCTGTACTACTTGGAATTGGGGCGTTTTGGTCACAACACAACTGGAGGGTACTATGTTGGAGAAGAATGGTTTAATGGTTGGCCAAGATCATATATTAACCACTATTTGTCTCATCCCCACCCTACTGTGTTCTTATATCCTGACTCTACTTACAGGGACAATCCAATGGCTGATATTTATGGTGCCAACCTCTACCACCGCTACCTCCAGACTCAGGCTGAAGTCAGCGTAACTGCTATGGCAGCAGAAAGTGAGAAACATCTGGAGACCCAGAGAGACTGCAGTATCTCGGTCAGCTCTGCAAAGAATTGCCATTCTATACTAGTTTGCACCGGGGTCTACAATCCTCATGGGGACATCCCTACTGACCCTGAGGACATCCTGAAGACTCTATCCCATGGGCATCGTGATTTCCATTTTGATCCATCCTTGGTGGAAGCTTCTTATGTTGTGAATGATGTAAATGATGCTGTGGAACTTGTATTTCAGAAAGAGAATTGGAAACAAGGATGACCAATCTGCTACCAGCAGCATCTGATCTGGGGATGCAAGAAAACCTGATCTTTTTCTTGTTTAATTCATGCCAAAATGAAAGAAAATTCTCCCAATTCCTTTTTTTTTTTTTTTTTGGTAGGGATTGTACTAAGCAATTTTTCAAACCCTAAAATTGTCAACCATGTAGTTTAAAATTAATCTTTGCTAATGTTGACTTGGCCACAGAGCTATACGGACTTCTTAATTGAACAGATCACTTGGTGATCCCACAGGATGCACATCTGTGAGATTTTAAAACTCTTCTTTTTTTTGCCTGAAATACAATCAGCCGTTGAATAATCCCACTTTTGTGGTTTTGTTTCATCCATTTTATTATTGGGATGGGGAATTCCGTCAAAATACTGTAATCCAGTATCACAAGTGCTGCTAGAGGGAGTCCTTGGTTTACAACAGTGATTGAGACTGGAATTCCATTGCTAAACATATGGTCCCAGCTGCTGTTGTTAAGTGAGGGACCACATGGATTGTTTAGTGAGGACTTCACATGACTTCCTACTTCCTGCTGGCTTTCCCATTGATTATTTTTTTCTTTTGGGAAGCCATTAGGGAAGGTTACAAATCACAATCACGTGACCGCAGGACTCTATTGGTTAGAACCCTGAGGACCTGTCATATATCCCCCTAGTTCAGTGCCATTACAAGTTTGAACAGTTGCTGACCAGCGGTCATAACCTGATGACCACCTGTACCTCTTTTGGGTTTGCCTCCCCCCCCCCAATTTAATATGATGCCATATTAAATGTGTATCGTAAGTTTGTTTATAATATACGGGCTGCTTGGAAGCTGTGGAACCTCTTGTCACGGTAGGAACAGGGGTGGGATTCTACCGGTTTGGACCGGCTTGGGCGAACCAGATGTTAAAGTTACATCTGGTTTGGCAAACCAGTATTTCAACCGACCAGCTGGCCCCGCCCACTCCTCCCAGGAGTCTTCACACAATGCAGGTAAGGGCAGGGTCGGCGCGGAGGCTCTGGGAGGGGGGAAACTGGGCCTTCTGGAAGTCCAGAAACGGGCCTGTTTCTGGCTTCTGGAGGGCCTCCAGAGCCCGGGGGAGGCCGTTTTTGCCCTCCCAGAGGCCTGGGGGAGGCCTCTGGACCCTTGGAAGGTGAAAAACGGCCCGCCTGGAAGTACCGGAAGTCCGGAAACAGGCCTGTTTCCGGCTTCTGGTGGGCCTCCAGAGCCTGGGGGAGGCTGTCTTTGCCCTCCCAGAGTCCCAGCGGAAACCTCCAGATGCTTGGGAGGGTGAAAATGGCCTCTCCTGGGCTCTGGAGGCCCATGGAAGCCAGAAACAGGACATTCCGGTAGGCCACACCCACCATGGCCACGCCCACCCAGCAACCTGGCAGCGAACCAGTTGCTGGGATTTTTTAATCCCACCTCTGGGTAGGAATGTTACTTTATGCCATATAAATTAGGATCGTAATAGGAAGGTACCATAGTAACTAATTCAGGCTTTTTTCATGACTACCTCATTTTACTAGTCCTTAAATATTTATCTCTACTTGCCGTAAGTGATCTAAGCTCTCCAAATGCCACATTTGAAGGTCTTATATGTGTGCTCTTACAGACCTATCATTTCTTACAAAGGGTAAGATACAAAAATGTAAAAAGTGCATCTTTAAAATAAATAAATAAGTTGGAAAGGAAATTTATCCAGGATCATCTTTTTAAGAGTAGTTTACCTTTTTAAAGAGTATTTTCTATAGACAAGATTATTCTATATATAACGACTGCACATAAAACTAATAAAATTGTATTGTACAAATTTTTATGTACATATACACACACACACACACACTTAAAAAGTGTATAAGACTTCAGGTTTTTTTTTAAAATGAATGCAAAAGAACCTATCTTTCTTATTTTTACAAAAAAATCAAAGTGGTGAACATATCAATCATACTTTATAATAGTTAAGAAGATAATAGTTATAGGAGCATTCTGCTGGGGGAAGATTTGGATATTTTCAGAATTTGTTTTACCATCCTTTCTCCATATAATGTTGATCAGAAATTGGTCATTTAGTTTAAAGATATGCCAATTTGGGCATGCACACCAATACTTCATTTTCAATAGAAGGTATAAGAAAATAAAGAGAAAGTTTCACTGCGGAATTCAAGATGGCTGCCCTAGGTTTCTTTTTTCCTACTGTCCCTGTGACAAAGGAAGTTTCATATTCTCTTTTAGTCGGTAGTGGGATTCAATTTTTTTTTACTAACGGTTCTGTGGGCATGGCTTGGTGGGCGTGGCAGGGGAAGGTTACTGTAAAATCTCCATTCCCACCCCAGGGGAAGGATACTGCAAAATCCCGTTCCCTCCCCACCCCACTAACCTGCTTTCCAGCTCTGTTCTCCTATGCAGGGCATCAAAAGAAGACCCAGCCAATCAGCTGGGACTTGGGAGGCGGAGAATAGATGGGGGCGGGGCCAGTCAGAGGTGGGTTTTGCTGGTTTTCCGAACTACTCAAAATTTCCACTACCGGTTCTCCAGAATTGGTCAGAACCTGCTGAATACCACCTCTGCTTTTAGTGCTCCTGGGAGCCATCACTTGCATCTTCATCCTCCATTTCCAACTGTCCAGGTGTACTGGTATCACTGGTTGACTGCTTGCTCATCAAAGGAATCTGATTTACTTCATTGTGAAACCCTATCATTCACAAACCTCTACCCCAAAGCAAGTGGGGGATGGAAAGATCACAAGGATCTCTTTTAACGAAAATTGAAATTATGGGGGAATCGAGAAAAATACCTCAAGAGGTAGATGCTCTTACCCAGTATTAAGTGCTAAGCTATAATTCATGGGGTTAATTGTCTCCCAAATAGACCTTCCCTTTCAGAGCTTGTAATATTTGTGTAAAGCACTCTTTTAGATCAGGGCTGTGTTTACCTCAACCTTTCCCTCTCTAAGCCTCTTGCTTCCTGTTAGAAATTTTCTAGATCTAGTCGTGTACATACGTAGATCTCTTACAAGGAAGGATATGCAGATAGTCCTTGATTTACAACCGTTCAGGGGTGGGCTTCAAAATTTTTAGCAAAGGGTTCCCTGGCTGGTTGCTGGGTGGGCATAGCCATGGTGGGTGTGGCCTAGTCAGCCTCCTGCACCACTGTGGGAGGATGTTTTTTCCTTTCCTGGGATCCGGAGGCTTTTCTCAAGCCTCCGAGAGGGCGAAAACGGCCTCCCCAGGCTCCAGAGGCTCTCTAGAAGCCGGAAACGGGCCCATTTCTGGCCGTCCCAAATTTCTGGGAGGCACGTTTTTCGCCCTCCTCTAGCCTCTGGGCATGCCTATGCTCACCTTCATCCAAAATGGGCCACGTGGGGACTCCTGGGAGGGGCGAGGTGGGGTGGGCGGGGCCAACCAGGAGTGGGATTTGGGGGTTCTCCAAACTGCACAGAATCTTTGCTAGGGGGGTCTCCCAAACCCCTGCGAACCCCCAGCAGCCCACCCCTGCAACCCTTCGTTTAGTGACCATTCAAAATTACAAAAAGTAACAAATACAGTCTTCACATTTATGATTCTTGCGGCATCCCCATGGTGGCATGCCAAATTTTGTAACCAGCCTGTCTTTAAAACAGTTGCAGCTTCCCAGGTCCTGTGATCATCATTTACAACCTTCCCCCACTGATTCCAAAAAGCAAAATAACTGAGGGAAACTGGATTAATGTAATAACTGTGACTCACTTAATCGCAGTGATTCGCTTAATCAAAAAAAATGTAAAATTGGTCATGACTTATTTAAGGATTACCTTATTTAGCAACAAAAATTCTGGTCGCAATTGGAGTTGTAAGTCAAGGGCTCTTGTTTTAGAGTACAGAACTGTGTTGTGGTTCGCCGGCAGCCTGTGCAGACAGAAGCAGAATTGGACAATGGGGAAGAACGGGGACCAGTCTGGGAGTCTGGAGAGGACTTGGATGAGGGTCCTGCATCCGATGGGGTGCTGACTCCAGAGCCTCCGGAGTCTGGCAGCAGCGAGGCAGAGGAACAAGGGGAGCCTGTTCCCAGTGTGTGTGTGCACAGAGCTGCTAGAAGGCAAGAGCAGCTGAGACAAAAGGGACAACTTGGGAGTAAGGCCTGGGAGGTGATTGCCCCTCCCATAAGGTATAAAAGACAGGCAAAGGTGAAGAAACCTTTGTAGGAAGCAAAGTCGTTCATTCTGTTCGGATTAATCCTTGAAGCTCTGTGGAGTTTGTATTTCAGTTGGGTTTTTCTAGTTCATTTGGCACTTTAGTTGTTGGCAGCAATTCAAAGGAGAGAGAAAGGTGGGTGCTTATCTCGAGGGACTATTTGGGACTCATTACAGGCTGGGAATGAACATAATTCCCAGCGTTGAAATTAAACAAGAGTTTTTTTAACTAAGCGTGTGCTTCATTACGGAAGTCTTGGTCAGAAAAAACTGGGAATTATGGGTTTAAATTACAGAACAGTAGATTCCAACCCAAATTTCTCAGATGCAATCCAGGGACAAGATGAACAAAACCTCTCTGGTCTGCAATTCTGGGGAGCTGCAGCAAGTCCTTTGAGCATAGGAGGAGGTCTGTAAAACATGGCTTCTTGTGTTTGGGTATTGAACAAAAGGAACCAGCAAAATAGGGGGGGGAAGAGATGCAAGCTGAACAGAACGGAAAAATAGGAATTAGCGATTGGAGAGCAGTGCTTGGAAAATCAGCAAGACAAGAGCCATTGAGCTGAGAGAGTGTTCAGCACCATCTTGGCATGTTAATTCTGGCTTGTGAAGCCGCTTACTGTCTCAGGAGTGCCATCCATCCACTCCCCCTGAAACAGCTATTTGCACTTTTAAAGAGGAATCCAATTGTCTTACTCTCTTTGTCTCCCTTCTGCACCTGCTACCTCCTGACAGATTTTGTGAGACATAATTGTGGGCTTCGGCTGTTTCATTTAAAACACTCCCCTTTCTTCAGTCTTTCTGCTCTAAAGAAAGATGGCTCTTGATAAGGTGGAGAATAAATTTTTCACCCGCTGCTTTTTCATACAATATTCGGAGAGAGAGAGAGAGAGACATGGAGGGAGGGAGGGAGGGAGGGAGGGAGAGACATGGAGGGAGGGAGGGAGGGAGGGAGGGAGAGAGAGACATGGAGGGAGGGAGGGAGGGAGGGAGGGAGAGAGAGAGACATGGAGGGGGAGGGAGGGAGGGAGGGAGGAGGACATGGAGGGAGGGAGGGAGGGAGGGAGGGAGGGAGAGACATGGAGGGAGGGAGGGAGGGAGGGAGAGAGACATGGAGGGAGGGAGGGAGGGAGGGAGGGAGAGAGAGAGACATGGAGGGAGGGAGGGAGGAGGGAGGGAGAGAGAGAGAGGGAGGGAGGAGGAGGGAGGGAGAGAGAGAGAGAGAGAGAGAGAGAGAGAGAGAGAGAGAGACTGGTATTAGAAGAATTATTACGATGCATTGAACCAAATAATTTAGTCATAAAAGAAGTTATCATCTTACTGTCATTTAACATATTATCTTTGGACCAAAAAGTAAGAATCTAGGCCCTTTTTGAAAAGTTTACATTAGTTTTTATTGTTATAAATTGTAATATTTAATAAAAATGACTATTAAAAGACTGGTAGAAAAGCGCACATATGGGCTATGACATTGTGATGTAAGGTTTTTTTTAACCTTGGTTTTTTTGGCATGTAGCCCTGCCTGATGTCACTTTGCAGCAGAACCTTTCCAGATTTGAATTTTGTACCGAAGCATTTGAGCACATTGCAAATCCACATTGCATTTTGTGGTGTTAGTCTAGCAATGCAAGTTTCTACAGAGTCCTGTTAGATCAAAACGATTGATCTGTAGACTTTTTCTTTCTTCATCTATTAAGGTATATTCATAAGGGATTACCTAGCCCAATCTCAGAGCAAGAATAATTCTCTCTTTGAAGCTAAACAATCAGGAGGACATTGAGACCCCAGAAAAAGTACAGAGAAGAGCAACCAGGATGATTAGGGGACTGGAGGCTAAAACATACAACGAATGGTTGCAGGGACTGGGCTTGGCTAGTCTAGTAAAGAGAAGGACCCAGGTATGCAGGTATCCAGGTATGAACATGATAGCAGTCTTCCAATATTTGAGGGGTTGCCACAGGGAGGAAGGGGTCAAGCTATTCTCCAAAGCACCTGAAGACCAGAAAAAGAATAATGGATAGAAACTGAACAAGGAGAGATTCAGCCTGGAAATAAGGAGAAATGTTCTGACAGTGAGAACGATCAATCAATGGAACAGCTTGCCCTCAGAAGTTGTGGGAGCTTCATCACTGGAGGCTTTCAAGAAGAGATTGGATTGCCATTTGTCAGAAATGGTGTAGGGTCTCCTGCTTGGGCAGGGGGGTTGGACTAGATGACCTATGAGGTCCCTTCCAACTCTGTTAATCTGTAAATGTGTCAAAAAGTTTGCGGGAAGCTTTTGTTCTGTTGAAGACAATTGGCTGTCTATGAGGAAGAAAATAGATTGTAGGACACCAAATATCACCTCAGATTGTAGGATGCCAAACTTCTAACTACAGAGATTAATTATATATAGCCTGGTGTTAAAAGTTTGGTTTTATTCTATTGTGCTCAGAACAAGTATTTGGCTTCTGCCCTTCCTATTACAAGGGAACTATCTATTGGTCCTTCATTCCTACTTCTAAATTCAGGTTCGTTAATCCTAACATCCATTCCTGTTTTTCTTTACCGCTGTATCTTCTTAATACACACTGAATATACTTGAAACATTTTGGATTCCTCTTTGTGTCTTGCAGAATTGTAGTCCACGAATACGGGGATCCCCAATGGCTATTTGGAACCGGCCCGCACAAGCAGTGGGTGGCTGCATGCGTGCATGAAGCTCCATTTATGTGAATGGTATGCATGCACGCCCACGGCTTGTACAAATGGAACTGCACACATGTGCTCATCTGCCACTCATGAGGAATGATTTTCTCTGATGCCACTGCAGGTTCACAAAGATAGAATGATTGGGGACTTCTGCCATAGATGGCCTTAAGTTTGTCCTGATTGACTTCCAGATGCTGGGCTTTAAGTTTTCTCAAAGGGCCAAGAGGATGCTGCAAGGAATGCCAGCTCAGGTTCATTGATATTACATCACAGCACACCAGAGTGTCCTGGCTGGGTGAGGACAGGGTGATAAAGACTTCTGCCCAAAGCCATAAGCAGCAGTCAATGTCCTTCTCAGAGAACCCGAGAAGGTGGAAGAAGCCCCTTTTGGAGCCTTGGGCTTAAAGAGGCACTCTTATTAAGTGTCATACCTTATGAGTCTTGACTCTTGGCGAATGTATCTTTTCTTTTATGTACACTGAGAGCATTTGCCCCAAGACAAATTCCTTGTGTGTGTCCAATCACACTTGGCCAATAAAGAATTCTATGAAGGGTGCAAAAGACACCCTTCTCCATCTGACACCCCCCCCTAGATTTTATCTGGAGATGACACAGGAACTGGATGTACTCCAATCTTGGAGAGACAGTTAGGTGCAGTGGTTTAAGTCATCAGGCTAGCATGATTAGAACGTGTGAGTTCTAATTCTGCCTTAGGCACAAGGCCAGGTGGAAGACCTTGGACCACCCCCTCTGGGAAATGTCCTTGTTAAGAAAACTGCAGGGATTCGTTCTGATAGTTGCCAGGAGTCACAGAGTGACTTGAAAGCACCTGTGTGGGAGCCCATGTACCCAAAAACCAATTCACAGGGGGAGAGGGGAGTGTCCATGTTGGAGAAGGGTCTCTTCCAACAACCCCTCCTTAATTCCCCAAGTCGAGGGCGGAGGGGGGCACACTCAGGGTCTCGGGTTTCCTTTCCAGCTAGGCAACGTTTTTCCTGCCCCCTCCAGCAAGTGACTCATGTGCTGCTGCTGCTGTCACAGGCCGCCCACCCAGTTGCCAAGAAGGGTGGGGGGGCTCTGCTCCCAAGTGCCTCCTACCTCGCGGCCGCCCCTGCCCGCGTCCCTCCAACGGCTCGGCAGCCGCTTCCTCAGAGCAGAGCCGGCCCTCGGCCTCGCGCGTCCAGGATCCTCCAAGGCCGCCTCTACTCCGGCGGTTCTGTCCCACGCAGCCCCCCACCCCTTTTTTCCCCCTGCCTTCCTCCTCGTCCGACTCCGCGCGGATCCGCTCCGGGTTTTCCCGGATCCCGAGGATCCAGGCCGGGTCTCCGCGTTCGCTCAGCCTCGCCCGCCCAGCGCTCGCGCTCCCCCGCGGTTCGCCTGCGCCGGGCAGGGTTGCTGGGTTTGGTTTGGTTTTTGGCCGCCCGGGCGGGAGGGCTGTGGCCCGCCGGCCGGCCCGTCGCCTTGGGGGCAGTGGGGCCAGGCTGACCATGCACCGGGTGGTCTCCAACCAGCGCTCGGTCTCCTCCTCCTCCGGCTCCTTCCAGGCTCCCCCGCCGCCTCCCCCGCCGCTGCCGGGGATCTGCAGCCGCTCTTTCTGGGCGGCGGCGGCGGCGGCGGCGTCAGCAGCACCAGCAGCTCCAGCGGCGGCACCCGGAGGGGCAGGCGGGGCTCGGTTTCCAATTCGGCCTCGACCCGGACGCGGAGCAGCAGCGGTCGCAGCAGCAGCAGCAGCCGCGGCACCAGCACCAACAGCAGGAGCAGCAGCGACCGCAGCAGCGAGGAGGACGAGGACGGCGAAGGGGAAGAAGCCAAGCCGCTGGTGCCGCCGGCTCAGGAGTCCGCCTCGCCGGCAGCCGTCGTTACCATTCCCCGCCGCCGCCGCCGCCGCCTCAGCTTGCGCCTCGTCAGGCTTCAGCAGCTCCTCGTCGTCGGGCTGCACCATGACCGCCGGCGAGCTGTACGGGGCTCCGCTGGGTGGGCCGGGGGCGGCGGCGGGCCCGGCGGCCGGGCTGCTGTGGGCGGGGGGCTTCGGCGCCGGGCCGCGTTGGGGCTACCAGGCGCTGTCCTTGGTGCTGCTGCTGGGCCAGGGGGCGCTGCTGGACATCTACCTGATCGCCGTCACCGACTTGTACTGGTGCAGCTGGATCGCCACCGACCTGGTGCTGGCGGCCGGCTGGAGCATCTTCTTCTGCCGCAACAGCCGCGCCCGTCGGCGGGACCGCCCGTTGGGGGCCGGAGGAGGCCACCCGACGCCCCCGCCCTTGCACCCGCTGCTGGCTCACGGCCCGTACGGCGGCAGAGGCGGCGGGGCGGGCTCGGGGGCCAAGGCGGGGGCCGCTCCGCGAAGCGGGGACTTCGCCTACGCTCACTTGGCCTGGCTGATCTACGCCATCGCCTTCACGCCCAAGGCGGCCCTCATCCTGGGCACGTCCATCCTGGAGCTGGTCGAGCTGCGCCTGCCGCTGGGCGCCACGGGCTTCCGCATCACGCTGGCGCTCTCGGCCCCGCTCCTCTACTGCCTCCTGCGCGCCATCAGCACCGATCCCGGCGGCGGGCAGCTGCTCCTGCCGGCCCAGCCGCCGCCCCAGCACCGCGCCTCTGCCGCCTTCCTGGCCACGTGCCTGGACCTGCTGGACAGCTTCACCCTCCTGGAGCTGCTGCTCTTGCAGCCGGCCCGGCCCGCCTTGCCCCTGCCGCTGCCCGTCCGGTACGTGCTGATCGCCGTCTACTTCTTGTGCCTGGCCTCGCCCGTGCTCTGGCTGTACGAGCTGAGCGCGCCGCGGGCCCCCGGCGCCGGCCGCCTGGCCGTGCACTGGCTGCTCCCCGCCGGACTCCTGGATGCGCCGCTGCTGGCCCTGCGCTGCCTCCTGCTGGTGCGCTACCAGCAGCCGCTCTCCATCTTCATGCTCAAGAACCTCTTCTTCCTGGCCTGCCGGGCCTTGGAGGCCATGGAGACCTGCTACCTTCTCCACTCGGCCAGCGGGCAGGGCGGCAAGGGCAAGAACGTGCCCGTCCTTTCCACAGGCGTCGGGGCTGGCCAGCTCAGTCACTGCATCTCAGAGAACGACATGGGGCCCCATGGCTACGTCAACACATTGGCTGTCACTGCCCAGAGCTGAGGACAAAGGGAGGGGGCTTCAAAGTTAGACTTGGGGGTGGGTGGGAAACTTCCTTCATCCTGCCCATCCATCCTTTGTAAACTCTATTCCTTCTTAATCGTCTCTGGTTATTTTGTGTTTATAGCTGTCCAGTTATTTAGGCCTTCTTCAGTAGGTGGCATCCATTCAGTTGTCCCATCAAATTTACTCCTTCTCCACGACTGTGTTGGTCACTTACTGAATGAACTGGAAAGTGGGGGGTTCTAACCTGTATTTACTTTGTAGTCTTTATTACTCCCCCCCCCCCCATATTTGTGAAGTTTCCTTTTGGTCAAGTCTTAATTATGGACTCTCCCATACGATCGTTGTCACTGTTCACAAATCCATTCCCTATCTCAGTTGGCTTTCTGAAGACTCTGCCACACAAGTACTTCCCTGTAGATTCTTGGCTGATCATGTGAACATTGGCTTAGGGTGATTCCATCAGGGCAAGGATGTCCATACAGTAGTAGTCAAGATGGGTAGAATGCTTTATGAAATGGATGCCTGGACAGAGAGAACCCATGTAATTTGGATCTCTTGTTGCATTCTTCATACTATTCTTGCTCCACTCTCTTCTCTACCTAACCATTTATAATCATGGGCATATATAACTTTTGGAAATGTATACAGATATCTCTTCTCCAAGGGAATAGGTACATTCCCATCCCATTCCCAATTAATCCCAGTAATGTATCCACTAGGCCTAATGATGGCAGCAATAAGCTTTTTCATGACAAAAACATTCCCATATTTAGATTCCCGAGTCCTAAATACTTTCTTTCCACACTTAACCTATTTATTCTATAGATTCTAACAGCTGCTTCATGTGCTATGCTACGGACTCCTTTTTGCTCATCTCCTGTGATTCAAGAAGGAGGTGGCTTCTTATTCTTATCCTTTAAAGAAAGGGGAAATGTACATTATTTCCATTTCTTCACCTTGTCAGGTTTCCCACTCACCTGTCCTTGCTGAGGTGCCTCCTGCCATCAATGCCTACAATGAAGGGAGAACTGGGGACAAGCCAATCACCCTGTGGCATGCTGTGGAAAGATCATGAAGCTTTGCCTGATATGTTCAAATTGTCCATACGTATTGTGTGTCCCTCCTGCAGCAGTGGCTAAAATCTATTTTGGGTTGAGTCTTGGTCACTTCATGAATAGAAGTGCTTAGTTCTCTTGGCAACCAAACAAATGCAGCTTCCACATTGCCTTCTTCCTGTTTTTTTAAAACACTTCCCAATCTAGCCTACCTGCCTGGATTTCCTAATGGACTTAAGTATTAATGACAACGCTGACTAATGAAAGAAAATAATTATTTTTTGCTGATGCTATGTTGGAACAGTTCTATGAATAAGGTTGTGGAAGGGATTTTCCAGTTGAAAAAAATGGATGATCCTGATCAGATGGTCCTCTGGTATAAACATTATTTCTATATCAAAATGACATGCGAGGCATGTGAATTTTAGCTTTTCCCCTGCCAAATTTCTACCCATAGATTCTTGTTTCTAGGGTTTGTGGGGGTGGGGGGAATCTATGCACGGCAGTTATCACCTGCAAACCGAACAACCTGGGCACAAAAATACCATCTCCTTGAGAGTTAAGCCATTTTTCTTTTAAAATGTGCCTCTCCTCAGCATTGCTGCGCCAAGGTGCTCTTGTTCTACCAGCTGCTTTGACCAAGGGCAAATCAAGGACACATTTTTCCCCCTTAACAATTGTTTCCTTTTCTACATTCCCTCTGCTAACTGTGTGGAGGAAAATTCAGCATAAAGATCCCAAGCACCTATCAGAACACATAAATCAGTAAGATTTTCTCTCAGGAATCTAGTGTAGGTTCCTTTTCTTCTTATCATGTCAAAGGATTCAGCCACATATGTACTGTAGGCTGACTTTTTTTTTTTTTTGCACAATCATAGTGCCCTTTATTGCTTTAATTTTGTCTTCTCCTCTTGAATTCCAAGGTTCCAAAGTGTTTCAGACCAGGGGTCTCCAACCTTGGCAACTTTAAGACTTGTGGACTTCAACTCCCAGAATTCCGCAGCCAGCAAAGCTGAGGAAGTTTTATGGACTTGAAGACTTGTAGACTTCAACTCCCAAAGCTGGGAGTTAAAGTCCACAAGTCTTAAAGTTGCCAAGGTTGGAGACCCGTTTCAGACTATATGATACTCTTGATCATTGTAACTTAGGGTGCTGCCTACACTCTTGTAAGGTGTTCCCTTTTCCTTTGCTAATGTCTACCTCTGTGCTTGAAACTTATTGCATCTGGAGAGGGGCCTGAATGTCCTTCTCTCTTGATTAACAGCTAACTCACCAGTGATAACAGGGTCTCTTTAACACCTGCACCTGAGACTTCCATGTCTCTTGGGATAAGCCTTCTTTGATTTCAATAAATTGGTGCTCTGTTTTGAGGACAGCCTTCATTCAGGTCTATTAAGTTCTACTTGCTAAAATGTCCATTTGAGGCAGGCCAAACAAATTGGGATTAGCTTTTTGTACCCGATAATTTGTGAATGTGACATAGCTTCCTCATAGGTTCAAACTAATTTGAAAAGGGATTAAATGTGACAGGTCACACCCAGATCACTAGTGAGAACTTGGATGTCTTGGCAGGTGTCCTAATGTTTCATAACGCAGTCAGGCTTCAACAGGGCCAAATAAAACTCCAAATTTGGATGATGCTCCAAAGAGGATTTAGAGTAACCTGTTTTCAACCACTCATGTGTTTGTTTTTTAATTTCTTCGCACTAAAGGCTCAGAAATGGTGATAGGTGCAGTGATTTAGCAAATAAGAAAATATTCACCTACTCATTTTTTTCTTAATACCTACTTTTTCAGAGAATCAAATTATTGGACATAATATGGAAGAAATGTAGTTACTTCTTTCTCCCTATAAACTGGCTAGATCAAGAAGTCTATTCCACAAAAAGATGTAAATTGTATATGATGGCATGTGGGGGAAGTGCTGCTTTCTTCCCAATTCAATAATATTCTTCTCTGCAATTAAGTTATCAATTATGAAAAATGAATAAAGGACCTGATCCTCCAATGCAGTTTTAAAAGGTTTCCATTGGGTGCTTCGTTACGTAATTCTATACAACAACTCTTGGGTTGTTTGCTAAGCCTGTTATTACAGGATTAAAAATAGTTTAACTTTCTCACTAGTGCTTTATTCTGGTCCCAAAGCAGAGTTTTTGAAGAATGGTGGTGTAAAATTTTGGCCAGAGGCCTTCCCTTTAGTATTTCCTTTCTATTCGTCTGGACAATCTTGGTGCTGTGATTGTGATTGTGAAGCTTAAGTACTGTGCGCTCTTCCTTTTGCCCTTTCCTGAACTCTGTGATATTTTAAATGGGGATGCTAGTTGCCTACTAAAGAAATACCAAGTTCTATTTGCTCACCCAAATATCATTAGAATACATGCAACTGTTGCATTTTGAAGCAGTTGGGCTAATCTTTTGTAGCATCAATCATTTCATATTTCATAGCACTGGAAATAAATATTAAACCTTGACCCATATTGTACCTTTGAAAATAATACACACTTATTAACTGAAATAACAATGACTGCAAGTTGTTAGTAAGTTGAATTAGTTTAAGTAGGCATTATTGAAATGATAGCTGATTGCAAGCTAGCATACAAATTTGAACTAAAGCTACCTGTAGGAACCCTTAGTTTTAAGCAGCAAACCTCCAGTTATGACAAGGGCAGCTATACAATACTATGGAAAATAAAACAGTTATATAGCCCAGGAAACCTAGCATCCCCATACACTTAACAGAGTATTTAAAAAAATAAAATAAAGGTTTTGTTCTTAATAATAAAAAGAATGTATTTTTGACTGATATCTAGTTAAATATTTGCAATTCAGGTATGATAAAAATGTATCACTTATCCTCCCAATTTTAATTTAGCAAAACTTCAGAATTCAGGCAATTCCAATTCTTGTATCAAAATACAATATGGAGACAAGATGCTGATTTATAGTTGGCAATAGGCTGGACATTTCTTGGCTCTATTTTTTTCCTTTTCTCTGGGAGATTTAAAAACATCTCTTATGCTCTGGATACTTACTAAAACATGAAATGGAAATTTCAAAATTTGAGAAAGTAGCTGGTATGCAGTTTTCCATATGTATATTTCTTTACTGTCCAGCTGCCATGATGACTTTGGGCTATGAGAAGCCATATGCATTACTTCTACACCTTGACAAGATAAAATGTTTGTTTTGTGGCATAAGACAACATAAATACCTCAAGCACTTCATGTAGACCTAACCATTTTCACTGCAAGAGGTGGTATTTAGCAGGTTCTGACCAGTTCTGGAGAACTGGTAGCGGACATTTTGAGTAGTTCGGAGAACCGGCAAATGCCACCTTTGACTGGAGATTTTACAGTATCCTTCCCCTGCCACGCCCACCAGGCCATGCTCATAGAACTGGTAGTAAAAAAAATTGAATCCCACCAGTGATGCATACCAGCCAAAGTCAACCATTTTTCAATGGTACAAATCTTAATTAGAGCTTGTGCTAATCTCCACTGCAGTCAGTAGAGGTTAAAGCTTCTCTTGAATCATGATCTTAGACTGAAGGCCACAAATGTTCTTCAAGTTCTTAACTTTTTATGTACCTAGAGAAAGGTACTGAAGACAGATACATTTAGAAAACTCAGAGGCAGTCAGGTTTAGCTGTTGCAATAGATACACAAGATATTTACAACATTTCAGATTTTAACTATGTATAATTACAGGTAGTCCTTGACTTACGACCACAATTGATCCTAAAGTTTCTGTTGTTAAGTGAATTTTGCCCCCATTTTATGACTTTCCTGCCACAGTTGTCAAGTGAATCACTGCAGTTAAGCTAATAACCTGGTTGTAAAGTGAACCTGGCTTCCCCATTGACTTCGCTTGTCAGAAGGTCGCAAAAGGGCCTTCTGACTCATGACCTTGGGACACTGGCACCGTCATAAAGATGACATCTGAATTTGAATCATGTGACCATAGGGATGCTTCAACAGTCATAACTGTGAAAAATGGTCGTCACTTTTTTCAGTGCTGTTGTAGCTTTGAATGGTCACTAAATGAACCATTGTAAGTCCAGGACAACCTATAGTTTCTGGGCAATGATCATCGGAGCAGATTAGATTAAATATGTAACAAAATTTAATGTTTCAGGATAAATTTTTGCATCTTTTAACGGCTACTTAAATTTGATATGAAACTTGCTGACAGCTACAACTGTGTAAAAACTGGTTATGAAATACTGCCCTAACAAAGAAAATGAAGAATACTCTTGTATTCCATCATTTCAGGGCTATTGTAAGAAAAGATTTGTTACATAAAATATTCTAAACTTTTACTAGAATAACATTATGTTATTGTGAACTGTCCATTGATATACTGTGTCTCTGAAATGCAACGTACTTGGAGTGTTAATCATTCCATTAATTCTTCCTATTTCTAATATATAGATAATTCAGCCACAATGGCGTGTAGACTCATGAACAACTATGAGTTAGCCAGTTTTCTGACTTAGCTAATGGACACTTGCTCTTTAAATATCTAGGTAAAAAATGAAACAGGTTTAGCATCTGTTCAGCATTCTCTTAACTGCTCATTTCCAAGCTTGGCCAAAAATAATAAACATGCAAATGCAAAACAAAACAATCTGATTAATACATTATTAAAAATATGGTTTCATTTATTTGCAAATTTAAATTAAGCCAGCAATGCTGAAAAATATGGCACACAATTTAATTGTATAATAGAAGCTACACAGGAAAAGACAGAGTGTAAAATTAAAATAACCAGCTTGAACATCAGTGATAAACACTGAAAGATACTGCAGAGTAATTTCCAGTAGGCTAGAAGGTCATTAGTTGAAAAAAAACCAAAAACAGCCCTGCTCATTTGCCTTAATATATTGATGTAATTAGCAAGAAAGCAGGTTTCACAATGTATGAAGAACATAAGGTAATCAAGTTGGGAAATTACTTTCCCCAAATCCTCCACAGCGGCTGCTATTTAACTGAGTTTGAACTGAATTAACCCGAGGTACTTGGATCTTTTAATAGCAATTTCAATTCCTATGTAGGCAGTTGAGTATTAAAGTTGCATTGTAAAGTTATTCAACAATAAAGATAGTCCTCAATTTTCAACCATTCATTTAGGAACCATTCAAAGCTGCAATAGCACGGAAAAAAGTGACTTATGACCGGTCCCCACACTTATAATAAAGCATCCCCACGATCAAAATTTGGACACTTGGCAACTGGCATGTATTTATGATGGTTGCAACATGCCAAGTCATGTGATTGCTACTTGCAGGCGACCTTCCCAGGCAGCTTCCAACAGTCAATGGGAGGAAGCTGGATTCCCTTAATGACAGCTGTGATTCCCTTAACAACTGCAGCGATTTGCTTAACCATGGCAAAAAGAGGCCATAAAATCGGACATGACTCACTTAACATTTGGCGGTGGAAATTCTGATTCCAAATTGTGTTGCAAGACGAGGACCACCTATATCTAACTCTGAAGGTTCTATGCAAAAGAAAAAAGTTTATCTGGATTCTTGAAGCTAATTTTAAAAACAAGTCTAAATTTCGAATCAAGAGATAGACGTATTTTCTGCACACGACATAATTTCTGGCAGAGAAGCCTCCGACTCCCTCTCATCTATGGGTACTTGTACACTCACATACACACACATCCTTTTCACAACTACTTGCTTCAACTTGTAGTCAGGGCAACAGCCAAGTTTGGGAACCATGCATGTTTAAGAACTCTTTTGTTTCAGAGGCGATTTTTGCCATGAAACGCTGTCTCTGTTGCTGCGAATATAATTCCATGGAGAATCCAAAAGCATCTGGTTAGGGGTAAAGTTGAAAGCCACAGTATCCGCACAATTGTGACTATTTCCTATATCTGACTTTTTAAGTTTATTATTTATTAAAGTTATATGCCATCTCCCTGAATAGGGCAACTCTGGCTGGTATATAGAACATAAAGAGACATAGAAAAGTAATTAAAAATTTAAAACTCTGCCAAAAAATGGAACCAAGGAGGTGGATGACGTGGGTTGAGGTCTTCTTACCAGGTCAACCACATCCAGTGGAAGCACCCCCGTTAGGGCTCCCAGCCAACTGGCAAAATCAAGTTTTAATGCCCTTCTGGAAGGTCAAAAGGTTGGGAGTTTTCACCTTCAGTGGTAAAGTACAGGTAGGCCTCGACTTACGACCACAATTGAGCCCAAAATTTGTTAAGTGAGACATTTGAGTTTTGCCCCACTTTATGACCTTTCTTGCCACAGTCGTTCAGTGAGTCACTGCAGTTGATTGGTTAGCAATCCGGTTGTTTAGCAAATTTGTCTTCCCCATTGACTTTGCTTGTCAGAGGGTCGCAAAAGGGAATTACATGACCTTGGGATGCAGCAACGATCGTGAATATGAATCAGATGAATTTTGGTCACATGATCATGAGGATGCTCCAAAGGTCGGAACTGTGAAAAATGGTCATGTCACTTTTTTTCAATGTCATCATAACTTTGAATGGTCACTAAATGAATTGTTGTCAGTTGAGGATTACCTGCAACTCCACAGGATTAGGATGACAGTGGAAAAAAGCTCTTCTTTACCCCACCTGCTGGAATTCCTTAGCAGACGGAGTCCGCAGCAGGCCTCTTCCACTGACACAGGTGGGGTGGGCTAGTCACACTGGGCTGAGACGGCTCCTTAGAGACCCTGGATCCGTGCCATATAGGGCTTTGGTAATAACCAGCACCTTGAACTGGACCTGGAAGAAAACTGGTAACGAATGCAGGTAGTGCAACAGCGGTGTTATACATGCCATTCTACGGGCCCTGCGTGTCCCTGCCTTCTGCATCAGGTATAGCTCCTAAATACTCCTCAACGGTAGCCCCATGTAGAGAGCATTGCAGTAATCCAACTGAGAGACGACTAGGACATAGATGAGTGTGCGTGGCACCTCATGATCCGGAGAAAGGGGGCAACTGACGCATAACACAAAGTCACGATGGTCACCTGTTCTTCGAGCATGAGTTGCAATTCTAGGAGAACTCCCAGGTTGAGGACCAGGTCTGTCTGGAGTAGTATAATGACATACAGAACTAAAAATGATAAATAACTAGATCCTGAGGTCCCCACAGCCATTCCGCCTTCAGTGTTGTCCTCCCTCCAGGCCCCTATGGCCTTCAGACACCAAGGGCAGCTATAGCATCACTTGGAGCACCAGGGATAGAAATGTAAAGCTGAATACCATATACATGCTGATCATACCTCATCCCTGTGGCACTACCAAGGGAGTGGCTATGGGTAAACCTCTTGCTCCCTATTAACACCAGTCTTGGAAAAAGGAGCCAAACCAATATTACACGTCCCAACCCCAAACCCTGCACCTGGCCCAAGAAATTTAACCACAAAGTCCTTCTCTTGCTTCCATATTGTCTTGATATTAAAGTAATATTATCCTGGTAGTAAGTATAAGGTGGTGAAGAAAAGACATATTGTCCATATTCAAAGTAGCTGTATCTTCAAGACTGTTAAACAATCAAAAATCCTAATATTATTCCATATAATAATTAAGTATAATAATATAATAATTAATATAATAATTAAGCAGGCAATCCTGCTAGGAATCTTTGATAGAATTTTTTTTTTCATATTATTTGTAAATAAGTGGGCAAATTGCTTCATGCAGGACTTCAGATCAATAAAAATTTATTAAATTCCCCTTTAAAAAAGCTTAGAGGACAATGCCTTATAACATCTCTTTTGTTGGACCAGAAAATGACAATTGTACTTCAAAGTAAGCAAGTCGAAAGCATTGCATTCATTAATGGAATCTGAACTGATGGTAAAGACTGAGAAAAGATTTTAAGGCTGAACAAAGTGCCTCATTGGCCTATCATGCCTATGAAATAGGGATAGTTAATGTAAGGGGGCAGTTAGTTATTTTACCTGAAAATCAAGCAGCCAGTATCAGTCTATAGTTGAATAGACCGGAATAGTTAACAACTCTAGCCATATTAGCTTAACATAGGCATCCTAGCAGAGGAAATTGCAGAAATAAGTTGTCCAACTGATCAGTTAGCAGTTCTGATAAAGTGTTTTGGATACTACAGTTCAGAAAAAAACAAACAAACAGTGACAAAACCACAAAGGAGAGAAGGGGGCAAGTCGTAAGTAGAGCTTTTCTTCCTTGCTGGTAGTAAGATAAATGCAGACAATACTCTGAAATTAAATGCCAGAGGTGATAGAAAACACTTCTTTGTGTAGGGCAAAACTGGCTGACAAAATTCATTGCTACAAATTGTGACTATAGTTACAAAAGTGAATACTGATTTCTTGCTGATTTGCCTTACAAAACTACTAAATTCACAGATAATCTGCTATTAGCGACCATGGAGAAAATGATGCTGGACTAGACAGTCTTTCGACTTAAAAATGTTTCTGTCTTAATACTTGTTACTTTCAGAAACGCTTTCAGAACATTTGGCAAATTCTCCTATCTTCTATGCCTGTGTTCTTAAGAGGCAGTTTGTATCATCATAGCACACTGATACTTAGCTTAGGTTAGACCAGGGGTGGGCAACTATGGCCCTTTTATGAATTATGGACTTCAACTCCCAGAATTCCTGAGCAAGCATGGCTTGCTCAGGAATTCTGGGAGTTGAAGTCCATAATTCATAAAAGGGCCATAGTTGCCCACCCCTGGGTTAGACGCTGCACAATCCAACAAACAGCCATTAGCTCAGGGCTGTCAAACTCCTTGCCCACGCGCTGGATGCGTCACGTGCTGGCCACACCCACGCCCAGTTTAGCGAAGGGGGAAAAAAAATCCCAGTACATCATGCTGCCATGACGACATGAGTTTGACAGCTCTGCATTAACTTATATACAGTACTACTAAAACTCTTGTTTCTGTTTGATACTCTCTAGCCTTCAATTGGACAAAATGGTGCATCATACAGCAACAGCTATTGAATCAGCATACTTTAAAATGGGCCAACTTACAGTTTGCATCCAAAATCTGGGATCCATGGCTCCCGTGGGATTGAAATTTGACAACGTTTTAGTGCCATACTTTCCTGACTATACTTTCCAGGAAACTATAGGTTGCATGGCACAAGGAAAGATGCGAGGGGCACATACCTACCCTATTTCCAACCTCCCTCTGGCCCCTACGCCCAATTCAGAGGTGGGATTTTACTGGTTTGGCCCGGTTCTATAGAACCAGTAGCTCTGAAGAGCAGCTGACACCGAACCGGTTCGCTCTAAAGATCTTTTCTTTGGTTGGGCCCACCCGCCCGCCTGGGCTCTAGGCTGTCCTTTATTCCCTGCTAAAGCAACCTTGGTTGCTTTGCGCAGCACAGCTGAGTCAGCCGTGCATCAGCAGGTGGTTATTGCTTGTAGAAGTTGATTTACAAGGGTTGCGCATGCGCGCGCAGTGAACCGGTTGTTATGCCGGTAGGGTCCCACCCCTGGCCCAATTGGTTGGTAGCAAGACCTGACAGATAAGTGACCGCTGGCAGCTTTGAAACCAGGATCAAAATTTTAAATCTCTTAACGGCAGTGGCTAGTAAGGGAAGAATGAGGGAGGGATTTGGATCATAGGGTTGGTTGAAGTGAGCGTCCCCCTGGGGACATGCCAGAATGAGAAGCAGAGTGCAGTTTTCCTTGTGGTCCGTGACTCCCCTAGTTCTCCCTCTCCACAACAAAGTGGAAGGCAGTTCCACAGGTCAGCTGAGGGTAGGAGGAGGAGTTCTTCTGAGGACTGTGAATGGAGGGGAAAGATGCAAGCCTATCTTATATTTGGAAAGAGGAAGGACAAAGGAGTGACTGGGATGCCTGGGTAAGACTAGCTCGGATGTACCAGTGATAGTTGGGTCCTTAAGTCCTCTTCCTCTTTTTGTTCTCCCTCCCCCTAACAAAGTGATAGGCAGTTCCACGAATCAGCTGAGGAAAAGGAGGGAGGAAATTCACCAGGGCTCTCAAAGGTCACACGGGGAGGGGAAACAATGCAGGTCTACATTACATACAGGAAAGAAGAATGACCCCATCAGTCACAGGTTGCCTAGTTGTTTCCAAAACAGAACCAATTCTCCCTTTTCTCTCCCAAGTGACCTTAGCTACAGTTTTTTTGGATATCCTGGAAAAGCAACTGCTGCTGAAGACTTTTTAGACTACTTAAGACATCTGCAGTGAGATGCCCAGCAGACCAATATCCTTCCTGTTCTTGGTTCTCTTCTTCCCTCAGTTCAACAGGGCTATCAGATGGCAAAGAAGAACATCTGGAGATATAACCCTGATCTGACTGTACCGACTGTCTCTGAACTTTGGAAGCCTCATCAAACAACAGCTGTTGCTGCTCATTAACCTCCTCTTGGCAAAGGGGCATATCAGAGGGGATGACGCTTTGTTGATAGAGGGAATACATCAATCCCTCCAGTTGTTGCCTCACGTCAGCTGGCAAGGCTTGGGGATCTGAGGATAAATCCCCTTGAAGAATGACATCATTTCTTCTTGGGACGTTAGCTTCTATCATAGGCACACTTTCTAGCCAATCTTCATTGGTCAACAGTTTATGACTGAGTATCTCATTTTCTTCTGCAAGGGCAGTTGGATTGACCACCTGAACAGAAGGTGCCTCAGCAGGAATGACCAGAGTCTGGAATGCTAAATCTTCTTCGGACAGATGCTGAGGTGTCAATTTATATGCTCCCAAGTCATCTTCATTAACCAGAAGATTGACTAAGCAAGAGCTACTGGGGTCAGGTTCCTTTGGAAGCAGTTGCTTCTTAAGAATTCCTTTCCCGGGGAACATTAATTCTTCAGTGAGTTCCCCACTCAGAGATTGTAGATCATCTTCATCCTCACTGCAGACCCGTTCATTTTTAAACCAATCTGGATGCTCAGCCTGCCATGTCTGGAATTTCTGCAAAGCCTCCTTCAGCTGTTTGCCACAGGGGCTTTCAGTGTACTTTCCAGGTGAGATGGCTGGAATCTGATGCATTCGCCCTGGCTCAAATTTTTCAAGATCCTGGATTAGGAAGTAAATTTCCTCAAACTTATCCATCAGCTGATATTTAGAGGTGACATGGAATGGGTCTGGGATGTCACTCTCGTTGCTTATGCCCTCAAAGTAGCAGATTAAATACAGTCCAAAGCAAGCTGGCTGCTTAAAGTCTGGTAAAATCAGATTCAGTGCTGGAGTGAACATGTCCCCTGTTGGCAGCAGATTATCTTGCTTCAGATGTACACTGGATTCCTGGTGCCCAAGCATAGCCTGCCACTTGGCTCGAGTACCCCGGGAACACAAGATGATGATCTTTGAAGACAGCGCTTCCATTTTCTGTTTCTGCCGAGTAAGCCAGCACACTGCTCCCATCTCAGATATCTGCTGTTCATCTAGCAGGTCTAGGATGACCTCTGTGCCACACACGGTGATCATGAACTGTGCAAATTTCAACACAATGTCTACATAGAGCTTGTGATCAGCAGAATACACAATCCAAACTGTACGTGGCTTGAGGGGTGGAGGAGGTTGTAACATAGGGGAAGTCAAAAAGGTATCTGGAAAGTCAAAAAGGTAAATATATAAAAAGAGTAATATTATGGTAACTGCTCCCTCCACCCCCCATACATGGAAAACAAAGGATTGTTACATGTATACATTACTGCATTTAATATTAAAATAATGGTCATTAGCTTCAGTTACCCAACTAAATATCTCCAATACCAGTGATATAGATGGAAGTTATTTTATTTCAGAAAATTGCAAACCTTGATGTAGAAATTTATTTATCCTGCAAAAAGTTGTGTCAGAAAGCAATAGTCCTTGATATTAATATAAACATTGCCCAGCCGATATTCAACCACAGAAATAGATGAACAGTTAATAACTGCGTAAGAATTGGTTTTGTCTGTGTTTGTGTGCATGTAACCAAAAGCACACATGCAACTTTTAAGAAAATTAGAAGTCAATACTGTCCCATCTAAGAGCTGAATCTAATCCATGTACCTAGATTATAAATCAATGCTGAGTGATAAAAAGTAAAAATTCAATACTGTCCCATCTAAGAGCTGAATCTAATCCACGTACCTAGATTATAAATCAATGCTGAGTGATAAAAAGTAAAAATTCTCTTACCTTGGAGTTCAAAATCACAGTTTTTTGCTGCAGAATTTAATGCTAGGAGGGAAAGAAGAACACAGAAAATGTTAAAGAAGGTAACATTGATCAAAAAGATTCAGATACTTTTGAAAAAGAAGGGATAACAATTCAATGACCTTCATCTGAGACTCAAGTGCAAGCAAAGAAAAGCAGGATCTTGAATAAAAATTTAAGTTTTCCTTGACACAACTGGGGAAACATAAATGAAATGCTGAAAAAATGGTGTCAGATTGACCTTGAAATTAAGATGACTGGCTATATTTAACAATGGGGTAGCATAAAACATTCCAACTGAATCTCTTTATAACAGTAGGCTATCTAAATTTTTCCCAAAAGGGCTGAAATTGAGTTTGAATGTGAGCTAACACAGGTGTAACAGAGCTCTAATTTCCTCTTTCCTCTTCTTCCTTGGCAGTTTTTGCAGTCTTTATCCTGTACCTTCCCTGTGGAATAGCATGGGTTAACAGGTGGGGAGACAAAGGGCAAAGAAAGGTATACCTGTAAATTAAGCAGAAAATTAAAACTCTTGACCTGATTTTTTCCCCCAGAAGTTAGCCTCTTCCCAGCCTGCAGTCCTCTACAAGGTTCAGCTTGTCTGCCAAACCTTGAAGGCTTTTTTGGGGGAAGCTTTCAGGGTAAGAAAATTAATGTCTGCTGCCCCACTGCACAAATCTGGTCCGACTCAAGAAAGTTATTCTGAAGGCAAAACACCCCTAAGCCCCAATTGTAGAACCCACCTTTTTGTCTTCGGGTAAGGTAGATTGCAGAACCAATAGCTGAAGAAATTAACAAAATGCAGATGATAGTGTGGATCCAAGGTAGCCCCACTGAAAATGTATCTGAAAAATAATAATTATAATAAAAAATGATAGGTAGCGTCATCAAACCAGGTAAGATTGCGAAGAATGTCTTGATGCGTAGGAAAGGCCACATTTTTAACAATCATGGACCAGGAAATAGCAGAGCAATTTATTGTATTGGTTCTGCACAGTAGCTATTGTGATATTTAATATTTCAAATTCCAGTCTTCAGCTTAGCGCACTCTCAATGTGGTGTAACAGAGGGCGCATGTAAGTGCAGTCAGGCATCACACAACCTGTTACTGTATCCACCAAAACATTAACTTTCAAAAGAAAGTTCCTTTTCACAGGGCTAAAGTAGGTCAACTTTATGCAAAAAAAAAAATCTTGATTCTGCTCAGGGCACTCAACCCAAACTCCACATTTTGTGGTACAAAAGCAACAACAGAATCATGTTTACTCTTTCTGGGAGAAAGTGCCATTTGTACCCCACTATCCTCATGGGAGTTGCTAAACTGAAGGAAAATGTTTTCAGAAAAAAGGGGAGGGGATTTGCTAAATCATCCAGATATTATATTTCCTTCATACTCTGAAATTTAGATATATTTCCATATATTAAAATACATGAATTAGGGGAGAATCTCCAGTTCTTAAGGTGCTACTCTGTACCAAAAATGACTCATTTCTAACTATATCAGATCACTTTCAAAGTATATATGCACCATTCATTCTGGATTGATTAGGAAGACTTAAGGCATCAGCAGAAGGACATTGGATTAAAAATGAGCGCCTCGGACAGTCTGTAGCACAGGCAGGGAAGAGTGGTTGGATCTGGTGAAAAAAGAGAAGAGATTATTATAGCAACTAGTTCAGTGCACAATCAGCCACCAGCTTTAAAAAGTATGTAGGACTATTTTTTTCTTGGCTACATTATATAAATAAAATGTAATATATTATACATTATTAGACAATACAATGCACAATATTATATTAATATAATGTAATTATACTACCATATAGTATAACGTACTATATTATTATATCCTACAATATTCTATTAATATAGTATATAATAGTATAGTAAACTTTTATTTTTTGTCCCATCAAGTCAGTTTTGAATGCTTGGAAGTGTCTCTGCAGTTTTCTTGGCAAGATTTTGATAGTAGTCTGCCATTGCCTGCTTCTTCCTAGGACTGGCCAAGGTCACCCAGCTGGCTTTGTGCCCAAGGCGGGACTAGAACTCACTCTCTCCTGATTTCTATTCTGGTACCTTAATTGCTACATCAGATATGTTCTCAAATAATACACTTTTTATTATTATTGCTATTATTATTATTATTGATGATTTCTAAATACAAACTGATAAAGATAACACACCAAATATAACTCTGGTTGAAAAAAAAAGAAAACGTGGATAAGTGATGTGTCAATACCAGGGAATGGTAGAAAAGAAAGAATTGGAGAAGATCACAAATATCAAGGTCTGAAAAATTAAAATTGAAAGATTATGGCATAAACTGGCTGTGGTTGTCCCAGTGGTTATTGGCACAATGGATGCCATACCAAAAAAAAATCTTAGATAGCACTTAGCATCTGTACACCAACAAAATTTTGATTTGTCAATTACAAAAGCTACCCTGCTTGGATCTGTGCATCTACTATGCTGATACGTTATGATTATCCTAGGTTCTTGGGAAGGACTTGAGGCATATGAAGGCCAAGCATAACTGGAAGAACTGGCAACTGTAACTGTAAAAATCCCCAGACTAATCCACAGTTCTCACTGAGGTCTGACCCTACTAAGCATCTGGATGCAGGCAAAGTCCCGCAGAGTTAATGCTAGATTATTATTTTTTAAAAAGCCTAAAAAAACATTACAATTGGGTGGGACAGTGATCTGGCAGAAGCCAAGAGAAACATCCATAGGCACACTGATGTCCATGAGCTCTATATTGCTACTCCTAGCTAAGAGTGAAGCGGATGTTGTCTGAAGCAAAGAGGAGCATGCAGCGGATTTCCCTTAATTCATTTCTGATATGAAAGGACTCTTTTTCTCTTTTGATGTTTCTTCTTCAGTTTCTAGCACTTCAAAGGAACATTTCTTACTTTAAAAGACTACAGATGCCCAAAGAGCCAAAAAGGAGAGAAATCTCTAAAATAAGTGAACCAACACTGTCATCTCTGTTGCCGCATGTTAAACAACTCAGGATTCTGTCAACTCATTCACCACCACCCATAACCTGAAGTTTTAGCAGGTGGGTTAAAAGGCTAAACAGTGCAGGGCCTACTTAGTATTTGGATGGGAGGTTATTAGGAAATCCCAGCACTGGAGATAAAATTGGATAGTAAAAAAAAAAATCACAGAAGAAAGCAAACCAGGTTTTTTTTACTGTTGTTGATCACCAGGAGCTGAGCTTAACCTCTGGAGAATATCCTAGTTTTCTCCCCGCCACCGCCAAGATAGTCCTTGATTTATGAACACAATTGAGCCTATAATTTCTGTTGTTAAGCAACATGGTTGTTAAGTGAGTTTTGCTCCATTTTATGATCTTTGGTGCCATAGTTGTTAAGTGAATCACTGCAGTTGTTAAGTGAATCATGCAGCCATTAAGCAAATCTGCCTTCCCTCATTGACTTCGCTAGTTGGATGCCGGCTGGGAAGATTATAAATGATGAACACACGGTCCCTGGACAATGCAACCATCATAAATACATGCCAGTTGCCAAGCACCCAAATTGTGATCATGTGACCATGCAGATGCTTTAAGGGTCCTAAGTGTGAAAAATGGTCATAAGTCACTTTTTTCACCTTCAAATGGTCACTAAACAAATGTTGGTAAATCACCTGTAACTGAATGTGATTATTAACACGGAATAAACTATTGTTTTATATTACAGAAGCCAATAAAGCTAAACCTACCTCCACTTTGTATTTGCAACAAATCTTCAAGTTCCTTTCCAGCTTGACCGTTACATTAAGGCGATGCTGCAGACCCTGCTGCAGAAATCAAGAGGCACAGTTGAGACAGGACCAGCAACAGCAGTGTGATCAATCTAACTATATTGCACCTTTGGGGTAACTAAGCGGGCTCAGAAACAGAAACCAAGGGGACAATTGTGTGTTATCATAAAGCAGCGAATAGATTCAGGACTGCTCCTGCGTGGATGTGAGGGGCAGCTGTTATAGTTGTGATGCACTGGTGCATTTTTCAATAGCTACGCCAACATGAAATTAAGTAGCATTGCATAATCTGGAGTGGCTGATCACATACAAACATGCAGATAAGACTACTGTTCTGCTGCCTCTTTCATGTGACTAGGAAGAAAAAGCAATAAATTGCAGCTTCTTCTATTCAATTATTCTGAAATAATTTCTTCTTTTCCAATAAACAGCAAAACATTTTTCTTGGTTTGCTTGGAAGCAGTTCTGGTTTAAAGGCATATTGAAAAAGCAGATTTTTGCCCAGCACACCATTCAAACCATTTTTTTTTTAAAAAAAATTCCCTTAAAGGAAATAAAAGTAGCATAAAATTCTAGATTCTAACAAGGTGCAAATGCAAAAGCTGTCTCAATCTTGTAAAGAAGCAGGTGTCTAACTCTCATAATTTGCTATTTATGTAGAATTCACATTTTGTAGTAAACCATGTTTTTTTTAAAAAAGCTAAAATTCCAGATATGCTAGGTGTTGGGCTTTTGTTATTGGGAAGACAAGAGTTCTGATGGATTGGTAAGTAATGGTAACCAAGAATTGCTAAAATAAAATTAAATGCCTGGAGGAGAAAACAAGTGGAGCAAAACTGATTACCTCTGAAATGCTTTCTGTGGCCTTCTTGCACTCTTTTTCATCTTCCCGAACACTGACTACATGGATAATGTAGGTGGCCGGTATTTCTGCAGGGTCAAAGCTCACCAACACAGAATGATCATCTAGACTTGTTCCATTAATTCGGGGTTCCCACAAACTCCCTAAATGCAGAAAACTCATCAATGACATCAAATGGCACTGCTCATGGATGCAGGCAAACACCTGAAAAAAAGCATACCTATTTGCAGACACGGTTCTGTTTTTTTCATAGTAGGATGTGTGCAATCTGCAATGTAAAAGAAAGAAAAAAACCAGAAAGATTGCATCTGTGTTCTGAAAGACAGTACTGGCTAAATTGACTACTTCAATTTGCAAGTAGCGTGAAAAGAGCTATGCTCAAATGTAAGCCAACCATGAAAAGATGCTTGGGCTAAAACTATTACTTTACATCATTAGAAAAAACTGCATTAGAGTTACAGAAGAGGTAATGTAATTTTTAAAGAAAGCACATTTCAGATAGTCGTTTCACAGACTCGCATTGCATCATCTAACACAGGGGTGTCAAACTCAGGGGGTGCTTAAATCTGGCTTGTGGGGCTGCCCTGGAAACAGGAAAGGACCAGCTTGCGATGCCTCTGCCAGCAAAAACAGAGCCCGGGGTCGTCGTCCCCCCGGGCCCTGTTTTAACTGGCAGACAGCTATATGAGGTCATTGTGACCAAAAATGGGGCCGGGAGGGTGGGGGCGCATGGGCTACCAAAACAAACTAAAAACAAAACAAAAGGAGAAATGTTTCCCCTTTTGCATTTGAGCATACAAGAAGGGACAGAAAAGGAGAAAGGGAAAGAAGAAGGACAAAGAAAAAGAAGGAAAGATGGAAAGAGAGCAAGGAAGGAAAAAGAAGGAAAGAGGGGAAGGAAGAAGAATGGAGAATGATTAGAGAAGGATGGAAGGAAGGAATATTATAATGAGAGGGAGGGAGGGTCTGAGGGAAATCCTGCCTTAGCACTAGGCCATCACAGGTGCCCCCAAAACGAGTAATGTTGAGCTGGCCATGCCCCCTGAGGTCAAACGCAACCTTGCAAACTGCAACTTTGAATGTGCAACTTCCATACTATGTAGGCTTTGTTTATCAGTAAATTCTTCTTCATATCCTGGGAAGTGCAGGATATCCTAGTGTCAACTGGTGGAAGTAAAGATGCTTCATTTACATCTCCATTTTTAAAATTCTGTATTTCGGATGAGCCTCAGATTGCCTATATTTTTTTTTCCCAAGCAGATAGTTGCCAAACTCCTAAATTTTGATCATGTGAACAGAGGGATGCTGCCATAGCTGTAACTCAGTAGTCTGGATCTAAGGACCACTATGTTAGTACTGCTATAACTTTGAACAGTTGCTGAACTGAACTGGTCATTAACTGAGGACCTGTATAGACATGAGGCCCCTGTAATGGTAACCCATTGCTTACCACCTCCCAGATCAAGTACTGCAATGTACCGCAGTATATAGGGCTGTCTTTAAAGACTATACAGAAGACACAGTTGGACAGAATGCAGTGACCTGCTTCTTAGCATGTTGGCCATATAACACTAGCTCTGTAGGTACACATTAACTTCTGTAAGCATGACTGCCCCCTTAGGTAGAATCAAGCTAGCTGGTGCTTTCATCCTCAGACAGTGTTGAGAGTCATGCCCATCAAGTTGGGAATTTATGTCCATACATTTTAAAGTAGCCAAAGTTGGAAAGTGCTGATCTAGGAGTTGGATTGTCATTAAAAAAAATCTGTAAATAAATATATCATAAAAGTGTCCCTTACTTGGTACTGTGAATGGCTTTGATCTCCTGTTATAGTCCCCTAGAGTACTTAATTTGGGCAAATGATAGACAGTTACTTGGTACATTTGGCCTGGTTGTACCTCAAAACGGTTGAAGGAGAAATTCCACTGAAACAATATAAGGAGAAACATTTTAAAAAATATGCAGTGAGTCAATGCAGCGACTTATAACACTGACCTTATATGAAATTCTGTACTAGAAGAAAAGAAAATTCACAAGCCAGATATATACGAGCACTTAGGCAGAGCAATTCATTTGGTTCAGATCTAGTTATCTGAATTTGAATGATCCCTGTTTCATCACGAGCATTTTCCCCTGATTTGGGGAAAGAAAAGTAAGGAGTTGTTTCTCCATAGCCTCACAGAAATCCATTCCTTTCATCAAGTGTGGAAACATAACATATTCTAACACAGGTACTTTTCTTCTGCTTTCCTATAATGAAAGGGAAATGAGGATTCTCTTCACAATGTGGAATCGTGTAAATATGAATTCATATTATTTTATGTAGAAGGTACCTAATATTGCTTTAGCCTAAACAAATGTTAGCTTTTAAAAATAGTCTAAGTCAGTGGTCCCCAACCTTTCTGGCTTGACAGCCTGGGGGGAGTGGGGGAGAGGATGGTTCCATGTGAACGGTAGGTGCAAATCGAGCTTTGTGTGTGAGTGTCTGTCACTCACACAAGTGGAGCTGTATGCGCTCACCCGCCACTTGTGTAGCCTGGTTCCAAATGAGCCATAGCCCACTAGTGGGCTGCTGCCCTGGGGTTGGGGTCTCCTGGTCTTGGAAGTAAATTCAGACGTCATACTCTCTTTCCCATATTTCTGATAAAACACAGTGGACAGTGACAAAACTGTGACGTTAAAACAATGGGTTAAAAGATTTATAGGCTGGCAACAGAAGTCATGGGAGAGAAAAGCATTCTGGGGTAATCAATTATATTTGCTTCCCATGAAGGTTTTTTCAGTCTGTGACCTCTTATTCCAGGACATCCAGAAATGTTCAGTCAATGCTGTTAAAAAAGAAGTTGCAGCACTGTGTTGTAATACCTCCTTAAGATGAGGAACATAACATAGCTGGTTTTACATCAAACAGAAATGGAAGCAACAATAACCAAATGTATAAGTTTAACTGTTTCCTGCTTGTAGCTTGGCCTTTTCTCAACCCTTCTCCTGGAACAGGTCATATTTATTTTTTCTGCACTGCAGCATAAACCATATAGTTATTCCAACACTAGCATTTCACACACAGTAGAGGTCATACCAAGTCATCTATGCTTGCAGTATGTAACAGACCATGTTCTTAATTACAAGGTTTTTCTTGCAAGCACCAGGTTATTATTTGGCTAGCAAATGTCATACTTTCTTTAGCCAATATACTGTTAGTTATTTACTTTATTAAATGCACCAGGCTGTCCAACTCCATTACAATTCTATTTGATTCAAAGAAGGCAAAGTATAAGTTTGTAAAACTTTCACAATTCTTACCCGGCCCCCATTGTCTGGACGGACTTGGAACGTCAAGTTATTTTGAAAGTCAAATTGAGCACAAATCTGCTGGTTATTGCTTAATTGTACTACAGCCAATTCTGCTCCTCTGAGGTATATGATGCTTGCTATTGTTGAAGAGAAGGAGAGACATAAAAACATTGGTAAAGAGATCTCTCTTTGTATCCTTTGATTATGCTGCAAGCTAAACTATAATAAGATAAATAATCCAGAAGCAGCCTGCAGTGCAGGAGGTTAGGACAAACATTAAAAAAAGTATTCCTTCCCCCCAACTGTGCAAAATTAAGTTATAGTGTTCAGTCCAGGAAATGGAGAATCATGGGTGAGAAAGACCAACGATCACATCCAGCATAAAGAAAACAAAGACTTGTTCAAACATTTTGATTTTATTCTATGAAAAGAAAACAATACATACTGGCATGCTATACTGGCATTTTTAATATTCATCTCCAAATTACTCTAAATTGTTTACATTTTTATTCTGAACTATTGTTATCTGAAAGAAAAATTAACCCCTCCCCCAATAATTTACCTTTAAAATTGGAGGGTACCATGGATTCACTACAAACATAGTAATACAGGCAGATTAATTTTTTCTCTGTTTTATAAGGAGGTATCTTAGAATCAGGGTTATTTTTTCTTTTGAGAAACTATTGAATAAATATTTAAAAACACCACCAGTTCATATTATTACTAAACTCCCAAACCAGCCTCTAAAACATGATGAGATAGTTCTGGCTACTACAACTTGTCTAATAGATAATGCTACATTTTTACATGCCGTAAACATTGCAGTTTTATATTGCTTTCTTCCTCACTTACCATCAGTAGCCACTTTCCACTCTATCTTCAGCACAGGGACCAATTTC
The DNA here is from genome assembly GCF_049901735.1 of Notechis scutatus. Lineage (NCBI taxonomy): Eukaryota > Metazoa > Chordata > Lepidosauria > Squamata > Elapidae > Notechis > Notechis scutatus. Next base: position 67,676,011 of record NC_142014.1, on the reverse strand, counting down.
CCATCTTCAGTAAAAAATGTATCAATAAATACGTCAACAGAACTTGGGGCTGAAGGAGTCCATTTCCAAGAAAGGAGCCAGCTCTCATCCACACAGTAACCTACAAGTTTGATGGAAATTAATTCAGTCCCACCTTTGAGATAGCAACTGATTTTCCTTTGGACTATAACATTCTAGCTGCAATGCTTCCTCTCAAACTTTCAGTGCAGCAGAAGTTACTGAATACAATCTACTGCATTACAACACTCTTTAGAAAAGCTAAGAAAAACAGAGTTAAAAGGTGAACCCAAATCCCGGGGACCACTAATATAAATTTTGACTGACAGTGCCTTGCTGACGGTGGTGGGAGAGGGAGAGAGGGAGGAGAGAGGGAGAGAGGGAGAGAGAGAGGAGAGAGAGAGAGAGGGAGGGAGGGAGAGAGGAGAGAGAGAGGGAGGGAGGGAGGGAGAGAGAGAGAGAGAGGGAGGGAGGGAGGGAGAGAGGGAGGGAGAGGGAGGGAGAGAGAGAGAGAGAGAGGAAGGGGGAGGGAGGGAGGGAGAGAGAGAGAGAGAGGAGGGAGAGAGAGAGGGAGGGAGAGGGAGGGAGAGGGAGAGAGAGAGAGAGAGAAGGAGGGAGGGAGGGAGGGAGGGAGGGAGGGAGAGAGGAGAGAGAGAGAGAGAGAGAGAGATCTGTTCTAACCTCCCCCCCCCAAAACACACAGAGGCAGGGGTGGGATTCAAATTTCTTAACAACTGGTTCTGTGGGTGTGGCCTAATTTAGGGGGGGGGGCTTGGTCATGTGACTGGCTGGGCATGGCTTGAATGTAAATATTATAAATATTTATATAGATATAGAATTTATTTATAAAAAAGAACAACTTTTACCCAGCTGGTGACCACAGTTTCACATAAGTTTCTATGTTTCTTAGTTCTGATAACTCTGGAAGATTAAGAAAGCCTATTCTAAAAGATACAGATTTTAAAAAAATTATGATGAAATGCACGTTAAAAGATGTAGCTGGACACATGCCATTTAGAGTAAGAATTCCATAGTAGGGTATAGATATGGATCATTTAGAGTATCGTTACATTTCATTCCAGACAAAAAGATGCACTTTGGGTTAATTTTTGGAAAAACAAGCTTATTGTATATTTCTTGATCTAGAGAAAGCATATGATAAACAGAATACAATTAAGTTATGGAACATTTTATGTGAATATAGAGTTGGCTCCATGCAGTAAAAGTAATGTATGCAGAAAAATAAAGCATACATGTGAATAAATAGAATGCCGAGTGAATGGTTATTTGTTTGTTGTATTTTAGATGCATGCATAACCAATGCTTGTGGTGATATTAGAGAAGGTTGTGGTTGTGGATGTGAATGTATCAGTATTTTCATATGAAAATTATATTGATCCTTAACTCATTTGAACTAAACATGAGAAATAGCTACCTCACAATTCCTCCTGCTGAAATATCAATCAATTATAAAATGTTGCACAGATCAGTTAGTATTACAGTTCTAAAATAAGCAAAATTAATTAAGGGGGGAAACAAAAAAAAGTGCACCTACTGTTTCGCACAAGGCAGCGTAAACCCTACAGGAGAAAACATAAATATATTACTAAAAAAAGTCTTAAGAGTCATACAGATCATGAATGTTACTTCACCTCAAAATGGTATTAAATTTTATTAATAGTTTTTCTCATATATATTTTTAACTCAAAAAATCCTATCCCCCATTTAACAGATACTAAGCTTAACAGACACATATTTATTTATTAGTCTATTAAGCTGGGTATTTATTAAATGAATTTTCACCTGCAACAACTTTAACATATTTAAAAAGAATGTATTTTTTGGTCATCCATGTGATGATAAACGTATTCTAATTTAATACAAAAAAAATAAATGAAATATGTGTGAAATAAATTTATCACCAGCTATGTTGCTGAATCATTATATATGAGTATTATCTTGTTATATGCAAATACTCCTATAAAAATAGGCAGAATAGTTAAGATAGATCACAAAGATAAAAATTGACATTTATTTTCCTGTTAATTCTATTTCTGTATGATTCAAGTGTATATTGAAAGTATTTTTACAAACAGATTAGAGTGGCATCTTTCCCTTTTAAACTCTAAGAATTCAAATAAGTAGCATAAAAGTAATCAGAATGTCTTATTGTAGGAACAAAGAAGGACAAGCACAAGAAAACCTAAGTATTTTTTAAAAGGGGTAGGGTTTTCACTATTTTCATATTGTTGATCTCCCCCTTAGAGTTGCCCAAATTCCCAGGGTCACTTTATGCAAAACACTCAAAGCTTTAGCTTTTCTATCCTTAGGAAATATTGAGAGTGGCTGAAATGATTATTTAGTCAAAAATCCAGTTACCAGGACACCATATTTTAATACGTCAGTAAGATCCTATTTTGATCCTAGTATATGTAGAGAATGTTTACTTGCTTGCCAAAATTTGCCAAATGTCATCTATATGCAAATTATATATGTCATCTCTGCTGTAAGAATCATTCACAGATATATGGAGGGTCAACCTAAAGTACCATATAATATCCCCAATAACATTCTGTTACTACTTCCATTATGGTGGTGTTCAACATAAACATAGTTACTATGAGATTTTGCAGAGCTTATACTGTAAAAGAGGTCCTATTACTGTTACTGTTCTGTATTGACACATACTTCCTGTATATTGCCCCAGCTTTTCAAAACTGTGGTTAGGGATGTTTACATATTTAGCCTTAGTCAGTCACATCATTGCTGTGTGATTTCAGCCAGATTAACAGTAGAAAGAAAGAAAGAAAGAAAGAAAGAAAGAAAGAAAGAAAGAAAGAAAGAAAGAAAGAAAGAAAGGAAGGAAGGAAGGAAGGAAGGAAGGAAGGAAGGAAGGAAGGAAGGAAGGAAGGAAGGAAGGAAGGAAGGAAGGAAGGAAGAAAGAAAGAAAGAAAGAAGAGAGAGATATGGATGATGGAAGGAAGGGTGGGAGGGAGAGAGAGAGATGATGAAAGGAAGGAAGGGTAGGAGAGAGAAAGACAGGGATGGATAGAAGGAAGGAAGGAAAAAGAATTATATAAGCTTTTGTATGTGGTTGAGAAACGTGTCAGTGCATGTTCTTCACAATCTGTTTTAGGACAGGCTTGGCAGATAAACAACAGAAGAACAGAACTTAGAGCTTATATACACTGAGCACATAGGTGTTCTTATACGCTTTTATCGATATTCTGAAGTTCCCAGTGATCTATGTTTGTGCTAGATTCCTCCTAGAATTCTAACACTAGTATATAAAATGCTCAAAGTTAGAATCAAATTATAGAATTTTAGAATCAAATATTTTAGGGCTATCATTTGAAGGCTAAAAAACTACCCCTGACCATTAAATGGTGTAGTCTACTGTAGTTTGCATCTCTTTGTTGCTGTCTAGTGGTTCTCTGCCTTCCTATAGCTCTAAAAGGCAGTAATATTTCTTAAAAGTGGAATGCAAAACGATATACTTGTTACATATATTTTTCTTTTTTTGCAAATTGTACTGCATGCAAGTTATTTTGCGCAGCTTGATTTTTATGTTTCTAGAGAACACCTTTGACGATAAATATAATAATACTCAGTCATGCAATGTTATCTTTTTGTTTAGTATTAAGATTCTTATTAAGAAATAAAAAAAAACATAGGGAGAAGCCGCATGCTTGCAGGGCAGTTAAATATGTTATTTTTGGGCGGGTTCATTTCCTAGAGTGGTGTTTTATTCTGGAATCCCTCAATTCATTTTACCAACATTACCAGCAGCACAAGAAGCTGGAGAACTATTCCCATAGCACTTATCTGCTGTAGATGATCTTGTTAAATATGTAAAGATGAATTGTAAACATATTTTATAAAGATCAAATAAAACACATTCAGGTCAACTATGACTTATTCAAATAATAGAAAATAAAGCTGTTGTACTGCATTAGTTTAAGTCATGTAAGAAAGTTTGAAATCTTCCTGAAATTTCTCCAATCTTTAAAAATTATTTTAAAGAAACCGAAGATGTTTTATTAGCAGGAGTCCTTAAAAAAAAAAAGAAACCCACCTGTTTTATAGCTTATTTTTATTTTTAGAAATTTGCAGATCAAGCTATTTATTTAAAAAAAATTATTGACTAGATTTAAATTCTGGAAGATTTTAAGGAAAGTTAAAATCTTAAAAACAAATTAAAGTTACTATCAGTTTTAAAAAGGTAATTCTCAAGTTATGACCATTTGTTTAATGAGCACGAAACCTCATTAAAAAGTGACTTATGTGAGTGCAATTTGGGGAGGCTGGCATTTTTGAAACGTTGCAGCATTCCGTGTTCATGATTTACAACTATTTTGCAATTTTCTGGGACCCCCCAAAAATCCATTGGAAAAGCTGGATTCACTTAACTGTATGGTTTGTTTAACAACCTCTGATTTGCTTAATAATCTTGGGATTCACTTAACGATTATGGAAATACCAGTAATATAATTTAGCAAAGTAATTAGCCATTTTCACCCTCAAAATTATGAAAAATATTATTATTAAAATTATTGTTTTTATTCTTCTTCCAATAATTCACTGGTTATGATACTCTGAAGCTTATTTTGGTTAATAGGTGCTACTAAGAGGCCACTTACATTAGTCAACATGATGTTGGAAGTAACTTACAATTTTACAGATAAATATTTGCAACCTGGAATTCATACTGTGAATACTGAAGCCATATTTACTAAAATATTAAATTAAATCATTTTATTTTTATTTAAACTTATTTAAATTATATACATTACCGTATTTGCCGGCGTATAAGACGACTTTTTGCCCTAAAAACATGCCTCCAAGTGGGGGCCGTCTTATACGCCGGTAAATCACATTGTCACCGGTGCAAGAGCGACGGGGCGGAGCTCCGCAACTTGCGAAGCCCCTTCAAGCCCAGCCGAAGTCTCTTCCTCCTCCTCCCACCCACCCACCCACCCTCCGCCCGGCTCGGGCGCTATGGAGGCCAATCTGGAGGTGGGGTGGGGGTGGAGCGGGAGGGTCTCTGGCGGGGCCGCTCGCCCAGCCAGCCCCGAGCCGCGTAATGGCCCGGGAGTGGGGGAGAAGGTGGTGGGGGTGGACTGTGGCGCCCCTCCTTCTGGGCAGCGGGCGGGCGGCAATTTGCTCCTCCCGCTTCTCCCTCCCTCTTTGAAAGACCGGGAGGGCTGTGCTTGGGGCGGGGGTGTCCTCAGGAAGTTCCTGATGGGACCCCGCTGGGCAGGGCCACCCGGCTCCCGAGCTGCTTTCCAGGGTCCCCTTGGGAAGAAAAGGGTCCGGTGGGCGGTGGAAGAAGGCGAGCCCCTCCTCCCGCCCCTGTCCCGTCCCGTCCCTCCTCTTGTCCCCTCCTCCCCTCCCCGCTAAGAGAAAGATCTGCCTCCCCTGCACCGAGCTTCCACCCGGCGCCGCGTCTCCCGGCCAGCGCGCGCTGCGACTTGGGAACCGGCCAAGCGACTTTAAAACCGAGCGGAGGCCAGAGATAGCCGGAATTACCCTCCACACCACACACACACACACACAGAGAGAGAGAGAGAGAGAGAGAGTTGGCAGCTGTCCATCCCCCACCCTTGGAGTCCCGATGGCACGCACGCGGGGCTGTCACAAAGAAAGGGAGAGGAATTGAGTGCCAGCCTGAGAAAGGCGAAGCTGCCTCTCTAAAGCATTTTGGTGGCTTTGTAAGTTTGGGGGAAAGGGGTTGGGGGTGTCAATCAAGAATTATATCCAGAATACCCCAAGTGTTACAACTTACCGTATTTGCCGGGCGTATGAGACGACTTTTTGCCTTGAAAAGCATGCCTCCAAGTGGGGGGGTCGTCTTATACTGCGAGTATATAACAAAAACTATATTTTGAGTGGAAATGTTGGGGGCTCGTCTTATACGCCCAGTCGTCTTATACGCCGGCAAATACGGTAATTTCAATGAAACTGAGTGTAAGTGCACATATTTGTCATAAAGTAATTGGAGAAACATGACATTAAGCAATATTACTCTAACTACTCTCACTCTGTTTTCTGAGAGTATGAAAGAAACGTTAAAGCCACAATTAATCACAGAATCACTATTCTACTTTCTATATACATTTTCTCCTGACACAATCGTTCCCTTCTCACCATGTATATATTCAACATAGACGGTCATGCAAGAAAAACATGGGCAAACTGCACTATCATCGTTGGTTAAGAAATTTACTATGTCTGCATCCGGAAGTTAATAATCTTGGTTTCCTACTATTGTACAATTCATAACAGATGTGTTGACTGCTGTTTTGTGGAACAACTTTAACCGCTTGAATGAATTAGTCTAATCTCATTTTAGAAGACTTACTTTTTCAGGTTTGCATTGCATTCTCAATATTCTAAGTACAGGTAGCCCTCAACTTATAACCAAAGTTATGACAACGCTTAAAAAAATGAGTTACAACTGCTCCTTGCACTTATGACTATTGTAGATACATGATTGCAATTTGGGCACTTGGCAACTAGCATGTATTTACAATGGTTGCAGTATCCTGAGGTCACACGGTCATGATTTGTGACCTTTTCAGCTAGCTTCTAATAAGGAAGGTCAATGGGGAAAACTGGATTCACTTAATGACCTCAGTGAAAAAGGACATGTGTGGTCATGTGATGACTAATAGCACTGCTTGGTGACAGAACTTCTGATCCCAGTTGTGGTTGTAAGTTGAGGACTATCTATAACTTTTTATTTGTTTCCCTCCTATTCCCAAGTCTAGGGTTGGGGCTAGACTTACCATAGCACAAACATTTATTTTTGCTACCAACTAATGATTATGTAGATTTTTGCTACCTAGACCTGTTAGTTAAAAGAATTGGTTTAGTAGAACCATCTTTCCTTCTTTCAACCTGACTCAACCTGACTCAAGGCCTCCCTCCTCTGCCTCATAATTCCTCTTTTTTTTCTAAATCCTTTTAGACTGAGAACTGTGGAAAACAGACTTAATTTAAAAAAATGTAATTTCTGGCACCCATTCAGGAATTAAGTAATAGTTGATGGTAATGTTTTGTATATGTGGATGGGTGCAGATTTTTTAAAATAAACCAGAAGCAAACATAAATATACAAATGCTTTATTTGATAATATTGTTACATTTTCAGCATTCAAAATATCATTACAAGAATGCTATAAAAATGTGATCTTATCAGCAATGCCTTCTATGAATTGGTGAACAGCTGGCTTTCCCATCAGGCACTGAGGCACTAAATTTGGAGCCCAGGGATTGAAGAGATGAATAGGTATATTTATGGACTGGGCACCTGGTTTTTCTCAATTTTTCTCCCTTTCTTTTCTTTTTGAATAATTGTAGTTCTTATATTTGTGTTTTTAACACTGTTGACAACCATCCAAAATTGTGTGCTACAAGATAGGTGGCCATATAAATCTTTTAAATAAATAACGCAGAGTTAGTGAAAACATGAGGACTATGCAAAGCAAGAAACTGAACACAACATCTGAAGTACATTTCAGCTATATTATTAGAGCTTATCCTGCTCGGGACTTGCCTATACAGATAGTCCTTGACTTACAACTTCAACCATTCAAAGTTACAACAGCACTGAAAAAAAGTGACTCATTAACTGTTTTTCACACTTACTCCTGTTATAGCATCCCCTTGGCCATGTGATCAAAACTCAGATAATTGGCATTCATATTATTCATATTTATGATGGTTGCAGTGTCCTGCGTCATGTGATCACCTTTTGGAATCTTCTGACAAGCAAAATCAATGGGGAAGGCAAATTCACTTAACAAACATGTTACTAATTTAACAGTGATTAGTGATTTAACAGGTATAGTGATTCATTTAACAATTGTGGCAAGAAAGGTCATAAAATGGGGCAAAACTCACTTAACAAATGTATCATTTAGCAGTAGAAATTTGGGCTAAGATGTGGTCGTAAGTTGAAGACCACCTGTATGATGATCCCCAATCAAAATAAAACAAATATATACAAGGTTTGTTTCTAATGACTTTTACATAAGCTGTGTTTTATCTAACTGCTGATAAATTTTGCATTTTCTGAAAACAGACATAAGTGTGCACATGTGCATTGGATGTTGCTGGATACTTGCTTATATTAATTTTTGAAATGCTATTGCTTGTGTTTGCATATTAGAATTTACTATAAGATAAAAAAATCAATATAAAATGTAGAAGAAATCCATTTTCAGTCAAAATATTTTTTTCCGTGAAAAATATAGTGAACAAGGAGTCTATTTTTAATATGCTGTTCTATTATACAGCTGCTAAAAAGGCAAATACTATTTTGGGATGCAATTAACAGCAACACAAAGTCCAGGTAATGAGAAGTATCACATCAGACCCAATTGGAAATACCGGACACCAGCTCTGGATACTGTAGTTTAAAACACGTAATAATTGAAGCAAGTTCAAAAGACTGCACCTAAGGATGAGAATCTGAAAACTGCACAAATAGGAACAATAAAAGGATCTGTTCATTATTTGACTGAAGAGTCATCAGATAGCAATCTTCAAATATTTAAGGGGTTATAGGGGAGGGAATAGATTTCTTTATTGCTCCAGAATAGAACTACGGTAATAGGTTATCAAATTAAATCTTTATTATGCTGATAGACCAACATAAACTAATGGATTAAAACTGCAAAGGAAGTAGTTTCAAGCTGAGCATTAGGACAAACTTCCCAGAGCCAATTGCAAGCAGTCAAGAAACAAGTAGTGAGTTTTCTTTCTAGTGGGTTCCTTTCATTGGTTTTTTTTTTTTTTTTAGCAACTAGACAGTCATCTGTCACAAGTGTTCTAGTGAATCTTATAAACTAGGGCTGGACCAGATAATCTGTTTTTTTCTTTTCCAGCTCTACCGTTCAAACAACACATATGGCCAAAATAAAAAATAACACCTTCTATGACACAGGTGTCCAATTTTGGCAACTTTAAGACCTGTGGACTTCAACTCCCCAAATTCCCCAGTCAGCCATGCTTAAAGTATAACTCATAAAGTAGCTCAGGTTGGACACCCCTGTTCTATGGTGTTATACTAATGGGAAATAGATTGAAAAACAGAACGCAAAGAGCAATTGCAACAAAAGAGCAATTGCAACAAAACGCAAAGAGCAATTGCAAGACGGGAACCCCTGGCAAGATCAGATACATCCTGAACCACGAAAACTTCAGGCATAGAACTAGTGCACTGACACCTGCAATGAACCCAAGGGAGGTGACTGGGGACCGAGACAACCTTGCCTAAAGCTTCTGAAGGGAGTTCAGGGCAGGATCTGAGTGCCGGAACAGCCCCGACCTTCCCCAACCGGGTGCCCGCCAAATGTTCACCGCGTCTGGTGGGGGAAAAAAAAGACTGCTCAATACGCGCGTCTCTCCCGAGGACAACTAGTTTCGCTTGGGAGGAAAGTCGCGCGTCCCTCCGCCCTGCTTCCCACGCGCACCAGGCAGCCCGGCGCACTTACCACGTTGTGCGCCCGCCCGGGCCAGACTTACCGGCTGGGAACAGTTGAAAAGTGGCGGGGCGCTGAGGAGAAGCCTCAGCCCTGAAAGCCCAGGGAGCAGCCCCGCCACGAGCACCAAGCACCACGAAGCGTCTCCCTTCATCCTCCACGCTGCCACCGCCGCCCTGCACCCTAAGCGAGACCACCGGCCTCATTGACCTGGCTCCGCCCGTCTCTGGCTTCCGGGACTAAACTCGAAACGGGACGTTGGGGTGGAGCCTGAGGAAGCTCACCTGAGGCGGGGCATAGGCGGGCGGGGTGTGGTCTCCCAGAGAAGGAGGGCCTTCTCGGTGAGGGAGCGGCGGACGCGCGTTATCTTGAGGCGAGGAGGTGTGTGGGCAGGGCTTGCAGGAAAAGGTGGGCGGCCCTCCGCTTCTTCTGGACCGACGGTGCGGAGACAAGCTGAGGAAACCCGGGGGAGGGGGGCGAGCGGCGGCCGTTAGTTAGCTCGACTCTGAGTGTACCGGTTAGCTTTTCGAAGGGCGTCGATGCCAGTGCGTATTCTGGGGATAGGTTGGGAGGGTTTGACAGATATTATTATCAATATTGGGTTGCTGCTTTTATATTTATATCTTTTTGCTGTGGAAGGTCGGGGAATCTTAAGCCTTCCTTTTTTTCACGCCCAGACTCCACCGCCTCCTCGCCTTACTTTATTTATTTATTTGGTTTGTCAATTGCTTACAAGATAATAGGTATAAGTAAAAACATAGATTATGAATACATGGATACATATAAGAAAAATAAAAGAAACAATAGGACAGGGACGGTAGGCACGTTGATGCGCTTATGCACGCCCCCTGCAGACCTCTTAGGAAAGGGGTGAGGTCAATAGTAGACAGTCCAAGGTTAAAGTTTTTGGGGTTTGGGGAAGAAACCTTTTGCTAGCCCTGATGCCTGACAGAACCTCCCGCCCCCCAAGTCCTTCTGGAGTTCAAAAGCTAAAAAAGATACAGAGAGTTGAAATGGAAAACAACTGAAACAAGCCCAATTTCCTCAGAAAGAAGTAAACCTTTAAAAAGAAGCTATAGAAGAAAGCCCCTGGAAGTACTAAAGAAAATGCATTACGGACAGTTAATGCTTACGGAAAGATAAGGTTAGTCTGCTACAAATGAATGCTTTGTCCTGTGAGAGAGGACGAGGTGATTTATTGCATAAGTTACCAAAAACATCTTCCAAATCAGCCTAAATAACGGGCTAAAAGTACACACACCACAGTGGACTTTCACAGTGCTATTTTGTGTACAGAGAATTAACCAGCAGCAGCAGGTGTGCCTGAACACACAAATGGGTGTAAAAAGAAAAACGGTCTGAAGCAAATTCTGACTAGAATATATAGCCTTTTCCACAGAAAATGTTCCCTGCCCTCTTAAAGCAGACATTATCTCCTTTATTTTATTAAGATTTATCTTTCTTTTGGAAATTCCAGTTGTGAAGCTGTGGGGAACAATGTTTTTCCTTTTTATTTCAGCCTTTTTTTTCCTTCAAGGCCCTCTTCCAGTTTTGCCTTTTTCTGTAAAAGATCAGTGTGATAAGCTATTTTATTAACAGGCATAATCTTTCATGAGTTGCAGGTCACATTTGCATTTCATGGAGGCTATCATTTTTGGTGTCCAGCATTCAGTATTCATGATTGTGTAATATCTCCAGTATCAGTTATGATGGATATATGCCACTTCAGGTATCGAAGTAAATTATTCAGAACAAACATAGAGATTGTCTCTTTGCAGAGTTTTTTATAATCAGCTAGTTGTCTATACAGTGCTAGTGTCTTTTATAGTTTTATGTATTTGTAACAGGAGTTTTTAAGTAAGAAAAATCTTAAGGCAAGGCACAATAGAAATATATAAAATTATGCATGGTAGAAAGACAGTGGAAAAGGTTTTTTTTTTGCCTCCTGATATAAAAGTACAACCCATGATTATCCAGTTAATCAATGAAGCAGAATTCTCGGACTTTGGACAGATAAGGACTTACCTTTCTTAGAACATATAGTTAAATTATGATTTTCATGTCAATCCTTGCCAAGCTAAATGGTTTCAGAACAGATTCCATATATTCATTGAATTTACATTTATCAATAACTATTATATATAATGGCTATGTATTACTTTTATTGTCTGGCATTGTGTCTCACCATACAAATTGCTAGGCAATCAAAGAAACACTTGTGCTGATACCTTACTGGTTATGATCTTCACAGACAGCTGATCGGTCAATATGGAAACAGATGCTAGCTGAAATAGGCCTTTAGTCTTGATCCAACTAAGTTCTTACGGGGCAAATTGAAAGAAGTCCAATACTGATTGATACCTTACCTCAATGACCAACACAGAATATATACATTAATGATTTTAAATGATGATAAAATGTATTTGGAAACACAACAAAACCACATAGGATTGGGTTTCTTACAATGCTACAGATAAGAATGTTAAATCCAGACGTTTAACTAATCTAGAACAAGAACTGATTCAGATTTACTAGATAAAATTTAAGTCTGTTTTTATTGGGTTCTCAAATTATTAATAGAATATTCACATACTTTAAATATATCTTAAAATATAGGAATATATAGGTAGGACTATTTCTTGTGCAATAATTATCAAAGTAATATCAAAATAAATTTCATATCCTTTATAAATATAGAGTTAGAAGTGGGCATTTTCTCTATTATTTTTTGCTCTTTGGATTTTTTTTTTCAATAATCAAATCATGGTCTGGCTTCTTGTAACTTAATTCATTATAGCTCTTTTCAAATTATGTGTGTATGATTCATCTGTTTAAAGATAAATACTATTGAATTTTAATTTTTTCCTGCCCCTTTCAGTTTTATATTCTTATAATATCTTGCATCTTTCACATTTCTCTTATTGTAGTGAGTAGCATTTAGAATTGTAGGTATTTTGATGGGCACATGATATGTTCCATATGGAAAAATCCCTGAAGTGTTTATATAAACAGGAATGTACAACTGAGCATATTTTCTTGCAGTACAGTATAGCTATTCTGTACAACAGGGAAGATTGTTGCCTAGTGGAGGTTTTTTGGTTCAGTTTTTAAATTTAACCCTTAGCATTTTAATAGAAAACTATGGGAAATAGTTTTGTTAAATCTTTGTTAAAGTTTTCATGTCTGATTCTGATTTATTTCAAATTTTTCATTGCTCGTAATAATATTTGTGTGTGTGTGTGTGTGTGTGTGTGTGTGATTAGATAATGTATTTTTCTGATCTTGAGTATTATGCAGTTGTTACTGTCCTCTGTTGTGACTGTTGAACTGCCCTTTACCTGCAATAACTACATTTTTGGTGGTAGCAAATTAAGACTGATTCTGTTGCATTTTGCATTGATGGGGCTATTATAGGTAAGATTGGGATGAACACATTTATAAATAGATGACAATATCAGGCAAATTGGTCAGTTTGCCGTAGATTCCAAGAGGAAGGATTATATTTAGAAACAGTTAGGATAAACCAATAATGACATAGTTAAAAATTTATTAATAATTTTTAAAATAACATAATTCCTTAAATAAAAACGCAGTCGTACAGATATATACATTTGTCTCACACTGGCTCACTTCTGAACAATTAATTCTGTTTATTTAAAATATTTTAAAAGAGGGTGAGACTTTCTGTTTTTAACCTATGGCAGGATTGCATGGTTACAAAGTATACAGTTTTATTTTACAAGGGCAGTGCAGCCTTCTTGATTTCAGTTAAGTTCTTCAAAATTTTGAAACTGTAGGTGTGGTAAACATGTATACCTGGGCACATCTCTAAAATAGCATGAGCATTTCAGGTTAGAAAAAAGGGAAATGTGGAATAGACATATATCTCTTAACTGACTTACAATTTGAGAATCCAGTTAATTCACAAATCCAGACACTTAGAAAAAATATATATGCAAAAGGCTGTATCATGTAAATAAATATTTATAACTGATGGTCAGAAAGGCAGACTTCAAAATTATTCTCCAGCCTACCTTACAATGAAATTAGAAAAGATGGCTAATATTTTTTTCAGGATCAACCCTCTTAGCTTAATGGGATAAGGATAAATATGGCTCTCCCTGTACTGTGCTAAGCTGAAATCAGAGACAGTGATCTATAGGTATAATACCCTACATTATGTAGTTTTTAAAGTAAAATTACATAAATGGTTATTTCAAAAATCCTCATCTTTCTAAATTACATTTATTTAGGAATAAATCTTCCCATTCTCTATACATACATATTGAAGAAAGGCACAAGGTAGCCTCATCATCCAGACACTTTGAGATAATCAAACATATCTGCAATAGAGGCATCTTTGACATAGAGATAGTATTATAAATATTAAAATATCTATTGGTAGAGGCATGCAGCATGTTTATTTTATGGAAGAATGCTGATATGGAAGCTCTGGGTATGTGAGGTTATAATATGCCTTATTTATGTATGAATCTCAAATTCATAATGAAAGATTCTGGATTTTTTTTCTTTTTTAGATGTACAGGCCTTGTAAGACACCTTTATCCAGTAATGTTATAGCAACTAATTGGAAGAATTCAGTTATTCTAATTCTAATGTATTTGTAGTATAGAAGATTAATAAAATAAATGTTGTTTTATCAACTTGCCCCTATTGACAGAAATTTACAAAACAATAGCTTATTGATAACAATGGGTTATCAATAATGGGTCAAGAACTTCAAATTGTCCTAAAATAGAAGGCCACATTATTAGTCTAGTTAATGTAATATGTTTAATGTAATATGAGAATTTTGTTGGAATAGATTCATGGTATATACACTGAAAAGAAAGCTGACATCTATTTTGTATTGTGCTTGTTGTTTTTAAGCCTTTGATTCTGGTTAAACCAGTGCAAATATACTAAGTCATGAACATTTTGAATTGCACAGGTATTATATTGGAAATATGTCCAGAGAAGAGATAGGAAATTAAGGCAAATAAGGAAAATGAAAGCAACTTAATTATATTTAAGAATATGATCACGCACATCTTCTTGAGTTTCTTGAAGGAACATAATTAAACTGTAATGAATAAAGTCAGAAAAATATGTGTTTAATTTTGCATGCCCAGGGAGAGAAGAAGCAGTTCATCAAATCATCAAGAGAACAAGAGCAAATTTCTATTTGCCCACCTTTTAATCATTCAGAGAAGTAACCACTATGCTTTTTTTCACTGTTCTCCATAGCCTCAGCCCACTGCTCCACTTTTAGGGATCTGTAAGACAACAAACAGATCTTTTTTCTGTCCTTTTCCAAAAATTCTGGAATGGTTTATAGGCTTTCATTGCCAAGGATGCTTAACAAAATTATGGGAGAAGAGAACCTATTTTGTATCTTGGTCAACCACACACATTCAGTTACACATACAGAGGAAATGGGCAGCCTTGGTTTTCGCCTTCCCACCTAAATATTTTATGGAAGTTGTTTCTAGCTGCAGTACAACAATAGCAGTTGTAGCTAACTAGTTTGCCTGGGAACAATTTATGTAAAAGTTCTCAGAAAATGTAACAGGAGGATTTTTTTTTCTCTTTATTTATCAGTCAGCAATGATGTAAGATGATAAATCTTCTCTAGTCATTGAAAAATGTAAACGTGAGATTTGTTCATCTGCAGCTTTGGTCCATAGCACATATGTGCTCAGTATAATTAACAAGTAGGCAAGCAAATAAATATATAAATAAATATCCTAGAGTCCTAGGCAGTTCTTCAATAGATTTTCTGGGTTATAGGATTCTGTATTTAGCTCCTGTAACTGTGAAATGTCTGTCCGAAATAAATTGTCACCAGAAGCACAGAAATAATATAGGTTGTTTGCTATGAGCAGAAGTTAAGTGGGTAGAAAAGGGAAAAGCAGTATTGGAAAGCACATGCCAGGGTCTCAAGGGGACAGAGGTTGCTTTGTTACAATTCAGATATTTACATGCTGCTTTCTTCTTTTTCTCAGCGTGGTCTTTTTACTTTTATTTCATGATTAAGATCTGCAAGAATCCTAAAACTCAATAGGTGTTTTGTTTTTAATAAGATGGAATGGCTTGTCTGTGCTGAAATTACAGATTACTGATCTAAATTTTCTTCTTAATAAGTAACTGAGCCAAATACATATAAAAAGCAGATTTGTTATTTATTTTATTATCTTCAAAAATGTAACTATTTTCATTTTAAAATAGGGATTTAAGTTTGTAAGCCATTGAGGAAGATTATTTTTGAATAATTAAACTAAATGCATTTCTGGCATAATAAATAATTTATTTCATCTAGATTTTCATGTTTCAAAGTAGCAAGGGGAATTCAATAAATTAATACCAATAGCATTAATAGTCATTAGTTAAGAGTTTGGGAGAGAAAGTTTTCTGATAGGACTAGATCTAATGAAATCTGAAATTTACCAGACATCTGATGGCTGCTAGATGTGAGCAAAGAATTTGAGAATTTTGTTTGCTGAATCTGGTGGTTGCCCTATTTTCTGACAACAAAACCATTTCAAAATGGCATTAGTGATATTAGACTCCTTTCTAATATCAATTCCTAATACTTGCAGCTCAGATGATCGATAACAATGACATTGAGTAACGGGCCTTAGCAGCCATGAAAAACTTTAAGATTCAAATGTTAAAAGTATAATTTCATTGCTGTCAAGAGCAGCCACATGAAAAGTGGTAGGTTTAGGAGCATGGAGTTTAGAATGACAGAACTATGACAGAATTTTGAAATATTTTGAAAACATTGATAATGGAATCTGGAATGCTCTGCTTGGAGGAATTGCTTAGCTAAAATCCTGAATTAGAGTACCTTAAAAGGATGGAGCAGCCTGAATGGTGAATATAAAAAAAGAAATAGCGTTTGTTTTTAAATAAATTCTCCATTTTTTGGTGCTCATATTGGGGGTGTGCTATTACACCTATTACACATCTTGTCAATATTATTGTACTCAGAATCAGGTCTGATTTTTCGGAGGTGGGTTATTCATTAACTTGCACTATTTGATACGGTACAGGATAAGCTGCATGTAAAGACATACTGTGTACTGTAGTCCCTGTAGTATATGCTAAACCTGGATCCAGTTTCTCTGAAAAAATATCTGCCTTTTTGTATTATTGTGTTAAAGTTACATTATCATTGTCCCTTCCGCATTTCTGTGTCTGCAGCAGTCCTTTCAGAGGAAGAAGGGAATCTGATTCAATCTCATAAATGTTCATGAACTCTTCATTTTTATCATATTTCATACCTGTAACATGTATCAATACATAAAATGTGGCTAAATTTCTTTTCCATTCCAAATTAAAGGTGACTATATTCAGTCCATTTTGGGTTAGGAAATTGTAAGATATTCAGTAACCTTATGTACTATATTTTGAAACCCTAATTTAATCCAGAACATTGTTTCATTATAGCACTTAGCAATAGCACTTAGACACCACTTCATACTGCTTTACGGGCCTCTCTAAGCAGTTTACAGAGTCAGCATATTGCTCCCAACAATCTGGCTCCTGATTTTACCGACCTCGGAAGGATAGAAGGCTGAGTCTCAACTTTGAGCGGATGAGACTCAAACTGCTGACAGTTGGCAGTCATAATAGCAGCACCAATGTATTTTTGATTCCAAATCTCTCCATGCCACTTGCATTTCCTGATTTCTGTTGAACAAATAATAATAGAGGTAACTTCCAGAAATAATTCTGATTATGTTACATCCCTTCATGCAATAAATACCTTTGGTTACCTTGGCTTGCAATGCCTATTCAGTCAATGGTTAATGCTGTTCTCTATTCTTGTAACAATTCCCTATATACATTTCTGTTAGCATCTCATCTTTTTCTGCAAGAGAATTTTGAAGACCTATATAAATATTAAAGTATAATCTGTTTTCTAGACCAGGGGTGTCAAACTCACGGCCCTTAGGCTGGATGCGTCACTTGCTGGCCCTGCCCCTGACCAGTTTAGGGAAGGGGAAAAAAGTCCTGATACGTCATGTGATGCCGCCGTGACGTGAGTTTGACACCCCTGTTCTAGACATTGTAAAATTTTATTAATTGTAAAATGTAAAGACATTCATGTGTAATAGGCTCAGTTGTTCAGGTCCACAATTGTTCCACAATTTTTCTTTAATGAAAAATCTTATTCTAGGTGTGTATATATGTATACACATGCATATTGTAATGTTTTGACATATATAGAAAGCAGTATAGAATGTGGTTCATATCCGAGGGCTTTATAGGATAGTGTGTGTTGTTTTTTTAAGTAAGTATCTAAGAAACTTCAATTTATCTCAGTAACTCTGATCAGCTAGTGGAGTTTGTATTGCCTAAAGGTTTCTTCTGGGTTGTCAAATTATATTTGTATATAAATATGAATTTTTCATAGAAAGATCTCAAACTCTTAAGTCAGAAAAAGACACAGGAGGCTGGCTGAGACCCATACAGTTGTTATATTGGCATCAATTTAAAGAAAGCAATGATACATTGCTTTGAAAATTATCAAGAAATGTAAAAAAATGCATTTGCCCTTTTTGTTGTTGTTGTCTTCATAGTCATCAATGATATGGGGCCAGGGATAGAAAACAAACCAGAATAGATGCAATCCTGTACATAGTGCTCCTTTGGCTGCTTCCTCAGACAGTGGGAGTTTGTTTAATAAAGCAGGTTGGATCCCTTGCAGTAGCAGCAGTATCTGCATCATCATAATCAGAAACTTCTTCATCATGTGTGTTCACCTGAAGAGGTAGACGATGCAGAGAAATTCTGGGGCTAAGGGAACTCCTGCTTTGGATTATTAATCCCTGTTCCCTCCCATCATTTAAATTATACAGAAGAAGGAAGAAAAAGAAAAATAGATTCAAAATAATTGATTTGATGGAATTACCAAGCTGGCTGGGAAAGATGGAAATCTTGGTATTTGCAATCAATGTCTTTAGTTGTTGCACAAGTAGACAAACTCAAGAGTGATGCTTGCATTTTCCCTTCTAAGAAACAGCCCAGTCTTTAGATTCTGTAAAGCTTCCAGCTGCAGTGCAATGATTGTATCCAGCATATAAGCTCAATACAAAGGGAAAAGAGAACATGTTACCAAGTCAAATCTTTTTTCTACTGTGCCCCAAACTCTGCCCCGCTTAAAGGAGGCAGTAGCTCTTTGCTCATACCCATTTGAAGTTTCTCTCTTTCTAGGTTACAGCCATGTGAGCTGAACTGTCAACTACCCACCAGCAAAATGTGCTGGCACCAGCAAACGCTTCCCTTTTATCCACCAATTTCTCACTTAGATACAGGATATAGTTTTGTTTTTACTGATCAACATCCGAAAGGGTGCAAATTGGGACTAATATATTAGTGTTCATATGTATTGATAGTTTTCAGAAATGAAGCAAGTAATGCTACCAAGCTGAGTATTGAATTTTTCTTCTTTAATTGGAGATGTAACTAATATCCCAAATGCATAATCATGGCAAAATAACTTACCCTAAATATTATCCCTTTTCAGATCTTTGAGCACTCATAGATCTTTTCTTTTACATAAGCACAAAATAAGCACCGTACCTTATATAAAGAGTTTATTAATGGTCTTCCCTAGGCTTTTGGAAAGTTACCACTTATTTTGACTGTAACTTGCATAAAAATTATTATGTATATTCGTATGAGGCTTAGAGAATGTACACAAATGAATATTTCAGATAAGAGCCTTTTAGAATAACTGTTAAATATATAAAGTCTCAAAACATGTTAGCAAATATGCAGAAATTGGTGATATAAATATGGTAGATTACTTTATATACTACTTGATCAGTACAGAAATTATTCCTTTTGATCAATTCATAAATGACATATTCTTTACTATCAGCTGTAGAACATGCTTCTTTTTGTATAGATTTGGGACTGTTCAATAGTCATTACTTATGCCATCACTTACTGCAGCTATGTTTTACCTGAATGTGCAATGTCACAATTTAATTCTTGTACCAATTAAATAAGTAACAAAGCAATTTGGCATTTGCAAAGATTGGGCAAAAGATACTTATATACCACAGGAGATAAGGAAATAGCACCATATATGACCAGTTACACTGATACTATGCTACCTGTGGATTTTAATCTTATAAATAAAAGATCCTGGCAGCACCTAGCTGACCTTGACTGATCTAGGAAGCTAAGGAGGGAAACCTGGGAAGTATTACTGGGAAGTTAAAAAAAAAAATCTTGAAAGAAGGCATTAGCAAACCACTTGTTTATCATATAAAAATATGTGTGTATCAATGTAAGTCATGTGTAGCAGAGCTTGACCTGAAAACATCTTGACATCGGTAAAGAGATAAAGTTATCACAAGTAATAATTTTGTAATTGCATATTTAACCCTTTTCACAGCTGGTGAAATAAAATAATTCAACTAGTTGTTTTTAATCTTATTCCTTGTTCATCAGAATTTGTTATATTTGTATTGAGGGTTAGCATACATTTTAGGACTACTGTGTATATGTGTCAGAATATGTGTATGTATTATGATTTCTTGCTAATTGAGTGCTTATACAATTGATCAACTAATTAGCGTGAACTAATTCTGGTGAAAAACTTTAAGCTGTTTCTGAGATTTCTGAGCAGCAACAGAGGATTTTTAAAAAATATGTTATCAATGCAATATTAAAAGCCCCAGAAAATTTGGGAAAAGTTCATGATAATCTGAAATAAATTTGTATGGAAACATTAATCTTTCTATACTTACAGTATGATTCTATGGGAATAAGCCATATTGTAGATTCATAGCATTTGGTCTTGAGGTTCACACTGTTCATATTCTGCACAATGTAATGTATCTTTGAGTTTTAGGTAATGTGAACTTTTTACTTTTTTTTACTTTGTGATGTTCCATCTACTATGGTTTAACAATAAATGAATTATCTCAGTTAGTGGGTGCTTGGGGAATTCTTTATTATGGCCAAAAGTCAGCAATTTAAATCCCACAAGAACATGCGCTTTTGCAATTTCTTTACCCAAGGTCAAAATTACAACTAGCACTATTGTACTTAAAAGTACTTCTGAATGTACTACAAGGCACTGCAGCCTAGTGATCAAAATGATGATATGAACTACACCCCCTCCCATGATATCAAGGGGAAGACTAAATAAATAAAACTGGAATAAAATATTGTGGCATAATATGCTTTAATATATGTAGAAGTTCTGTAGGCATTTCCTAGAATACGAAGCTGATGAAGAAAGGAAGGAAAGAAGAAATTCAATACTTGGGCAGATTTTGTATCTACTGTCTTATAGGCAGTATATTTATTGACTGAGAACCAATTTCTAATTTCAGGGAAGCTATTTTATGTTTTGTGATTAACATGCATAAAAATTTTAGTGAGCAAGATTTGTTTATTAATAATTATAAATGTTTTGGATATTTAAAAACATTTTGCAGGGCTTTTGAAACTTTCAACTGCTGAATTAATGACTATTTATTATGTTCATAGTAAAGGTGGGATTTGTTTGGCTTTGAATAATGGAGTATAATTACCTAAAGAAAAAGAATAGTTACATTGCAGAACAGAATAAGGAATGTTCAGATTCTACTACTTTAATATAGTAGAAAAAAATAGTTTTGTACTGTGAAGATAGAAACAGATGAGTAGTATGACAAATAATGATGCTAAGTATCTAAAATTATTTATTGTAGGATATTTTTGAAAGACTGGAATTTAAAAGAAATCTCAGTAAACTGATATGCTTTCACACTTCTGAATGTACTATCACCTAGAAACAAATGGTAAAATAAATATGTCAGATTAGTGAGAATAATATATTTTGATTGCAGGAAACATTTGTCAAAGTTTGTATAGGCTTAAGTATAGGCTGGATGGCATATGAATGGATATAGAACTGTCTTGAACATGATACTCAACAGTAGTTCCTTCAGATTAGAATAAAATATTGTATAGGGTGACTCAGAAAGATTGGTGGAGGCCTATGAATGGCTTTAGGGGGGAAAAACAACTTAATAGGGATATAATAGCACTCTCCAAATACCTGAATGAACACCACATAAAAGTCAGGATCAGTTTTCTCATTCCAGAGTGCAACAGATGATATAATAGATTTAAGCTATAGGAAGACAGATTCAAAATAAATTTTGGTAGGAATATTAAATGCTGTTTGATGATGAAACTAACTACCCAGAGAGATGGTTGTTTCTTTGGATGTGTTCCAGTAGATAATTAGAAATCACTTTTTCTGAAACAGTTTAATTTGGATGCATTAACCAAAGGTTATAAATAATGATTTAAATTTTCAGCTTTATAATTCTGAAGGGGCCTGTATATGCTGTATAAACAGTACTCTAAACAGCATTCTAAAGTAGATTTTACTTGATTTGGAAGAAATCTGAATTTCAGTATTCAGAGAATCAGAGATTATTCACAGGTTGAATTCCTACATGTAGGATAGCCACTGACCTTTGTTTCTTGAAAATAACATTTCCTATCCTATCTCCAAAAACTACTCATCTATCTTCTGTGAAGGAAAGTTGGTTCTGTTAGAAACTTTATTTGAAATATTTACATCAAATTACCTTTGACCTGTGATTTATGTATATTTTCCCCATCAATTAATAAACATGATGCATGTATCCCCTCCTCTTTTGAGACCTGTGTGTTATAAAGCATTATATTGAGCATGTGGGCCTGCAGAAGGGTTTGCAAACTATGCTATAGTTTTAATCCTGAGCAGCATATAATTATATTAATCAACTACTCAAATTATTCTACTTATTCTCAAAGAAGTGGTTCATGTTGAATTATGCCAAAATGCTGTCCTTATGATCAGGAGGTAGGTTGTAATAGATATGTTTAAACATTTCCAAGTACTACATTGCTGCATGTATGAATAAATGAACTGAGGCTACAGAAGCAACCGTCACCTGTTTTTAAATATTTGAAAAGGGTCAACATTCCATATCGCATATTTCCATATTTGTTCTTTATAATTTTATGAATTTTCCTTATTCATTAAGGACTTGTAAATTCAGTTCTGGAAAATAATTACATTCTATGTTTTTAATCAGTTAATATAATACAATATAAAATTCTTGTCTTATTTATTCATTATGAGATTTCTGACATACCAGACTTTTAATCACAATCTCTAAATACTTCTTGGCAATGTTACTGTTATGTTATTCTTCATTTTATAGTTGTGCATCTTACTCCAGTTTCAAATTGGCTATGTGTTACAATAACTGTTACATTCTTATTTATTTTCTTTAATCTGTTTCTTTCCCTTTTATTTTACCATGAAAAATATTTAACTAGTCTCCTGAAGTACACAAGTGAAGCTTCTCTACTTGTACAAATTTGGTTAAAGGTACACTATGTCCTACTGAATTTATATAAATTATTCAACCAACTCCTGACGATCATTATTTGATGTCATAACAGTAATCACTGTAATATTTGCAGCATATAATAAAAAGAAGATATTCCCGTCCCAGGTTGCTGATGCCAGCTCAGTTTACAGGATTGGATATATTTGATTATCCTAGCATATGGAATTATTCACCTTTTAATTAGGAGAATCACTGAGAGAAACTATGCAAAAGAAGAAAGCTGGATAAGAATCCATAGCTTCAAAATGCAAGATAGTCTTCCCAATTCATTATCATGCATATTTAAGAAAGTGCAGAATAAGGAAAATGAACACAAGATATGCAAAATCAGTTAATGTTCAACCTGTCAGTGGGTTGCAGGATAATTACTTAGCACTAGGTACACTTTGTTCATTATACAAATTAAAAAATGAAAAAAATAGTATACCCTTTCCCCCAACCACATGTAGAAAAGCACTTAAAGTTCAAAGGTAAAGCTTGGCACACTCCAAATACGAAATGATTTACTTTACATGCAGCAAAATATACAAGAATTGTTATTTTTTCCCTTAAACAAACTTAATTCATTATATTTGCTTGGCACAATTGCTATTCAGTTTAAAAAAATAGTTGAAAAATACTGAAACTGACCTGAATTCAAGTATTACGGTTTCTTCAACAGAAACATTATCAATGCAATAAAACATCACACGGAATATATTGAAATATAACTCCTTCTCACTTGGTTGTTTTTGTTTGTTTTTAATCCCCTTGTTTTGTTTTTCTATACAGTTTTAATGCCAGCACAATTCACACATTTTATTCAAATTTAATATTATTGCATTGTTTTTGCATATCTTGTGGAACAGAAAATGCAAAGAGTTACTGATTCCCCTTTCAAAAGCAGAGACAGTGATTTATTTTTGCACTCAAATCACCCCAGATAAAGCTCTCCTTCAATTGTAACCAGGAAATGGAGAACTGTATCAGTTGCACACTTTCAGTTGTGTATTCACTTGCTCACTCATTCACCCAGTCCTGCTCATTCGTTCACACATTGCAAATATACCTAGTACTATAAAGAATCCAAATCAATCATTCATATGTGCAAGATTATATCAAGTGCATTGCCTACTATCTTTAAATTATAAAACAACAACAAAAAAGGAAATTTTCATTACTTCAAATAAAATTACAAAGTCTGGTATACATTATGATTGGCAAAACGTCTAATATCATTAGCTTCTACCAAATGTCGGTGGAGGAAAACAAAAACAAAAAAATAAATCAATGTTAAACATTTGTGAAGGTGAAAAACAAAAAGGCAGGTGATTACAAACTCTGTAAACACTCCACCCCTCTCCCTTAAAAATAAAATACAATAAAATAAAATATCCAAAAATAAAAATTGGAACATGCTTTCAAGAAAATATTAAATAGCAAGAACAAAGAGAGATCTACATAAGCCCATCACCACCTCTCTTAGAAATGGGCGGGTTGCCTGAACTCCTTTTGACAGAGCTGGCTTCATGCTCTTGGAGCCATTGGCACAGCTAACTGTCTTGAACTCAATTTGGCAGAGATGACTGCCTGAGCTCTGATTGATTGGCAGAGAAGACTGCCTGGGAGTCTCTGCATTTCCATCAAGAAACATCTGCAATATTGCCACCTGCATCTCCTATCTTGCAACTTCTGCTTCCTTCTCAGCAACGTGTGGGATCTGTTGCAGAAGTCTATTCCACTTGTAGATCAGAAGGGTCTTGGCTTTATGGAGACAGTGAGGCTCATACAGAACATGTGCAAAATGATTCCTTTTTGTACAAGCAGAATTGAAAGACACCCGCTTGATACAGTGTCCTTTTGGCTACGGCCATCCACAGGAAGTTGAGGTTTTCCTTCACATTCAGGAAGCAGCTGTTGTTCCTTGTGCAGGGACTGAAAAAAGAAGGGAGCTGACACACTGCCTTTTACTTCTCCTGATTCTTCCTTCATGGACACATGCTGGGGTTCTATATTCACTCCTGAAAAACTCTTTTACACCACCCAACTCTGCAATTCTTCCCGACAGAAATAAATGAAGAATGCTGTTCTGGTTACTCCTGGTCACGAGAACAGTGAGGCACTTCTGAAACAAACCCATTAGGAACATTGAAACAAATTAAAAAAACAGCATCACTTTCAGCTTCAGCAACTACAGGTTGCTGATATAAATCCTGGTATCCTTAGATTCCTCTTGACTTTTCCTAGAATCTGGGTTTTGGGCTGCTTCTGCTTCTTCGCCCATGCAGTCCTGCCCTGGGTCCCTGCAGTTAACAAAAGGCAAGAGGTTGCCATTGGGGCTTGGTTTGCTGTTACCATTGAGAATGTTGTCCGCGGCATTCTCCATCTCTTCTATTGTCAAGTCACAGGCATCAGCTAGTTCTTGGGTGGTAACCTCAATGAACTTTGGATCTTGAGCAAACTGCACCAGTCCTTCCGAAATCAAGACCTTTCATAATCCAGGACATCAAAAACAAGGAACAAAAGTAGATATCAGTATTAATATCACTGTTATAGCAAGGATCAAATAAATCAGTGAAAGAAAACAAAATACAAAACACTTGATAAATAAAATTTAGGGAGATGAATTTATAACTGCAAATTCAAAAAAGTCCAGTGAAATTGTTTTGTATAAAAATCACAATTGAATCCATGTCTTTAATTGTCAGATGCTGGATATGTGGCTATGAAAGTGGACATGCAAGATGCAATCTATTTTACTTTTCTGCTATTGTATTTTTTCTCTCTTTGAAACTTAATAAAATTGAAAAAATAATTAGTGAAAAACCTTGGCAGTTATATTGCCTTTGTTCTGAAGCCCATTCCTCTTCCAAAAATTCTTTCAAGAGTGGGGACTTCTGGAAATGAGGTCAGAAATTGTTTGAATGAGATGATAACAATGAAGACATCACTTTATTCCACTTGCTAGGTTTTAAAAAAATCCCTCATGTTGTTAGAAGTTATATGTTTTGTTTTGTTTGCCAATTTTTATAGCAGGGACTGAGAAGAATAATTTTTTTTTCACATTGTAAACTAACGTAACACCAAGAAATCTGGCTATAGTAAAAGTGCAGTTGTTAACTGACTGGTTCTAAGTCATCCAACTAGACTGGTGTGTATGGGAGATTTAGTTTTAATTGACAAAAGTTACAATATTTTAATCACATTAATTATTTACCTTGGGCCAGTCCATTTCTATTGGCAAGCATTCTGTCTGTACTGAATTATTTCTTTCCATATATTTATTAATGCTATTAGGAAAAAATATCAGGTAAAAACTGAAGTTTCTAGCTCAAGGGTCTTCAAACTTCGCAAATCACTTGTGGACTTCAACTCCGAGAATTCCTGAGCTAACATGACTAGAAGAGGAATTCTGGGAGTTGAAGTCCACAAGTCTTAAAGCTGTCAAGTTTGAAGACCCCTCTTCTACCTGATGAATGGGACTAAGAATCTTGCCTTCCTGAAATGAGTTTTCTCCAGATACATTGGAAGTATGAGTTCCAACTATGGCTGTAGTCCTATCTATCTGGCCACTTTGATCTTGCAGACTTAGCGTGCTCTGTGTTCCTTTGATTAAACAATACCATCTCCCAGGACCACAAAAGCATGCCTTCTCTGTAGTAGCACTACTGTGCTTATCCAGGGCGTTAATGAGGGAGAATGAGACCTCTTCTTTCCATTTGGTCTTCAGGTTTGTCAACTTTTATCTTTTATTATCTTATTGTAATTTCTTTGGTTGGTCAGTCAGTTGCCCAGAATCTTTGTGAGTCAGGCAGCATGCATGTTTGATAAGAAGCTTATTAAAGTTACCAACTTAAGAAATAATTAGTTAAGTACATCTTACTGTTTGTTTATATTTTCATCATATATATTTATGTATGTGTGTGCACGTGTATAATTATTTATTAGTGCTTATCTTAAAATTCACATGTGGGAACTTGCTCTTAAGTTTACAACTATAACTGACATCAACTTACCGCTTCAACAAGGCTGTTGGCACTACCGTGGAATTGCCTGCCACACACTCTTGTCTGACTGGGAACTATAAGGGAGACTGGCCTGGCCTTTCGGGTGCTGCTAGAGCTGGTGCTATCACAATATGAGGAGCTGCAATATATTGATGGGAAGCTATTATTGAGTTTCTCATTGGATTCCGCCTCATCAGGCCACAATCCTTTATCATGTTGCTGTGGCCAGTCTTGTGTACAATGTGTTGCAGAGTGTGTGGAATAGGGTCGAGAAGATCTAATTGATGAATGAATACTTCGAAGAGGACTCCGACCTGCAGCTGCTAGTGCCTGTAGACAGAGAACATGATAAATTAGTATGTCAGCAACATGGTGATTCAGAACAAGGGGGGAAATGAACCAAATATTTTTGAAAAAAGTTCAGCTTAACTTGGAAGCTGGCTATAGTTGGATAATGATATTCCTTTAATCTGCTGGTCTGTATTTCATACTGACAATGTCCTCAATCTTATAGAAAACTAGAACATGGGTCAAATAGATCAACAGATGATGCTGTTAATATGGTTCTGCACTACATTCTACAACACCTTGAATCTCCAAATACCTATTCAAGGGTTCTCTTTGTAGACTTTAGTTCAGCATTCAATACCATCATTCCAGACATTCTTCTAACTAAACTAAACCATCTAGCGGTACCCTAACACACTTGTAAGTGGATCATAAACTTCCTAACAAACAGGAAGCAGCAGGTGAAGCTAGGCAGAATCGCATCTGATACCTGTACAATTAGCACAGTCCCCCCCCCCAAGGCTGTGTGCTTTCCCCACTTCACTTCTCCCTATATACAAATGACTGCATCTCAAACGATCCATCCATAAACTACTGAAATTTCAGATGATACCACTCTGATTGGTCTCATTCGAGACAACCACAAATCCGCATACAGATGGGAGGTTTTACCACTTGCCTCTTGGTGCAACTGGAACAATCGAACTGAACTCACTCAAAACCATAGAAATGGTGGTAGACTTTAGGAGAAATCCTTCCATACTACCACTTCTTACAATACTAGACAACACAGTATCAACAGTAGAGACCTTCAAATTTCTAGGTTCTATCATATCTCAAGACCTAAAATGGACACCTAATATCAAAAATGTCATCAAAAAAGCACAACAAAGAATGTTCTTTCTGCACCAACTGAGAAAGCTCAAACAGCCCAAGGAGCTGCTGATACAGTTCTACAAAGGAATGATTGGGTCTGTCATCTGCACCTCTATAACTGTCTGGTTTGGCTCTGCAACCCAACAAGACAGACACAGACTTCAACGGAAAATTAGAACAGCAGAAAAAACAATTGCTACCAACCTGACTTCAATTGAGGACCTGTATAATGCTCGAGTCAAAAATAGGGCTGTGAAAATATTTACGGACAACACACATCCTGGACGTAAACTGTTTCAACTCCTATGTTCAAAACAACGCTATAGAGCACTGCACATCAGAACAACCAGACACAAGAATAGTTTTTTCCTGAATGCCATCACTCTGCTAAACAAATAATTTCCTTAACACTGTCAAACTACTTACTAAATCTGCATTACTATTACTATTTATCTTCTCATCCTTCCTTTCACCCATCTCCTCCCACTTATGACTGCATGAATGTAACTTTGTTGCTTGTATTCTTATGATTTTTTAAAATTGTTTACTAGTATAATTTGGCTTGATTCAAACGCTTACTATTATGTTTCCTAGTATGATTTGATTGCTTATTTGTACCCTTTGACTACTATTAAGTGTTATACCTATGATTCCTCACGAATATATTTTTTTCTTTTTAAGAACACAGAGAGCATTTGCACCAAAACAAATTCCTTGTGTGTCCAATGACACTTGGCCAATAAAGAATTCCTATTCTATTCTATTCTATTCTATTCTATTCTATTCTATTCTATTATTCTATTCTATTACAAAACTTTAACAAAAAATGAATGTCTGCTCTTCACCTATTTGTAAGTTGAAACTTGCTAATTGAACAAAGATAATACATGGTTCTCATCATTCTTGTGTATAGCATAATGCCATTTAGAATTTGATGGACAGTTTAATGGATTTTAAGATAATTTACATGTACTTTATATGTAGGAGTGATTCTATCATTGTTTTGGGAATAGAGAAAAGTACCATTCATCTGAAGCTCTAGTGTGCTTGCTGGGAAGTTGTGTTTGGATAAACTAGCACCTCCACATGATATGTAGATAATCACCACGATTTCTGTGACAGATTATTATAACAAATATTTCTCCTTGCATTGTTTTAAGACATTGTAACATCATGCCCTATTTTAAATTATCCAATTCCATGATTTTATTATATTCTTTGGCCAATATAAAGTAAATATAGAGTGAAAATTGCAGCATAAAATTTGCCCATATAAGATGATAGCCATATGAGATATTGCATTTCTGTATCAATAATTATTATCTAGTAATGCGAGAAGTGAAAAACTCACTAGAAGGTAGTTTAGTTTTTAAACCAATAGTTGATTAATAAAAATCAGACTTAAGCTTCAACTTTGATCAGATCTGCTTGAAATAGTGCTGTGTTAATGGAGCAATATAGCAGTTGGGCTGGAGTTTAGCCTCCAAAAAGCTTTGATGGCTACTGGGTTCCAAATATCTAATAGTCTATCTTTAGCTTAAAAAAAATGAATAGATAAAGAATTCTCCTGGACATTGTTAATGACATCCCATCTTACGCCACTCAATCTGTTACAAGGAAGGTCAATCTGTAAAATCTGGGAAAGATTGTATTTAAGTATTAAAATACTGTGTTATCAGATTTGGTAGCTGGAAGAGAAAATTATCACTTCAAAAGCAGACTTTTTCTTTTTTTTCCCCCTCTTCACTGTGCAAAACCCTATCCAAACCCTGATTTGGGTTTCATGCAAAAAACACTCTTTATATTTTTCTTCATGAGCTATAGTAAACTTTGTCTCTGAAAACATCTCAGTCTTCCAGGCGGGTAACATTTTTTAGATAAGTGATTCAGTTAAATCTGTTGTATTAAGAAATGACATCTTTAAGACTCTTACAGTACTTTATCAAGAAACAAATATATTATGGCATGGGTGTTTGTAGCTACAGTCCATTTCATCACATGCAGTTGATACCATAATATTTTGTTTGTTTTCAATTTTTGATATCTCTTGTGCTGTTGGGAATTTGCTTTAGGAAAATAAGTCATCAAATATAAAGGAAGATCTTACCCACAGTCTTCAATCACTTTTCCAATTCTATAGAACAGAATTCAGTAGTGATATTTTAAGCAGATAGCTTATTATTTACAATATTAATTTGATGTTACTTTCACTAATAATCTTTTTATTAGATGTATTCTTTGGACATTAGATACATATATCTTATTAAATGCATACATTCAGGTCAGAAAATTAACCATACCACTTATAATCAAAAGATCAGATTGTGTACCTTATTTTTTAAATGCAATATGATTCAAAAAATAGCTGTTTCTAGATGCAAATACTCACCTGGTGACGTACTAGGCGCAAAGGTAATATTGTTTTCTGGGGAACACCTGCAGTCTGATTTTTCTGTCTCTTTAGACACTCCAGATGAAAGGATGCTCTTCGACCTAGAAAGCCAATTGCACAGTATGAAAATAGATTAGTCCAACTGCATAATCACTGAAAAGAGCATTAACCTATGAAGCAGACACGGGTACCAAATACAGGTAACCTTTGACTTACAACTAGTCACTTAAGCGACTGTTTGAAATTACAATGGACCTCCACAGAGCTATTATACAATTTCAAAATTCTGATGGCTGCTTCCCCCCACGGTCATCTGATTGCACTTTGGGTGCTTGACAACTAGCCTTCATTTATGACTGTTTGCAGTGTCCTGCGTCTTGTGACTGAAATCAGCATTTACTCCTAGTTGCTGGCAAAAAATGGCCACTGGGTTTGTTTAATGGCCATGGAGTTTGTTTAATAACCATAGTGTTTGCTTATTGACCACTGCAAAAACATAGTAAAATTGGTGCACTAACACATTGTGACCTACTTAACAACCAGCATGACTTATGACTATAATCCTGGGCTCAATTATGATCTTATGTTGAAATATCATACTTCCCTTGTATCACTGATAGGACTCTGTTACTTACGGTAAGAACTTTTCAACTAAAAGGGTATTGCCATATTCTACAATTAAACATATTCTGTTTATATTTTTAGCCCAATTCTCTTAAATAAACGTGAGTTGAGGCAAAATAGTTCTCTCTCTGTTTGTGTGTGATATGGCATTTGTAGAAGAAAATCAAAGGCATAGAAAAGATTAGGAATTTCCCCTCAGCTATTGGGCTTTTATGTTAAGCTGACAAACACATAATTTGGGTTTACACAGTTCTTAATTAAACATTGTATATATTTATGTGGTCTATTTCTCATTGGGATAATAAATCTGGACTATAAGTAGAAACCTACATAGCAGAGCATTTTGCCTTTTTTAAAAAAAATGTGTATCATCTGCAAAATATGAATGTCAAAAATAATCTAGATAGGAACTCTCATTTTACAAGATTTCCCTGTAATGTATATGTTTTATAGTTTGAAGATATACAATGAAGACACAATATTTGTTTATTTGAAAACAAGGGTTAACCTATCTGAATTGCAAGTTTTAATTCAATAGCAGTTCTCAAGTAGTTGAATAATGTTTGTGATCCAGGATAAATTGACAGAATTTCAGTACATTCCAACATTCTGGCAGCTAATAGCTGAAAGCCATGAAAATATGTATCAGCTGTGTAATCTATTTCATGTTTTCAACAAATGATAGATTTTTAATAGATTGCACAATTTTTACAATGTCAACAGTATTACTTAGTGATGAGGAATGTAGAAATCCAATCTTTGGAGATGGCTGGATGTCTTCTTTGCTCTCTGGGAGAGTTAACTGTCTGTGTTCATCATCTTGGTATGATAACCTGTAATTAAAAATGTCATGTTTTTCCAAAATATACGAATTAGCCAACATGTTGTACAGTTCTTAAAGAGGAACACAGCCTCTTCTATCAGATTTAATTAGGTTGTCAAACTATACAATGTAGGGTTAGTAGTCTAATCTCCAAATCTGCAGATTTTGCCTCTCAGTTCTGTTCCACATACCAAGCTATTACTCGTATCACAATGGAATGATGAAATATTTGAGAATGATATTTGTTATGGTCCACCGGTGGCCTGAGGAGCTGGCAGCAAAGTCGGACACTGGGGTGGAATATGGGCCAGTCCTGGAATCTGGGGAGGGCTCGGACGAGGGATCTGAGTCCGATACAGAGATGGGGCCAGGGCCATCTGAGAGTTATGTGCTGACTCCGGAGCCTCCAGAAGTTGACATCAGCAAGGCAGAGGAACAGTGGGAGCCTGTTCCCAGTGCGTGCTTGCACAGACCTGCCAGAAGGCAAGAACAGTTAAGACAAAAGGGGTGACTCAGGAGTAAGGCTTGGAGATGATTGGCCTCTTCCATAAGACATAAAGGAGGAGCAAAATGACACGAGCCTTTGCAGCAATTTTGTTCATTCTGGTTGGTTTAAAATCTGAAGCTCTGTGTTGACTTTGTGCTCCATTTGGGCTTGTACAGCTAATTGGCAAGTTAGTTGTTGGCAGCATTTCAAGGGAGATAAAGGTGGGTGCTTATCAGCCTTATCTCGAAAGACTGGCAGACTTCTGTTGGACTATTCATAAACTGTTTGAGACTCATTACGGGCTGTGAATGTATATCATTCACAGCTGTTGAAATAAAAAAATAAGGGTTTTGGGAACAGTACATGATTGTTACTGTCTCAGGAAGCCTTGGTCAGAACAATATTTTAGAACGAGTTTCTTTATTTAGTTTTCAATCATTTTTCTTTTTTAAACAGCCTACCATACTAATTATACTCACAATAGTATAATTAGGAATACATTGATAATTCATTCAAAAAATTAGGAATATATTGGTATGTGGAAGCAGGTTTTTATAACCTCAAGAAATTGAATCCAAGTATTATATTCTTCTCATTATAGAGAACTTCTTATAGAAGAATCTGGGAGCTAACTAGTGGTAAAACCAGAAATAATTCCTTTATGTGTGTGATATACATGTGCCTGGATTTATGACTTACCAACAGTATTTATTTTCATACTACAGCACTAAATTATTAATTCAGGTACAATGCTAAATTATGATTTGCCTACAAATACTTTACTTGCTTGTTCACTATTATTTTTTCTATCCTTGTATATTCTATTATCAGCAAATTACAAATTAAACTATTGTATAAATATATGGAAAAAGTTACTAATATATTTCTAACCTGGAACTATTGGAAAGGCAAAACTGAATGTTGTGATTCCAATCCTAAAATTCCAAAACAACTTGCATACTACAATAAAATACTCACATTTCAGGTGATAACAAATTTGGTTCACTACAATATTCAGTTTCTTCATTTAACTGCTCACTATATGTTTCTTCCTCCTGAGGAGCTTCCTCTTCACTAACAATTGCTACTTGGCTGTCTCTGGAATAGGATCTAATAAGCAAAAAGATCAGAATGGCTTAGGGATAATGAAGAAAATGTAGAAATGCTGCAGTGGAAACACCGATTCTGCTGCATTATTTTTAAACAGATTCTGGCAAAATTAACTTACAAGAAAGATAACAGTGATACATACTTTACTTAGAACAGCTTATATCCTGTGACAATACCCTAACACCATCAAACATTTACATCTGCCTATCCCTTGAAAAGGACTTGATAGGCAGACAAAAATGCCAAATCTAGTCTGAACATCTGTTGCCTGTGCAACGAACCATCTTAAATTTATATACCATTGGACTCCCAGTAACTCTGGGCAGCTTACAGTTGTTAAAACTTTTAAAAACAAAGAACAATGTGAAAACCTAAAAACAGCATAAGACAAACGAACAACAATGACAAAGAAAATAAACCTAGAGGGGAACAAAAAGGAAGAAAGGAATATTAGTCTTGTCTTTAAGATTCTTTAAAATACTAATAGAATAGGTATTCAGATTCTGAGGTGAACTTTATTCCAGATAGCATTATTTGGAAACCAGGATATGCCAACCCTGCCAAATTGAATTGGCCAGGCAAATGAGATACAGATCTCATGTATGGAAATTAATTTGGAAATGGGGAAGCAAGATATGAAGCATCTGCCTTAGATTTTCTGTTCACCATGCATGTCATACTTCTGAAATGGAAAATATAACAACAACAACAACAACAATAATAATAATAATAATAATAAACTATTTTTTTTTTAAAAAAAAACAAGTTTGAAACCTACATTGATATTCAAATGATCTGATAGTATTGCTCGGGACTCATGTATGTAATTGCATTTTATCTTGTTGATAGTGTAATTTTTAAATTGCTTTGCTTCCAGAAAACCTATATACACATCTTAAACACATTTATTTTGCCATTATTGTCATCTCACTGGTATTTGGTGATTCACATGCATTACTGTGAATTAATTGAAATAACTGTCACTGTTTTATTCTGAGTTTAGGAGTAAATCAGAGGGGCAGGTGGCTAAATTATTGTTTTCCATGTATCTATTTTTTTTGCTATTTAAAAAAAAACAAGCTAATTATAAATGCAACTGTGATTCAGAAAAACAGCACTGTGCTGTCCCAGCCAGTCTATGGGAATTGGATAGTTACTTAGGAATTATGAGCTGTCCCCTTAAGGTAATGCATCATGGTAAATGTAGTTAAAGGTATCCTGGGAAATGTAGTTCATGTCATGTGACCACATCTGTAATCCTGATTGGTCACTAGTTTGACCTGCACCCTGGCCAGACCTGCATTCTTCGACCTCTTTGAAGTGCAACAAGAAAAACTTCCCATCACTGTATCAACATGCCATGGAGCAAGAAGAACGGCGGGGAGGAGAGCTACTGGACTATGCATAGAGTTATTGCATGGAAGTTCGCGGTTCCCACTGCCACCCGTGTTTGAATGCCGAATGACCACAGTCAGATCATGACACCTGAGTTCATAAGTAGCATGCCTCACCTACAGCACCTGGCTCATTACTTTCCTGCTCTAGATCCGGAAGCTGCTGCTGCCCCACGTGCCTTTCTCTTCTCCGAATCAGTCGGTGGCCCTGTAGACGGCCCAGTGGCCATCAAATCTCCACTAGGATGGGGGATCGTAGGAATTGTCAGTGTCAACCAGATGCAGACTCCAACCCAGGCAAATGCCTTAGCACCATCCAGTCCAACAGCATTCCGACGCCCTTTAGCACCATCGAAAACAAGAATGACGTTCCAGAATAAACGGCCGCCAACAACCACCAGACG
Source organism: Notechis scutatus (assembly GCF_049901735.1). Taxonomy (NCBI): domain Eukaryota; kingdom Metazoa; phylum Chordata; class Lepidosauria; order Squamata; family Elapidae; genus Notechis; species Notechis scutatus. The sequence continues at coordinate 67,640,719 of NC_142014.1, read as the reverse complement.
CCCTTTGACACCGTGGAAGAGTACCATTCCAATCCTAAAAGGCCGCCAGAAGCGACCACCAAACTTTCACCTTTGCCTCCAAGACTACCTGTCAACCCTAAAAGGCCGCCAGAAGCGACCTCCAGACTTTCACCTTTGCTACCAAGAGTACCTGTACACCCTAAAAGACTGCCAGAGGTGACCAGCAGACTTGCACCAAGAGGCCAAACTTGAAGATTGAACCTCAAGCTTTGCATGCTTTGCTTTGTTTGATGCTTTATTAATGTTTACTGTTTTTTTTAGTTATATAGCTGTTTTTTTTAGTTATATAGTTATATGCTATTAATAGTATTACTGTTTACTGCTTATCTTAGTTTATAGTTAATTTTTTTTTCTTCTTTTCTCTTAATAGTGGAATTTACAATTCCAGGCGGGGAGTGTGCTGTCCCAGCCAGTCTTTGGGAATTGGATAGTTACTTAGGAATTATGAGCTGTCCCCTTAAGGGAATGCATCATGGTAAATGTAGTTAAAGGTATCCTGGGAAATGTAGTTCATGTCACGTGGCCACATCTGTAATCCTGATTGGTCATTAGTTTGACCCTCGAGGGGTTGGGGGAAGTTTTCCTCATTCTTTGTCTGAACTCTCTAACTCATGGCACCTTCTTTCTATCGCTACGAGATGGGTTAGGAGATAATCATCTTTTACTACAAGGCAGATATACAAAGGATTGGTCATAAAAGAAGAACTTTGTCACAAACGTGAGTTATGAGGATACTTGATGAACCAATAAATGTTCTTTGTTATGGATGTCTTATTGAGTTATCTCTCTGCATCTGTACAGTTTATAAATCCACCTCTGTACAGGATACAGAAAAAGCACAGGAAGAAAAAAATGACCCCTGCCACTGTTCCAAACAGACTACCAATTCACATAACAGCATTCCGGTAACGATTATTTTTTTATTGATTAGAATGTATATAGCTACCTGATGTGTGTAATCATGACTCTAGGTGGCAGTATATCAAATAAATACCAAGCAAAAAAACATTTGAGTACAGTTAAGAGACCATAAGAAGTAATGCAATCCATAGGCAACGTGTCAACAACACATAAACAGAGTCAATCAATCCCTGTATTTTGCTTCCCAGAAAACAGGATCATCTGTCATTCTGACCAAGTATCTAAAAGAGGAAATGTTCTTTTAAAGCTTTCTGCAAGGTGAGGAGATTTGGGCTATCTGGGCTTTGAGTGGGGTGGGATCAGAGAGGGATTATTCCAAAGTGAAGACATTGCCATAGAAAGGCATTGCCTCAGGGAGGAGAACTGAAACAGGTCCATCCTGTGACAAGAAGTGGGATAGACCCAAAGGCTGGGGACAAGTGGTCCTGCAAATAAGTTGTTAAGATTGTACATAACCCGTAGTTTGACCATAACATTAACAATTATTCGATGTAATGCATTTTGGATAAGTAATCCGCAAAATTATTCTAAGTTTGTTGTTTACATTAGCAACAAACCTCTTATTTATCTGTGTTACAGCAGTATTGTTCTCCTCCTTCACTACACCTGAATACTAAAATTTAACATGATTTGATAAATGAATTTTTATATGAAATATAGATGAACAGCAAGATTACCTCCCTCCCTAATGTTTCATAATAATGTATCGTAATTCATTAGGAAAGCATGGAAAGAAAAAAAGAAGACAACCAGGAACAGAGATGGAAAGAAGGAAAGTAAGTGGTATTTTTTGATTGTTATAGTTTTGCAGAGTAAGGTAGAAATCCGGAGCACAGATCTATTTGCCTAGCCTTTTAAAATTATGCTTCAGAAAACGGCAGACATAAGTCATTTTGCCTTGCTATGAACTGATGCAATCTCATCAAAAATAAAATATTAACAACAATATTTCCTAATATTTCCTATTAAACAATATGATTTTAAAAATAATTAAACTACAGAGGATCTCAATATGACATTTTACATGAATTTTCCTCAGTACAGTATACTAAACAATCCACCTAATTGTTAAGGGTGGTTTCTGCCAGTTTAAAGTAAATGTTTCAAATTAATTAAATGGTCAGATTTAGACATCCAAAGCATTTCAGCAATACTTTTTCATCAATCCCAGTTTCATCTCAATATGATAAGCATTAATCCCCTTAAATCTTCTTTTCAATACCTAGTTTGTCAGGATTGAAAGAGGGCAAGAACAAGGACTCTTTGGTTTTATTTACCTACAAGTTGAATTCACCATAAAATATTTTTTGTTTTATCTATCAAAAAGATATTAGGTCTTTCATCAATTTCTAGGATGCAGTGTTTATTCATTGCCAATTATTCTTTTCCTACATGGCCTGAGCCTATTTATTCTGAAGGGTCACAGTAATGAGGGTTGAAAAACACACAGAAAGAAAAATAAAATGAAGCTTTTAAATAGACACAGATTGATCTTGTTATATTTTTTATACTTTACTTTTCATATTTAATTATATCACACATATCCTCAACATTTGCTTTTTATACTGAATATTTTAAAAGGATTTATGGGCACAAAAACCTCATAATGGATGGTTAATATTAGATCAGATAAAAAAGTACTATCTTGCATATGTTTAATTATCTCACAGAATTAACTAACAAAAAACATTGGGATGACTCTGCTCCTAGGGGACAATCTCTTCTTCCAGGAGTACTCTGGATCAGTGGTCACCAACTGGTGGTCCATGGCCCACTGGTGTCCACGAGAAAATTTTGGTGGTCCACAGAGAAATGTCACCCCCAGAGCACCCTCAAAGCAATTAATCCAGGCTGCGCAGGAACACAAGGCTGCGCCGCCTACATGCCCTACGGGAACTCTCCCCGCCCACTCACTCCTTACCTGGCAAACTTGCCTGCTAAGTTGCTATTTCTCCTTTTTTTTCTGATCATCAGCTGTTCTGCTGTGCTGGGAGATTTAGATTAGCTAGAAAGCAGAAAATCGTTGGATTTGTTGCTTTCTGGCTAATCTTTAGATCTTCAGCTCTGGTTTTAAGCAGAGCCCAACCTTCCTTAGGACTGAAGCTTCTATTTGTCAGTGCAGACTCAGGTAGCCGATGACAGATAGATCTCTGAATGAATCTGTGATTCTGTGAGCAACTCAATCTGCTGCCTGCTTTGCCTGGTTTTGGGTAAAAGTTGCTCTTTTTTATAAATACATTCTATATCTATATAAATATTTATAATATTTACATTCAAGCCATGCCCAGCCAGTCACATGACCAAGCCACACCCACAAATTAGGCCACACCCACAGAACCAGTTGTTAAGAAATTTGAATCCCACCCCTACCTCTGTGTTTGTGTGTGTGAGAGGGGGCGGGGAAAGAGAGGTTAGATCAGATCTTTCTCTCTCTGTCCCACCAACATCAGCAAGCCACTGTCAGTCAAAATTCATATTAGTGGTCTCTGGGATTTAAAATTATGAGTTTGGTGGTCCCTGAGGTCCAAAAAGTTGGCGACCTCTGCTCTAGATCTTCTTATCCTGGTTCCATCTACTGCTTTTGAAGTGTTACTTTGATAACTTCAGAACCCATCACCCAAAGATAGCAAGATAATAATAATTTAAATTGTCCAATAGTGCCTGTGTTATGTTGAGATGGAGAAGATTACAAGTCCTCCCTGTCCCTCCCCCTTTGCTTAGAAGAGAAAATCAATTAGATAGGAGTAAAAACAAAATTAGACTTTGTTAGAAAAAAGAAAAAACCCTGCCAAAATAAAAAATACCATGCAAAATGCAACATGACTTGAGTTTACAAAGCAAAGGAAATGCTAGATGATACTTGTCTGATATAAATGGAAACAGATTTTTTTTTCCCTGCCAAATTTTGATACTGCAGAGATTTCAACTTGGATTATAAACACAACATATCCATGCTTACCCTGATGAATAGATAATTGGACGCACTTCACTAGGTTGCAAAAAAGAAATCTTTAAAAAAAAAAACCTTTAGCATCACAGAGAAAAAAAATATCAGAGAATTCCTGGCTGGAACATCTACCTATTTCTCAAATGCATTTTTTGTTTCAATCTTCCTGGATTTCCCATTTTCCTGGGATTCCCAATTTTAATTAGTTAGCCCCATGTTTTTCACACCTCAGGTTTAGAGTTGGAGAATCTGGAGTAATCTAACTCTGTAGATGGCACCTCATCTGTGGATGAGGAATCTATGTCCGTTTCTGCCTGGAATATGGATTGCTGGCTGCCATTTGCAACAGATATCCTTAAATAATTCTTAGGAAAATTTGTGGTAACTATTATCTATAAACGTTCAATAATAAAAAAGCAACAATCCTGCCAATAATCAGTGAATATGAGCTAATACCTTCTTTCCTATTCTTCTGAGTTTTTGGGGAGCCAACTGGTCAATCTTTATTAGAAACATGATACTATATTAAGATTTACATACATTAAAGCTCTTTTTAGATTATGAAGCTGTAATATTTATAATGTTACAGACATTAACTATCTGGCCCAAATGAAGAAGAAATATGAGGAAATTTGAACCTTGGAATTCCCTATGCAGGTGGTCCATTCAGAGTTGTTTTTCCAACTGGAAAACTGGGAACCTACTAAGTAGATAAGTAAATGAATACCAAGAAGCCATTAGGATTTTTTACTTGAGTACCCCAACTTACATTCTTGGGTTCTATTATAGGATCTCTTATATGCTGATTTTGTTTAAAATTTTCTCAAAAAGTGTTGACAAATAATAAAACATTGTTTTGTAATGTCTTTGGAGTAGTTTAGTAGTAATTAAAGCTAGAAAGCAGGAGACTGTGAGTTCAAGTCCCACTTTAGCTATGAAAGCTTGCTAGTAAACTTTACAGCAGTCACTTTCTCAGGCCCACTCACCTCACAGGGTTGCTGTGGAAAAAATAGGGGATATGTTTGCCACCTTGAATTATTTGTAAATATAATAAAGGTGGGATACAAATAAATAAAATAATCCAACAGTTTTATTTACAAAGGAGCAGGTAGAAAGGAGATAGGGCTGAACCTTGAAGGGTCAGGACTAAACTCTGTCTCAATTCATTTCTTCAAGCATTAGGTTGCATCAAGTTTTTGATGGATGTACTTACTCCTAATTCTTTATTAAAATTTAATTTAATAATTTATTTTCTGTTTATTTTAAAATATGATTTAAAATTAATTATATTTTGAAATGTACGGAATAGCCATTTTCATCATCTCCTGAGAGGAAGTGTATGTAGGTATGCATGTATGTAATTATTTATATATACATAATGGCTCAAATTTCTGTTATATTATTATATATTTCTTTTTGAAGTTCCATGCACCATTACAATGATCAATTAAATTGGCAAATGAGAGAAACATTGCTGCTGTCAACAATCTTTACCTTTTGCTACTGAACTTCCAAGGAACTTCCTGGATCCGTACAGTGGCGGAGGAAGGGGTGCTGTAGCTGTCCACGGTGCTGACAGTGTTGTGATAGCTTGGTGGATTAGAAAAGCGGCTCAAGGCAGTATTGTTGGCATTATTGATGTTAGCATTGGAACCTGATGAAGAGTAACTACTTGGAGTGAAGGTGGAGTCAACAAGCTTCTCATGGGATGGGGATTCAGTGTCTCCTTGGTTGTTGCTAGATTTGTTGATGTGCAAAGGGCGCTGAGTAGTGAATGTCTGAGGGAATGAGCTTCTGCCATCACTTTGGTAATAGCTGACATGATTTCCAAACAAACCACCAGCTCTCTGGAAGCAAAACACAAGCATATTAATGAATGAATAAAAGCACCACTACAAAGGTAGTAGTCCTATAGGAGGTTGTAAAGCAAATATAACACAACTGGGCTGATTTAGGATGGTAGTTTTGCAGTTCCAGTTGCTATTGTTAGGCAAATCCCACATGGTCATTATGCACAGCAACACATGACTGTCATTTGTGATTCCTGTTGGCTTTCCTCACTGACTTTGCTTGTCAGAAACCAGCATGCAGGTCACGAATGGCGATCATGTGATAGTGGAATGCTGGAGCCATAATTGTGATAATTGTGAGCTGGTGGCCAAGTGCCCAAATTGCAATCATGTGACCACAGGGATGCTGCAATAGTTGCAACTATGACGACCGGTCATAAATCTCTTTGTTCATTGCTGCTGTAACTTCAAATGGTAATTGAACAAATGGTTGCTGAATATGTTATAATAGCACACCCTGTTGTGTGCATTCAGCAATCCATTTCATAGGATGCTTTTGTGGAGCAGTACTTGCAAATAAATATCTGGCTCTTAAAACTCCAATGGACAATGTCTTAGTTTCCCTTTTGCACAGCAATGTACTTGTCATGTAATCAGGATGCTTCTGGTCTTATCAGGAATAGAATAGAAATTCTTCATATCCTCCATCTTTTGACATTCATATTCCTGAATTATTACACTGGGAATTCACCAACCCTGAACTGAATTCCCAGCAACCCTTCATTAAGGGGAAAGTGAGCTAAGTAGAAACCACCTTAGAGTTGCTTGATTTCTACAATAGATTCCTTTAGGTTATTGTCTTCTTCTCCAAAGCTGCAGAGGAGGAAGAGGGCAAGGGAGAGAGATGAATGAAACCTGTGTCTGTGTATTGGTGAATGTTTGTATGTATGCATACTTGTAATTTCACAACGCAGCAAGTAATGCGGTTCTTGGGGCTGTTCATTCCTGCTTTAACATGTTGGGAATGTAGCAACATAACATTAACAGTAGTGATGGAAAGAATTTTATTTTTAATGTTGTATTAATCACATCCAGCTAAGAAGGGGCATAAGTCTTTTAAACCTCAGGTCTATGCACTACTTCTGCCAATCCTCTCTATTGATTCTGTAAGTAGATACTGACTAAAAACACAGATGATGCTTGCTAATTGCAGTATAAATAACTTTGAAATGCCTTTTTAAATTTTCTGTTTTTTATTATTCGTAGTTATATAATCTTCTCTGTTCATCCTGCACTGCATATATTTCAGTCCATGAATCTGACTGAATATGTTTGGATCATTCTGCTGCATATCAGATTCATGATGAAAGCACTTACTCTGAAAATATCATCTTCAGAAGCAGCAGAAACAGCTTCTTTCATGGCCTTGTCTAATTCCTCTTCTGCTGTTAAGTCTCCAGATATTGCCCTTCGAATCTCTGGTCCAATGTCATGTAATGTGCGCAGACCAGCCTAGAAAATATTATGGTTTAGCATACTGGTAGATAGAAGAAATAAAATTGATCTTAAAATACAGTATTTATCAACATTGGTTCTTAACAGCTACTAAGTTTCAATGTAATTGGATGTTGTAGTGCTGGCTATTTTGGGCACAAGTAATTTAGCATAAACATATTTGTGCTAAATGCTATTTCCCTATTAGCTGATTCAATCTGCAATTCTAAATTGACAAAAAAACTTTTGTAGAGTTTTGCAGTAATAGTTTCCCTGTATCTGAAATATGAAAAAAGCAATTCAGAAAAATAGTACCACTTTCAATCCATCTGTGACAGTGGGACTCAAAAGAATGTAACCTATAACTTGTTCTCATGCAGTGAAGTTACTTGGTCTATTCTGAAGTTTAGGGAAAATATGATGAAAACTATAATAAATAATTTCATAAACATTTCCTAAATTTCACTACATTTTTTGTAGGATCTATATGATGGATCCTTGAGATGCTATTTATAGAATAACCTCATAACTTCACTTCCTCATAATTATGCTCTAAATATTTGGTCCAAGTATATTAATCTAGAAGTAAGTATATTTGTTATCAAGATACCTTATTTCCAACCAGTGGTTCTTACATAGACAATTTTAACTAAAAGGCCCTATTTATAATTAATTCTAATAACTAAAAAGATATGTTAATGATAACTGGTATACCCAATTTATTAGATTAAATGAAAATATTTTTAAAATTGGGGCTGGGGATCAACGTCTTGAGTTTGTAACATCAAACTTAACTAAATTCATATATTTAAAGAGATGTTTCTCACAGTTTCTAGAGTAGCTCTTTGGTAGGAAGGATAATGAAACTGCTGGGCTGATAGTTTCTATCAATAATGCTAAGCAATATACAGAAGATCTACTCTTGACTTTCTTTTCTGTAAACCTCATGCTATGTATTGAATATTTACCTGTAGAGAAAGAGCATTACGTTGTGAAGGTTTGCCCACAAGACCCTGTTCTTTGCGTTTTTTGAATTTCCGGAAGTACTCTTGAATCAGGAATGTGGCATAGAATTTTCCAACTGTAACTTCGTCATCTAGATGGCAAACATTTTGGGGGGAAAAAATCAAAGAAAAAGCTAAAACAATTGATAGTTTATTTGCTTTTGTAATTTATTAACAAACTATTAGTGCCCTACTATTTAAAAAAATTAATCCCCAGCCTTTATTCAGGAATTTCAGAGTGTATTACAGATTGGACTTGGTATTAAATAGAATATTGAAAAAAAAAAAGATGGACTCACCCCCTGCTGGGGGTACAACCTGATCCAACAACTTCATGCTAGTGCGCTTCCAGATTTTCTTAATGATTGCACGCAACTCCTCATTGGCTTGTTCCAAATTACCTATAAGAAGAAATATTAATTTAAAAAAATCAGTTCTTGTATGGAACAGTACTTTTATCTGGTCCACAGATAAAAAGAGAGCCATTTAAAAATAAGAGGCTATCTTATAATAGGATTCTTAATAACTCTGATCCTATTAAAGCCAATTAAATAAAAAAAAGGTTGTCTTTTGGCTATGATTTGTAAAACATAGTAATAGATTGGGTTTTTAAGGCTAAAGGACAAAGCCAGATTTAAGTTAATGATCCTATAAAGGTAGAATGGTATTCAGAGAAATTAGAATGTAAAGATTCTCTTGAACAGAAGAAAGTTAAAGGATTCTCTACAGCTAGAGGTTAGGGGCTACTTCAGTGACAAAGTTGTATCTATATATGACATTTGAGTGGATCATAAGTCATATTGCACCTACTCAAGTAACTCTTAATTCATCAAATATCTAGCTATAGTCTTCTATATTATGAAGACTATCTTAGACTATACTATCTTAGTTTATGATACTGCAATACAACACTTAAAGACAATGGCGTGATAAATGCAATTTTAACTATGAGGTAAATTCAGAATTGAAACTGTTTGCATCTTCTGCATATTAATATGGAAATAAAAACCTGCCTCAAGAAAAGTTAATTAAGCTCTTTGAGACAGAAAAAAAGATGTTATGAACAGAAATTAATTTGGATATGAATATACATCTGTTCCTTTCGTTTCTTGCCTTTTCATTGTAAACACAGGTAATTCTTGGTTAACAACTACTATTCACATTTTCAGGGATACTTTAATTTGGATTTATTGGATTTATCAATGAACAGGTAATTGGCCCCTCCCAAATCTGTTTCTATTATTTTATGGCATGATAACACATATGCTATAAGAAACTTATCAAGAATCCCATTTATTTCTGCTATTGTCTTACCTTCTGTTTTGATTCTCAGTGCTGTTCTTACTAGTGCAAATAAGGTTGCATTAAACATAACAGTTCCATCACTATTCAATGGCATATTCATAGAGACAAGACGCTATGAGGGAAGAAAAAGAGAGAAACACAATATTGAATTATGTGGCCTATACTATATCAATTCATATACGGCTTTCCCAATTTCATTTTATAGTAATTGTATTAAGAATTATAATTACAACAATAAAGATTAATAAAAATTGAAAAAACTAATACAATAAAAAGAAAAAGTAGGAGATGCAGAAAAGGAAACAAAGAAACAGAAAGGAAAAATAAGAATATATTAAGAAAAGACAAGAAATATATAAAGAAATTTCTCCTTCATCACAACATCTATAAACAATTTTAATAACTTATCACCATTTCTTAAAATATAACAAATACTCTTTTCCCTATATCCTCTCTTATCTATAAATAAATCCTTAAAATTGATGTCAGCAATGTCAACCTATCAGCATTGACAAAATCACCAGAAGTCTCATGGTGAGAACTAAGGAGAAATTTCCTAATATTTAGAACAATTAATCAGTGGGAAAACTTGCCTCCAGAGGTTGTGAATGCTCCAACAGTGGAAGTTTTAAAGAAGAGATTGGATAACCATTTGTCTGTGTTTCCTGCCTGACCAGGGGATTGGACTAGAAGACCTCCAAATGTTGTTCTCTGTTGGAATAGCTTATGTTTTGCAATGGTATCTTCACAACCATCAAACAATAACATCTGTCTATCCCAGTTCCTTGAGAAGGATTTGCTAGATCAGCGGTTCTCAACCTGTGGGTCGTGACCCCTTTGGGGGTCGAATGACCCTTTCATGGGGTCGCCTAAGACCATTGGAAAACACATATTTTCGACGGTCTTAGGAACTGAGACACCGCTCCTCTATCCGTCTCCAGGCGGGTCCGCCCACATGCAGATACACCCACATACGAGTATCCAGCGTGATGACATCATCGCGCCAACCCCATCACATAAGACCCCGTACAAATACAGGTGTATGTGAAAGGGTTGGCGTCATAATGTACTTATGCGGACCAGTCACACGTGTAGAGAGCAGCTGCTGTGTAGAAAGCAATTGCTGTGTTGAAAGCAGCTACTCAGTTAAAAGCAGCTACTGTGTTGAAAGCAGCAGTATTGGAGGTAAAATGACACTTCATGAGTTATAATTACTGGGTAAATGTAAAATCATGCACTGTAAAATCATCAACTACTGCAAAAAAAATATCTGTACCATGGGAACTTAATCTAGATGCTGATCAGTCTTTTTATATTCATCTGTGGTTGATGTGAATACTGCCTCCTTGTGATAGTAACAGGTATGTAAAAAAACAACACAGAGAATGGTAAATCATAGGAAACTTTAATGAACTGTATTGACTGAACTATGCCATGTATCGTCTTTTGTATTATTAAAGCAATTGTTATATATTATTTTCATTAGCAAACCATCCCATGGCAATGGATCATGTAGAGAAGGGGGTCACCACAACATGAGGAACTGTATTAAAGGGTTGCGGCATTAGGAAGGTTGAGAACAGGGATGGCATCTGACCAGTATAGCTACCAGTTCTGTGTTATCGTGCGAGTGCAATTTACAACCTGCTGAGCTGCCCGGACAGCTGAGCAGTGCTGCGTGCAAGTGTGCAGCGGTTGGAAAAGCCCTTTTTTTCCTGCTTTTTCAACCGCAGCTGTATCGCGCAAAGCAGCTGCGGTTAAAAAAGCAGGAAATAAAGGTCAGGTAAGAAAAAGCAGGAAATAAAGGTCAGGCGGGCGAGTGGGCCAAAACATCAGCGGACATAGAACCGGTTCTATGTATGCTCTCTGTTTGCTGCTTTCAGAGCAACTGGTTCTACAGAAGTGGACAGAACCAGTAGAATCCCACCCTTGGTTGAGAACCACTGTGCTAGATGGATAAAAATGTCAAATCCAGTCTAAACATTTGGCAAATGTAAGCTATTCCAAGTAAAGCTGACTTTTGCAATTGATTGATGGTTTTTTGGTCAATCTGATGTTGTTGACAAAAGTAGCAGTATGTATTTTAAAGTGTACATTGGGATTAATTTTAATAACTATACTAATATTGAAACAATACTAATATCTAGAAAATAATTATTTTAAATAAAAACATTAAATGTTAACAAAAGGCAGTCAACCAAGCAAAAGTCTAAGAAACGAGTGCACATTTCATGATAATAACATCTATTAACTGCATAATAGAAATTCTAGAAATCACAAGCTCTGAGTATTAATATTATATTGGATGACAATTCCTATCCTCCCATCAATATGACCAATGGTCACAGTGTATGGGGTTTGTCATCCATTAGAATATAAGAAAAAATAAAGCAAAACAGTAACAGGAAGGGAACAGAAACTTATCATACCTTGCAAGCTACCCTGTGAGGACAGAGCTTTCCAAAACCCAGAGGAGGTTGTATCCGACGCAGGAGTGTTACAACATCTAGATGTTTGATACGTCCTCTACAGGAAAATTTTAAAAAAAGAAAGCTTGTCAGGCAATATCCAAGGATACTGGTGGATTCCTTGGAATTTGGTGTCTGATTATACCAGTGCTCTGGATGATTTCTCCTAGCAATTTCATGTAAATGTTGAACATCAGGGGATATAATAAGTAACCTTATAAGAACCATAGAACGTTTGCTTAGATGTCAAACAATGTGTTTCAGAACTTCCTTTTGGACAGGGAAGACCAAAAGTACTGCAAAAAAGCATTCCTGTGAGGGAATGCAGCTGGGGTTGCTATCTGCATTTGGGAAAAGCAGCTGCAGCTAAGCAGACATGCTTCCCACCTTCACTTCCTCAAGGATAGATTCAACTTATCCCTTTTCTCAAATGGCAGTGCATGTATTGCTTGACTCACAACCACAATTGAGCCCCAACTTTCTGTTGCTAAACAAGACAGTTGTTAAAAGCTGTTTTGTCCCATTTTATGACCTTTCTTGCCACACTTGTTCAATGAATCAGTATAGTTAAGTTAGTAACATGGTAGTTAATTGAATCTGGCTTCCCCATTGACTTTGCTTGTCAGAAGGTCACAAAAGGTGATCACATGACCTTTGCAACTGTCATAAATATAAGTCAGTTGCCCAGCATCTGAATTTTGATCAGAAGACTACAGGGATGCTGCAATGGTTTTAAGAGTGACAAAAATCCCAAATTATTTTTTTCAATGCCATTGTAACTTTGAGTGGTCATTAAATGAACTGTAGGACTATCTATAAATATTTACAGTTCCAAAAACCTGAGAGGAGATGGGCTCATTCTTTTTCATTCATTCATTTTCCCATTCACAGTTTCCTCATAAGCATTGACACTGGTGTTCCAGATGTTTAGCTAATTGAGCCAGACCCTTGTGTTTTCAGGAATGTGCAGATATATATAGGCAGTCTTAACACACCCACCCACTAGGCCCTTAGCCTACAAAAGTGTAAAAGGAGAAGACAACAAATAGACAAGAAAGTGAGAAGTGATGTCTGGAATGTATGACTATTACAGGCAAGCAGAAGAGCTATCAATCAACTGCGAAGGACCACAAGCTACTGTAAGCAGTTCATTGTGATATGATTCCTGCCTGGAGCTTGGCAGCAAACATACTGTGTCAGCACCTAGTCAACAAGTGCAGAGGCATTTGGAGAGAGACAAAGGTTGTATGCCACTTTACAGACATTAAGACTTTTACCTGTTACAAGGATGATCTTTGAGGGCTTATTTACATAGCCACATTAATTTGCAAAGCCTAGAAGGGTGGAATTGGAAATCAGGGGACTAGGAAAGGTGTATTGTATCTTGTACAGTTATGATCTAAGATGTGGGATGTCTAATCTTTGGAAAACAACACTCACAAACCCAAAGCCTGATTCCATCATAAGATCTGGAGTTGGTGATACTGAAACCTACTGAAAATCTAGGACAAGCAGCAGGTCAGCATTTTCCTCATGCAATTTCTGGCAAAGGCAATTTACCAAGTAAATAAAAGGAGTTTCAGTATCTCCTGCCAGCCAAAAGCTCAACTCAAATCAATCTAGGTAATTAGTATAATTTAGATGAATGCAGAGATATGAGGCCACCACCTATTCAATTGCCTAGGTGATCAAATAATTGATATGATGCATAGTGTACTTAGGAAGCATAATATTAATGACCTTGATTGTTTCTATATTCTTATATAATATTTCATATAAATAAGATTAGAAATTTTCTGAGTGCACTGAGGTAGTCTGGACTCAATCATTTTAACTGGTTCTGATCTCCACCTTTGTAAAGATTTGTACCAGTCATTTAGCCTGAACCTAATTAAAAAAAAATGATCCACCCTAGAGAGATTCCCCCCCTTTCAGCCTATCAGTTCTACCCAAATAGAATACAAAATCCAGCATGTGCCCTGCTATACATATAAGATTGGATACCATTTGTCTTGCTTGTCACAGAAGACATGAAATCCTAAGCAGCTCCTAAATAGAAACCTGAGTATATACTAAACTTTGTAGGTAGAGTTACTCAGAGTTCCTTTCTTTAAGTTGTGTGGCTGGAAACTTACTTGGCTTCAGGATCATACTCTGCCCAAATCCGTTTAAACTCATCCAGATGATGGGGACCCAGAATGGACCAATCTCGGGTTAAGTAATCAAAATTATCCATGATAACGGCAACAAAAAGGTTAATGATCTGTAAATAAGAACAAAAACATTCGTTCTATGATAAGGTATTTCATGCCATAATAATGTATATTTCAAGGTCTTTTTCAGACAAAGTGCTTCTACAATGCTCCTCTTGAAAAACAATATGTAAACAAGATCAAAAGGTGCTAAAAGGAGTTTCAGAATTGCATATGGCTCAGGGATCACTACTTCGCCTTCCCTAACCATTTTTTTTGTTAAAAATGCAAATCACTACACAACTTTTATAGATCGCCATAGCTACTTACTAGAAAGGCACAAAGCATGTAGAAACTGATGAAATAAAATACAGCAAAGCTGCTCCCGCAGGGATGTTCACCTTCAGTAGTACTGTTTGGTTCCACAGAGTCAAGGTCACACTTCTTATCAGGTAGGCATGCCAGCATGATTTCCTGCCAAGCTTCACCAGTAGCACATCTGTTGAAAACGGGGTTTCGTTACTGGTGGGGGGGTTTAGACATAAGTACTCAGCAAATAACTCACAATATAATTGTGTCTAGCTGGCTCAGATGTCTGCAGCATAGAGCAAATCATACTTCATAAGCAGCCACAGACGTCTGATAAAATGTCTATTGTACCTGATAGTTTGGGTAGCTGGTCTACGCAAAGCATTTTGAGATTTGGAAAGTATCAGATCTTATACCTCATAAAATGTATTAAATTCAGTGGAATTAAAAATCAAAAGTAGTACAATTTGGCCTCTGGAAGAAAAAAAATTAAACCATGTCCCTAAAATATGATTAAATCAAATATGCTTTGGGGTTAGCAACGTTTTGTGATTGGAAGATTTTTTTATTTTTATTTTTTCAATTTTCCAGTGTTGTCTTACCATCATGGAAGAAGGCAGGGCCAACATTTAGGTCTTACTGGAAGATTTTAAAAAAATATCTTTTTAAGATGAGTCTGCTGGTTTAGGCTTAATAACCATTCTAAAGACTTGGTGCCCTTAATTTCTTGAGTTCCTTAATTTCTTGAGATTTGAAGCTATTGGAAAGCTGCAACAGTAATGAAAAATAAGACACTGAGACAATGCCATCCAGGGGACCTTGGGGGTTTTATATGGGTTGCCTGCCCTGGCATCCCTTGTTGCGACCTACCTGAAAAGCAGGAGCACAGCTTGAGGAAATGTTTGAAAGTTGTTGTTCCGATTGATTTCTGTAGTATCGTTTAGTGCAATTTTACCAAACACCTAATAAAAGAAAAAGTTGGTTCAAGGTAATGTTTCACTCCACAAGATATTCCTGTATCTGATAGTCTTAATATTCTCATTCTAATAAACTTATAAAATATACTTATATATCCTACATACAGACAGTCCTTGACTTACAACAGTTCATTTAGTGACTGTTCGAAGTTAAAATGGCACCGAAAAAGTGACTTATGACCATATTTTACACCTACAACTATTGCAGCATCCCCATGGTCACATGATTAAAATTCAGACACTTGGCAACTGATTCATATTTATAACTGTTGCAGTGTCCTGGGCTCATGTTACCTTTTGCAATCTTCTGACAAGCAAAGTCAATGGGGAAGCTGGATTCACTTAGCATTGATGTTGCTAAACAACAGTAATTCACTTAACAACTTGCAAGAAAAGTCTCAAAATTGGGCAAAATTTACTTAACAGATGTCCTACTTCGCAACAAATTTTAGGCTCAATTGTGATTATAAATTGAGGACTACCTGCCTGTATTTGCCTGGTTCTGATATCTCAATTCAATATTTGACATCTTCCTACTACACTGGATGTACATCTGATTGACAGATGTGAAACAATAAAAGAACTCAGCTTGGAAGAATCACCACATGTTATTGTTGGTTTGAGGCCTGGCAGATGGTAAGATAGGAAATAATTCTATAAATAATCAAGACAGACTGAATCTGTTATGTTCGTCTTGGTACTTGAGAAAAAAGTTGGATGGTTTGGAAAATATGCAGGTTTAGAGCATCTGCACATCCTTCCATTTTCTGAAAGAGTTTTCTGTTCCTAATGACCTAAAAAGGAATGTTGGTATTAAAAGTAGAAGTGTTCTGTGCTAGAGATTTATGTAGCCTAATCCATATTACCTTCCTTAGTCGGGTAAGGAAACTTCTGCAAGCAAACAACTGAGTTTATTGAACGCTAAGGACTCCACTAAACTATTTTTAAAAATCTGGTCTGGTAAGTCTGTGTGAGAATTTTAGGCTCAAATATCCTGAGCTATACCAGCATCAAAAGTATTGGGTGAGTTATGAAAATGCCTTGAGCAATACAGGTAGTCCTTGACTTATAATAGTTCATTTAGAGACTGTTCAAAGTTACACCACCACTGAAAAAAGTGACTTGTGACAATTTTTCACACTAAAAACCACTGCAACATCCCCATGGTCATGTGAACAAAATTTCATATTTATGACGGTCACGGTGTTTCGGGGTCATGTGATCATCTTTTGTGATCCGACAAGCAAAGTCAATGTTAACCATGTTCGTAACTTAACTGCCATGAACCACATAGCATACGTGGCAAAAAAGGGTTAAAATTCACTTAACAAATGTCTTCACTTAGCAACATAAATTTTGGGCTTAATTTTTGATCGTAGGTTGAGGACTACCTGTACATTAGCACTCTAATGTGCCACTGCAAATCCTTGAAATTTCCATGTTTGCATACTTCTAGTGTGTGCATCTAATATATTATGCATCTAATACAGTTTATGCATCCCTACTGTATAAAATACGAATATCTGCAGCCTTGTAGGGCATGAACAATATACCAAATTAGTGATGATGCCAAACTGTTCACTCAATCACTTGTGCTGATCAAACAAACAAACAAACACAAACAAACAAACAGATGATTTGCTTCCTGGTCTAAGGCTAGGCAGTAACTATCATTAGTTGTGTGGATAAGAGACAGAGAACGAACTAGAATCTATCATGGGTGTCCATCTGGCAATCTGGTATCTTATGTAAAATATTTTCTTTTGGGGTTCATATGCAAAACCTTTGGAAACTGGTTGAGCTCCGCACATATGCAGATTGCTCTCAGAGCTGTAAGTGCTGACTGCAACCAGCTTTTTAAAAGTAGAGAAGTGCAAAACAGTAGTGCAAATTAAGCATCCAAACCAGACAGAGCTTTTAAAGGGAGGTTCTTCTAAGTCAGTCGCCTGAGGAGCCCTGGAACTCTCTGAGCTCAGATTCTCCAACTTACTAGTTAGTAATGACAGTTGCAGCTGTTCTGAGGGGGCGCTGGGAGTTACTACTGCAAGAGGACAAATTAAACCCTCTGAGGCAGGCCATATTTTTCATTTCAGGAAACAAGATGATAAGGCAGAGTTTCTACATGGAGAGATTTCTTTTGTCTTCTAGACTCTGCACATAATCACGAGTACCACTTTGGCTAAAATCTACTTTTTATTTTACTTATTAGCAATATGAAGAAATAATTGCAGTGCTGAAAAAGGAAAAAAGCACAAAAGCAGATTCTTTTTCTGACCATGTTTACTGAGTCTTTAAGTGAGGGTTGGCCTGAGAAGAAAGGACAGGTCCAAAGTCACCTAATCAGGTTTCATGGCTAAGGGAGGACGAGAATTCAGTTTCCAATTCAGCACCGTTAAGCCATTACACCGAACTGGCATCACTGTTAATAACCCACACATAAAATTAATTAAACAATTTAGCCAGAATAAATTGGCATTTTAATTTTAGACACCCTGACTTCATGTTTAGGTAATAGGCCTCTATATGAAGTTTTGACTTGACTTGAAGATTCTTTTCCTAAAAAGTTTCAGTAATCCCCTCTCCATATGCTTGCAACAGACAGCATTAAATCTTAGAAAGACACTTACTTGCATCCCAATCACAGCATAGATAAAAAACAGCATCACTATTAATAGAGCCACATAGGGGAGAGCCTGGAAAAAAAAAGTAGGTAATGATGAATCATTTATTAAGAAAGCTAGCTTTTTGGAACTTGGGACACAATATTCTCATATTAAAAGCACCTGAGAGCATAAGACCAGAGGCAAATATTTATTTGACTGTACAGCCTGCAGTAGAATACATATGGATGCATTTACATATGACAATGCATCAAAAAGTAAAACATTAGATATCTTTTAAAAATTGTGTGCACATACTATCATTAATGTAAACCATTTATTTCTCCACTAGATGACTCTACTGATCCACTGTTGTTTTGCCATAACTAATCCTTCTAACAAAACATTCTATCTTTCTTAAGTCATTACTATTTTTTCACATTAATATTTTTCTTAGAAAAAACAGTGCATTTTTCTTAATATTTATATATATATATACTTCTTTTCAGATAGATAATGATCTCAGCATTTGTTGTAATAAGAATATAGCTACAACTTTAACTATCAATAACCCTTCCCTATTTAAACATTGTATGTGCCAACTCTTACATTAATATTTTTTTAAAGTAAGATCATTGTTAAATTGTTAAAAAAATATAGTCAAAAATTTACAAATGAATAACACATAGAATAAAAGCCAAAATTATCTGGTATAGAAATATGGATATTTTGAATTGTGGTATTTTGAAGTAAATATATATGGGGAAAATGTTATAATTCACCCAATAAGAAATTATTTGAGCTCCATTAATTTATTTCCATCAATGGGCATGGAGCTTCACAAAAAGAAACTGTGTTGAAAAAAGTAGTCCAGTAGATATTGGACTCTGGTCATCATATTTCAGAGATAATGGAGAAATATTGCTTCCTGAAATTAGAATGAAAGTGAACGTATCATTTTGTTCCACTTAGACAATCAAATTTTATTTATCTAGAATTGTCTGAGGTACTTCTAAGAAGTAATAATGTTATTCAAGAGTTGAATCCCATTTGCAGCCACCATGTTTCTACATTACATGGGCACATATAAATGTTTAAAGAATTACAGGTAGTCTTCGACTTACGAGCACAATTGGGACCAGAATTCCATTGTTAACCATGGTGCTTAAGTGAACTGTGCCTGATATTACAATCCTTTTTTACCATGGTTGTTAAGCGAATCAGTGCAGTTGTTAAGAGAATCCCAGTCGTTAAGGAAATCCTGCTTCCTCCATTGTCTTTGCTTGTTGGAAGCCAGATGGGAAGGTTGAAAATGGCAATTACATGATACGGGGATGCTGCAGCCAACTGCCTGAATTTGATCATGTGAGTATGGGGATGCAGCAGCGATCATAAGTGCAAGGACTGGTTGTAAGTTACTTTTTTCTGTGCCATTATAACTTTGAATGGTCACTAAATGAACGGTTGTAAGTTGAGGACTACCAGTATGTAGGATTGACCTGGGAATCTAGAAAGTTCAGTGAGAGATGCATAGAGAATAAATCTGAAAGAAACCCTCTGCAGGTAGAGAATTGGTATACTGCAGAAAGAAATTAGTAGGTTTGATTTGGACTGGAGACTGCTAAATACGTATTTGCATGGGACCTTTTCTGAAGTCTCGGGTCTGTTTTCTGATCAGCTGTATTCTTTTTATATATAAAATAATGTATGTCATGTTCTTTTCTTTTAATTTTTTAAATGGTAATTTGTGATCAAACAATTGTTGTGGAGTCAGGTGACTTTGAAATTGAAATAGCTCCAGCCATAGTGGGAGCTCAGTTTTGTGGCCACCTGCATAGATTTCACCCTTGCATCCATGATTTTATGTCAGCTGGAAAACAAGATCAAGATATGCATAAGGGTTTGGGTCTCTTGCCATGTTTGGACTGAGTCCAGTTGCCAGTAATGGCCATAGATCAGCCTTCCCCTACCTGGTGCTCTTAAGATGTGTTGGGACTATCACTCCCATCATCCCCAGCCAGCATGTGGTCCAACACATCTGGAGGGTGCTATATTGGGGAATGTTGCATAGCTGAATGATTCCCCAATTGCATCAGCAAGCTGACCTGATGGACGGAAAGTGCATCACCTTTATTTTAATATAAAAACAATTTTACTATAAAATTGTTGTATTCACTTTTTTGTATTCACTTGTATTGACAGGAATTAAACTCTCAGTTTAGAGTCCAATAATTCTGCAATTGGAGAAGTGTGTGACTCTTACACATTTCTTTTTTAAAAATAACTGTTTGAGTTTCAAAGTCCTCTACCCAGCCAGGCTTCATTCCATCCATCCTAATCCTGAGACTCCTGGATGTAGAAACTAATTTATCCTGGGCAGAGACCATTTCAGAAATTGTTGCTGTATCCCATATAAACATGTAATGTAAAGAGCAAACTGGAACGGGACTGCTGCCCTGAGGTAAGGCCACATAAAGCAGAAGGAAAGAATACCTGGAAAGACTTGATGAAGGTCCAGAGCAGCGTGCGGATGCCCTCCCCTCGACTCAAGAGCTTCACCAGACGCATCACACGGAAGAGTCGGAAAAAGGTGATTGAGATGCGAGAGTTGTCCTCTGTGTTCTGGAACCCATTGGCACAGAGGGCAGTAGTTACAACAGCAGGTGAAGAAAACCCACCCTGGGCCACAGAAAATGCGACTTACAGGAAGAGCTCACTGCACTGTTCCCCTGCCTTAGAAACCCACCCCCCATCTTTTACTACCCTCATCTCTTCTCTATATCCCTATGATAAAGTCTGTATTCCCCACATCCTTCTTCTCAATTCACTGTAGTTGTTCAGGAGCATTTCAAACATTATTCTCCTTGTTTTAACAAGATGAACTTGCCAGGGCTCTTTCTAGTAGTGTGAAGCCATGTTTGCCTACTTCATTGATTAAAGGGTCATAACAAATGGGTGCGAAATTATTTAGTCTGCGGAACTTAGGCATGCAGTTACATTTTTCTCCACAATATAATGAAATTATATTTTACAATGACATCAATATAATGAAATCATAGAAGTGCAGCTGTAGTTTACACCGTATTGAGGATTTAAGAATGAATACTGCAGATACTTGGCTCATTAAAAACAACAACAGTACACACAAATGTACTGTGTTATTTGGTTGGGAGAAAGAACAATGATTACTCAAAATACTATAAGCTGTTATTTTTATGTAAATATTACATATATCAGGATTCTTCCTCCCTTTTTACTGAAAAAACTATCCCACATTTGGGAAGTTTGGAAGGAATGGGCAATAAAACGAAATCCTGATGCTCAGATACAGAGTAAGCAGGCTATACAACATGTGTTTCATTTTGTTGCATGCTGAATAAGAAGTTCTTAATCCAAAAGGAGGTAACAATTTTTAGCCATATGGACTAACAACCCAGCAAAAAGCATGCAATCTAAATTGGGATAAGGGATCTTCTCTATTCTCATCCCTGCAGAAATCCCACAAAAAAATGATGCATAAGTTGTATTTGGAAACACTAATGTCCAAAACATGCTTATATGGTGTTGTTTTTTTGCAAGGGAAAGTCCTAACTTTAAAATATGTTCACTTTATCTCTGATATACTTAATCTTGGCAATATTAGGAGCAATAGCCATTTCAAAGTTTGCTTCTAAAAGAAATACTTTTCAATGTGTACTGCATTATAAAAATAAATTAAATTAGAAGGATCCAAGATGAAACAACACTAGTGCTTCTTGTGTTTTTCTGTAGTTTCGTACATCTTCGCTTATTTTCTCTGTCCCCAATTTTATTTCTCATGACCCCTGGGTATTTCCCACAGCCTGTCCACTGCCCAGATAATATAGTTATTTTGACCTGCCACTACTGTTTAATAGTTCCTAGAATTTAAAATAGCTTTTTTTCCCCCCTAAGAGGCTTCTGATGTTCTCATAGCTTAGTCCCTTAGCACAGGACTCATTCATACTATTCCCTTTGGAGCCTGTGACTTACATGGACATTCCTCTCACTGCACTAAGCCAGGATAAGCCTGAATCAGATGGGGTCAACTAGTTTCCCTTGGCTTTTGTGAGAAGGCTCCCTACCAAATAGACTGCTGATAGGGAATTGGGTATTGGTGTTACCAAACCATGCCAAGATAGACTAGTGAAGGATGAAGAGGAGTTTTAGTACCCTGTTTTAGATATGGTCTATTTCTACATACGTTGTAGAACGCTGGCAGATTTCAAAGGAAGTAATAGCACATTCTTCATTCTTATGCTCTTTAATTTTCCATGGCTTCCATCAAAGCAACAGTTTAATGCTCTCTCTCTTTCTGATCTATCTGGAAACAGTGCAGATCACCTACCACCCAACAAACATATCTCCCAATTTGAGCTACTCACCACTTGTAGTAACCATGAGAGAACAGGTCCTTTGATTTCCTGTTAAGCTCTTCTATCCTGTGAGTATTTATATGTCTATGTGCATATATACAGAATTCAAATCTTGAATTATATACAAAACTGTATATAAACAGTTTGCAATTTTCTGGGGTTTTTTTCTGTATAATTTATATGTAAAATGCATCATTTTCCTTTTTTAAAAATGAGGCATAATTAAGATGCTGCGAATCAAACCTATGTTTTGACTTATTTAAAATGCATATAGGCTTTTATTTTTGTGATTTTTTTTCCAGCAGGTTTGCAGAAATCAATCACTGGTTTTAGTACTTAGAAACATTTCCTGAAATATGCATGAAAATAATCCTGTTCTAGAATTAATGAATGCTTGCTGTTGAAGGTAGGCTATTCAGCTGAGAAAGCAAAGAAATGCTATGATACACGCAGTTCCCAAGTCTGACAACCAACTTTGTTCAGGTTATAGAATTTGCTGAATTAAGTAATGTAGTCAAGAAAAAGGATATTAACTGACTTTTTAAAGTGAACCAATGTGGAACTGTGGGAAATACAATGTTCTTTAGACCCACATATTATTAGACCCACAAATTATTCTATTACTTTCATTTCCACTACATAAGGGACACTTTATGCCATTGTAACATTATTGAATTTGGCTAAGTGATTGTCATCATTTCCTACCTTCATTTCAGAGCCATAGCCATAGAGCAGTACGACATGTCCTATCTAATCCTGAGGAATATAACACAGGCATTGCAATGCGAAGTTACAGTGAGATGAAATAAGAGAAAATAACCTTAGTGTCTCCAGGTAATATTCATCTCAACCAACCAATAATGGTATGATAGAATGGTAATTATCTTAAAGCATAATATGTGCTTAATAAGCTCCCATTTCCCTGTTAACATTATTTCCTGGATGGCAGGAATGGCCGTTTCAAGCATATTGTCCACAATATGGAAATCAGTGGCTCGGCATACAGTAAGTTAACCACACTAGTCCAGAAGTATATTTCACTATGTTTCACTCATATACTTCACTCAGAAGTATATTTCGTTCTCTCTTCCCTCACCTTTAATTAGAGATCCTTCAACAGGGTGAATTAATCAGTGTTTAGGTGTGACACTGTCTTGGGCAAATGAGCTGGAAGGATTTGTTTGCACAACTAGAATTGGACTGACCACATCTCATATTCTATGTGGATCTTTATTGTCTGATTTCATTGTTGTATGAAAATATAAATATTAGCTTTCTTCTCTGTTTGAATTTATTTTGCAAGCCAATCCACTTGATTCAAAGAGCTCATTTTTTTAACAAACAAGAAATCCAAAAAGGGTTCCAGTTCTCTCTTGGTAATAACTCATTATATGGTAGGACAACAGATAACTTGATTGAAGAAAAAATCAAGGATGCACATGAAATACAAATCATGTGCAGAATAATTAATACCAGACTCTACAAATGGTTACACATCATGAGAGGTTACATGCAGAGATAACTGGGCCAGGTTTGGAGACAGAAACCTTAGTAGTCAGGGTGGCAAGAGAATAAGGCATGTATTAGGAGGTTAAGTAGTGTTGCAGAAGAAGATGGTTAGGTTTTTGTCTAGGAATGCACACAGGGACAACAAAACATCACAGTGAGGAAGGAAGGATATAAAGAAAAAAATAGGACAACACAGTAGAAAAGACTGTTCTCTGGAATGCAATGGATCAAATTCAGCCATCGTTAAAGAGTCCTCTTATGGAATTCAGCAGATTGCACACATTCACACAATTGTATTGATGGGGTTATGAATTTTAATCCATTGTCTTACAGATATACAGATAATTGAATCTATAAAAAGATATGTATAGTTCTCAGATTAGTTTTATATTTCTTTTCATAAAATGCATTCCTTTAGACTCCAAAATTATAGATATTTTCTTGGGAAAAGAAATCATGAAGTCCAATCGTTTTAGGAATACAACTATATTAACTGAAGTGATAGAACTTTCCCTTGTCTAATCTATTTTCTTTCTCAGTACAAAGAGCACAAATGTTAAAATACAGTAAAGCTTCAAATCTCTGGACCTTCATTCATCAGACTAAGGACAAGAAGAGACAAATTTTACTTCAGACTTAATTTCCACAATAAATATATTCCACTATTTCCAAAGCAGTCCAGACAATTGATATAATCTATGTAATTTGTATGGTTACCTGACAATTTTAACATTAGTTAAATAATGATGCAAAAGGCATAAATGTCACTATGAAAATTCAATTTTAATGGACATCCATTAAACTGAAATGTTATTATATTTTTTAAAAAATTACATCAGGATCCATTTTCACTGCTGGGTTTTCCAATTAATATTAAAATGAAGCTGTTTTCCTATATATAAGAAATAAACCATTTCCACATGTTTTGAACTACAACTTCTACAATCCCTTGCTAATGGCCATGCTAGCTGGCTGATCCGTCTAAGGTCTAAACCAGGGTTGTAAAACTGGATTTCTTTGAGGGCTAGATCAGCATTTTGGTTCTCTGCGGGCCGGCGGTGCTGGGGGGTGGGATGGGAGGCAGGATGGATGCCTCCTGCAGCACCCTGCTGGCCAAAATGGGGTATGGGAGGTCTGTGTGCAGCCCCCCTGTGCCTCATTATTGCCCTCCATGCCTCCTGCAGCACTTTGCCAGCTAAAAACAGGCCATGTGGCCCGTTTTTCGGCATGTTTTCGGCCCATTTTCTGGCTGAGTTTTTGGCAGGCAGAGTGCTGGAGGCCATGGAGGGTGAAAATGAGGCGCAGAGGGCTGCATGCAGCCCGTTTCAGCTGCCTGAGGCATTGCGGGCCAGTCCTTTGATAGTTCTAGGCCAGTCCCATGGGCTGGATTTAAGCATTGTGCGGGCTGAATCCAGACCATGGGCCTTGAGTTTGACACCTGTGGTCTAAACTAATTGATAGTTGGCAAAAGCTAAGAGGACTTGATATAACTATATTCTTACCTTTCTACCAAGTAAAGATTCTGATGTCTTTATTTTGATATCTTGATTTTTATTTCTGTGTAACATTCAGTTTTGATTACAATCTTATAAAAAATCTGGAGACATGTCCTATTAGACTTAAATTTATTCCTGACTAGAAATGTACAGGATTGAATGTTATGTTTTTTTAGATTACAGAAAAGGAGCATTTATTCTATTTGTAATATTAACCAATCCGGAGGTATGATAGTTATCTTTGGTTTACCTCTAGCAATTGTCAATTTGAGGCTTATAACTCTGACATTTTTAACATGGTTAGCAGTCATTTTTACAGTTTATCATTCATGAAATTCCCCTTTCTGTGCCATATTTTGGTGATAAACTAATAATCTTAGATCTAAAGTAATTGAACTCTGAATATAGTTCAGATTACATTTTTGCAATAATGGGTTTTTGAATAGTAAAGAGAATAAACCTGCCCATTCATCATGTTTTTATAAATGGAGAATTTTATGTGTATGGTCTCAAAATGTATGTTCTGGGTTTTTTATTATTGAGAATATTAACATATGTTCTCAGTTAGGTTTGTTTCTGTCCAAAGTAGTATTTCTTATAGTGAATGTATTAAATGTATCGGTAGACCTCATTTTACAACTGCCTTATTTCATGTTTGCATTTATGACGTTGAAAAAATAACTTTTAGACCAATCTTCACATTTATGATTTTTGCAATCTGTAAAGCCAAAGAAAACTATAGTAAAATCATAAACACAACTACACTTTCATTGAGCAACTGTTTTGCTTAATGACCCAGTTGCCCATCCCAACTGTGGTCATTAAACAAGAACTACCTGTGCATTCTTAATTGTTTGCTAAATGTGACTGAGCTGTACTTCTCAGATGCACATTTTGTAACTATAGTTTTCTTTCAACACTAATAAACAATGAAAAGTACTACTTGCATTTGTGAAACATGTATGAGAGATGCACTTGCTAAAATGTTTGAGTCTGAATATCAATCATTGTCAAGGAATTACAGTATTTATGAGGATCTGATTCATTTGTCAAACATTGTAATGATCAATTGATTAGTGTTATATTTCTCCTAATAAGAAAAAGCTACATATAATTGCAAAATTCAGCCTTTATAAAAATAAACACAATCCTTCGTTATGTTTCAACATTCTAAATCACTATTGTTTCTAAAATTGCTGCTGCAAATATATTATGCAAATATATTATGCAAATATATTATGGATTGTGGTGTATGTATATATGTGAGTGTAAATGAGTTCATGTAATTTCTATGCTAAGTTTCCCATGTTGTTCCAAATGGAGAAAGTGAATATATCAACAAGTTTGGAAGAGTGGGATTATGATATTTATCTTCAAATGATCTCCCTCATACCTACAACAAAGCTGTACTGAATAGCAGTTTTATAATATTTCTAGAGAAGGTTTATTAGCATTGGCTCTCTTAGTAAAACTATCAGAGATATGGACAGTATCTCAATAGTTATAATCTAAAATATGAATTTCATACAAATGGATTTTTCTTCAAAATAAAATAAATAAATATAAATCTTAGTATTTGATACTTGCAGTTAAAGTAGTTGATCTGCAATTTAGCAAACTCTATTATCCATCTTTTTTTGAAATTTAATGCAAGTCAGGCTTCAGTTCAAAAATAAAAACTATCACTACATTTCAGGCACTACATTACATTTCAGGAATGTGGCTATTAAGAATTGCTACATGCTTTGTTATTGTATTGATTCCTACAAGACAATTTTCTTATTTAATGTGAAACTGGTCTTAAGCCCAGGTGTCTTTTTCCTTCCTTGTAAAAATTAGGCTACAAAGACAGAAATGTAGAAAATAGATTCTTGGAACCCTACTTTGTGAAGATCTCCAATATATCTTATCTTATAAAATCTAATCCTAAAACTCAGTGGGAATCCATAACTACCAGAAAGTTTTGAGTCTTTGTTAATGGTATTTTATGTGTTGATCTTTTTCCATCTTCTTGGCTATGCTTGGAGTTCCAATTGTGAATTTAAATAGTCACTTACTCTTTAACTGGACAGAAATTACTCATGAAAAACCGTGTTTTTCCATTCTTCAAAAATAAGATTGTTCTATTTGCAGAAGAGGACATCATACCTTTATTCTCATGGAAGGCAGTGTTCCCCATATGGGTAGACCAATTATAGCAATAATTAACTTACAGCCTAAGTCAGATTTTATCTCATATGTTTATGTGTAGTTTGAAATTATATTTTAACAACTACAATTTATTCCTTATTACATAAAGTTTTTTAAGCTGGGAATGGTTGTGAATTTTTAAGTATCTAAAATGGTATTACAGGTAGTCCTCAACTTACAACAATTCATTTAGTGACTGTTCAAAGTTACAACGGCACTGAAAAAGTGACATGACCATTTTTCACACTTACGACCTTTGTAGCATCCCCATGATCATGTGATTAAAATTCAGATGCTTGGCAACTGGTCCATACTTATAACTGTTGCTGTTGCCCAAGGTCATGTCATCACCTTTTGTGATCTTCTGATAAGCAAAGTCAATGGGGAAGCCAGATTCACTTAACAACCATGTTACTAACTTATCAACTGCAGTGATTCACTTAACAACTGTGGCAAGAAAGGTTGTAAAATGGGGCAAAACTCAACAAATGTCTCACTTAACAACAGACATTTTTGCCTCAACTGTGACTGTAAGTCAGGGACTACTTGTACTATTATATAAGAGGCACAGGCAAGCTTGGAATAATTAGAGAAAGAAAATATTCTTAAGGAAGACTACAACATACTTTAAACTTTAATTATATTCAGGGATCACAAAAAACTGACTAATTGTCCTGAGGAATGGGAAATTAATAGCAAATTACTCCAGAAGAAGAATCAAATTGACTTAGAAATATTAAGAATAATATAGCTTCCATGCTTTATATTTTCATCAGAAAAAAAAACAATAAATTGAAATTTAACAGTAGAGATATTGTGCAGTAGTGATTTCCAACATTGAGAGTGTATGTCACCAGCGTAACAGCTTTCCTTAAAATGTTCTGTGTAAACAATTCATAGTACAAATTCTCTGGACTTACAGAGTAAATGGCTGTTCATGAGAGTGAAACATAGGAATGCTATGGTTAAAACTAAAGCCTTCCAGTAGCACAAAAGGTGAATACCTTACTGAGATTGTCCGAGGATATCATATATCATATATCATATCATATACATTTTAAAGACTGCATGGGACATAATGAGTCCATAATATTCCGTATATGTACACTAATATGTACACTTTTGTTGTTATTAAACACAGCCTATATTGCCCATAAATGCATATATTTTGCTATTAAAAGATTATAATCTACCTGGGCATAAGACTATTGATTCATTACCAGTGATCAAAGTAACATATAAAATAAATACTGAAACCAGTTTCTTACTTTCTCTTTCTATCCTATGACTGGCATTAATGTTTTCAATTGATGGACAGTATTAAGGTCTATCAAGCATCCATTTGCATATGTAACCCCTTACTTGGGGCATGGTATGTGCATTCCACATACTGTAGATTCCTGGACCAGGATATAGACCAATTTTCCCTGGCAGAGGCACTGTGGACCAATCTTTCACTGTTTCCAGGACGGCCCCATGGGTCAGATCTAAGTACCCTGTGGTCTGGATCCGGCCCCAGGCCTTGTGTTTGACACCCCTGCTCTATACCATTCCAGACAAATGGCTGTCCAATTTCTTCTTTAAAATGTCCCATTCATGTCCCTTCAATCCTTCTCTTCAATAGGTTAAACATACCAAGCTTCCTCAACCATACAAAACAAAAGCAAAATTCACAAATATAATGTATTTTTGCTTTGTTTTGTATGGTTGAGGGAGCTAGTTATGTGCAACCTATCGAAAAGAAGGATTGCAGGGATATGAATTGGACATTTCATCTATATAATCCTCTATTATTTAGGTATGTTAATAATGTATATAAAATATTTTAATATGTCTCACACTTATTCCACTAATTCAATATTAATTTGTATTTATTTAAATTATAATTTGTTACCAAGTATTGTATGTAAAGAATGTTCTAGGATTTGCTATTTTTTGATGGCATATATTTAAAGACTATTTATCTTATAATTTCAAATGTACATATTTATAAAATAAATCCATAGATTTTTCATTTGCTTATCAACCGAACCTCAGTATAGCAGATTGATTTTGTGATAGATTCACATTGACATATATCAGAAAGATCTATTTTTAACTGAATTCAGATAGCTAAATATGTTTTTTAGTTTTTAGAATGTATTTATTATTCTGTTCATTAGACACAATAAAATGGAAATGAAATAGCATAGCTGAGTTCATAATGATCTAAAGAGGTTTGAAACATATTAGTTGGCAATGCTTTCTGATATGTTGTGCTTCTGTTTGTAGCAAAATGATGGTGTCTGGGTTTTGCTTTTTAAAGGTTTTTTCTAAAGAAGTGGCATTTTAAACCCTATGGCTATGACTGTGTTAAACTGACCTGTCATACTAAATTCCAAATTTGAATTTTGATGGAAATATTGTTGGAGCTATAGTAAAAGGTTCACTTAAAGAAAAATCAGTATAAGGAATCAAAATATAAATTGGAAATGCTATTTTAGAAACCTGTATTGTGCTCAGTTCCAAATAACACCTGATGCTTTAATTGCTCTGTTTACATTAATGTATATGGATAGAATTTGGTAGAAAAATATGTCAGATATTTCCTAAGGGTAAAAAATTTTAAACTAAGGGATGAGAACCCCCCCCCCTTTTTTTTTTTTCATTTTAAATTTCCATGTCATTGCAATTATTTGACTGACTGGAATAGGTTAAAAACAGATTAAAAGTGTTATCTTTTCAGATAGCACATATTCAGCTATGGGTACATTTTTAGCCATGAGAGAGAACTATTAGTTTACATTGCTTTAATAGAGGATTGGATGGATCCATGCCTACTTATTATATTAATTTATAGTACAGTATTGTATATGTTCATTGCATTTGAAAAGGCTCTAGCCCAAAGAGTTTGCATTGTAAGAACAGGCATGGGGAAATAGCAAAAGAACAGAAGAGAAACAGGATAGCTAATGTGAAGAATATGCCTCATATATCAATTATACTTAGAACCTAATAGGATATTGAGTTGGGTGTCTCAGAAAATTACAGGAAAAGCATATGGAGGAAGAAAGAGAAATAATTTTAAGAGTGTATTCTGGGAGCCAATTTCAATTCAAGAGAGAATGAAGGGAGAATGTTGTTATTTCAGGGTGCAAAGCCTTTGAATGATGATGGTAATATAACTGAATGGATAAGGAACACAGGCAAAACTATTATTTAAGAGCAGAGAAATGGTGTGGGAGGAAGAGTATAAGCTTTGGAAGATAAGATAAAAATAGTGGATGGATGGAGAAACCTGCAAATGGGTAGAAAAACAATGTATAGGGGTTTAAGAGAAATGTCGAATAGATCAAAAAATAAACAATTTGGCGGAAGAATAATACTGAATCAGTGGGTATATATATCAAGATAATGAACAATTAAAGATATAATTATAGTAATGAACATAAGAGATGACCACAGTTATTTGTAATTGGCAATTAAGGATAAAAATGGATCAAGTTATTGCTTGGAAAAAATAGGCTTTCCCCTCCTCCCAAATGCCTTATAACTTCATAAGAGTATGTAAATGACTATTGTTAGAGCATTATGAATGGGCATCATCGTATAATTTATAAAAATCTAGAAATCTATAATATTGTATCCTCGTTAAAAGATGCACTCAAGTAGTACAATAGGGCCCAAATTAAGGTAACAGTTAGATTGCAGCCAAATCTATTTCAATCTATGCAAAGGTTATGTGATGCAATGAGTTTCAGTATATAACTAAATATTTAAGAATATCTAGTGTATACATTATATACGATATGGGAGTCAGATTCTCTAAATTCAACTGGATTATTTGTCTAGGAGAAAGCAGCATTGTATTTACTTTGGTCTTCCCTTAGGTGTGTATATGTATATGTGTATGTTTATACACCTTGTGTATAATACACCTTATTTCCAATAATTGATATTATGATGCGTTTTCAAATAACTTTTCACTCACAGAAAATTAATTTCCTATGTTTTAGGATCAGGCAAGATTGCTCAACAAGCCAGTAGTAAATAAGACTTATGACTCCTAGTACAATCCTAAATATTCAAAAATAATTTCTGTTGAATTCAGTGACACTTACTTCAATCATATGTAGGGAATATGTACATTGTTCAGAGTCACATTTGAAACCATACAAATATGGTAAATATAGCATAGCAAGTGCCAGAGGATCTTTTTCCAATGTTTACATGGTGTGTCCTCTGCAATCCAGCAGTTATGCATTAAATATACCTTCTTCAGTATTCTAAATACAAACATACATATTTACTGTCTACCAAAACTGAATAGATGTAGTGATGACTACATGGTAGATTTATATTTCTGAAACATATTTTATATCTTTTTAAAGTATAAAGTATGAAATTGTTTAATAATACTGGTATCTAAATCATGTATCACTTTCAAACAGCAATGTCATGGATATTTTTTACTCAAAAGTTAAATGTCAGAATTATAAAATATATTGAAATGAAGCCAAGGTGTATTGCTGCCACTTTCTAGTGAAATAGTTTTTCAAATTGGTAACATACAACAGATATAATGAACCTGTACTTATTTTTGAAAACATAATTCAATAACTTTGAATGTTTTAGCATTTTCATAAATGTATGGTGCTTGTCAAGCACCTGAATTTTGATCATATGACTATGAGGATACTGCAGAGGTCTTAAGTGCACAGACCAGTCTTACTTTTTTCAGTGCCATTGTAACAGGAAACCATCACTAAATGAATGGTTTTAAGTTAAGGACTAACTCTATAATGTCATGGCTCATGGCTATCAAACTTCCAGCCGTGGGCCAAATGAGTCATGCCACACCCACATCCAGTTTAGCAACAGGGAAAAAGTCCCAATATGTCATGTGATGCCACCATGACAACGTGAGTTTGACACCCCTGTCATAGCTTAAAAGATATGGCATATATCAAGACCATTTGGCTCTAGAGAAATTTAGGTATATAGTCTATTACTGTGTCATCTTTTTACGTCAAGGACCTAGAAATAAAATAATAATGTGAGCTACAGTTGATCTATCCCACAAAATTAAGTTGATTTATAATTGTAATGCTATATTTCATTGTAAAACATGTACAATTTCCATTCATTTTAATGGTAAGAATACTTTTTAAAGGCTGCAAATGAAATGCAAGCTCAACCAGTAAAATGAAATTGCTTTGAAATAATCTTTTTTACCATGACATCCTCTAGAAAAGTTGAGATTACAACTCGTTGACCATACTGGTCGGTAATTTTGGAAGTAACAGACCTCAGATATCTGGAAAGTACCAGATAGGATGGAGCTCAATCTTTGGTATGTTGCTACCAGGGAAACATTGAATAGATTTCCCTCTTGTGTTTTTCCCACGCTACTTATTAAAATGTAAAAAGTAAAAAATACATTTTGGAAAACTGGATTTTCCAAAATATTAAATAGTATATACAGTATAAGCTGTAGGTTGGCTCATGAAGAAAAGTTAGTACATTTATACTTTATTTTTACTACATCTTTCACAATTTTAAGAGTTATACTTTTTATTGTAATACACTTTGAGATTTTAGATCAAAAGCAGTGTGCAATTTTTTTTAAAAAAATAAATGATTCTATTACTTTAATTTTAAACAATTACTTATATATTTATGACTTTTGAAAAATAATCTTATAGCAACAAACACTCAGAATAAATATTTTTTTTCCATATAGGAAACATGAATTTCCTTAGATCAACCTTTCACAATCCAAGGTCCTTCTAGCTGTGTGAATGGGTTTGGATCCAATATTAGGTTCCACAAACATTGCTAGAATTACAACCATCCTTTCTTGAAAAAAATAAGTTTTGCTTCCACATAATAAAATAAAATGGTGATTTCCATATATTATGCAAGAAGCATGTTTACATTTACTGGTAGTAGCTTGTTTTGCATATTTGAATCAGTTTCTAATAATATGACACTGCCTAAAGTCCCACTGCTGGATCATAGGAACTCCTATTTAGTTTTCTCAGAGATTGGCAGTGTTCATACATTTGTAAGACCTTGTAGATGAGAAAATTTTAACTCTGCACTCAATGCCTTTGCTTGACTATTCTTTGTAGAATAATCTATCCCATATAAAAACAAACACAAATCATAACTATTCCCCCAAATAAATAACTCATTAAAATTCCAAAACAACATCCAATTTGAACATGCACATAAACACAATACATAGTTAGATATCAGAAATAACATAATTATTAAGGTGATAACACAGTGAGAAGAATAATATAGAATGTCAAAAGAAGCTTTTGGGCTGCTCCTGTCCCTTGCTTGCTATATATTGGAGGACTTTGCTCTTCTCACACCAACTTTGCAAGAAGTATTTTTTAAAATAATGTTCTCTTGGAACAAAATATTCACACATATGTAGAAAGCAAAGATTTATTTCCAATATCAGCTCTACAGCAAAGGACTGGAAAAGTTAGAAGATAAAATACAAAGCACCAGAAAGATGAGCAGACAGAACAACATAGATGTTGCAAAATCTGAAAAAAAAGGCCAAGGGTTAGATGCATGCCGTCCTTCCATTGTTCCATTGCAAGAGTGGAACTGTTTTAGGCCACAATCCTCAGCCACCTACTGGGGACTAGTAAGTGAAGCTCCAAGTCAGCCAACTGAACCAATCAGA
This sequence comes from Notechis scutatus, assembly GCF_049901735.1. NCBI lineage: Eukaryota > Metazoa > Chordata > Lepidosauria > Squamata > Elapidae > Notechis > Notechis scutatus. The sequence continues at coordinate 67,606,417 of NC_142014.1, read as the reverse complement.
TGGCTGTACTAATTACTGGCATATTTCAAACCATATAAATGTCATTTCAATCTTAAAAGCCATTTTTTAGGGAAACATGTCCCATTGATGCAAATACTTGAAGCTAAGACACAGCTGGCATCAAATTAGCAGATATGCTCATAGATATCCTTCTTAAATGCAATCATACATACCGGTATATCTGAAATATATTATTCAAGCTAAGAATAGCTACATAGATGCATTCACAAAACTTGCTAGCCACGCAGTAGTAGATAAACCTTACTTGCCTTTCACAGAACATCCATACTTTGGCAAATACAAGGACATATAATCTCAGCACATATAAGCAGCACTTTCATATGTGCTTGATGGAGAACATCTGCTTTATTCAGTTAAGATATGAGCACCTTTTCACAGGTTCTTTTTAAAAACTGCACCCAATTAGACTGACCCTGACTCAAAAGCCAGAAAAATATTTGACTCTGGACAGGTAGTTTTCTTTATATCTCCCTATGCAAGTTGGGGAGATAACAACACTTCTTACAAATCCTGCACTGCCTTATGTCTCTCTCTCTACGTTGAACTTTGCTTTATACTGTTTTTTCCTTTGATCCAATCACTCCCTTTGAAGAAAAAAAAAAAACCTTTTATTCAGCTGCTTTTCTTGTTTGCTGGTGGCTGCAGACTTTCCAAAACACTAATCTCCTGCATTCTCCTCCTACACCTGTTTCAAGGTTGCAGCTTTATTGGCAAGTTGGCTTTGCTGACGCTGGAGAAAAGGCTCAAATGGGGGAGGGGCAGCAGAGGTGCCTATAATTATTTTAAACAGCCTGCTCTTTCACATACCTAAAGCTGATTTTGCTATAGATTTCAAGCATGTAAGTGTATAGTGCTCTAAAAGTAACAATGTGAAATAAGGGAGAAGGGTTAACAAAACACTAGAGTTCTTTCAATAGATTCTTAGATTTGAATTCTGAGGTTTTATTATTTTTAAATTTATTTTTTTCTATTTTATTAGCTGTGTTTTCCTATTTTGTAATGATAGAATATATATATATATAGAGAGAGAGATGAACACAGTACAGAAGCCTGATGATGGCAGATGAGATTCTGCCGAAACGTTGCTACAACTTTAAAAGCACAACTATAATGACGTGGGAAAATACCCAAACAAATCTGAATACCATATATATATATATGGGCTTCTGTATTGTGTTCATCTGTGAGTCAGACTTTTACAGCTGTTTCAGTTTTAAATTTGGGGCTAGCCTACTGCTGTGCCAGAATGGTTTTTTTCTTCATCCTGATTGATTGGGAGTCTTGGTCTGTATTTATTGGTCTTGGAGTTTGCTGTGTTCTGCTTGATTGGTGTTTCTAATATCTTCTGTCTGTTTTGTGGCTTTTTTGTGTCTTGATTGGCTGGCAACATTGTGTTCCTGTATTGGAGGCTTTTAGTGCAGCTTGGCTCCGAGTAAATGGATGGCTATCATTTGTTAGGAAGCTAGGTTTCATCTGGGTGCCTGGTTGGGGTGTGTTTGAGCTGGAGGTATCAGGGGGGATCTTGTTGTGCCCAGGTGTTTGCCTGGCTTGTGGTGTGGAGATTTTTTTGTTTGTGAGTGCAGGCTTCCAAATAATTGACAGTCTGGTAGAATCATCTCTTCTATTCATGCTTTCAGGTCTTTTTTCAATCTCTATGGCTTCTCTGATAATTCTGTGGCTGGGGTTTTCTATAGTGGCTATAGTGGAGATTTTTTTGTTTGTGAGTGCAGGCTTCCAAATAATTGACAGAAGAGATTATTCCACCAGACTGTCAATCATGACGTGGGAAAATACCCGAACAAAGCTGAATACCATATATGTAAGTACCCACGAAAACTTAAGAAAACACACACACACACACACACACACACACACACACACATACAATCTCCATGTAGATTAACAAGCCTCTTTTATTACTCAGAGAGAGAAGTTATTTATTCAGATATGAATTAAGAAACCAGAAATACTAAATATGTATCAATGGAGAAAACCATTTTCAATACTTGTAATCAAATCCTTCTTAAAAGACCATATTTAAAGTTACATCTTTCAAATGTTGTCCTATTGTTACTTGGAAATTGCATTCCAAAAGTCCTTGTTACTAAGTTCATAAAATGTTAATAGTCAGTTCTCCCAAATGAAACAGTTCCTCAGAAAAAAGTAAAGCGAGAAACTCCCATTTACCACTATTTCTCACAAAAAAAGAGGCTGTGGGCAATTTTGCCTGCAATACTGCACCTTAACTGCTGAGCACTGAAATAAGTTAAATATTTCAGTTATTTTATTGTTCAGGATATATCATTCACTGTAAAACTTTAAAAATTCTTTTTAAATATGACTCAGCCTGGACATGAATGCAGCATGAGAGCTTCTACTGAATAGAAGAAAGCTATTATATGCCTTCAGATGACATTTAAAAACAAATCAACAATCAATGATTTGCAACTACTCTTGTTTTGGGAAAGAAGCCCACTGGATGTCTTAATGGCTGATCAGAGTTGGTTCTGCCCTGTCATTCAAATGCATATTTCTATTCAATGGATTATACATTTGTGCAATTAGAGAAGCATCATTGTTGTCAAGCAAAGACAATTTTTGGACAGCATGTGAGCTGGTCTTTTACTGCTTCAGAGGTTGAGGACAACAACCAAAAACAAAAGCATATTCTGGGCATTATCCAACAATTAGTGCATAACCAGGCAGACATATAACCCTTTAATTAAACAATAAGATGCATGAAACCAATAAATCAAAGGCTAAAATGATCAAGTGGTATCTAAACATTAGGAATCTAAGCATGTGAATTTGTGTGCCTTTCTTGAGAAATAATATCAGAACTACCTACTTCCAAGTAAAGTTGCATAGGTTGGATTTAAGTCTTGTATTGGGGGCTTCGAAAGAAGGTAACAAGCTTGTAGACACCTTAACTTAGTTGAAACTACCTGACTTCTTGGGTATAAATTTTTTTCCAACTGTTGCAAAGGGTAAACTGAGAAGACACATCCGATAATGATTTCTACCCTACACTCACAGACCTACACCTTAAAAAAGTGGCACACAACTAATATTGGATTTGTTTTTGTGGCAATCCAGTGATTTCAGTGGAAATTTGTGACAATACAATTCATTTGAAATGAATGTAGCTAAACAGTAATTTCATGAGTCCATAATTTATATTCATGCACTAAACATGCACATGCAGTACATGTACATCTACTCTAATGCACGAGAATGACATGCCAAGAATGTTAGGCATCTAGACAATTACAAATGCATCCACATACAAGCTCAGTTATACTTTTAAGGCTTATGCACACATTGTCTACCCAAAGTGGATGTCATCTGCCCTGTGGAAACTAGTTTCCCCAATGAAGTCTCACTTACCTCTAGTGAATTAGCTCTAGCTCATCTTAGAGCTAGCGTGCTGCTCCCTAAAGGTAAGCAAAGCAGTTTAACAAGGAGTAAATGTAATGTGTGCAGAAGCCCTAAGGGATACACTTGCATTCAGATATACAAACAGGTGACTGTTAAATGATTTAGACTATTTGAAATATCCTCCAAAAGTGAAACAGATAAAAAGGAAGTAAACAGATACACGTTGACTTATTTCACACACACATGCATACAAACAAAATTAGATTCTAGCCCTGTTGAATTACGATAAAATATATCTGCAGAACTATTCCTATGTACCAATACTGTACATGATCTGTTCTATAGTCTAACTATACTACAGATTGAAATCTCAGCATATCACAAATACAGTTTTCAAGTGTTGTTTTTTTAATTACTAGGAAATTTCTTGTTTCATAAAGAAAAATTATGAGATTTCCCAAATCTTTTCTAGACTTCTTTTTCCCAATGCTAGATTTATAATGCTTAATTTTTATCCAAAGCAGCCGCATGCCACAAACTGATTAATTTATATTTGTTCCTTTTTTCAGTTTTGCAAGTTTATACATTTGTTTTGTATTGTATTCACTTTAATCCAAATTAAAAAAAAAACAGGATTAACATTCATATTGAAATCCATACTGAAAGGTATAATTTCACAAAATACGAGTCTAAAAGACTATTTTTTTAAAAAAATATTCCATCTGTGTATATTTTAATTGAAAATACACAAATGAATCTTGATCCCGTGTTCATTAATTAATTAATGAATTAATACTAATTCATAGTTTTACCTGGAGAAAGATGTGCAGTGCAGCAGTTGAAGGCAACAAAAGTGCATGTTTTCCAAGAACACTTTGTTAGAAACGTTTCCAAAAAACATTGCTCCAGATATAACTCTGAATGGAGCACGAAGGGCTTCATTAGCACGTCTTGCTGATCCAGCAATAGGTATGTGTGTTGGGATAGGGGTGGGCAAATATGCTTCCAGTTACTAAAAATGGAGATTATAACACTGGAAAATTTTTCACAGTGGATGTATATACAGGAGAAAAATGATCCAGATTGCATATGCCATAACAGCTAGAAATTATAGTCCACCAGTTAGAGGGCAACAGGTTGGGGAAGGCTGGTATATAAAATATATTTCTGAATTATATAGATATTTTTTTTAAAGTTAACTGAATATTTTCAGGAATTGATTTATTATTTCTAAGGAAGAGCAGAGCACGTTTGTTTTAGAAGCCACTTTCTAGTATTGAAAAAATGTTATCTATTGCATGTGTTTCCCATTTTTCTATCACGGCTGTCCTAAGATTCTCACATCCAGATCTTGATTTTTTTAAATCTGTTTTTTGGGGGGAACTTTGAGCTGTGGACAATTCTGTTTTGTTCATTTGTTTCCTAATTAGCAGTCTCAGCAAAATCTTTCTGCTCGATCATTTGGTAGCAAACTGCCAGTAATGTACAGTAATTCCTTGTCACCAGTTTTTATAACTGTTGTATTTTTGATCTGTAGTGTTTCAAAGGACTTATAACTGTAGTGATATATTTTAGTTTAGATTTTGTATGGAAGGTTCTGAGAAGTAGAAGGACTTATCTTTACATGTTTGTTTTACATTTTTGTTTTACATTTTTGAAGCTGTTTGGAAAATCAGAAAGTTGTATGCAGACTGGAATCAGGAGCAGATGGAAAGCTGGATTTCTTTCTTCATTTTCATATTTTTATACTAAGAATTGGGTATAGTTCTGCACATATGGCAAAAATAAGAAATGGCTATGGCTAGATCTCCATATAAGATTCAATAAATGAATCTGAGATGAGATTAATAATGTAAGCTTTATGATGAATTGAAAACTGTAGATTTATTCCTTTTTTTCTGAACATGCTTTCTACTATGTCAGGATAGTTTTCAAATAGTCATAAATAAACCCTTTTTATATTCCTCCTCAAAGCTCTGCTTTTAGCTTACTCAAATTTGCTGTGATTTTATGATCTTTCAATATTTCTTAAAATGCATTAGATGGAACATCAGTGTTTCCTGAATAACTCCAAATCCAAAATGTATTTTATGGAGTTTGGATCCATTCAGTTTCACTAGCCATAAAAGTTGTTACTTATGAATAAAGAAGAAAAATTGGCAGATTTCTTCTCAGTCATCACACTGTAACTATTTGGGGAAAAAAAGACTAATAACTTTAAAATGTTATTAAGAATATAAGCTTTCTTTGTTTCAATATTTCTTTAATGTTATATCCACACGTTCATTCAGAAACAGGATGCTTTCCCTTTTGTTTGAGCTCAAGTTTTTGTCAAAAGGTGGCACTCTCCATTATACAAAGTCTTCACCTTTTTCCCCTATTTTTTTATTTAGGGTTTTTCAAACCTTAATATTCCAGCACAGTCCAGTCTCCAATTTGTAAACTTTATTATTATTATTTTTTGACAATCTTAAGTCTAGCTTTATTTTATGCCTGTTTATTCCCAAAATATTTTAATCCAATTTAGTTAAAGCTTTAGTTCCAGCTTCTTCCTTTCCCGTTTTTTTTCTCCTGTCCCTTTGTAATTTCGCTGCTCACTTTTCTTCTCTTAAAAATTCCATGTTACCTTAATCTCAGGGTACTTTTGTTTAGTTGTATTGCCCAGTTGTCCCGGTTCAGATGTTATCCACCTCTTTCTTCCCTCCTGCACAAATCTTAATCCAGCTGAGTCCTCCTTCAATATATATTTGAAAGATCATTTTCAGTACTTAAATATTCCAAAACCAAATATTGAGATAGGCTGAAAGTTACACTATTTTAAAGACTTTTTTCGCTCTATCACTTGAGGTAATATATTGTGATATATAAATTCATATATCCCATTAAGATTTGTAATTGATGTATAAAATGTAAGGGAATTTTTAAAAAGAATAACACATATTTATTAACACATATTTATTTATTCCCTATTTTTTAAAGATAAAATATCAAAGATGCATGTTTTCCAAAATTGTTAAAAATTTTTAAGAAATATTATCTTCCACTATAACGAAATTTAGTTTCAACTGAAAAACACTTGAATGCATTCACACATGTGCACATATACATATATACACACTTGTGCGCACGCATACCCACCCACTGATTATGTACATCTGACTTTTTTACCCTTGCCTTCTGCTTTTTTGGTGATTAAATGGCTTCCAGTCAAATTGTCTCTGCATGGCAAAGTCCGTGCAGATGAGACTTCACAGTGTTCCTATCTAATGCATCCATCACCTTTCATGACAAAGTAATCAATGCCAAGAAAGGCTCATTTTATACAAACCTGTTACTTTTGCAACAATTTTTAGATATCTGTTACAGACTAATTTATTTAGTTAGTACAGGCTGTAGGCTATCATATGCTATCTGATTTTGGAATCAAGTAAAAAACTAATATTGTGTAGTCTATTCAGAAATGTTCCTTTTCTTCTTCCCTCCACCCACCATTCCAGTTTGTGCAGAGCAAGCCAGCATACAGGCACGCAAGACAAATTTTTCAGGCTCTCAAACCCATGAGCAAAGCAAAATGACAAAGGAATGATGCAATTGGTAAGTGAAAAGGGAATTTTTTCAATTTGTTCTGCAAAAAACAATGCCTATATGTTGGGTGGCTGGGTGGACTGCCACAGAGTAGGATTATTTTTGAAGGTACAAATTGATATAAAGGGCCATCCAGTTTCTTATTCTATAGGAATATGTGCAATATGACTTCAAACATTTCAGAACAAACTCCATCTTTAATTGATTGCAAATTATCAGTGCATCAGATATGCAAAAAGTTAGAAGAAATTCAAAATGAATAGCTTCATAAGAAATGTTAGAATTAAAGCAAAGATTAAAAGAGAAACTTCAAACATGCTAGGTAATAAAAAGACATATGCAAAAATTTTAGGGCCTGTATAGTAGAGAAGGGTATTCTTTAGAGGTGAAGTGGAACCAATATTAATGTCATCTGCACTTCAACACTACTTGGTACTGGGAAGAAAAACAGCCCTAGTCAACTTTTCTGCTCTATAAATAACTGTTTAACTTAACCAATCAATCTCTGTTCCATATTTAACTAAACTTAATTAAATGTATTAGTGTACTGTACTAATATTTAGAAAATATACTCAACACTCCTAGAGATCCATAAACCCACCTCATGTTTTTAAGAAATTCTTAAAAGGCAGCTTTATTTTAGTGGGACTTCATCCTAGTTAAGATTATTGGTGTATACATTGAGGCCATTAATTTTTTTGTTTCAATACTAGTATTGTTAAATACTAGTTATTTAATTAGTATTTATAAATTGCTACTTATTGTAAATAATATTGGGATGGTGTTATAAATCAGTAATGAATTTTGCCAAACATAATCCCCTTAGCTTATGATAATGAATGATATTTCTTTTCATCACTATAGCTGCAGCTGGTCAAAATCTCTAGATACCCACACTGAAGCAATATCAAATACAGTAGTGAACAAATAACACAGATAACGTTTGTAGTGCCAAAATGTTCTCTGAGCCAGAATTTAGCTGGTACTAATGATTTTTTAAAAATTTTTTAGAGTAATTCCTCCTCTCATGAAGTTTTTTCCCATACATAATTGAGAGACGAATAATATAATTTCATTTAGTGTTGTAACATGTTATTACAGAATGTTAGCTGAGTTGTTAAGTCTTGTGGATTCAAGGTTAAAGAAAAGAACTTGGAAAAATAAAAATCTTTGCAATTGTTTTTTCCATATCTGGTTCCGACTATTCCACCTCGAAAGAGTTGCCCTATAATTCTTTGTGAAGTGGCAAGTAGTTCATTGCCCTAGGAAATTTAACATAAAGTTTTGGAAAATCAGTCTTGGCTATTTCTACAACTTCTCAGGACAGAAACTTGCTTATTGTACATTCACTCCACAAACTTTTCATAGATTTTTCTTCTTCTTCTACTATACAGTTTTTATTCATGCCAGGCTGATGATGAGGGAAAGAAAATGATGCAACAGTCAGAAAAAATTTCAAAGTTGTTCTAAAACATAAAGAAACAAGCATAAACAAAACAAAAGAAAATAAGCAATCCTTAAAAAAAAAATCTTTAAATAAAAAGGGAGGGAGAAAGAAGGGAAGAGAGTAAAAAAAAAAAGAGATTAAAAAACCCAGAAAAGACAAATGAATATTAAGAGCAGGCACATTCATGGACAGACGCCAGTTACTTACGGTCACCTCGGTGATTGCTATATCAACAATGCTACCCACAACAATCAAGGCGTCAAATGTATTCCATGCATCACAGAAATAGTGCTGCATGTGTCAGGGAAACCAAAAAGGAAAACAAGAAAAAGAAAAAAAAAAGAAAGAAAGAAAAAAGAAGAGAAAGAAGAAAATAAACAGGAGAGAGAAGGAAGAAGGGTATAAAAAACCCCAAAGAAAAACAAAAATAAATAAATAAACAAACAAACAAAGCATGAAAGAGGGAGAGAAGAGAAAAAAATAAGGAAAGAAAGAGGTTATGTGGGCATAGTTAAAAACTCTCTTACCACTCTACAGTACTGGTTGCTCATACCTCTGTAACATGATGGAGGGCATCAATAAAAAGCCTTGGTTAGTTAGAAAGTTACACTCAAATATGTCTGGTTTTGTTTTGTTTCATCTTTTGGGAGGGAAAAAAGCACACATACCCCAGTCTCCGTGTGCTTTCACCAGCCACATTTGTGACCAGTGAAAAGAAAGGAGGTCTTCAATCCTCCTCCTTTTTTCCCCCCCTGAGAGAAGGACGATGGCAAGATCAATAAAAGCATGACTAGAGGCAAGAAAACAAAAACCAGAAAAAAAGAGAAGATAACAAGTAAAGAAGAGAAGGAGGATTTGGTGGCATCCTAAGGAGGGTAGAGTTATACTCACATTAGTTTCACTGAGAATGACGTCTATAATGCTGCCAATTACGATGAGGAAGTCAAAAATATTCCAAGGATCACTAAAGTAACCCTACATAAGGGAGGGGCAGGCAGGATGGGGATTAAAAAGGAATGTTAGACAGACAGAAACAGTTCAGAATTGGCATTAGAATCACTGCCCTGATAATGCTAGGGGCTGTAGAAGAGCAGCTAGGAGCAGGTGTTTCCATATAAGCACACAAGTTGGCACTACTCAAACATGTAATCCCATTGAAAGCAAAGGGATCAAATGTTCTTGTAAGGGCTACCTGTGTGTATGCAAATTGTGCTAGATTAATTCTGACTAATGTGAAGGAGTCCTTCCTTTACTATTTTGTATTTTCTTTTGGTCTTTTTATGTGCTATGTCACTGATTTGTGGGCAGTTCATTAGAGTAGCACTAGCAGGAAACAAATTGTTCCCACAGCTGTATTCTAAAAGGTTGTCTAGAGCCTAAAACAGAGCATTCTTTATATTCTGAGGATAATAACCTCATAATGGCCATTGGTTGCATTGTGCTCAGAGTCAATTAAACGATAAGTGACATAAATCAGCTGTCTTTGGAATATCCTGGAGACAGAGAAGGATTGGGTAGAAAAGAACTTCCTTGATTATGAGGAAGTGGATCTTTACCAATAGTTAACATGACTTTAAGGCCTACTGAATTCAAGTTTCTCCTTTTATATAGACAATAACAGCTGTCATCTTTCATCCATATACTATCGTATATATTTAATTTATTCATTACTGTACCATTAGATCCACTTTAATATTAAAAATGAATTGGTGTAAGATAGGATTTAAACTAAAGATTGATATCATATAAATCATGAGGTGGAGTTTACTCTGTTTTTAAATTAAGAACTTGGGTAAATTTCTAAGTATTTCAGACATTTTTGCAAGACTTGCAAAAATTCTTTTTCACATATTTATATTCTACAATCATCTTTCCACTTTTCCCTTATCCTATTAAATAGTGCATATGCTGTTTTCTGGGTGTTTACTATTTTGTGCTAATCTGATTTTCCTGTTTTCTCCAGCTGTGATCAATTTTCAAAAAAACCAAGCACAAATGGCACAGGAGATGTTGTTCTTAGTACAGGAAACTATAGGTCATGGGTGAAATGTGAGCCTGAATTCCCAGGATTTTTTAAAGAAAAAAAAGGGGGGGGAATGGGAAAACCAGTTAGTTCCAATACTGGCGAAAAACCAGGTTTAGAAATGTTAAGAGGAAAATAAGTTAGACTTCACAGCTAGGCTAGACTCTGAATCAAGATTGGGTAGTTAGATTACAATCTAACTAAACCTCCCTGGATAAAATAAAAAATAAAAATCTTTCTGATTTTTACTCCTCAACAGTTGGAGGAACTGTTAAGAGAGTTTTCTGGGGAGAAAGTAAAAGAGAGGGTGAAATTAGAAAGAAGTAAAATGCATTTTTGAAACATACATAAGGAAAATTTCCAGGCAAAACTTTGAAACATGGGCCAGTTTGGATTCAGCATTTTAATTATGGAGGATTAATTTTCTATTTGTTATCTCATTAAAAAGAACTGAGTGCGTTGGGAATGGAAGAAAGCATCAGTAGAAGATACATCATTCAATATTCTGCCTATAAATTTAGAGGTAAATGTTAACATTAGTGCCGATGGTCTCCAGGATCTCTAGGAACTAGATCAACCTGGAATAAATATGGAATTATCAAGGTCAAGGAAAAAAAATGAAGATTAAAAGGCACAGAAATTTTGAATAATAACACAATACAAACATTCAATGCATACAAGATATTCATGTTCTCTGAACAGATGAAAGTTTTGAAAACTCAACCAAACCTGTTTCATTGAAATCAGAGTGGGTAGCCACATGTTTGAACACTAAACCACAAACAGAATGTATACTTTTAAGACTTTCTAGCATATTTCAAATGATTCTTAAGGGCCAAATTAGATGTAATTTAAAATAAATGTCTTGTTTTATTTTAAAATCAAATATCCATCACAGTGTCAAGAATCCAGATTGAAATTAGAACAGTTAATCATGCTATATAAGTAAAAAGCTCCCATTGTGAATAGTAGATTCAATGGACATATAATTTCATCTAGGACTACAGAGAGATTAAGGTTTAACTACCACTTCCCTCGTGCCTTTGCCTCAATCTGGATTCCCTACACCTTCTCTCAGTTCTAGCTATTTGTAATTAGCAATATGCATGACAGATCTATCTAGTTTATCTCTCAAAGCTATATACCAACTGTAATATTTTACATTCACGAAAAAATAATAAAGCACACCAGAATGTTCATTGTTTCTGGTATGCATTCATTTTGTGGCCCACTAAAATCTCCTGTCAAAAGAGTTTTGAAATATTTTATAATTTTATAAATTGTACCCAGTAAAACACAAAATAATCTACCATGGCTACAATTGTTATTGTGTACATTTTGGTAAGGTTTTCATGACAAATACTAAATTATTTATTACACGCTGTCTTACTTCTGCCCTGAAACAAAACTTGAAATTGATACTTCCACATTGCACCAGTGTAACCAATAAACCAAGGTATTCCTCATAGGAATAAACTTTACTAGCCTTGGACCTGATTGGAATACAGTCTAATTAATTTATTGATACATTGGTTTTCAGGAACTTAAAACACTGCTAGGAAAAATATTTGTGTATTTATCAAGCTATTAATGTTGGATCAGGATTATTATACAGTGATTGTCAAGAAAAAAGTCACTGTTGTTGTACCAAATATAAACTATTTATATTTAGATAAAGGAAGAAGGATTTTTAAAATCGCTTTAGTATGGTGTGAGAGGGTGAGTCTATTCCCACTAATATTTTAAAATTCATGGCCATCCACATTATGCCTTTTAATCTTCTTGAGTTCTTGGCTGTTGGCTAGGGAGATAAGCTTTGTTTGCCTCCAGTCATTATTAGGGTATTATTTTACAAAACAAAGCTTTATAATTAAAAAAGGATAACTAAAAGCTAACCAAATTCAGAATAAAGCATATCTTGTGATTTCAAGGGGATTTGCCAGATTTTCTAGTTTTATCAACTAAGATTACCAAGAGTATTTTGGCTCAGTTATTTAGTGAAGTAAACACGTGAGATTTTAAATGAACCCATTACAGTAAAAGATCTGCTCCATTAAAATATAAGCCTAAAACTCAGGAAAGAATAAGATTTATTTTGCAGAACTTTTTCTATTTTCACAAACCGGCATCTCTTATGCAAGAGATATCTATCACAGAACTACAATATTCTATGTTTATATAGGAATAACCAAACAATAGTTCAGTTTTGTAAAGCTTCCTGTCTTTTAGCTTCAGCCTTTTTTTTTACTATATACAATTAATTGTGTAGTCTGAGAGACATCATTAAACATGAACAAGCTAAAATAATAAAAAAATATTCTAATTTACTTTTGATAGAAAGTAGGAACGTTTAGGAATAGGGGCAGACAAACTTTTAAAGACAAGGGTTGCATAATCATTTTGCCTGGCAGGGTTAAGCGGAGTCAGGATTTTCAAATGAGTTTTCTTTGACTTTGGGGAGGGGTTTTTGTTTTGGTTTCTAATGCTGACTGAGATTTTTTTTTTAGGGCTTACAGTATACTTTATTTTGTTTTAATGTTTTTCACTTCAAAGTATCTAGAAACTATGTTACTTTTAGCAAGTTGAATAGTAGCTTTGAAGAGTCCCCAAAAGGGATTTGAAGACCATATGGAGTCCTGGTGCCCCATGTTGCCAAATCCTGGTATGATCAATCTTGAACTCAGCTCTCCACCTACATTTCCAGAAAGTCTGGATTTTTTAAAAAAATCTAAGTCTTGTTGGGATAATGCATTTATAATCACTATAAATCAAGTACATAACGGCCCTCTATATTTTGCAAAGCTCTTACTATGCTTTACTATCTACTTTAGTCTATTCTTCTATTTCTTTATTATTTTACCCATTGAAAAATGTTCTTTACAGGAAATTTCTTTTTAGGTATGTTTGTTTGATTTTGTGGAATGCAAATTGCTATCAACAGTCACCAAATTCACTGAAAACCAAGTGTCTGAAACTGTTTCCTGGGCCACATGGTTTATCTTTACGTAAGAACTTTAGAAAGGGAACAGCTTATTGAAGCAAGGACTCCTCAGTCTAGGAAGGAGGAGGCATTTTCCCATCAGAAAATTTGTTGTGAGTTTCTTTTTCTCCCAAGAGAAAAAGCTAGAGAGGGTTTAACGAAAAACAAATTGATAGCATTGTTTATTTTTGCAACTGAATGGTTAGAGTGAAACAGTTAATCTCCCACCCAATAAGAGTCCTCTTGCTTTCTTGTCAGAGGTAGAGTTAGGTTATCATTCTGTTTAAAATTCCAGAAGAGTTCCCAGACCTCAAGTGGGAATTTCTCTTATGTTACAGAATGCCTTGAATTTTTTTTAATTCAAGAGACAGGAGGCTAGATATTTTTTTTCTTCACAAGTAATAGTTTGGCTTCACTGTTAAATACAATACTTTTTTTCTAGCAAACCATTTCATAATCAATCAAATATGAAAAAACCTCCATCAAACATATACAGTAGGTGGGTGGTATGGAATCTCATTGGTGCAAGGAAAAAAGCAGAGGGTATTCAGAGTGCACTGGTCAAACCAGCTCTTGGGTTTCCTTGCCTACTGTCAACTTATCCTTCGTATACTCAAGTTTCCTTGGTCTTTCATGCTGAATGGAGAGAATGAAGTAGAGAGAATGCAAATTTCTTCATATTTGTTCTATTTGTTCATGAAGTATTTCATGAACCTGTCCAGATAGCCACAGAAACCCATGAGCCATGTCTACTTGTTGCTTATGTCAGCAAACAACAACATCTGTTAAAAGAAGCTCTTATCTAGCATCCTTCAGCATCCCTTTCTTGGCTAAATAACAAGGAATCCTTCACATCTCTATAGCCCATTTGAAAATCATCAGCATTAATCAATAAGTCTCTCTCTGTGTGTGTTTGGCTGCAGCTCACAGTGCCACAATAAAGCCCTGCTTCCCTACATCCATTTTAGTGGTGTCCACAGGATAGGGTAGGGTCAAATCAGCAGTTGACATAGGTAGACAAGGATGGTGCTTTAATCATGATGCTGCCAACTCCATCTTGTTTTGATCTTTCTTTCACTGATCCCATTGTTCAATTGATCAGCAATCAACTAGTAAGTACAATTAGCAGTTGAAATGACTATTTTCCTTAGGACTATATCCATAGGAACTGAGTTTAAAGTTTTTCTTCATAGTTTTTCTCTCCTACGATGAGTAAGTGAAAACTTCTCTCTTTTAGGCATCAGGATGACGGGGAGAGTGAACAGGTTGTAGAATCTGGTTGACCACAAAACACTGGACAAAGATGAGCCTTGGCATGATCCAGCCAGGATTCTTATATTCTTGAAGCTGATCTTTTTCAATCAAACTATTCTTCCCATTTTTGATAGCCACATGCAGACTAATGTAATCAAAAGTCTGAGATACTTGTCAGTGAATTTCCTTATTCTAGAAAAATAGTTTTAAATAGTCCTAAAAATACATTCTGTTTTTTTGTTGATATTCTGCAGTGTTAACCGTTAAATTTATTTTTTTTATTTCATTTTACTTCATTTGCATTTTATTTAATATTTAATGTTTTAATTTTGGAATGTTAAGCACCCCAACTAAAAATATTTAAATTTGGTACATTTTTGTTATTCCTTAAATAAGTTAGCTGAACAGCTGTATCCTATGCAATTCATGTTTATGTCAGGAAAAAAATAATTGGAAGCAATAGTTGTATATGTGGTAACTGGCAACTATGAAGCAGCAAAATATGGCTTCAACCCGGGTTCAGAATTGAAGCGAACCTGGAGCTTTCAATGGGTGCGTTACTTGGAACGCTGACAGTAACTGGATTTCATTCTAGCCATGTATATCTTGGGTTCCACTTATTAATAAAAATGTAAAGGTGGAGCCTTCCTATCATTTTTAATCTTTCTAACCCAGGTCTGAATTAATAGGGAGAGTGCTGATCACTTAATACAACACAAATATCCCTCTGTTCTTGGTCTGCAATGTTTTGGAAACTTCCATTTTTATTCAATGAATTCTGTTACTTTATAGAAATATATTTGATTAATGGTGCAAAAGTTTTGTCATAAATCCTTGACATACTTGTGTATCATTTATGCGCTAGTTGGACCTTATGGTACTGGCTAATTCCCTTCTGTGTTGCGTTGGCTTTGAACACCCATTTGTCTTCTTTCCTGTGGGTGTTTTGACAAGTTTGTTTGTGTCATTATTGTGAAGAGATTCAGTTATGCAGCCTTTCCCCCCCGCACCGCCCTTTTTTTGGCTCAGTGATATTTTCTTGATGTCTTTCAGTGAGCAGGGTTCTGTTACCTCCTTCTTTGAACAATATAGGAAAGCTTTTAGGGTGGAGTGCCTTTCTCGGATCTCTCTGACCATCTGATCTGTGGCACCTCGTTTTCTCCTACCTGCTCTGCCATAACAGCTTATGATAAAAATTTCCTTTGAAGCCTGTAGTCTTGGCTCATTGCCTGACTGGGGAACATGTTCTGACACCTCCACATTTTATTTTTCTGCTCACCAAAATCAGTAACACTATGCATCTTGACAGGTGTAGAGCAGATTCTAGGATTTTGTATATTGTGTAGTATTTTGAGTATCCAACCATGATTTCTGTCATACATCTGCAAATTCAGTTTGATCCTCTTTTCTTCTGACATACAAGCCTAAAACTTAACCTGTTGTATATTCTACACTGGGCTTCTTTCCATGTCAAAATGTATGGTATAGGGGATTGCATTTATGGCTTTGCTTGGGAACCTAATTTGCACTGGTGGATGTGTTGATTGTTTCTTCTCAATATTGCATCACTGCATGATGTATCTCATCATCTCAAAAAGAATAGTTCTTCTTTGCTATGGTGGCACAGTGGTTAGAATGCAATATTGCAGGCTAATTCTGCTGACTGCCGATTGCCAGCACTTCGGCAGTTTGAGTCTCACTCGCTCAAGGTTGACTCAGCCTCCCATCCTTCCGAGGTTGGTAAAATGTTGTTGCGGGCAATAAGCTGACTTTGCAAACCACTTAGAGAGGCCAATTTTTTCTGTGTTTTCTTTTGTACAATCTCATCACTGCCTTATATTCATCTCATATTATCTGTGCACAGTACCTGAGGCTTTTCTCCTAAGTCACATTTCTTTGAATTTCTTGGGTTTTCTTGTTTGGTCAGTAAATCTTGAATAGTCATCTATAGAAGACAACAAATATATAATTCTCCACCTAGTATATTTGTACTGACCCACAAATATTGCTGTGAATAAACACTGGGAGTTCCTTTGTTTCTTTGTCTCTTTTGGGGGGAAAAAGATCCTGTATCTTGTCCTGATCCAATAGCAGGGTTGTTATGACTGCTTTATATGTGGTCATATTTTCAAGCATTTTATTAAAGGATATATATGCACAACTAATTCATCATTGGGTTATATAGTTTTGAATTCTTTTAAACCCTACTTTATATCCAGAGTCATATGCTTCATTGACAGGAGGTCAGACTGATTTGAGATATAGTGGTCATCTTGTATAGTTAAATTTATGTCCTTTTTGTTTCCTGTGCATGATAATCTCTTTAGGCTTCTTCCTCCTCTCAGAACGTCCCCTTTTCCATATATTAGATCAGTGTTTGTCAACCTTGGCTACTGGGCCAAACAGTATGGACTTCAACTCCCAGAATTCCCCACCCAGTTGAAGTCTACACCACCTAAAGCAGCCAAGGTTGAGAAATACCATGATGAACAATTGATATGTAGCCATCCTGTGTGATGAAGAAAGACAAGAGTAATCTCTCCTCCTCCTGAATTTTATTAGTTTGCACTCTGTCCTTTGGCTTTCTTTCACTGTTGTGGATTGATTCCATTCTCTTTGGAATATACGTACGCTGGTGATTTTGGTTTGTCTTTCTTGGGGTGCTTGGCATACAGATGAGCCAGAGTGCTGTTTGTCTGAACTTAGCTTTATGATTCTTCAGAGATACTTGATCTCTTTCAGAATTACAGAATTCAAAGTTAATTATTATAAAGATCTGCTCCACATCTTTCATTTCTAAGAAAGAAATGACCATTTCATAGATTAAGAATTTAGGAGTAAAGCAATTAGCATTTCACCTTGGATTCTCAGGTCTTGCCTCTCAAATTGCTTGGCCACTTCAAGCATGTCATTCACATGCAAATGCAGGTTTTCATCTCTTAGACTCTTGTTACAGTACAGAAATTCCTCAAAAGATGTCCTTTTGAAATGGTGAATTTTTTATCATAAAGGTCAGAAAGATTCCTCAATACCCTCAACTAGTTCTAAATGACATTGAAAGTAGAACCACTCATTGTTAACCATATCATTTGTGAGGCATCCTATGTTCTCTTAACCCTTTTTTCTATCCGTGAGTCTTTACTCTTCTAGCATGTATGCAAACCCTTGGTCATTTTGACCAGAGAAGTCTGGTCCCTTCAGACTTTTATACAGTCGGTCTCAGGAAGAAATTTGCTGCTTTCCTTCCTAGTTTGTAGGTGAACAGAATGGATAAAAAATTCTTTGTCTTTTACAGAAATTTTTACTTTTTCTGTGCAGGTCTTATGTAATTCTATTTGGAGAAAGCTCTTTATGTTCTGAAAAATGAGATTCACTTAGTGTAAAGACTATTGAAGTAGGTTGTCCAGCTACAACTAGAATAAGAGTTGTTTACATGAAATACAGAACCTAAGCTGACCAGCTTCGCACCTGACTAACTACATCCTACCAGAGGAGAGTCAAGTGGAGATACTCCATGTGTGAATAACTAGGGAACAAAGGTGGAAAAGAAAATCCTGAGATGAGCAACTTCCTGAAGAAAGAGCAAACAGAATAACAAATAAAGATAGAAATCCTAATTCTATCCATACCTCACCACCCCTTATGGTCAGTAAATTATGAGGTACGAGAAAGAGTGCACTTGAAGTCATATTGTCAAGAGAAATAAGCATTATTGCTAGATGAAGCAGATTTGAATCCCTTGGATCCTGGTTAAAAAACAGCATGCAATCACTTCTTTACAATCATTTCGCACATTCTGACTCATCAGCCTAAATCAAATACATGAGTTCTATGGAATATTACTAAGTATCAACAGCAACCGCTATCAAGCAAAGATAATGCATGCTTTATTAAAGCCACAAGACAATTTATCCATGGCAATAGATATGAAATTAGCATTGCCAAATGGAAAAAAAGGAGAAAAAAAATCTTCAAAGCTAAAGCTACCTGGGGGATCATAGCAGATTGCTAGAAAAGCACAGTTTATACACAATATTTATTAGTTTCCATCTTAGAGGTTTTTTTTTTAAAGGCAACTACTGCAATTTGATTACCTTATGCTGTTCTGAAGGGATGACTCGGGAAATGAAAAATGCTCTACAATATTTAATTCACTATTTAGTAAAGAAAAAACACAACTCCCATCTTTGAAATCTGTCTCAAAGCATATTTTTCCTTTCTCCGAAAGGTGGTTCCATCCCCCCTCCAGGAAAAAAATCAGCCCAATTTTTTTCACCATGGTATAGAACTACAATTCTACCTGGAACAATTTATTTATTCCTATCCAGTTCTGTAGTTCTGATATTACTTTTCTTGAGTTCCTTAAGTATTGTAAACATATTATAATAAAACAAGAGTACTAGTATGGCTGATTATATTGATGAAGCCTCAGCCCAAATTTCTGTATAACTTTAATCAACAATTACTTGAAAATGTTATTTGGGAAAATATAGGTTCAATTCTAAGAGCATTAGTACCATGAGGACAACAGATGATGGGAAGGAGTCTTTATTCACCATCAAACAGAAGGTACCACTACATCTGGTAGTCTGGTATTCTTCACTAATGAAAATAATTTTAGAAATGGAGGGGAGACAAAGGGAGGGTTATTTTTAAACATTTTTATTAGTGACTTAGATGGTGAGATAGGGAAATGGTTAGTACATTTGTTGATATCACAAGATGCATTTAATTAATTTATAATTTCAACTCTGATAGTCTCTTCTACTTTTAAGGTAGCGTGGATAGAATGTAAAGGTAAAGGTTCCCCTCGCACATATGTGCTAGTCGTTTCTGGCTCTAGGGGGCGGTGCTCATCTCCATTTCAAAGCCGAAGAGCCAGTGCTGTCCAAAAACATCTCCGTGGTCATGTGGCTGGCATGACTAAATGCCACAGATGCACAGAATGCTGTTACCTTTCCACCAAAGGTGGTCCCTATTTTTCTACTTGCATTTTTTACGTGCTTTCAAACTGCTAGGTTGGCAGAAGCGGGGACAAGTAACGGGAGCTCACTCCGTTACGTGGCACTAGGGATTCAAACTGCTGAACTGGTGACCCAAAGGGCATGGATTATGGCAAAGAAAGCCTCCTTTCTGGGCCCCTTTAACTGATGGGTCTCAGAGCAGGCTGACCCCACTGCAAAGAACTGTCAGTTACTCGAGAAGGCATGGGGTCCTTCAAATATCTAGATTTTATGTCATTGTAGGGATTTACAGTATCTTGAATTGTATTGTGTGAGGCTCACACAACAGGCACAGGGGCACTGTATTCTGGACCAGTTGTAGCTTCTTGGTGACTTCCAAGGACAGATAAACATCACATAGTAGTAGCCCAAACATGAGGCATGGATGACTATGAGGAGGGCCTCTTGGCCTAGGTCACAGTTCAACCTGAGCCTATGCAACGACCTTCCCTTACCACAGCTGCCACTTGCTCCTCAGGCAGAAGCTGAGCATCCAGAAAGACCTACAAGTTGCACCCAGATCTGTAGCACAGGGGTTCTTAAACATTATAGGGCTGTGAACCCCCAAAATCAATGCATCAGCGTCTAATGTTGTATACATATCTGGATTGCTGTTAGATCATGTTTCTGCTCTGCCTACACAGGTGAACAGAAAGCTTTTCCTGACAGAGCAGGAGTGAGTTCTCATAGTAATCTAGCTGTGAATATACAAGCCACTTGGCTTATACTGGGAAGTATATATACTTACTTATACTTGTTTTCTGAGGTTCTCGTGGGTATTTGTATGTGGATCTTTGGTTATTCGGGTTTTCCCGCGTAAGATTGGAAGTATCTAGGCAACGTTTCGATGAAGTCTCATTCATCATCTTCAGGCTTCTGTCTTCAGCTCTGTGCTTCTCAGAGTGATGTGAGCTTGCAGCTGCTTCTTCCTTTTAACTGCTAGTGGGGGTGTGACTTGATTGGTTGGGGGCTTGGCTGTGTTCTGATTGGGTGGGGGTGTGTTCTCATTGGTTGGGGTTTGGCTGTGTTCTGATTGGTTGGGAGGTTGGCCATGTTCTGATTGGCTGGAGGTGTGTTCTGTTCAGGTGGGGGCTTGGTTGTGCTCAGGTTGGTCTTAGTTACTGGGGGATTTGAGCTGGTGAGCTGTGATCTTGCTGTTTGGCTTCGAGTTTGTGGTCGTGCTGCATCTTCATGGTGGGGGTCAGTTCGCTTCATGTATGGCTCAGGGGGTTGAAGTGGGTAGTGATGCAGCTGCAGTGCGGCTTCTGGTCTGTGGTCGTGTCTCATCTTCTGTGTGGGTGTGAGTCTGCTTTTTACGTGGAAGTGTGGTGGTGGCATCTTGTGTGGCCCTCGTGGGTGTGGGTCTGGTGTCATTCATCATGTTAGGTACTGTCTGTTCATGAGGGCGGGTTTCCAAATGGCTGGTAAGCGGGAGGTGTCATCTCTTTTATTCATGCTGTGTGGGCGTTTTTCTATCTCTATGGCTTCTCTGATTATTCTGTTGTTGAAGTGTTCGGTTTTGGCGATAGTTCTGGTATTTTTAAAGTCAATCTCATGTCCTGTGTATAAGTACTTATACTTATTTATACTTACATTGGGAAGCTGGAGTACTCTCAGAACTCACTCAAGGTTTTGTTCTCCTCTTTGATACATTTGTAGCAAAGTGAGAGCAAGTTCTGATAAAGGTCCAGCTTTGGATATACAAATCTCGTGAAAATGAACAGAAAAATACATCTATCCTTGTACAAATTGTTATTGGGATTTTGCAAATCCTATGAAAGAGGTCCATTGGAATTCATGGAATATATCTTTTTCTAGTTCTTGTTCCTATTGCTGGCTGTGCCTGCATGTAAAACTGGGGAAAGATGTGACTGTTCTGAGGGCTTGACAAAAGGTCCTTCATGTGTTTCCTGAAGAATCTATGGTGTGTCCTAGTGTGCCATCTGGTTTTTTGTAGATTAGTACATCTAGGAATGGTAGTTGTTTGTTAGTTTCCGTTTCCATGGTGAACTTGATTTTGGGGTGTGTGCTGTTTAGGTGTGTTAGGAAATTGTTTAGGTTTAGAAAACCATATATTAGAAGAAAACACACCATATAGCAGAAGAAAACACACTCCAACCACTACCTCAACGCCCAATCTCACCACCACCCAGCACAGATAAACTCCGTGGCCAAAACACTAATCGCCAGAACCAAACACCTGGCAGACAAGACACACATAAAGACTGAACTATGCACCCTGACTAAAGCCAACGGCTTCCACAAAAGCAAAATCACCGGTTTGATCCACAAAAACACACTGAGACATAATGGAGACCTAGAAGATGAACAGACCTATGGAACAGCTGTCCTGCCCTACATAAGAGGCACTACAGACAAAATCAGTAAGATACTACACAGACACCACATCAAGACTGCCTTCAAAACAGACAGAAAAATAGCCGCCATCCTTAGAAACCCCAAAGATAAAATTGACCTGGAAAACCAAGGCATATATGAAGTCCCCTGTGTACCATGCCCTGCCATATACATTGGACAGACCAACAGAAAAATAAGTACCCGCCTGGATGAACATAAAAATGCAGTATAAAAGCTGGAACACACTTCCTCACTAGTCCAACACATGAAAGCCACAGGTCATAGCATCAACTTCAATGGCACCAAAACCCTAGCCACTATAGAAAACCCCAGCCACAGAATTATCAGAGAAGCCATAGAGATTGAAAAAAGACCTGAAAGCATGAATAGAAGAGATGATTCTACCAGACTGTCAATTATTTGGAAGCCTGCACTCACAAACAAAAAAATCTCCACACTACAAGCCAGGCAAACACCTGGGCACAAACAGATCCCCCCTGATACCTCCAGCTCAAACACACCCCAACCAGGCACCCAGATGAAACCTAGCTTCCTAACAAATGATAGCCGTCCATTTACTCGGAGCCAAGCTGCACTAAAAGCCTCCAATACAGGAACAAAATGTTGCCAGCCAATCAAGACAAAAAAAAGCCACAAAACAGAAGATATTAGAAATACCAATCAAGCAGAACACAGCAAACTCCAAGACCAATAAACACAGACCAAGACTCCCAACCAATCAGGATGAAGAAAAAAACCATTCTGGCACAGCAGTAGGCTAGCCCCAAATTTAAAACTGAAACAGCTGTAAAAGTCTGACTCACAGACGAACACAATACAGAAGCCTGATGATGGCAGATGAGATTCTGCCGAAACGTTGCTACAACTTTAAAAGCACAACTATAATGACGTGGGAAAATACCCGAACAAAGCTGAATACCATGTATGTATGTATGTATGTATGTATGTATGTATGTATATATGTATATGTATATGTATATGTATATGTGTGTGTGTGTGTATTATATATAATATATAATTGTTTATATATGATTTCTGTTTTGTTTACTTCTTTTTATGACATTTAATTTAGTTTTTTCACTTTCTCTGTGTAATGACCTATTTTCAGGGTCTCAGCTGGATATTTTATAGCAGTGATAATGAGCTCAAATAAATATAAATAATGCCTTTTAAACTGACCATTAGAATGAACAAAGCAATTAATAAATGTTATTTTCTATATTCTAAAAGAAGCGCATTATAAAAGAGTGGGTACCTTTGTTTTCATAGCCATGAAGTTTTTTGTGCTGGAATCTTCTAAGGGTGAGATTTTGGTAGGCTTCAACACTGTCACTGTGCATCTATGAAAGAATCCTGCTGTTTACCTTCATTTTCTGCTTTGCTAACCTTGTGGGCAATGCAGAATAATGAGACTGTCATGGGAAGCAGGATTGGTTATGTGGATGCAGATTATCAAAGAGTGAGAAAAAGGAAAGAAACCTATCCTGCTTCACGGTCTCTCTGCATCACAGATATGGGTGAATGGCAAGCTAAACTTACCGGAGATCAGTTTGACTCACTACTATAGAACCGAACAACGAACAGAATAGAAATAGAATAGAAATAGAGTAGACCCAAATGCTGCATTAGAAAGTGCCTTGGGATCCAAAAATTAAAGCCTGATGAAAGCAGATGATTGGCTTCAAATAGTACTTCTGTGATTCTCAAGTATGGATTTGCCCTACACGTTGGAAGAATCTATTGCCCTACACGTTGGAAGAATCTATTGTAAACTTTACTTCAAATATTATATATACTGTATAAAGAAGTTAATGATGCTTATAATGCTGAATCTGTCATCTGTGTGCGCTTTCTGGATCTGAATTTCTGCTGCAAATTTTAACAAGATGTAACTCTCTTAAAACTCTCTGAGGACCACCTACCCTTGTGAGATAGTTGTAGACGTGAGGATACAGTCACTTTTCATGCTTTCCTTTTTGAAAGTGACCTCAGTAAAATATTACTATTTGTAGACAGTTGAATAGTTTGGACTAAAGAAGCCAATTTTTAAATTGGATTTTGAAAAAACAGGTAGTGAAAACACTCCATGAGCTCAAAAAACAAACCATTGTAGGCAGTGCTGAACTTGTCCTGGTAGATGCTGAACCTTCTTCTTTTCTCAATGATCCACTGAGTCCAATGGATGCTTCCTCAGCAGGAATTTAGCTTCCTCTAGTTTATTTACAAGGAACGTATTTCAGTACTGTTGCCTATCAGAGACTTGTAAAATAGCTGGAACTGTAGATGTGATACCCTGTGATGCCCTTTGATCTGCAATGATACAGTTGGAGATGCCGTGGTTTTATGCTATGGTCTGATCCAACTGACACCTTTAATACCCGGTAAGCAAACTAAACTTCTAAACAGAGAGAATAGGATATGGCATGTAGACACACTATCTATTCATTAACAATGGCAGTGTTGTTTTCAAATATTCAGAACTGCTAGCCTTTCTCTGAATGTATAGTATACTGAATGAAAAAGATCACAATTATATTTGCATGTCAGAATGGTTTTAATATAAGTTGGAATTAGTAGGTAATTCCTAAGGTATTTTTAGTATATGGGCAAGAATTTTTAACTTTCAATTATCTAATTATGGCAATAATAGAATAATATTCTTTGCTTCTTTCTTATTTCCATAATTATACTGCTAATTAAAAGAGAATGAGGTTTTAGGCTACCTGAGAGTAAGGTAGGAGCGTGTGTTTGTGTGTGTGTGTGTGTGAGAGAGAGAGAGAGAGAGAAAGAATCCTCAGCTCAATTCTGTTTTTCAAAATACATTTCTGGGCTCAGAATTCTTTAATTCAAATTGTGTATTTCAGGAAAGAGGTGCAAATCTTCTAATTAAACATAAGATGGATCTTACATGCCTGAAACTTGCTTGCCCTTTTTTTTGGTTACCATTTCTATTGTGGGAAGTGGGAGAAGAGTTTAATTTTTTCAATCCTCTCTTGACCTTTCAAAAGCTAAATTCTCTTCTTGAAATGGAAGCTTCATGTGGTGACAATGGGAGTTCTTGTTTAATAAAATCACAGATAAAAATTCATTTATTGGAATGGTAAGCACCCAATAAACTATAACCAAATGGGAAGGAATTGCAGTAGTCATTAACTTACAACCGTTCATTTAGTGACCATTCAAAAGTTACGGCAGTGAAAAAAGGGACTTGCTTGTTTTTCACAATTATTACCATTGCAGCATCTCCATGGTCACATTATTAAAATTTGGATGCCTGGCAACTGGCTCATCATATTTATGACATTTGCAGTGTCCTAAGGTCATGTGGTCAGCTTTTGCAACCTTCTGACAAGCAAAGTCAATGGGGAAGCCAGATTCACATTATAGCCATGTTACTAACTTAACCTCTGCAGTGATTCACTTAACAACTGTTGGAAGAAAGATCACAAACTGGGGCAAAACTCACTACACAAATGTCTCACTTCACAACAGAAATGTTGGGCTCAACTGTGGTTGTAAGTCGAGGACTACCTGTATAGTGTTTTCCTATATATAATGGTATTGATACCTAGTTTGGCAAGGAATAACTAAATCTGGGTAGCCCTCGACTTAATAACAATTCATTTAGTGACCGTTCAAAGTTACAACAACACTGGAAAAAGTGACTTATGACCAGGTTTCAAACTTACAACTGTTGCAGCATCCCCATGGTTACGTGATCAAAATTTGGATGCTTCGCAACTGGTTTATGACGATCACACTCTCCCAGACTCATGGGGAAGCCAGATTCACTTTATATCTGTGTTACTAACTTGATAACTGCAGTGATTCACTTAATAACTGTGGCAAGATAGGGCATAAAATGGGGCAAAATTCACTTAACAACTGTGTCAGCTAACAACAGAAAATTTGGGCTCAACTGTGGTTGCAAATCAACAACTACCTGTAGTGATTTTCAACTATTTAGAACTTACCTATATAATGCAACAAAACCACTTGAGTGTGGGCAGATCTATTATTGCCAACTGCTGGTTAAATTGAAGAATATAGAATAATAGAATTGAAAGGGATCTTGGAGGTCTTCTAGTCCAACTCCCTGAGTATCTCATCCACAGCAACACAAATGATGTTATTTGCATCAATTTATGTCACCTGTGTAATGGAATTGGTAATGGCATCTTTATACAAATGAGTAAAATTATTTTTATTTATTTATTGAATTTGTACACCACCTAGTGCATCTACATTCCTGGCAGCTTACATCAACAAAAATGTATAGTATAATGAAAATCCACAGTAATAATCTGCTCACTAACCCACAAACAATATAGTATGATATATAATATTCATAGAAATCAAACCAAGTAAGTACCAATCACAATTTACACAATATCAAAATATATTGCTGGCAAACAATCAAATCCCTCTAGAAAACTATTGCTGGAGGG
This sequence comes from Notechis scutatus, assembly GCF_049901735.1. Classification (NCBI taxonomy): domain Eukaryota; kingdom Metazoa; phylum Chordata; class Lepidosauria; order Squamata; family Elapidae; genus Notechis; species Notechis scutatus. Next base: position 67,579,899 of record NC_142014.1, on the reverse strand, counting down.
CCTACTCAAGTTTCTAGAACTGCAGTTGTTTCGGCCTCAACTCTTCCCTTCCCTCACAAAACTGGAGAGCCAACACTATCTTTTCTAGAAGATGAGTCTGTATAGACCTTTTATAGGTCAACAGTAGTATTTTGAATTGCACTTGGAAAACTGTTGGTAACTCATACACATCTTGCAAAATAAGTGTAATATGACCATGGCAATGAGCAACAGTCAGCAAGAAATTTACCCTTTTCATAGTTACCACTGATATTTATATTGAGCCATCCACCATAAAATCTTCAAGTTCTAGTTCATGTTAAGTCACAATTCAGATGATGTACTTAGAATATTTGTTGATCTAATGTGCATCACTTTACTCTTACTGCCATTGGACAAAATTGCTAAAAAGAGCAGCTTTGCTTTGTAGAAAATACTGAACAGACCTAAGGATATAAGATCAAACCTAAGAATATAAGAATGGATTTCCTAGATGAAGCCAAGGTCCAGCATTTTTGTTTCATTGTGGCCAAACAGGTAGCCCTTTGCTAGTGGTAGGATTCAATTTGTTTTACCACCGGTTCAGTGGGCGTGGCTTGGTGGGCGTACTTTGCCTAACGCTGATGCGTAGCTTTCCCCACACCAGCTGAGGCCTGCAGCACCAATCAGCTGAGAGAATAAAGAAGAGAAAAGCACAGGGGTGGGTGGGAGGGCCGATCCTGCACTTTTCTCTTCTTTTTCCTCTCAGCTGATTGTCTGAGTATTTTTTCCCTCCTCTCAGCTGATTGTAGGCTTTTTTTTATTACTGGTTAGGCTGAACCGGGCCGAACCAGCAGCATACCACCCTCTGCTCTTTGCGTTTCTAAGCAGATGGAGACAGTATCCCATTCCTGTCACCGTTTCCTGCAAGTGATATCTGGAGACATCCTGGCTCCAACTTTGAGCAAATTGCCCTTGCGGAACTTGCTCTCCATCCATTTATCAAGTCCACTTTTAAAGCCATCCAAGTTAGTAGCTGTCACAATGTCTTCTCACAAGAATTCCATAGGTTACTTGTATGCTGTGTGAAGAAATGCTTTCCTTCATTCTAAATCTCTGCAGCTAGTTTCATGGACTGAGATTTCTCCGAGTGTTTTCAGAAAGGAAGATAAATTCTTTCTTTCCTGTTCTCCATGTCATCCACAATTTTGTACATTTTAATCGTGTCTCTCTTCAGTTACCATTTTTCCATATTAGACTGTTCCAAATGTTCTGATTTTGCTTGAAGGTTAGGTTTTCAAACTTCCGGATAATTCTGCTTGTCTTTTGCTGCACTTTTCCCAATTGTATTGTATTTTTTAAATGATGAACAGAGCTGCACATAGTATTCTAGATATGAATATACTATACCCTGGTATATGGATGTTACAATGGGAGTTTAATTTTCAATAGTTTTTATATTTAAACTGAATTCTGTCTTTTCCAAAACTGCTGAAAACTGCCTACCAGCATCCATCGGTATTCATCTGGCTAGTGTCCTGTCAGTGTGTGAGAAAGTTCAGGTCTGTTTGGAAACTGAAGCAGTATTTGTTGTGTGAGCAAGAAGGAGACAGCAAAGAGCCTGGGCGTGACTTAGGTCAACTGTTCTGTACTAAAGCTGCTTGGTGCTGTAAAGAAAAACTGAAACTGGAACTCCTCTCCTCTGCCTGTGTTTTGCATTGGGAACATATTTTTTTTCATGTGGGGAGGGAGAGTAGAACTCCTTATCATCAGAGCGTGTTAATAATAATACACGAAATACTAATGCTCTGATGGTCATTTTGAAAAATCCTTTCTTAGTGAGCCCCTAGAAGCCAAGAGGAACATACGTGCCAAATTTCATTATATGTAGTCCTTGTTTAGCAACTGCCTCATTTAGTGACTGCTTGCAGTTATTATGGCAGAGATGAAAAAGGAATTTTGTGACCAGTCCCCACATTTATAACCATTGCAGGTCTATAAAGTAAGGAAAGCTGGAGAAAGATAATAAGTCATAAGTCATAATTTCAGTTCGTGATCACTTCACTTAATGACCTGGTTGCTGGTCCAAGTTGTGGTCACTAAATGAGGACCACTTGTGCTACCATTATTAGAAGACCACCATTTAAACTGGGTGAATTTATAAACTCTTTTTATAATAGCCTTCTGCCTCAAAGTCTATCTCATTATGAATTAAAAGCAATGAAAGATATACAGGGTGTATCAATAGTCAGGTTCCCAAGACAATCAGAATATTACTTTTTTTCCAGAGGAAAATGTTATAATATTTATCATGTGTTAAATGACTATGGAAGTGTTTACAAGAAAATGGCAACCAATTCAAACATTTAATGTGATGAATATAACCAATTGCCCATGGGGCCTGACTTTTTTTGGTACATCCTGTATATTAGGGGCTGCTTTTCAATCTTTTGGGCTCATAGATGCATGTGGACTATGGGGCATTACTGTGGCTGCAATTCACAAAACGATTTCCACAGTGTTTTTTAAGGCTAGGTACTGGTTCCAGATGAATATGTACTTCTAGGAGTTTTGTGATGAAATTGTTGGAAGGAACATTTCTCTCCTACTCAGCTATTCTATATTGCTTTGTTTCCTCTGTGTTCTGGAGGATTACAGGGAATAGACAAAGCAAGACCATTTTCCTTACTGACTCAGTTGCAGCTTCCAATTGGGGGCATTTGGGGGACAAATTTAGAAATGTAGGGCGGGGGCACTTCATCTCTGCTGGGCTTTGAGTAAATGCTCCTAGCATTGTACAAAGCCAAAGTGACCCTGGAGGCTAAGGTGCTGTACCAATTTACCTTCTCAATGCCTTATTACTAATGGCTAAGTGGAGGATATTATTGCTTTTTCTTCAGGCACCCAACTCCACTGGACACTACTGTCGGGCAAGCAGGGTAATTCCTTCCGCCCCCAGCCTTCTCTGGTGCAGCCTGGACACCCAGCATTGCTGAATAAATAGAAAACCCCGTTTCCCTTTCCCTTTCCAACTTCATCAGTAAGCTTAATACTTGATGCAAACTTTCTCCTTGCTTCCTGCCTTTTCTTTGTGGAAGAAGCTGCCACTTTTTCCTTCTCCATCATCCCAACACAGCTGTTACTTTTTATCTTTTTATTTCAACCCTCTTTTTTGAATCGTACAAGCCTTCTTGTTCCAAATTCCTAACTCTTGTCTCTTTGGTGCTCAGCTTACACCACAACAGGTTTTTTTTTAACTTTGCTTTTCAAAAGGAGTTGAATAGAGTGTGTTCAAGAGAGCATTTTTCAGCACCAGGAGCAAATATCCTAGTTATGCCCTCAAATTAGTAGTTACAAGTTGGAGCTGAGGCAATTCTCATGTTCCTATAGGTGTCCATTGGGGTGCATGACATTTTACAGCTGATATATTCTGACGAATCAGAGAAATGCTGTATTTTTTAAAAGGCATGATTCTGCCTGTATACTCAATTTAAAAATGGAAGGCTATTCCAAGCACAGAATGAGATTCCAGTCCGGACAGCAACTGCTGAAGACCATTTCCTTTAGATTGTGGAGGAGTATAGGAGATAAAGCTGACTTTATTACCTTTTTTAACTCCTCCAGTCTGCTTTTTGACCCCCTAGATGCACAGAGAGAAACTTTGATCGACAACATACCTTGGGTTTGAAGGCGATTAACTTCAGAACCATCTCAACGGTGAAAAGGCCAGTGAACAGCATGTTGAGGATGTTCATTGCTTGTTTGAAGAGGATACTTTGACCATAGTGCTGAAAACAAATCCCCAAGAACTAATTATTCCAATTTGCACTGTGAAAAGTGGATTGTTTTCTCCTTTTATCAGTTCTCTTTCCCATCTTCTGTTCCACTTCTAATTCCTTCTGATTTCTTTATAATTTAATGAATTAAGCATTAAAAATCTATTTCATTTCAAAAACAGCTGTGATATGGAGAACACGTTTTTTTTAACACAATATCATGGGCTATCCAGTTGAAATATGATAATGTGATTTTATCCTATATCTAAATAATCAAAAAAGAAAGGCCATGTCCTCAGAGTGTTTGACTTGTGATTTGGCCACTTAGCACCTGTTCAGAATTATGGCAGACCCACCAAAATGGGACTTTCAACCCAGGTCTGTGGTTGCAACAGTTTAGACGTCCTTCACAGTCATGTGTCCAAACTTTGGGCACTCGGCAATATGGCCACATTTATGGCCATTTGCAGTGTGCTGTGGTCACATGACTGCATTATATGATGGTTTTTCTTCCGTGTTTTAGCAAAATGCATACATAGCAAACTATTAGTTTGCTTATTAAGAGCTATAGCATTCACTTTACGACCACCTGGATTGTTTAACGAATGCAACAAAAACATAAAAACAAGTTGGGTTATGTGACCAATCCATTTTATGAGTATCACGACGTATGACTGTAATGAACAGGCTCCATTACAGTCATATATAGAGGCGTATCTGTGTTATACTTGTGACCCATCCTCAAAGTTATGACTGCTGCTTCCCCCATCACATGATTACTTTTCAGGCTTTTGGCAACCAGCTTGCATTTACCATTGGTTGCAACATTCTGTGGTCATGTTACTGCAATTTGTAATTTTTTTTTTTGCTATTTTCTGGCTGAAAAATGGCAAAAAATAGCTACTGGATATGCTGGATTCATTTAACAACAAGATTTTCTTAATGACACCATGATTACAACATAATGACTCACTTTACAATTATTGTAAAAAACTTATGTGTGTGTATGTGTGTGTGTGTATGTATGCACAATTTAAATTAAAAAATAATTTAACATTTTTATTGTTTCTGTATTTTGTACTTAGGAAATACACTTGCTTTAAAAAAGGGATGCAGTTGATACAATTTAATCTGCTTTTGCTGAATGGGACAAATTAATATTTTCAGATAATTTTAGCTCTCTCACAAAATTCTTCTTGGTTTTAATAATGTACTTCTTTTCCCTTGATAATGAAAGAAACCACAGGAACTGTGCAATTTCTAGATCATGAATATTGTAGAGAATTCAATATTAACTATGATATTGTAAGACTTTCTTGGGCTGTATCCTGCATTGAATTCTATTCCAAAAAAGTGTCTCAGAATGCATGGGATAAAGACATTGGACTTGTCATTCCAGTGTTTAAAGCAAGCAATGCCATTTCCTGAGATAATATGGCAGCCGCAGTAGTTAGCCAGGTGAAGATACATCTGTTTTAAAGATTTATTTGAAGTATCTTTGCCAAATTATTTCTGAAGCTTTGCACAGCCTAGTATTTTCTAACTTCCCACCTACCTGCATGGCCAGGCAGATGGTGTTCAGCAAGATGAGGACGAACATCAGGTATTCAAAATAGGTGGAGTTCACCACATACCATACTTTATATTGGTACTGGTTTTTGGGGATATATCTTCGCAGGGGACGGGCTTTCAGGGCATATTCTACACATTGACGCTATTAAGAGAAAGCAGCAGGTTAGAAAAATAAATTCTACAAGTATATGATTGTTTAGCTTGGTCAGAAATATTTATTATAAACATTCTAGCTTTAGGACAGGGGTCTTCAAACTTGACAGCTTTAAGACTTGTGGACTTCAACCCCCAAAATTCCTCCTTCAGTGATGTTAGCTCGAGAATTCTGGGAGTTGAAGTCCACAAGCCTTAAACTTGCCAAGTTTGAAGACCCTTGCTTTAGGAGAAATCATTTTCTAATGGTAAGTCTTGGGGTGCCTTAATGACCAGCACATTGTTTTGGGCCCAAAATTTTGTGTAGTATAGACCATTTTGTGAGAAACAGCTGGTCAGAGCAATTGTACCTCAGGAAAGTTCATGTAATTTTGAGAATTCCATCTAGTATGATCTATGATGACTAGAAATTCTAGAAGTTGCAGTCTTAAAATCTTATGAAATCTAATAACCTTTAATATTGCAATATTGCAATTATTTACTTTGAATAAACCACGGTTCTCAGCGGTACTGGTCTGTTAATATTTATCAAAATATGACATGAAGACTCTAAAATATATCATTGCCACAGGAACAAGGACTTGCTATCTTCCAAGAGGTCTCTACGGAATCTGACAGTTTTATTTCAGTGATGAAATTTACATTATTATACAAGCAATGGCACAATGCACATATAACAGGGGAGGAGCTTGCATTGTGATGCTTGTTTTATCATGCGTCACCCTATATCTTTCTTTTATTTTTCTATGAAGATAATGAAATATTTTAATAGTGTATGGGTGGGTAATGTTTTTCAGCAGTCAGCAGGTCTACCACAATTCCTTAAGATTTGTAGCAGGGTAGTACCACTCTTACCTTGCATTCTAATAATAAATATTTAGTTGGATATTTGAATTGTATCTTGCAGGATTTTAAGAGCCACATAATGGAATTACCTGGTTCTTGTCAAGCTCACAGTTCTTATATTCCTGTTCTCCTTGCTCTTGAAATGTGACGATGACGAAACCAACAAAGATGTTCATCATGAAGAAAGCAATGATGATGATATAAATAATGAAGAAAATTGAGATCTCCACCCTGTGGTTATAGATGGGCCCCACATCTTCCATATGGGAATCGATAGATCGATATAGCAGTCTGGAAACAAAACAAAACAAAAAGGAAATAGAAATTAATACTTTCAGACAACCTAATTGGCAGGCCTATTTTTAAAGATCCTTTTTGAGCATGAAAGCACAAGAAAACAGCCTCTGAATGTGCCATTTGAAAGTTTCCAGGTTTCCAGATATTCAGTCTTGTGACAATGTCAGAAATGAGACAGTAAAATGAAATGAAACATTATTTTTTAAAGAACTTTTGAAACAGGTAGTAAGTTAGCACATAATAACACATGGAAATATTGATTGACAAGCCAAGTTAAACATGTCCATTTAAATGCTGAAAAAGGCAAACTATTTTGCATCCATAAAATATAAAGAAATAATGTCTTATATACTCACTCTGGCCATCCTTCAAAGGTTGAAACAGTGAAAAGGGCCATCATAGCTGTTAGGACATTGTCAAAATCGAATTTGCTATTCTCCCAGTTTCGGGCCTGAATTATTGGTTGAGCCACTTCTCCATCCTTGTAAGTGATAAAATTGCCCCTATGAGGAAAAGGAAATTAAGGGGGATTGGGGGAAATAGACACAAAAGAAAATTCCTTGACAGTGGTTGACATGGAAGAGAGGTCAGACAAACAATCATGAACTCACTTGCATTCTGCTTCTGTTTGCTTGGAGCTATCAGTGCAGCTGTACAGTTTGCCCTGGAGGAGGATGAAAGAGAAGAATAATTTAATTATAGAGCAGAACACAGAGTTATGCTTTCATTACTGCCTCATGAAGAAAAAATGTGCTTTCTCCTCTCTTCATCTATTGCTGTTTAAAGTTTTATCAGCTTGAATGATATGGGCAGCCTTACTGCATTCTGTATGGATCATAGTCTATGTTGCCAAAAATTGTACTTCTGAACTTTAGCTATAAAATTTCATTCAAGGCAACACACATGCAACAGAGTTAAGAGTCAAACTGGGGTAGGAATAAGTATTTTATCATACGGTTATTTTGTAACTCAGAATTCCTTCTATTAAAAAGTTATTTTTAATGTTTATATGATTTTAGCAGACGTCTGAATCAAAGAAAGATTAGTCATCAACAAAATAATGTTTCCAGCCATTTTCCAATTTATTTCAACTATGCAAATCCACCAAAATGTCAACTAGATTTGCCATGTGCATTACATAAATATACTGAAGATTTTCCCTTTATCAGAATGGGTATGAGGGAAAGGGAATAGGTTGAGAGGGAAGGGAAAGTTTAAGAAACCTGTGATTTGAAGGAGCTGATATGTTTCTCAAAAACAAGAAGATGAAAAGCTTACATAACAAAACACAACATTTGCAATGATAAAAGAGTGTGGAAAAGATGCAGATACATCAATGATTTTGATGTAAATTAAATTTAGTTCATTTTTCTTTGCTCATATTTTATATGCTTAATTTCTTTAGCTTATAAATTCTAACTCTTTTCATGTACTTTGTGTAACTTTCCTTAGTCCAAATGGGAAAAATGTATCCTGTATGTCCTCGACTTACAACCACAATTGACCCTCAGATTTCCATTGCTAATTATGACAGTTGTTAAGTGAGTTGTGCCCCATTTTATGACTTTTTTGCCACAGTTGTTAAGCAAATCACTGGAGTTGTTAAGTGAATCACACGGTTGTTAAATGAATCTGGCTTCCCTCCCATTGACTGCTTGTTGGAGGCTGGGAATGTTACAAATGGTGATCACATGACCCCAGACAGTGCAGCTATCATAAATACATGCCAGTTGCCATGTGCCTGAATTTTGATCATGTGATCACTGAGATGCTGCAATGGTCGTTAAGTGTGAAAACAGGTCATAAGTCACTTTTTGCAGTGGTACTGTAACTTCGAATGATCACTAAGTGACCGGTTACAAGGACTATCTGTAATTGTGATTACAGTAAGCATAAAAAGGATAAAAGGGTAAGAATCATATAGTGATATATTGCATGCGAAAGGACAATATCATTGACTTGGTATAAAATGATATATTATTAAACAAAGAGGATTTTGAAAGAAACAGAAAAATCATAGCAATTCTCTATGTTAGGGAAAATGTTTAGTGTACTCAGAACACTGGAGTACACTCTAACACTATATACTATTATTATATGAATTATTATTCATATAATGAAATGAAGAATTCTTAATCTAAGATCCTATGAAGCTAACTGAAATGTTCTGAGTTTTCATACTTTGCCTGTACCATTATTGCTGATACTGCAAAAGTAGTTTTCAGATAGAAAATACAGTGAAGGCAGCTCATTGCTAGCAAAAGCTTCCACTTTTTTTCAAATCCATATTCCAATTACTTTCAATAACAGCCACAATATTAATATCTACCCTGTGTGTACACATGATTAACTTTGTAGGTTGATGAGATCCATATGGTGGGCTTTCCAGCTTCTGGATTTATCCCTAGCTTCAGGAAAAGTTCATTCATGTGTGCACTGAATGCACTGAGAGAACAGCTGGGTTGATTCTCCTTGTCTTCACTATTCAACAAAATTCAGAGAAGTTCCCACATCCATCCAGCTGCAAACATAAAATCTTCCCTCAAATTATCATCAAATGTGGCACAAGGCCCCAGATCACATTCAAGTAGTATTTGGGGCTACTTTTGCAGAGAATTACAGTGACATTGAACATATTAGTTCAAAAGTTGAACACCCTTAGTTACTCCCTGAGAGTACATTATGAACTAAAGTGCCCAGTAGCTCTCTCAAATTAAACAAGTCGGTTACTTTAATCTTTTGTGATGATCATTCTAGAAAAAAGGTAGAGCCCCCCCACCCCAAGGCAGTTTTTCTTTTTGTCTTCTCCCAAACTCTTCCAAACAGTTCTATTGGATTGTCATGCTTTTGACCTTCAATGAATAAGCGAGGAAGAGATCCCATGACATTTACCTTGAACAACTGAACTCCAATGCAGGCAAACATGAACTGCAACAAAGTGGTCACGATCACAATATTCCCTATGGTTCGTATAGCTACAAATACGCATTGAACCACATGCTGCAAATAAAAATCAGAAATAAAACAAGTTGAATTTTTCACTTTTGAGTCGTTTAAGTCAGTGGTTCCCAAACTTTTTCAGTCCACCGCCCCCTTAGTGCTACAAACTCATCCTCATTGCCCCCCACCCAGGGGTGGGATTCAAATTTCTTAACAACCAGTTCTGTGGGCATGGCCTAATTTGCAGGTGTGGCTTGGTGGTCACGTGACTGGGTGGGTGTGGCTTGCTGTATGGGCATGGCTTGGTGGTCATGTGATCGGGTAGGCGTGGTTTGGTGGTCATGTGACTGGGTGGTCATGGCCAGGTGGCCATGTGCCTGGCAAACCAAATACAAGTCGTCCTCGCTTCATGGCCGGTTGCTTAGCAAGTGTTCTAATTTATGGCTGACTTCCCCAGAGCTACTTGACCTGTTTTGGGAGTTTTGACAGCCATGCGCGCGCGCGCGCACACACACACAGATATGCGCGCACACACACACACACAGAGATACGCGTGCGCGCGCACACACACACACACACACACACGCTCCCTTCTAACCCTGCTGGAGCAGGTGGTTGGACTAGATATCTCATTCACTTTCTCCTCCATCTCTTTCTTTCTTTCATTCTTTCTTTTTCTTTCTGTCCCTTCCTTCCACCCCCTCTTTCTTTGTTTACCCCTTTTCTTCCTTTTTTCTTCCTCATTTTTCTTTCCCTTTTTTTCTTTTCTTTCTTATCTCTTCCTACTCTCTCTCTTTCCCTCTCTCTTTCTCTCCCTCCCTCCCTCCATATATCCCATTCACTTTCTCCTCCCTCTTTCTTTTCTTTCTTTCTTTCTTTCTTTCTCTCTTTCTTTTTCTCTTTCTTTCTTTCTTTCTTTCTTTCTTTCTTTCTTTCTTTCTTTCTCACTTTCTATCCCCCTGCTTTCTTTGTCTATCCCTTTTCTTCCTTTCTCTTCCTTTCTCTCTCCCTTTTTCTTTTTTTCCCTTTTCTTTCCTCACTTTCTTGTCTCTTCCTCTCTCTCTTTCTCTTACTTTCTCTTTCTCCCTCTTTCTCTTTCTCTCTCCCTTCCCTTCCTCCTTCATTCTCTCCTCCTAAGCTAGGAGACCTACCTGAAACACACACACACACACTTCCAACAAGGTAGTCATCAGGCAGTATTGCTCATGACGAGTTTCCCAGAGTCCCAGGAGCAATTGTCCATTCACGCCTGGTCTCACGTTGCCCAGAAAAGCCGGCAGGCAAGCCTTCTGGCTCCAACAAAGGGGCCGCAGGTGGGACTTCCACCTCTCCCTCTTTTGGGGAAAGGGCTGGGAACTTCAAGCGAGGCTGTAGCCTCGCCCACTGCAGGAGCTGCGGGAGAAGTGAGCTGCAGGAAAGATGAACCAGCCCACCCTGACTGGCTCACCAGTCAGGGCAGACCTGTCGCTACTCTCCCTGCTAGCCCGCATCTTGTCAGCTGCTGGGCCTTGCAGGTCGCAGCTGCTGAGAGGGAATGCGGGAGGCAACCAGGAAGCATGAGGCTTATGCCACCTGCATCGGCCCTCTGCCAGCCACCCCTCTGAGTGTTTTAGCTGAGTGTGGGCCACCGCCATGTAAGCTCCATGGGTAGAAGATCCACTCTCGCGAGGCTTGATTCACATTATTCTCACAGCGGTGGCCCGCATTCAGCCAAAGCGTGCAGGCTGGAGGGCGGCAGAAGAAAGGGGCGGCAGGCAAGGTGATAGGCAAGCCTCTTAGCGCCCCCCTGCCGCCCCCCTTGCCTCTTAGTGCCCCCTAAGTCATCCCACTGCCCCCAGGGGGCAGTACCGTCCACTTTGGGAACCACTGGTTTAAGTACTATTATTGTTGTCACTGAGCCATCTTATACACCTGTGCAGTACCACTGAGAAGGCAAAAATCCACAGGCTATTTAGACTGTTTTGGGAAGCAGAAAAGAGTAAGAGCATCATTTCGTCATAAATGTCTCACAATAGATAAAACTGCCCACTTTCTAAAAACTTTATCAGCTTTTTATCATTTGTATCCATGGTGAAAAAGCTAAACAGCAGTACCTCCTAAGGTAGTGATTTTGGGGAGAAGAGGACCTAGAACTTAAATGAACATGTTGCCTTTGTTTAGATAACAAATGGCCACCCTTAAGCTGTCCTGGAGCCCATAAAGATTTTTGAATGGGACAGTATTAGAGAAAATCTGTACCCTCAGGTAGCATAGCCAGGCCTATGCTGTACTTTGCTCAGAATTGCCTTTCACATTTTACAAACAATTTACAAGCAACACCTAAGAGTCACCAGTTCATTTAAATGAAATGGGTGGTGTAGAAATTTGATAAATAAATACGAATATGGATCACTGCATCAAAGAGAAATTTCCTGCCCCAGAGCATTTGCAAGTCAAATAATTTAATACCAATTCATAAGCAATTCATATTGGCTCCAATCCAATATTATCCCAGAAAAAAAAAGGGGCAGACTATTTTTTGCCATAAACATGAATGACATTTATATATAGGAAGATAAATAGAATTGTACACTTTTGGGCTCTTATTACCTTGAAGACAGAAAAAAAAAATCACCTGCTGTTAACAAGGAATCCTGCCTATCCGAACAAAGCAGATGGACTGAATCACTGCCTTTATATTCCTTGCCTAGCACTAGAAAAGACCCCAAGCTGATTCATTCAGAGAAGTAGCATAAAGCAAGAGAGCATTTCATCTTTCATGGACTGGTAACAGTTTTCTACCTTTAAACCCTTCGCTCTGTTGATTGCCCGCAGTGGTCTGAGGACTCTCAAAACACGTAATATCTTCACTACATTGATTGCGCTGGACCTAGAGAAGAACATTGAAGATCAGGATTTACCACCATTCTAGGCATTATCTATGAGCTGAAAATTATATAGTGAAATAGACATGATTGAGCACAGAAAGCCAATATTATAGTATGTTTACTAATTCATATGCTTTCAAATAAAATGTACAAGACATATGGAAGAAGATTTGTAAAAGTGTCGTATATCTTTCCTTGGAATGTTTCTATGGAGTTACTTAAAACTGCAATATAAAGCATCTTTACATTAGTTAAAAGTATATTTAATCTTTTCATAGGAAAACATTGCACTTATTTAGAACGTCTTCAACTTAATAATTTATATGTAATTTTATTGTAATACCTTAAAAATAAAATGTTTATTGGCCTGTCAGCAGAGATTTTATTCTTTTTACCACTGCATGCCCACGTTAGGTTTTGAGGTTTTTGTTTTAAAAGTTAAAAATATTATTCTAAATATATACATGAATTCTGTTCATAGAGTCTTTCTACTACATGCTGTTGTTATTATTACTATTATTATCTCTTTTATTCATTAAACATGAAACTTAGTCAACTGAACATTAAAAAATGCATCACAAACACCAGTGACTGGTACTAATGGTTGATATGGGTTGCTGCTAGCGTCCTAGGTATCAACCAAGTATCTTCTTAAAATATATGATGTTCTGAGTAGTGCAGTTTTTTTGCAGTTCCACTGGTGTTATTGTAGGAATTAATTTCATCCTATTATTATTATTATTATTATTATTATTATTATTATTATTATTATTATTATTATTATTAACAAAAAACAACTATGCTGGGTTCTAAATACTAGAAACCATTCCCAAGCGTTTGGGACTGCGTGATGTATCGGCGGATTATGTGAGCAGAACCCAGTAAGGTGGCCTTCTGCAGCTGACCAATGGTGATTTTGTCAGTGCCAATTGTTTTTAAGTGCTTGCCTAGGTCTTTAGGCACAACACCCAGTGTGCTGAGTACCACTGGAACCACCTGCACTGGTTTATGCCAGAGTCTCTGCAGTTTGATTTTCAAGTCCTGATATCTGGTGATTTTTTCAAGTTGTTTCTTGTTGATTCTGCTGTCACCAGGTATGGCAATGTCGACGATCCATACTTTTTTCTTCTCCACAATCGTGATATCTGGGGTATTGTGTTCCAAAACTTTGTCAGTCTGTTCAGAAGTTCCATAGCAGTTTTGCATGGTCATTTTTGACCACTTTTTCAGGCTTATTATTATTATTATTATTATTATTATTAGTAGTAGTAGTAGTAGTAGTAGTAGTACTAGTTGTTGTTGTTGTAATATATTATCTATTATAGTTTAGATGCTGCATCTAAGACTCTAAAGGGGAGGGAGCTCTTAGGGACAGGTGTATTAAGCTGTGTATGACCAAGAGGGAAGAATGACAAGGCAATCTGCCAAATGCACAGCAGGTAAAGAGTAATTAGAAAAAGGATGCCAGACAAGGGCTCTCAGAAGCATTTCACCAAATTACTAATTCAGAAAAGACCAACTCTACAGTTATTTGATTTCTGAAAGATTTTTTCAACATACAATTTGCCTCTGTTAAACCCAAATCCCAGCACAGGCAGAACTTCCTGGCCAACTGCAAAGAAGCTCAAAGCCACTGGAAGGGCTAGATTAATGTGCTGAAGAAGCGGGCTTTGGGAGCGGTGTATTCTTTGTAAGAGGCTGAACTCTTCTTTCTTTCTGCTATTTACCACAGCAGCCTGACAGTTTTCAGACTGTGTGAACTTAAAAAAAAAAGTTGTACTAGCTTTATGAATCAGATTAATTATGTGTCTTTACTGAAGTTTTGGATTTCACTATAAACCATACTGTCTGCTCTTAATTAGGAATCCATGTGTCATAGTTCGCTGATATTCTTTTTTTCTTCCTTGCCCATACTTTCATATGCTTTCTGCCTCCTTGGCAAAACATGTGACATCATCTTTTTCTTTTTTAGTTCCCTAATATATGCCTGGCACTCTGCTGACCAAATAATTAACTTCTCTCAACATTATGATCAAGTAATACCCTCTTTAAATTCCCATACTGATTTATTCTAGCCTTCAAACTTTTCCATAACTTGATCTTACATTTCTTATCCTATCACACCAACGTCCTGATATTGTCCTGCTTATAAACAATTCTCAACTTTATATCAATCTCAGCCATACAAAATTCTCCTATTTTAAATTACTCAGTGCTTTTCCCCATTGCTGTGTGCGCTTGATGTTAATGTGTTATATTGAACACCAATACAACACTGCTTCTGTTTTCTTCAAATCTGTTCTCAAACCCTATGATGCTTTAAGTTCTTCCTCCTAATTCATATTGTGACTAAGGCTTCAACATAAATCAAATGCATAATAATGAAACAAACAAGATTGGTTTTTTCCCTTTTGCTTCTGGTGCCATTATCTCCTCTTTTGGTACAAACATTTGACCAAGATAAAGGACAAGGCATGAAGGAGCAGAGAGAGAGAGAGAGAGAGAGACAGAGAGACAGAGAGAGAGAGAGAGAGAGAGAGAGAGAGAGAGAAGAAGAAGAAGAAGAAGAAGAAGAAGAAGAAGAAGAAGAAGAAGAAGAAGAAGAAGAAGAAGAAGAAGAAGAAGAAGAAGAAGAAGAGAGGAGGAGGAGGAGGAGGAGGAGGAGGGGAGGAGGAGGAGGAGGAGATACCATTTGCAGGGAGAACCTTCATCTAGCTTGTGCTACAATTGTGTCTGCCTTTCCTTGATCCAACACTCTTCCTTACTATTTATATAACATATGATAGTTGGAAAGATGCGATAGCTTACTCACTGGATCCCAAAGGAGATGAGAGAAACGCTAACCACCAGCAAGTCCAGGATGTTGAAATAGTTCCTGCAGAAGGAGCCTTTGTGAAGGAAAGCCCCATAAGCAGTCATCTATAGGTAACCAAGATTTTACTGTTAGCAAATGCTAAAGATTTTCAGAGTAACCAAAAGGAGGGTCAAGGAGAAAAGCTCTATACATTTTAGCACAAAGTTTCACATGAAGAAGGCAAAGAGGAGTAAATGTATTTTTCAGAAAAGCGCATGCTAGAAAAACTTGCTAGTAGCATCGGATCCAACTAAGGATAGGCTGTTTGCAGCTTGCTGTTTATTGCCTTTCGAATACACTTTTCTTTTTGTTAGCTTTCAATGTGACATTCATTCTAGAATTTTGTAAAATGTACTTTCCCATATGATTATTATTTAAATGGAAACTCTTTTTTTCATAAATCTCCTTTAATGAAAATTAGTCTGGCGATCTCAATAGGAAGGACCTTTTCATAGTGCTACCAGATCCATATTCTTTAAAGTTTTAGAAGTGTCATCATCCTGCTTAATTTCTCAGACTGAATTGAGGATTATATCTCTGCTGCTTTCTTACCAACAGGCATGGTTTTGATCAATACAGTTTAGTCTGCTATTATATTGGTTCTACAACATGAGTGATCTAGGTGTCCATGCAAGAACCTGAGGTTTGATTTTTATTATCAGTGATAACGTTGATATATCTGAATCAATATTTGCAATCACTTATAAAATCTAAATGTACTATTAACTAGATTATAGCAGTTTCTGCATGGATTTTTTTTTTACCAGCAACACTCTCTTCCAAGAAAATAAAAATTTGTGTAATTCAAAATCTTGGGTCTGTTTTTAATGGCTTAGAATATCAAAGAATGCCTTCTCCAAGGACCCTCAAGGACTTCAGTAGTTTTTGTGAAGTGAGGCTGTTAGTGGCTTTGTGAAATGTGTTCCCCAAGGACACACACTTGGCACGTATGTTGCTGCTTTTTTTGACATCAGGCTGAAACATTCCTTTTCCCAGGCATTTCATTATTTTTAGTCCCTTTGATCCTAATGTGCATACATCACACTGGGATAGTATCTTTTTCATATTTTTCCTGTGCCACAATAATAACTTACTTAACTGTTTTGTCTGTTTGCTTTGCATTTATTTAATAGACTAAGACAATACAAATGTCAATCCTGTGATTTGATTTGATTTTGAAATGTTTATAAAATAATTAGGCTTGGCTAATCTAATTAAGTTTCTTTTTGCAGATATACCTAGTTGCTACAAGAAAAGTATTACCTGCACACGGGATTTGAGCATGACTCCTTAAATGTTTCAGACCTGAAAACGTCTTATAATCAGGATACTTATTTTAATTTTTTATTAAATTTAAAATACTGATTGTAATACGAGGAACAAACAACCATAGTTGCATCTTCAATTCTTGCAGCCAACCCGGAATACACTGCATTAAAATTTTGTAATTTTCTGTTAGTCTTTATCTGCTAAAGATGCTATATATTTAAGGCTACAGCTTTTGAATCAGAGCAATGGCACCACTGGATTAAAAAAAAATCCACATAAAACTGATTAAAAATTAACATTTAAGATTCTCCATATCACTGAAAGATAAATAAGTCAGTCACAACTGGGGAATGGAGGGTCTTAAAGGCACTGGATATTTTTTACAATAAATGTTGACATGAATGCGTGATGGACAAGAACAGGATACAAAAGAGTAGAAAATGCTGAGTATAAATTAGCAGAAAAATATTTTCTGCTATTTAGAAATACATGTTTAGAGATCACGGGGATTTGCTTTCTAGATATAGCACCCAATTATTTACTGAATTGAATAAAGTGATATGGTAAGCCCAGAAGTAATTATATAAAGACTTACTTAATTATATTTTTCCTAAGAAACAAATGTCAAATTTCTAAGAAAAAAAAATGCCACCACACAAAACTCAAACGACAGTTTGGTTCCTACATATCTTCGGATCCCCAAGTCAAAATCAAACAAAACATACTAAGCATTAGTGTTGTGTGTACAGTTCATTTTATAAACAAGGCAAAGAGAGCCTGGGTGCATTCTCAATTAACATTACTCATATTAACATGTATTAATAGTTTCAGCTTATGTCCAATCCTTTACAGGAGAAACCTGAAGCAAACTTTAGTTCCAGATGGGAAGAGAGAGTTGGAAAGAGATCTATTTTGCAAGGATTTTCTCTATTTATAGGACATTTTTAAAAAGCATCAAACACAAATTATACTCAGCTCTGATTGAAAATTTCAGGATTAATCAGATTAGCTTTTCTCAGATTGGATATTGTGTAGACAGGCCATTTATGTTCTTGTATTTAACTAAAACAAAGCCTAGATTTTTCTACTCAAATAGTTTATTTTTAAAATGAGAGTTTTCTTAGATGGCCAGGAAGGCTATAATGTTGGTGATGATTTTTTTTTTCTGGACAATATCTCTTTTTTCTTTTTTGGTGTGAAGGAAAGCTTGTCTTAAATTTAAGCCTTTTTTCCTTTAAAGTATGTAAAGTATGTATGTAATTGTAATTCTGACCTTAACCTAGATCTTTAATTAACTGTAGAGCAATATTACTTTGACATAGTTATAAATTTTATATAGGTTGGTGGAAAGGTTAACGCTTTACCAAGTAATGTTGAAAGGCATTCTTGGGTGCTCCAATTAGTAGTAACAATGAATACAGATAGCCCTCAATTTAGGATTACAACTGAACCAAAAATTTCTGTTGCTGAGCAAGAAAGTTGTTAAGTGAGTTTCGCCCCATGTTTAAAATCTTTCTTGCCACAGTCCTTAAGTGAATCACTTCAATTAAGTTGGTAACATAATTGTGAAGCTAATCTGGCTTCCCCACTGACTTTGATCATCAGAAGTTAGCAAAAGGTGATCATATGATCCTGGGCACAGCAACTGTCATAAATATGAATCAGTTGTCAAGCATCTGAATTTTGATCACATCACTATGTGGATGCTGTAAATGGTCATAAGTGTGAAAAATGATCATAAATCACTTTTTCCAGTGCCGTTGTAACTTTGAATGGTCACTAAATGAATGGTTGTAAATCAAGGATTATTTGTACCGGGGGATAATAAAATTGCTGCTAATTATACCAGTCTTGACTACTGGTAACCTTTAGACTCAATCCCTAGAGAATCCTCCCCATGCATAATAATTTTGGAGCATGATTTAGGGGGGAAAAACCCTCACAGTGATACAAGTAGTCCTTGACTTACAATCACAAGTGACCGTTAAGTGAATTTTGTCCCATTTTATTACCTTTCTTCCCACAGTTGTTAAGTGAATCACTGCAGTTATTAAGTTAGTAACATGGTTGTAGAATGAATCTGGTTTCCCCATTGACTTTGCTTGTCAGAAGGTCCCAAGAGATGATTACATGACCCTGGGATACTACAACCGTCATAAATATGAGTCAATTGCCAAACACTGAATGTTGATATGTGACCATGGCAATTCTGCAGTGGTCGTAACTGTGAAAAACGGTCATAAGTCACTTTTCAGTGCTATTATAACTTTGAATGGTCATTAAATGAGCTGTCATAAGTCAAAACCTACCTGTATTCTAAACATAATGATAGCCAGAGGCTAACCATAATAATTTTAAAATGAGAGGGATCTTATTTTTATTTTCCCTATTCCGCCTGTGAATGTTTCAATACACTCTCACGTAGTCTCCTGCATGTACATTTCTCTTGGGAAATCACATAGATATACAATTGCACAAATCTTCACAATTGGAAGTGCTTTGGAATACCAACAGATGCTACAAGCTTGGACTAAGATGAGGTTGTCTTACCCGTGGAGCGATAGCAGGAGTACCCCTTTTCTACTGTCTATAAGGTTTAATGTTCCTCTTAATTTTTTCTAAGAGAAGATTATTGGCAGAAATAAACAGGGAACAAGGCATCATTCGAAGCTTTTGTTTTGTAGCATTTGGGGCACATTGTAGCTCTGTGAAAGTTTAAGGGGAATTGCCCTTAGTGGATATACTATGTGGAATTCAGAACTACACCACGTATTCTAGTTATCTGTGCTCTACGGTATATGAGAGCAAAATTACAAGATTGAAGGAAATGTGATCTTTTAAACATTGATGCGTTAATATTATGGAAGAACAATACTGAAAGGTGATGTAATCTTCAGTGGCTGTGTTGACAGGTTATCTATCTCATTGTATCTGGCCACAGCTTAATTACTTAACTCAGTTTTCTGGTCTTAGATGTCATGCTGGATTATAAATTTCTCATCCAGGTTGGAATCAACAACACCAAAAGATTAAAAGGTGATGCTGTAAGTTTGGTTTCAGTATGTCGGAAGAAACTCAATCAGGGGTTTCCTTTCTAGACTTTCTTCTGGTTAGTCTCCAACATTTTAAACAATCTAAAATTACCAAAGTAGCATAATTTATCAACCAGTTACCATGGCCTGATAGGGATTTAATAATTTTCTCCACCTTTTCATTTTTTGCAGTTTCGAGGTGGCTAAAGTGTGCTCCTATTTCAATAGATGTATGCTGCATTGGCTATTTCAGCCACTGTAATTTAACATAGTAGGCTACATTTAATATAATTCCATTTTTGACAAGTATATTGAGGGAGTTTTCGATTCATTTATATTTGCTCACACTAGCAAATTGCTAGGAATTCCTGGTCTATTTGGTGGAAATTCCACTCCCTAAAGTCAATTTAGCACCACAAGACATATAAAAAAAAATTGTACTCTAAATAGTCTGACTTATGTCAGACCCCATGTTGCCTGAGTTCATAATGACAGGTTATAATGTGGGTTTTAAAAATTTTGTTTTGTTATGTTTTAGGTTAAGAGCGATATAAGGATATTAGGAGAGCTTATCACAGAGTCCTTTTTTGTGTGGTACGTGTTTATTGCTTCCTGAAATGAAAACATGTAGTGTTCCAGGCCATTTATTGTTCCCTGAGCTTCCTGGATAATTTGGTTGCTATATACCAAGCACTAACAGGTGTACTAACAAATGAGACTGTAGTATTTACAATGGATTAGTTTCTAAAACATGCACAATCACAACTGAGCGACAAAGGACACCTATCTACAGAGAAAACACTTCCGATTTAAAGCAGTACATAATGACAAAGCAGAAAGCAAGAGGGAGCACAGAAGGCTCACATTGGTTACCTTAAGAATAATTTCTAATGTAAAGATACTAGTGAAGACATAATCTGCATTGCCTAGGATCTGAAAAATAAGCACAGTTGGGTTAGTGATCACTGAGCATGGCCAAAACACAAACAGGTGTGTTGGGTTAGCAACAGAGAGCAGCAGAAAATTAGTGGGCTTACAAGTGAGAAGCTAATGGAAGAGGAGATGGGACTTTACCTTCAGGGCAATTTCAATGGTGAAAATGACAGTAAAAAATATATCAAAATAAAAGAGAACCTGTAAAACAAAAGGGAAGGGGTGCAGGGAGAAGGAAGGTATGTGAGTGAATGCTGTAAAACTAAATTACAATATTAAGTCAAAATGAATAGCTACGTTAAGGAGCTCTGTTGGTGAGTGACTGCAACTTTTTAATGAAAGCAACAATCAACCTAAAAGCAGGAAATTTAAATAAGTTTTCTTTGTTCATTATTTTGTCACATCTGCTTTCATGAGAAAGCAAAGTACTATTTCTGTCAAACAGTATTTTGTAAATTAAACTCCTGGCCAGAAAATTTAAATTTAAAATGTATGCTTCCTCCCTCCCTCCCCAAAAACTATTATATGTATGTAACTCTGTTTTATTATCAAGGGAAACAAAGTCAATTTTGAAAGCCAAGCTGCCTAAGACTTATTGGATGATCCTATATTGTTATAAAGCTACACCTTGAGTTTTAGTTTTTGTTTTAAGTGGTCCTAAGTATTAGCTATCATTCAAATCAGTGAGACTTACTCTGGGGTTACCATAATTAAGATTAGGCTGCAAAGTGCAAGGTAGCTCCATCCAATCCTCAAATAGGGATAGATTTGATTGTATGTAAACAAAATGCCAAAGTAGATCTGAGTTAGATTTGTTCCCTGAATGTTGTTCACTATAGTGTCAAATATACAACATTGTGTTCCTTTTAACTTTATAGTTAGTCTGATTAAACTTCACAGGTTTAATGTCTCTGAGGGAAGAACAGAAGCTCATCATTTCACAAAGAAAAGCTGATTGGATGGAACATATTTAAAGATATGTGAGGTTGTTAAACAATGCCGGAAGAAAGAGGTTTTCACCCAATTGAGTTTTCTTCCTCACTTTTAAGCTTTATCAACAAAATTCTATGCCAGCATAATTAAACATGACCGGATTAATGCTCAGTTTAGCATAGCACAATGTAGTTTTGGAGCTATTTTGTTGAGTTCACAACAATAGTTCTTAATTACTTTATTTTAAAAAGATTGGAAGTGGCTCTATTTTTGAGAATTCAATAAATGTACGGTAAATAACAAATTAAATAGCTGGACAATATAATTTTACATCATTTACAAAAATTAAACAATACAGGTCAAGACCCTTCAGTTTCAATTACTCATATGTAATGCCTATGGATTTAGAAACACTTCAAAACAACAGTAAAAAAAGCCTGAAACAATATATGATCATACAAAATTTGCAGCTGCTTCTCTTCCTGGAATGGGATGTTACAGGTGCTCAGGGGGCTATCTTGAACTGAAAACAATTTAAAGGATATGTCTAGTGCATAAAAAAATATGTGTTGAACAGAAATTATTATAAAACATCCACAAAAACCAAATCTCACTTGCTGACTGACAACCAGATGATTATTCGGTTTTAAAACATATTAAAATCAAAATAAATCCCCATTTGATGAAAAGAGAATGTTTGAAGAACTGGCCACACTGTTGAACAATTTGGAAAATATCACATTGGAGTATAGATTTGATAAGAATATTAAAGAAATCTTACCCAAAATCTGCTATGGAATCTACTTCATGTATATAGCAGGAAAAGCCTGCATAATTGAATAATCTTTCCCCTCGTGTGCTCATTTTCCAGCATATCGATATTAATGAATCAATTAATTTGTATGTGTATGTATAGAAATCATCCATCACGTACATTTTAACCTGCTGATACCACTTTGCAGAGACGGCATAATTCAATATTCTGGCAGTAGGAATGAACAAAGCCTTATATATTGGGGAGTTAAGAGAATTTGGACTAGAGCCAAATTCTGCATTTTGAGTCTTCCTATGTTAATACCGAGTACAGGTGTTCTCTTCAGAGCTCTGATTGACTATTGATGAATGCATAGAACTTTCCAGCTTCCCATTAATTTTAGTGTAGAGATCAGCGGCCTTACTAATATTTCTGGACACTTTTACATAGCATCAAAGTATTGGTAGCTTTTTAATTTACAAACCTGTTTCAACTGACAAGATAACTAAATATCATGTGCAACTGTTAAATGTTATGATTCTTTAGAGCAGTGTTTCTCAACCTCAGCCACTTTAAGATGTGTGGACTTAAGTCCCAGCAGTCCCCAGCCAGCCTGAAGAAACACAGCTTTGGGGGACTATCTTTCCATAGAAGTAAAAATTGAAATTATGCTTAAAAGTGGGAGAAATCTTGCCCCTTGTTTTTATGCATGTTTCTTCTGTAAATTCAGTCCCACTGAGTTCAATTACATTTATTCTGAAGTAAATGGAAATAGAATTGCAGCCTTAAATGCTCATAATTATCAGGTTATTTTATGTATGATTACACATGTAATTTCTGCTGTATAAATATTGAGAATTATTAGCCTATTAAATTATATTTTTGTCATGTGATTCAAAATACCTTGATAAAGCAGCATAGTTTTGCTTTTACAACGCATTCGGATGACACATAACACAGATTTCTTGTTGTTACAGTGAATATCATTCTGTATCACTTGTATCCTTACAATTTATATTGACTGTTTCCTAGTATGATTTGATTGTTGATTGTACCCTATGACTATCATTAAGTGTTGTACGTTATGATTCTTGATTCTTAATGAATGTATCTTTTTTTTATGTATACTGAGAGTATTTACACCAAGACAAATTCCTTGTGTGTCCAATCACACTTGGCCAATAAAGTATTCTATTCTAAGAGAATCATCAGTAGGTAATTTCCCTGGATTTTCCTTTCTGTAAACAGACCGGGTGAAATTTTCCCTTTTCTGGTTGGTCTATTAAATTAAGTGCTGGGTGTTTCTGAAAAAGGAATAGTATAAAAACCAGCGAGGGGGTTGGAAATATTGATGATTTCTTGTAATCTAAATTTATACTTTTGAAAATATTTCCACATGTATTTCTTCTTTCATTTTCAACAGAGTTCAAACTCTGAAACAAAGATTTTTGTATAAATGCCTCTGAAAGTGCCAGATATAACAGAAGTGAATACACTGCCCATTTACAACTCTTCATACCCCAAATATAATAAAATAACAACTCTCTCAAAGGGAGCTGGATTACTATACTTTGTGGTGGCTTGCCCTTGCCTTCTGGTGTATATTTTTGACTATATAAAGTCTTGATTATCTCTCATCCAAGTATGAACTTAGTCTGGCCTTGCATAGATTTTGAAATCAGTCAAACCTGCTGCCAACTGCTATGGCTCTAGAATGTTTTATCTTCCTTTAAAAAGAAAACATGTTTTGGGATGCATGGCTGAGAATGGGGAGAATGGTTTAGATCAGTATTTCCCAAATGTGGCAACTTTAAGATGTGTAGACTTCAACTCCCAGAATTTCCAGCCAGGGAACCGAAGTCCATATATCTTCAAATTCATAAGATTGAGAAACACAATTTAGATAACATCAGTTCAAGCGCACCTATATTAAATCACTTATATTAAATCAAATCTGAACGGAGTATCATATGTTTAACATACAGGATGCTCCAGTCCTTGCCATTTCCAAATCTGGCTGTAAAAACATTTGCTTGACAATTTACAGAGTGAAATTTTGAGGTTAAAAACACTGATGACCTGTTTTAGTACAGGAAAGCTTCCCAAGGAAGGACTGAAAATAATTTGCAATGTAATCATACATAAATCTACTTGAAGTTAATTTCACTGATTTCAGTGAGAGTTACTCCTGGTAGGTATGTTTAAGTAGCAGCTGTAAGGGCCATTCTTCTCTCAAGGGATCCATTGCAATAGTTTTATTGGAAGGGTAATGGATCCTTAAAAGTCGTTTTGAGGTTGATTTCCTAGAAAGCCCATTTTACTGATGTCATTTGTTTATTTATATACATTTGACCATATAAACTTTGCTGAAGTAAAAAACTCACATAAATGTAGCAACTCAACTGCTTAATTTAATATGCGTTCTAGATTAATTTACACAAAATTATACGTGTGTATTATAAGGTAGTCCTCGACTTACAACCACAATTGACCCCAAAATTTCTGTTTGCTAAGTGAGACGTTTGTGAATTTTATCTCATTTTATGACCTGTCTTGCCACGGTTGTTAAGTGAAGTATTGCAGTTGTTAAGTAACACAGTTGTTAAGGTTTCCCCATTGACTTTGCATGTCAGAAGGTCACAAAAAGTGATCACATGATCCCAGGTCACTGCAACTGTTGTAAATATGAGTCAGTAGCCAAGCATTTGAATTCTCATCACATGACCATGGGGATGTGCAATGGTTGTTAGTGTGAAAAATGATCATGAGTCACTTTTTTCAGTGACATTATAACTTTGAACGGTCACTAAATGGAATAGAATAGAATAACAGAGTTGGAAGAGACCTTGGAGGTCTTCTAGTCCAACCCCCTGCTTAGGCAGGAAACCCTACACCACCACTTCAGACAAATGGTTATCCAACATCTTTTTAAAAACTTCCAGTGTTGGAGCATTCACAACTTCTGGAGGCAAGTTGTTCCACTGATTAATTGTTCTAACTGTCAGGAAATTCCTCCTTACTTCTAGGTTGCTTTTCTCCTTGATTAGTTTCCACCCACTGCTTCTTGTCCTGCCCTCAGATGCTTTGGAGAATAGCTTGACTCCCTCTTCTTTGTGGCAGCCCCTGAAATATCAGAACACTGCTATCATGTTACCCCTAGTCCTTCTTTTCATCAAACTAGACGTACTCAATTCCAGCAACCATTCTTCATATATTTTAGCCTCCAGTCCCCTAATCATCTTTGTTGCTCTTCTCTGTACTCTTTCTAGAGTCTCAATATCTTTTTTTACAAACTGAATGCAGCATTCCAGTGAACTGTTGTTAGTCGAGGACTACCTGTACTGACTGGGTAGTTCTTTCTGTTTAGGCACTAATTTAGATCATGAGAACTTTGTAAGCATTACGGTAGTCATCTGGTTTCTGAATCTCCTTCTGAATAATCTGCAGAAAAGTGAAAAAGTGGAAAGCGTACTTGATTTCTAACTGAGTAATGGCGAACTGGGTCCTCAGCTGCCAGAGAGATGCTGCTGAGCAAGATGAAAAAGAGGATCAGGTTGGTGAAAATGTTATTATTAACGATGCGATGGCAGTGGACCCGAAATCTGAAAAGAGAGGGGGGGGAGGGAGAGAGAGAGAGAGAGACAGCCTTATTCATCAGATATTACAGAGATCAATGTTTTATCTCAACCCCTCGATTTCTTAAGCTTATTTGTAGGCCAGATGCCCACCGAAACAGAACATTTGACCACATAAATCTTCATCAATAATCTGAGGTAAAACAGCCCACTCACAAATTTGCCACCTCACTGAAAGTATCAGGAAGATGGATTCCTACTCATGACTTTCAACCTTCTGTGGGGGGGGGGGGGAGGATGAAATAACAATTGCGACTTATGATAGCCGTGATTTTAAACATATTTTGGCATTGTAAATCTGAGCGGAGGGACTTTGTGACTGAACTCACCTAAGCCACAAGGGTGTCTAACTGAAGATCCAAGTAAAACGATTCAAGTAAATCAATGCGGTTATTTTTTTAAAAAAGAAGATGAAACTGTTATGGGGTTGAGAAAGGGGAGAATACTGTACTTCTTTTTTCAATAGGGTGAGGAGTTTTGTAATTCCCTATGTCGAGATAGTCAGTTAAGATAATAGCCTTAAGATTTTGTTGTGAATGAATGTGGAATTATTACTGGAAAAACATTTACATTTTGCTTCTAATCCTTCCCTCTCTTATTTCTACTCTTCTCATATCTGTATCAAACCATTCTGCTGAAGATACAAAGATTTTATGTCTTGGAGACATGGTTGCCCTTTCCTAAAGCCCCAACCATTTATGTCATCACGGCCAATTGGGCTTTCATGGCAGTAAGCAGGCCTTTGGGCTAGATTAAGAGCAGAGCTCTTATTCATCCACCCCTGATATAAACCAAGAAGCTTTTTCCCCCCCACAGAGCAATTCTATCTTGAGATACAGATTGTTTTTCTTTTCCATTTTCATCTAGAATTTGTCTCTCATAACGTTCTTAGAGATCAGTGACAATAGTATACATTTTCCTATATCATAGAATTATCCACTCTGTAGACTTACATTGAACTAGATAGATTACAAAGCATACAACTTCCCACCCTTTCTTAAAAGCATGTTATCGGGACTGTTTTCATGATGGCACAAGTTCATACAAAAACAACATACTTGTTGCTAGGACTGAAAATGAAAAAAGCAGTGGCTTCCGGCATTGGCACCGCTTTCTCCTTAAGATGCAGTTCAGACATAGGCCGAGGGCGAGGCCCAACAGGCATCTCCGGTTCTTCTTCGTCCTCCTCTCCTAAAAGGTAAAGGTCTTCATTTTTAGAATGATTCATCATAAATAGCCTATTGGTTTATCTCATAAAGGCATATCTGATTCTATCTTGGTCTTAAAAAATTAAAAGTATTCCAACCTATCCCAAATTGAGGCCCACTGGTAACATATCTACTTGTATAACGCAAGTACCACTCCAGCATTGTGGCCAGCATGAACCATGTTGGCTAGATGTCATGGAGATTCTCAATCCCAAAGGTGCTTTTCAAAAGGCAACTGGGCTTTCTTGATTTTTGCCTTGAAAACATTTCACATCTCATCCAAGAAACTTATTCAGGTTTCAGAACTGAAAAGGATGAAAAGTGAAATGTTTTCAAGGGAAAAACCAAGAAAGTCCAGTTTTGCCTTTTGAAAAGCATCTCCAGGACATGTTAGCTAGGAATACTGGAAGTTGAAGAGGGTCAAGGAAGACTGACTTGTTCTCTGTTTTAGGCTAATCTGAAATTCTTCTGCCAAAATTATATTATCTCATAATTTGAGAGGTCGGAGAAGGCTATGTTTCGACCTTGATAGAATGAAAGATCCTAACTTCTGTGTTTAAGATTGGAGTCTGAGGGACTATGTACCTCCATCTATGTATACTTGAACAACTCTGTAACTCCTAGCAGAAAGGGAGACTTTGATGCAAAAATCAAACTCGATCCAAAACCTTGGCAATTCTTTGTATGTGGAAATTAATTTCAGACCAAGAAGATAGTGACAGAGACCAGTGCAGAGCCCTTATTCAAAAGAATGAAGATCTTTGCTGGAGTCTCCAAACAGCTGCAAGGCTAAGTAAATCTTACCAGACTATTGGGCTTACTGTATAGCAGGGGTGTCCAACCTTGGCAACTTTAAGACTTGTGGACTTCAACTCCCAGAATTCTGGGAGTTGAAGTCCACAAGTCTTAAAGTTGCCAAGGTTGGACACCCCTGCTGTATAGTCTCATATCTATTCATATGGTTCCAAACAATGCAAATACACACCCACACCCATAATTAAATGCAACTTCTACACTTATTTATTTCTAAAATTCAGTTAATCAACTCAATTATTTCTCATAACAGCTAATGTAACAGTCACTGTAGACTGCAAACGTTACATAAAATCAATCATTAGTTGAAATATTTAATTCAAAATCAAGCATTTCTGATAAGCAGACTTGTTTTTTTAAAATGTCAAACTTCAATCAACAAGGGAACTTTTTAACATTGTGAATGGGGAGAACATATTCCAGAAGTTCAGATACAAATAATTAATCATTCAAAATTAAACCTGCCAATCTCGGGCACAGAGTGGCAAAGCCAGGGAACTGAGCAATCAATCAGGAACAAGAAGAGAGGCAACATTTCTCTCCCGTTCCATCCTGGCTTTTGTTTAAGCAAGAAATGTGCCCCAGCCTGGGAAGTGGTTGAAGAAGTACAGTACAAGGAATTAGACCTCTAGGAAAAAAAAACACTAAGTACTGTAGTTATAAATGAGAATATTTAAAAAAAAAGTTTTTTTCCATGGACTTGTTGAATGCAAAAGTATACTTTTTACTCCTATTTTCAAATCTGTGTGAGCAACCACCTATATCTGCTTCTGAAATTCATACAGGTAGTTCTTGAGTTATAATGGTACATTTAACAATGGTTCAAAGTTACGATAGCCTCAAAAAAAAATTATGACTTGTCATTGAAGGTACAATTGTTGTATCACCCTTACAATCATGTGATTGCAATTCAGGCCCTAGGCAACAATCTTTGTAAATTACAATTACATCTACAAAGAGTGCAGCATCTTGCAGTCATATAACCAGGAGACCAAGCAGTTACATGTGTTTCCGTAAAGCACATGTTACACCTTTGCTGCAAGAGTTGCATTGGTTACCAGTTTGACCTAGTAGTTAAGGCATCAGGTAAGAAGCGGGCAACTAAGTTCAAGTTCCGCCTTAGCCATGAAAGTCAGCTGGGTGACTTTGGGCCAGTTATTTTCTCTCAGCTGAATCTACCTCATGGGGCTGTTGATGTGGGGAAAAACGGGAGGAAGAAGTCGTGTTAGATATGTTCATTACCTGGAGTTGTTGTAAAAATAGTAAAAGCAGGATAGAAACAAAGAAACAAATAGCAATTGTGTAATGGATTCTGGGAATTTTATATTTTTATATTTGTATAAATTAATGCATACAAGTAAAATGACCTAGAAAGCTTTTAGACATATTAGCCACCAATTTTTTCCCAACACTTCAATATCCACATCCACATCCACATCCACATCCACATCTATCTATCTATCTATCTATCTATCTATCTATCTATCTATCTATCTATCATCTATCTATCGATCAACACCTGACCACTGAATACGGCATACGGCACAGAATATTTTAATGGGAAAGGTACTTTTTCTTACCAAAAAAAAGGAAAAAATGGAAATATTGTTTGTTTAGAATTCACACAAGAAAAATAATTTAAAAGCAGAAACTTCTGAACAAAATTCTTAAAGAAAGAAAAGCTCCAGGCACTGTGGAGATCTACAAATAACCCTCAGTGAAGAAATGCAAAAACAGTCCCACAAATGGCCTGTGGGGCATACAGGAAAGATTTCAGCAAACACTTTGCAGAATCAAATGAGCAAACCAACAATAATACAAATATGACTCAACATACACTCCAGAGCTGCCATTCCAGTAATCAGTTAAACAGAAATGTTGCACAATGATTCAGAACCATGGCTATATTTAACAAACCACATGGCTATCTTTCTAGCAATTCCCAAAGCTAGCAATTTAACCCTAATTCTATACTTGTATTTATTTATTTATTTTCAAAGCAAATCTCTTTAAATAATAGGTGTTGGTGTACCAGCTCATCTCTGAATTTCAGCTATATAGTAATTCCACAGAAAGAGAGAAAAATAGTCTTTTAAATACATTTTGTGTAAATGTATTAAATAAAAAAACAATATTCAGAGAGCTTTGTTAAGTGCATAAGGCATAAAGTGTACTAAGTGATACTGCATAGATATATCCATGGAGTTTTCTTGGTACCAGTAAAAAGATAACTGTCAAGATAGTTTTCTTCAACGTCCCAATCCACCTTACAACCTTGCAATTTCCAAAAAGTTTCCTTTTTCAAATATTAAACAGACCTGAGCCTACTTAGCATTTGAACTTAGCTACGATCAGCCAGGTGTTACTACTATCTGCCAGGATAATATTTTTCCTTTTTGTCTTGTATAATTTTTGTGAGCTGTCAGAAGAGCAAGTGTTGCATACAAAACAAAGAATGGCAAGCAAATAAGGCTTTTAAAGACAGCCTTTGGATTTTGACCACAGCTTGGCATTTACCTTTTGTGTAATAGCTACACTCTAGCTATATTTTCATTAAACTATCCATTACAACTCAAAATCATTTTCATGGCCACTCATTAACTATCCAAATCTTAGGAGCATCTATACATATATGACCTATATCTGCCTTCTCAAGGTCTGGCCCTTTAATTTATTATTTACTATTAGTACATTAAATTTATTACAGCCACTCACTCCAGCACACTCAAGAGAATTTAGGCAGATTAATTTGAATTTTTTTTGCTGTCATTTCATTTGTTTTGTTTTGACCATCAATTGAGGATCAGTTAGGTGATGAGATAACATATGAGCTACTAAGCAGCTCTGGTTTCCAATGCTGGACTTGGTTTGCCTTTGTATTTTTCTTCTAGTTTGTAAGATGATTTCTATCTTTCACTCTCATCTGATCTGCTTAAACAGCAAACCTCTTTAAAGGTATACATTGTAAAATCTAATTTCACTCACTCTAGCATCATCATCAATTCTTCTCCTGACAAGAAGCTTACTTTCATGGCTGAGCTCTTTAGTGGCAGTTGCAAAAGGCAAAGAGGCAGCTTGGGGAATTGCATCATAATTGCCCACAGGACTTACTAGTACAGGGGTTCCCAGCCTGGGGTGCTCCCTCCCCCTGGGGGTGCGAGACGATATTCCAGGGGGTACTAAAATGTGGGCTTAGAAGTTTCAAAATTATAGTGTATATGCATATAATTACTTATTTTTGTAAGTGGTGCGAGAATATATCAGAAGCTTTCTAGGGGTCCAGTAGGTATAGAAAAGGTTGGGAACCCCTGTATTAGTAGAAGAGTTTGAAGCAGCATTGCAATTTAAAGATAAGACAACAAAACAAAAAATTAGTAAGAAAACTTGGAGGAATGTGCACCCATAAACAGCTCAGTGAAATGCACAATACGGTCTAACATTATGGACTTCTTGTCTATCTCTGAAGAAAAGAAATGGATCTTGCTAAGTTGCAAGATGATACACAGGTAAGCAAGAATTCAGTAGCCACCGTAGAAAGTGCAAAATTTACACACAACACCCTCCCTCCACAGTTTCTCTCTGACAGTGGGGAATTTGTCTAAAACATTTGAATTACATTCTCAATGGTGATGCCAGATGCAGGTGAACTTTAAACCTAGCAATTCAGACGTAACCAAGGTCTGATTAAAAGACAGAGATGAGCTTGAAAACAGCCAGGCAGTGACAAATATGGGTATCAAAACAGAAGATTTTTCTCAGCATTAAATAAGTGCTCATACGGAGATAGAGTCCAAAATATGATAAGACTATGTGGGAATTTTAAATATCCACTGAATCTCCAGACCCCTGATATATTTCAATTCCAGTGTCTAGGGGAGTATTGGGCATTTAACAATAAACTTGCTGATACAAGAAAAAGTTATTATTCAGATAAAAAGTACAGTTACAAATTAATAGAGCTGAATAGTAAGATTTGTCAGATTAAAAGTTTCCAGCTGTGGTTCTACTATGAGAATTCACTTTCCCCTGTATCTATGTTCCAACCCAACCTTCATCAAAGACAAGTCAGAGATCAAAGGCTCTGAAGCTTTACCAAAATTTAATTTTACATTACAAAACCAAGGTATCCAACTGAATGTGGTGAATGAATAGAGCAAGCAACTCTGTTCTAAGACTTTGATACAGTCTACCATTGGAATAAAGTAATACTTTTCTGAATCTAATTCATTTTACCCCCAAAGAAAAATGTCCAATTTCCTAAAGGAATATCCTATGTACTTTCAGTGGGGAAAGGCTGCCAGAATGCCAATAATTCTAGTGGGAAGAAAAATGGTACAATAGCTTTAGCCAATACTACCTTGCTACCTATTTCCATTGAACACAAAAATATAAGTCAGGCCTTTGTACTGTAGAGCCAACTTCCTCCACAAGTGATGGCGCTCCCACAACTTTTGAGGGCAAACTGTTCCATTGGTTGATTGTTCTCACTGTCAGAAAGTTTATCCTTATTTCCAGGTTAAATCTCTCCTTGTTCAGTTTCCATCCATTCCTTGTCTGGCCTACAGGCGCTTTAGAAAATAGCTTGATCCCTTCCTCCCTGTGGTAGCCCCTCAAATATTAGAAAACCTGTATCATGTCTCCCCGGTCCTTCTCTTTACTAGACTAGCCAAGCCCAGTTCCTGCAACCGTTCATTGTATGTTTTAGCCTCCAGTCCCCTAATCATCCTGATGGCTCTTCTCTGTACTTTTTCTAGAGTCTCAACATCTTTTTTATAATATGGTGAACAAAACTGGATGCAGTACTCTAGGTGTGGTCTTACTAAGGCTTTATAGAGTGGTATTAGTACTTTCCTTGATCTTGATTGTATCCCTCTGTTAATGCAATTTAGGATTGCATTAGCTTTTTTGGCTGCTGCTGCACACTGCTGGCTCATATTTAGCTGGTTGTCCACTAAGACACCAAGATTCCACCCGTGCTTTTTACAATTTTGTAAACAACAAACTAAAAGACTCAAGGTCCATCCCTCCCTTGATAGGACCTGATGGTAAAGACTACTGTGACGACACCATTAAAGCCAACATCTTTAACACATTCTTCGGCTCAGTATTTATAAACAGCAATGGATCATGCCCAGTATTTCCTAGCCGTACCACAGATAACAACAATGATCTAATACATATCGATTTCACAGAAGACAATGTTGAAAAAGCACTACGCAATCTAAAACCATCTCTATCTATTGGACCGGATGGAATATGTGCCTACTTCTTAAGAAAGCTATCCACTGTCATAGCCAAACCTCTAAGCATAATCTTTGAAAAATCTTTCAGAACCAGCTCCTTGCCTAACCTATGGTCACAAGCCACAGTCATCCCCATCTTCAAAAGGGAGACCCAAGCCTAGTTGAAAATTACAGGCCAATCTCCTTATGCTGCGTCACCTGTAAAGTCATGGAATCAATTATTAACCAATCCATCATCCTCCACTTAGAGACAAATAACCTACTCTCCAATAAACAATTTGGTTTCAGAAAAAAACTATCCTGTAATCTGCAACTCTTACACTGCAAAAACATATGGACGATACAACTCGACCAGGGCAAAGCAATAGACGCAATCTACATAGACTTCTGTAAAGCCTTTGATTCAGTGGTACACGACAAACTACTCCTAAAAATAAAATCCTATGGTATCTCTGGACAACTGAATAACTGGATAGAAGCATTCCTGTCAAACAGACAACAAATGGTCAAAATCGGGAGCGTCCTATCAACTCCAGTACCTGTCAATAGTGGTGTTCCCCAAGGCAGTGTTCTAGGACCAACTCTCTTCATACTCTACATAAACGACCTCTGTGATCATATTAAGAGCAATTGCGTTCTCTTAGCTGATGATGTAAAGCTGTTCAATACCACAGACAATACTGCTACCCTACAAAAAGATCTTGACTATGTATCAGAATGGTCAAACAAATGGCAACTTCAAATCTCAACAAATAAATGCTCTGTCTTACATATTGGCAAAAAAAATCAGAAAATAAAATACAAGCTGAATAGTCAAGATCTTGTTGATGACCCATGCTCTGTAAAGGACCTTGGAATACTCACCTCTAATGATCTAAGTGCTAGAGCCCACTGCAACTACATAGCCAAAAAGGCATTAAGAGTTGTTAACCTAATCCTACGTAGCTTTTTCTCTGGTAATATCACACTACTAACCAGAGCATACAAAACATTGCTAGACCAATACTCGAATACAGTTCATCAGTCTGGAACCCACATTACGTATCTGATATTAGCACAATTGAGAAAGTCCAGAAATATTTCACAAGAAGAGTTCTCCACTCCTCTACTCGTTGTAGAATACCTTATGCCACCAGACTTGAAATTCTAGAACTAGAAAACCTTGAATTACGCCGTCTTCGGTCTGACTTAAGCATGGTATATAAAATCATACATTGCAATGTCCTACCTGTCAATGAATACTTCAGCTTCAACCATAACAACACAAGAGCACACAATAGATACAAACTCAAAGTAAACCGCACCAAACTTGATTGCAGGAAATACGACTTCAGCAATAGAGTGGTCAATGTCTGGAATACTCTACCCGACTCTGTAGTTTCTTCCCCAAACCCCAAAAACTTTAACCTTAGACTGTCTACTATTTACCTCACCCCTTTCCTAAGAGGCCTGTAGGGGGCGTGCATAAGCGCACCAACGTGCCTACCGTCCCTGTCCTATTGTTTCTCTTATTCTTTTATTTTTCTTATATGTACCCATTTCATGTATTCACAACTATGTATACATTTATACTTATTATCTTGTAAACAATTGGCAAATCAAATAAATAAATAAATAAATAAATAAATAAATAAATAAATAAATAAATAAATAAAGATCCCTCTCACAGTTACTGCTATTGAGCCTGGTTTCCCCCAGTCTGTACGTGTACTTTTGGTTTTTCTTGCCTAAGTGTAAGACTTTACTTTTCTCTACATTGAATTTCATTTTGTTAGATATGGCCCAGTGTTCTAGTCTGTCAAGATCCATCTGGATCTTGAGCCTATCTTCTTGGGTGTTAGCTATTCCTGCCAGCTTAGTATCATCTGCAGATTTGGGAAGTTCCCCTTCTATTCCCTCATCTAAGTCGTTAATGAAGATATTGAAGAGTACTGGGCCTAAGACGGAACCTTGTGGTACCCCACTGCTTACTTCCCTCCATGTAGACTTAGACCCATTAAGGACTACTCGTTGGCAGCCAGTTGCGAGTCCATCTAGTGGTGGTGCTATCTATTCCACTTTTTTCTAGCTTACTAAGAAGTAGGTCTCCTTTGTCAAATGCTTTGCTGAAATCAAAAACCCCAAAGGAAAAAAAAAGATCAAAACATCTTCTCACCACAATCAACACCCATATGAGCAGAGATTAACAGAAAGATTAATACAAGACCAAAAAACAACCAGTGTACAATAGCCCAGTCAAGGAACTACCAACAAGCTAACGGCAAACAACGGCAAACAAAATCAAGAAACCACCAAGGACACTCACACCAACCAACCCTGCAGGGGCAAACCACTAGTAGTTATTTAAAAATAAGAGCAAAGCTCACTCCCTTCTAGCACTAATGATATTTACCTAGCTGAATAAAGAAATGTCTGTGAGAAAACCACCAAGCTCAGAAAACAGCAACAGTTCAACCTTCAACTACAAATATTCTATGAGTAGATGTTGCCCTCCAATAACTTTGAAGCTCAACATTGTCCTTTCTCTTCCAGATAAGCAGTTAAAACAGGGGATAACCAGAGAAGAAAGGATGCAGTAAAAAGGACTATGGGAAGCTGTTCTTTCCCATAGTTTTGAAAAATATATACTAAAAAAGGACTAAAAAAGAAGTGGCCTCCTCGGAATCAGCAATATTGCATTCAGATGGAAAGTTCACCCACACCCATTCTTTCCTGCTCTTAACTCAATCTTCAGTCGAGCTCTGGAGAAATAAAAAATAAAATGTGGAATGTCTAGTGAAATAATTTTCTTCACAGCTGCTCGAGGACAGGCAGAACAAGACGATACGATTAATTCTCCATTCAACCTACTGTCCTTTTTCAGGCAATATGGCTGACCAATGTCACAAGGCTATTTGGAGTAATCCTTGCTAACTTGTGAAATCCAGTGATTATTAGATTTAACCATCCACAGGATGCCCCTCCAATCTGTTTAAACACATTGTACAAGTATGGCCCTGTCACCACTGTCCAAATGTTCAAAAGCAAACTGAAGATGAACTGGGATCATTTCCATTGTTGCAAACCTGAACCAATAATTTGTTTCTTGCAGCTGAGTGGAAGGTTGAAGGACCAACAGCTCAGTCAGTGCCTTGCTTTACCATTACATTATTTATTTGTCTAAATTTCTTGAAATATAAACCTTCAAATATTTAGGGAGTTGAAAAATATATCTACAATTAATTCCAAATACTGTAGGTGAATTCTGAGAATTCTTGAGAATTCTGGAAGTCCACACACTTTAAATAGCACTTAGACTTATATACCTCTTCACAATGCTTTTACAGCCCTCTCTAAGTGGTTTACAGAGTCAGCCTACTGCCCCCAACAATCTGGGTCCTCATTTTACCAACATCGGAAGGATAGAAGGATGAGTCAACCTTGAACCTGGTGAGATTCCATCTGTCAAATTACAGGCAGACAGCAGACAGCAGAAATAGCCTGCAGTACTGCATTCTAACCATTGCACCACCCTGGCATTAAAGTTCCCAAGGTAGAGAAATATTTATGTGGTGAGAGGAGAATGACTTGAGCCTCAGGACTAGGATGGGGCAAATTCCCACCAACAGGAAAATGACTATAAACTATGTAGAGCTTTAGCACTGCAAATGAGAAGAATGTACCACAGCTGGGAAACAATCTTTTATACCCTCATCTGTGTTTGACTTGGCTATTTCTGAATCAGTGTGAAGACCTTGTATAAAAGTGTTCCAAGTCCACTACTAAGTAGGAATAGTACTGTTCTATCTGCCTGGTAATGCATTGAAAAAAAATGACTGAAATTTAGTCACATGGTTTTGGTTGCCATCTTGTGTTAATTTATCCTTCCCTGAGGATACATCTGGTCATTCCAGAAAATGGGCAAGACAATAAATTACCTGGTGTCTCTGCAGTAGGATAGGGATTTTTCTCTTCATTTTCATTTGGCTGATATTCATCTGTGTTACTCTGGCCAAAAGAGAAAACAGCCATTGTTTAGTTGTGCATACTAATTAATTCATAAAAACAGTCAACAGTCATCTCAAAGCAAGGTGGATAGTGGAAAGCAGCAAACCTTATCAGAAAGTGGAGATTCTCCATCAGCTGTAATTGATTTCAGCTCAATTTTTTCCTCCTTAGTCTCTCCCTCCATAGCTGGCTTCTCGGGCTCCTGTTTCTTCTCAGGACTGGCAGTCCTATCAATTTAGCAGACACACACAAAATCATCTAATGAGTTGCCAATATTGACTTCCTTGAGTAGCGGATAGTCCAATATACAAGCCTAATAATATTTCCTTACCTTCATAAACATTTGCTCCTCTCAGAAACAAGTAATGCTAATAATCATGTGCCTACCAGACTTTCAAAAAACTTTGCATCCTGAAATAATCTAGCAAGTTAATAGAAGGAAAGTCGTCATTCACTTTCCAACCACAGTGGACCTAATTCAATGATGGGTTGAACCACTGTGAACCGAAATGTCCACAATTTGGAAAATGTCTGACTTGTTTCTGCTGGTATGTCACTCACTCACTCACTCACCCCAAAGAAAAGATGGACAATTCTTTCCCTCCCCTCCCCCAAAATCTAGGCCATATTGAACACTCAGCAGCAGCGCCAAAGCAGGGCCTGAAGTTGAGGCCTGGGCCTGGACCTCAGTCTTAGTGCCACCACTGCCACTCTGTATTAGAGAATGGCGCAATTTCACTTGTGGCCCAGCACTCCCCATGATCTGCCACGTACTGTTTAGGAGTAAGGCCATGCAAGAGCACACACCCCATTCTCACACAGCCTCCACAGCCTCTAAAAAATCACCCAAGAACGAGTGTGCTTTGGAGAATAGGTCTCTTGCATGGGTAAGCACTAGCATTTCATCCAAAACATTGTGGCATGTCACTTTGACATACATGTCATAGTTTGCCATCACTTGTCCGAACAGTTGTACTTTGTATGGAAGCTACTTCTTTCCCAAATTATTTGTAGAGGATCTTCAGCCTGCAGTGAAAATCACTTTTTCCTCTATTAAAAAAAATAAATTATTTTAGGTTTCAAGCTAATGCTTCAAGCTGTGCAAAAGTGACTTAAAGTTTCAACCAGGATATGTAGATATGTCACCTTTTCTAATCTTTATTTATCAAGCCGAAAGAGCTCCCATGTAATGACATTGAAAGATGAGGTGCTTCAGCAGGCACTTTGCAATTTGTATTGCTGGTTTCTGGAATAAACTGAATACACTCTCATCCTTCACTCCAGCTCCTGCTGGGGACATGAAAGGATCTCCCAACTAGGCATCCCCCAGGTAACGGTGATGTCACTAATCCTTTCAACGGTGATGGCTCATCCTTTCAGCCAGGAAGTTCCTTGGTGCTTCTGACACAAGTGCAAAAAAACTTAGCTAAAAATATTGTACTTAACAAGGCATAAGAAGCTCTTGCTCTGGACATGTTTTTACTCCCTAGGAAAAAAATGCCAACTTTTTAAATGCCAAAATAGACAAAAGTTTACCTTGCTAGTTTTTTCCTTTCTTTTTCCTCCTCCTCCTCCTTTTGAGCAGATGTCAAGCTTTCGGCATCAGCAAGATTGTCAACAGCAATGGCCAAGAAGACATTCAGCAGGATATCTATTTGTATATTCTTTAAAGAAAATATCGGCGAATCTCTATGAAGCACAATCCTGTGAAATGGTATTTACAATGAACCCCATGTGATATGCATCATGAAGATAAACCTTCAAATTAATATTAATAGTTTTAAGGGTAAACTATTTCATATATTTCACCAAGAATAACAGACACAGCAAGGTTTCCCAATGCATTGGTGAGGCCACATAAAAAATGTTCATCAAAAGTAAATGTTTAAGTTAACATCCTTAGATCCAAATTACCACACATGATGATTACACAACTGAAAAAAGAGATGGCATTTAGCTAACTTCAGATGGTCAGAACTTGGAATATACCTTGTCTACAGTATTACATACATACATTAGGTCCTGTGCAGAACATATTGGGTAGTATGTGATTTCCATCATTTTTGATCATTTGTAGCATCTTCGGTTTTGTCCCAAAAGATATTAATAATCTTAAGATCTTTCTTTAGTGTCTGGTGCCAAGTTTTCCAAGTCTGGCCTTGTTTCCTCTTCCCTCCAGGAGGTAGCCAATATAATGCAATTTTGGGATGCCAGTAATATATGGCCAACAAACCACATTTGATGTTCATTGACAGTTCTCAATAGGTGTTCTAAATCTGATATTTTTAGTACCTTCTCATAAGTGATGTGGTCACAATGTGAGATGTGGAGCATTCTTTTCAAGCAGCGTTAACTTTAATTGACTTCCATGTTTCACAAGCATATATTGCAGTTGATATGACAACACTCTTTTATCTTTGTGGCTGCCGTAAACCAAATTGGACGCATACCTTGAAACATGGCTGCTGCCATTCCAATTTGATAGTTAACGTCCTTACTCCATCAATAGACATAATGCTATCAAGATAAATAAATTGTTGGACTTATTCTATAACCTGTCCATGGACTGTTATAGGCACATTACCCTGAGCACTTCCGACTTGCATAAACTTGGTCTTCTTAAAATTTATACATAATCTTGTTGGCTTCATTATCTAAACTGATGGTCATTTCTTGCAAGCACCCCTTTTTTCACCAAGCAATGGGATGTCATCTGGAAAATCTAAAACTGTTAAATGAGGTGTCAAAGCTAGGGTTATCCATTGCTCTATGCATAACAAAGTCCATGGAGAGGAGAAACAAGACTGGTGATAGTATATACCTGTCTGTGTTGTCAGATTCCATTCAAACATAGCAGCTAGAGTTATCATACAGGCTCTTAAAGATGTTGAAAAAACGTTGAGGAATACAATAGGACTTTACAATAGTCCACAGTGATTATGAATAGAGCCTTTTGAAAATAATAAATTCATTATATAAAAATGTAGTCAAAATGTGGTCCTTACATAATACTGTGAGCAGAATTAAGATACGGCCAGTTCCTGTTTAGAATTACCCGTGTTTCATTGGATCCTCTAAGGCAGAATTGTCTGCCTTTCCCTTATTAAAAACATAAAAACCTTTCTTTGATGAAGGGATAGACAACTGTTCATGGTAGAAGCAGTTTTGCTAGGAACAAACCTGCAGGTCTGAAAGTTACCCAAGGAACTTTTGGTCTCCTTTTGACTTTCTATCCATTTTCCCACTTGAAGAAGAACAAACCAGGAAACCAACCCTTTCTGTTCTGAGATGGATTCATGTTGAAATCCAACAGAAAGTGGCCCTTTTTCTTTCTCCTTGCTTAACATTGCTGTTTTTAATTCCATGATCCAGAAGGTTGAGCTAGCAGGAGATGGCAGAAAGGAAGAAGAGCAGTAGGATGCAGTAAGTACAGACCATTTTATCATATATGTGTCCCAGGTGGTGCTTAACCATATCAATTGCTGATGCTGCTCTATCGTTAATTCAAACTATATTCATACTATTGCAACAGAGAAACACTCAAGGATACAGTTTCCACAGATGAAGAGGATGATGAAGTAAATACAGACCAACATTCCTGGAAAAGAGGGGCCGCCATAAGCCATGATTCCATCATACATCACCGAATTCCAGTCCTCCCCAGTCAGGATCTAAATGACACATTCCCACCAATAGCGGGGTACATAGTTAGACAGCATGCGGAACACCTGCAAAAAAGCCTGTTACAAGAAATAATACCACCCTGTTCTATTTTGAAGAAGCCTACCTGATCAGTAAACTCCAGAGTACTGACTCACATTTCCATTCAAATTTCAAGATACAAATGGAAATATGTTCTGCATATGGGTAGGGTTACATATCCACCACTCAGGCTGCAGAGTAGAATCTTAGTCTATATACACCTGAAGGACTTCATAGACTATCCAGTTCACTCCTTTGCTTCACCCATAAACTGAACTACAGATTATAGTCATCCAACTTCCACT
Source organism: Notechis scutatus (assembly GCF_049901735.1). Lineage (NCBI taxonomy): Eukaryota > Metazoa > Chordata > Lepidosauria > Squamata > Elapidae > Notechis > Notechis scutatus. The sequence continues at coordinate 67,538,822 of NC_142014.1, read as the reverse complement.
GGAAAATCTCAAACAAGGGAGATCTGGCACAATACTAGACAGTTTAGCATCTCTCACAGTTAGGAAATTATGTCTGATATTCAGCATGGCTCTCCTTTCCTTTAATTTTAGTCAGTGAAGAGTGCAATGGGACTAATACCTCCCATGATCTAGGTACAATGCATCTGTTATTTCAGTCTCCAAAGCATTGATTTTCTGTTTTTTTGTTGTGCTGCTGTCTCATACCATGTGTTTGTTCTGATCTACTGTAACCTCTAGATCTTTCTTATACATAACTGCTGCCAGCACAGATCTCCCTAATCTTGTACTTATACATTCAATATTTCCTATTAAGATTCCTATTCAGCCCATCTTGCTCTGTTTTGGCCTGCTTTGGGAAACGCTGCAACATTTTTTTAAAAAAATATCCTAGTGATTAATGAATTTATTTTTGAAAGTGTTTAGTTCCATATAGATTGGTATAAACATAATAATCCTGTTACATTACAATGTAAGAGTGCATTATACTTAGACTGTCTACTATTGACCTCACCCCTTTCCTAAGAGGTCTGTAGGGGGGCGTGCGTAAGCGCACCAACGTGCCTACTGTCCTTGTCCTGCTGTTTCTTTTATTTTTCTTATATGTACCCATTTCATGTATTCATAACTATGTATATACTTATACCTATTATCTTGTAAGTGATTGACAAATCAAAATAAAAAAATAAAAAAATATTTTTTTTAAAAAAAAAATAGACCGAAAGAAAACTATACCTGAAACACAGTGAGCAATGACTGTGGAAAGTTGTCAAAGGTGCTTCTCCTGGTCTGCATCTCATCAAAGTTAAACTTGCCCCCAAAGAGCTGCATCCCTAGGAGGGAGAAGATGATGATGAAGAGGAAGAGGAGCAGCAGCAGGGAGGCAATGGAGCGCACTGAGTTGAGCAAGGAAGCCACCAAATTACTCAAGGAATTCCAGTACCTGGGGAGTCAAATAAAAGAAAAGCAGGTGTTTCTTGTCTGTGTTAGGTATTTTCTTTGGGGAAAGCTGCCCGACACCCACGCACATGTCTTTTCCAAAGAATGAACTAAGAAATGAATAATTCAGATAGTCCTCTAAGAAAATGAGATATACAGTAGTAAGCTAGAATTTCACAATCACAGAAATAAAACACAAAAGTTCTCCCCAATTTCTGCACCTTGAACACTTAGGGCATATGTCAATTTGCAATAATTTGTAAGAATTTCCAAGGAAGAAATAGCAGACTGAGAACATTTCTATAAAAAGTGGAATTGAAGACTGCGGCAGAATGCAGAACCAGAGAATAGACTGTCTCTTTGAAAATCCCTCTTTGGATAAGGAGAGGACTTGAGATGGCACACAAGTGCTTCAGATAGCTTCTCCTTGTCAGACTACAAGATAACAGTCTCCAGCAACTGCAGAGCTCTGGAAGATGAGGTAATCTCATCCAGAACAAGTGATAGAGAATCTATAGACCTAGATCCCAAACTATTATGCCTCCACAAATGCCAGTCATCAAGACAGAATCTCATGTCACTTGGATAATCCAGGGTGTTTAATGACCTCACCCTGCAGCTTCACATATATATTAAATCAGAGTGGGGAGAGTGTTAAACCCCCTATCACTCCATAAAGCAAAGGGCCATGGATAAGACTTCTCCTCCACCCATCAACTCTGCCTGGAACTATTCCTAAAGGAAAGAATAGAACCAATGTAAAATAGAGCTGCCCATTCCTAACCTTTGATTGAATCCAGAAGGATTTCATGATCAATAGTGTTGACAGCTGTCAGACCTTCAAAGCAGGTCAATTAGGAAACCAAAGTAATGCATTCTAATAGTACTTTTATTATAAGATTATTTATTTATCTAATTCATATGCCACACATATCACGGTTAAGTGACTTATAGTAACAGAATCTGAAGCCTGAATGTGCTTCTTCCCTTATCTTCATGACAATTTGGTAGGGTCTTGTCTGAGAGGCTTACTCAGATTATAGTTCTGGCCTAGATTCAGGTTTTTTTTTATTAGACTCTTGCCCTGGTTGCAGCTTTTCTTCCTTTTCCTCAACATTATTACTCTTTCCTTTACAAAAGCTAGTGAAAAATCTAGGGGAGCAAGCATGGATACATTACCCCATCCCACTCCTGTCAAATGTCATCCACTAATGCGAAAATGCTGTTTCAATACTATGTCAAAGCCTGAAACATGATTGGAAGTGGTCCTGTCAATTAGCCTCACCCAGAGTTCTTTGGAGTTGCTGAGCAACTATTTTCTCAGTCACCTTCCCTAAAATGTCTCTCAACATAATAGAATTGGGAACTTCATTGCTAATCTGGCCAGACAATCAAGGAAATCAAGAAGGAAGGTTGACATGCAATAGGGAAGCTGATATAATTCCAACAGCCCCAACTGACTTTTAGAGCTGAAACTAATAGGTTATCTTATCTGTCTGTGGACCAGTGGTCTGGATGCCAACAGAGAAACTTGGATGACATAGCCACACCTCATCCAACCTGGGTTCTTGATTTATGCCACACCTAAAACCCAGGTGGGCTCATCTCCAAGAGTGGAACACTCCCCTCTAGGCCCAATCAAATCTTAGTGATATATACCAGGTCAGTCTTCAGTGATCAGCTCACAGATGAAGGAGGCCTTACTACAGATTTTGCTTTGAGAGATTACCGAAGTATACACTTTCACAAAGAAAACATAATGAGGTAAAGAGGAACATAAAAATTATGGTAAGCCCCCATATACACCCTCTGTGCTGCTAACACTATAATGCAAAACAGTGACTGAAAACATAACTGTACATAACATTGCTAATGCTAGAAACCAGATTTTCCCACACAAATAATTCCCAGTAGTCAGAGGGGGAATTATAATGAAAAGAAAAACTAATTCCATATTTGATCAAACCCAAATAAAAAGACTTGGGTTATTATAACTCAGCCCTTTATAAAACCTCTAATATTAAGAGGGTTCTGCCCCTTTCCCTGTTATTGTATTATTTGCTTTCAGTAAGCCAAAAGCTCTTATGTTGAAATTATGTATCTGCCTTTTGCAATCAGCCATTTTACCAATTATGATGATAAAGAAGAAATGCAGAACATTACTTTATGATAACTAAGTCTGCATACTCTAAAACCATTTGTGATCATGTAATTCCCAATGGGTTTTCTATTTTTGCAGCCTGTGATTTACTGGGTTTTAGTTCTATTAGAATCATGGTTTTATTTTCTGTTTTAATGTAGTTGTTTTGTGTGCCACTAGAGACCCAGTGTTATATGGCTGCAATATACACACAGTTAATAAATAACCAGGAATAATAGCCTTCATTTCAATTATGCCACCCAGAATAGTTTGTTTGGCGAGATGGGTGGCTATATAAATTGGACAAATAAATAAATAAAATAAAAATAAAGGCCTCCAGATGTGGAGGAGAAAGAATACACATTTGCAAAGAAGGAGAAAGAGGAGATAGAGGACAAGTTATCTTGTGGTCTTTTTTGCTTTTGTTTTTCGATGTATGATCTCAATTCAGGAATTCTATGGGGCAATTGAGACCATCTACAGCCTAACAAGATCACTGAGTGACTATTTAGGTAGTTCGTTTGTTTGAGGCAATTCTGGTCCTATGTCAGCCCATCATGGTAATGTAGACTAAGAAACCAGTGTCATGTAGGTCCAAAATAACTATAGTAACAGAACCGTGGAAGTATGACTGTACTTCTACCTCCTTCCTTTTATTTTTGTGTGAAGTAGGGAGCAGATTGTCTAAATTATTTTCTTGGCCCAAACTCAAGACCCTCTGATTGTTGACTTGGTAGTGGAACTTCTCCCTATTTTTCAAGGCCATGCCTTTAAAAAGAGGAGACCTGGAGTGTGCCCATTCTGTTGAACCTTGTGGGACATACCCAAATAACTGGGGACAGTAAGTTCCAAGTTCCAAGCAACATGATTTTTTTTTTTGCAAAGTCAATAGTATAAAATCTGATAAATTTAAAATTTTCTAAATATTTGATTAATCCCCTTATTACCTCCAAGAGTTCAAATTACTATAGGTATTATATCTAATACTTTCTTCTAAAGTCGTTTAAAAATAAAGGTCAATGACTACTTCAGCTTCAACTGCAACAATCCAAGAGCACATAACAGATACAAACTCAATGTAAACCGCTCCAAACTTGATTGCAGAAAATACGACTTCAGCAACAGAGTGGTCAATGCCTGGAATGAACTACCTAATTCTGTTGTTACATCCTCTAACCCCCACTCATTTAACCTTAAACTATCCACTACTGACCTCACCCCATTCCTAAGAGGTCTGTAAGGGGTGTGCAAAAGTGCACCATCGTGCCTCCCGTCCCTGTCCTATTGTCCCCATTTATTCATACTTATTTCCTGTGTTCATACTCATGTTTATTCTTATACCTATTATCTTGTAAGCGATTGACAAATCAAATAAATAAATAATTGAGGACTGGTCATAAAATTACCTTTTCTGTGTCATAGTAGTTTCAAACAGGAATTAAGCACAGCAGTTGTTAAACAAGGACCATCTGTACGCTTCAGAAGGCCTTGTGCATGGGCCCTGATCAACTGAAGCCTTTCAAGTCTTGCCAAATGTCCTTCCAAACAGGACTCTATTATTATTATTATTATTATTATTATTATTATTATTATTATTATTATTATTATTATTATTATTATTATTATTAATTAATTAATTAATATTATTATTATTATTATTATTATTAACAAAATTTATATAGCAACCCATCTCACAAACATGACTCTGAGCAGTGTACAATAAAATAAACAAGTAAAACCAAGTCTAAATAATAATAGAACGATTACAAATAAATACAAATAAGGTCATGGGAGAATGGATTAACATCCTGTAATTAACTTATAAGTTCCCTGTTTCTAGAGGATCCCCAAAGCTGCTGGAAAAAACATCATTTTAAAGGATTTTTGAAAGCTTGATCAGACTGGGGTAAATCTTTACCTCACGGAGTGATTATTATTATTATTTATTATTATTATTATTATTATTATTTATTAAATTTATATGCTGCCCATCTCATCGTCAAGTTACTCTATTCTTGATTTGTCATGTCTATTTATTTTACTTTTCAAACAGTCTTCATTTTATGAAGTTCTTAACGGTTTTACGCCACATTTATACTTGATTGTGGCATCATTTTAAACCCATGTATTTCTTGCCCATTGTCCTGCCCTATCTTGTTTACACAGCACCTTACAACACAGTGAAAAAAATAAGTAACAAAAGGACATAAATAATTTAAAAATTGTTGTAGTCGTAAAGCAAGAAATGACCTTCAAGGAAAGAATGATTTATACAAAGGAGTTATTTGCCTTATTTGTTTGGAATAACATTTCCAAGTAGAAAATGGTGACCTTTCCTTCTCCCCCGTCAATCCCACATAACCATAAAAAAAACAACCCGTATACCTTGTGATTTTAAAGATTCTCAGAAGTCGTACACATCTCAGCACGGATATGCCAAGTGGGGACATGATTTTTGTTTCCACTAAGATGGTTTCCAGAATTCCACCACACACGATGAAGCAATCAAAGCGGTTGAAGAGGGACACAAAGTAAGCCTGAAGACCCAGGCTGTACATCTTCAGCAGCATCTCAGCCGTGAACAAAGCCAGCAATACCTTATTCGCAGTGTCTCATAAAAAAATAAATAGACAAATAATGATCATTATAATGGCACTGAAAGACTAGTTCAATCAAAAGATCCTAAGAACAAACGTATGAAATGTTAGTTTAAATCAGTGGTGCATTTCAAATATTTTTACCACCGGTTCGGTGGTAAATAATAATCCTGTTACATGGCTTGGTGGGCATGCTTTGTGTGCGTGCACACACTTTGTGTATGCGCGTGCCAAATGTGCCCTTTGCGCAGGCGCAGAGGCTTTCTGACTCAACTCCTGCAAGCCTGCACTCTACCTGTTGCTTCAGCAGCTGCCGCACGGCAATCTGCTTGCCGCACAAAGCGGCTGCGCTTCAAAAAGCAGGACCTAAAGGTTAGTATGGGAGCCCGGAGAGAACCAGCAGAGCATTGGAGAGAACGGGTTTGGTCTCCGCTGCTCATTGGCGATACTGGCTTGGCAGAATCAGACCGAACTCGTAGAATACCATCACGGCTTTAAATGTTAAATGCTGAATTAGATTTTCTGATTTGAAATGCGTTCTCCAGCAATCTAGAGGAAGTTCTATTTGTGCTTTTACATTTTATGCAATTCTTTAATGAAGGAGGAATTTCAAATATGAGGGCAAATCTAGTTGCGACTGAAAATAATATGTTCCTCCTAGTTTAGCTGGTGGGAAGAGAAATCATGATGATGGCATGGAAGACAATTTCCTGGGTTCAAATATTTGGCCATCTCTGTTCTGGAATTTAGAAGTCCTTTACTTTACTTTACTTTATTGTCATTGCACCTCGTACAACGAAATCAAACACCATCTTCAGTGCACATCATGACCATGACCATGAAAATAAACACAAACACACATCCTTCACCCTTCACGCATTGAACCGGAAACCCCCGACACCACACCAACACTGCACTATACAGCAGAATTCAAAAGAGCTACTGCCCTGGGATAGAAGCTGTTTTTCAGCCTATTTGTCCTTGTTTTTATTATTTGTACCGTCTGCCAGATGGTAATAATTCAAAAAAAGGGTTCCCAGGATGAGATGCATCTTTGAGAATGTTTTGAACTTTCTTAAGGCAGCGGGAGTTATAAAGCTCTTCCAAAGAGGGGAGAAGGCAACCAATGATCTTCTGGGCAATGATGTTAACCCTCTGGAGTGCTTTCCTATCTGCCACTGTGCAATTGGCAAGCCATACAGAGGTGCAGTATGTTAAAATGCTCTCTGTGGTGCAGCGGTAGAAGGTTACCAGCAGTTTTTCATTCAGTTGTTGTTTTCTGAGAAGTCTCAGATAGTATCTCTGCTGGGTCCTTTTGACCAGGGCTGCAATGTGGGCACCCCAGATCCTAACAAGCATATTAAGTTTTGAAAGTTCCACAAGATTTTTTCATTCTCATCTATTAATCAGCTGATCTTATTGCATTTAACTGCCAGAAGACTTTTCATTATTATGGTGTCTTAGCCTTATACATAACTCTATACTGTCATGCAAATAAATCATGAAGTAGCATTCCTTAAAGAAGCAATTGTATGCACAAAAGAACGTGGAATATGGGATTGAAAATATTTCTTTTTTATTGTCTTATGCCTAATTATTATTCTTGATGCCTAATAAATAATTGCGAAAAACAATAAAATACCAAATATTTTGAGAGGATATAAATAAGTTCATTTAATTGAAGATTAGAATGGTACAAAATGCAGACATATATTTTATGCACTGATAATTAGTTTTGACATTTCGTAATTAATTCTTTCTGGGGCTTAAGCAATCAAATGGTTTTACGTCATGTAGACTTATTGCATTCAGTTTATGTTTGCACAATGCCTCTTCTTACCTTGGACTTCAGTGAGCCAGTCTGGTTGGTTGTAATGCTCAGAGGCAATGGCAAGTGTGTTGAGAAACACCAGGAAGATCACAAGCCAATAAAACACATTGGATTTGACAGCAGCTCGACATTTTCGTCTACAGAATCGATTCCATCTACGCCAGTAGCGGCTTGGGAAAAAGGAAACAAAAGAGAAAATCTGACCATGATTGCAGGACATTCTGATCTGCCTCATGACCTCAAGGACTACTTTTTCTCAAGAATGTCTGTGATAAATGAGTTTATAAGAAGAGGCAAATAAAAACACATTTGTAATATTATCTCCAAACAATCCTCACCTTTTTCTTTCTTGCAATTTTACTTTAACTTCAATATTCCTGAAGAATAAAATTGTCCTACACAATATTATCATTCATTGGAATGTACTATATATATATATATATATATATATATATATATATATATATATATATATATATATATATATATATATATATATATATATATATATATATATCCTACTTATTTATTAAATTTATATACTGACCCTCTCATTAATTTATATACTGTTCCTCTCATATTCATATTGTGTGGGAAATTATTAATTTATTGAATAAAATTTTTTAGAAAGTGGGTTTCTAGCCTAATATAAATTACTAAGCATAAATTTGCTGTTTTTAACCACTGAGGCCTTGGCATCTTAGCATAAATAAGCATACATTAGCATAAATAGATAAATAAAATTCAAGTTGATCATTTCCTTAAGTGATGATTGGACAGTTTGGATATATAAGATACTATCTGAGAAATTGTGGTGAAGATTATTTTTTTCTACCATTAAATCCCTTTCTATTGCTTTATTGCATAGAACTTTTCTCTTTCAGCAGCTTACAATGGACCATAAGTTTAATGTTTCAATAAAGCTTTCAGAACTTTCATTCTTGTGTATTTGCCTCTTGAAATAAGACAGGATGGATTCACTTGGGAGCAGCTAGTGGGAAACGTGCATGAAAATGTCCTACAAGATGCATATGCTCTACTTTGTACCACTTTGCTGCTGAAATTTATACAGAGATGCTCCAACAAAAACTGTTATTAGAAGTGGGAAGAAGAAGCTGATTCCTGATTTTCATTTCTTCTCATATACCACAAGAGATACAAGGCTACTGATTCAAAAATACAGCTTCCACCTCTGTGGTTAGTTAGAATTCACTAGTTCAGTTTGTGTAAAAATGAGTTCTTATGCTTAAAATGAGCATAAAGTTATTAGGTTACATTCCACTTGTTGAATTCTCCTTAGGCTTTCCCACCATGAAATAGTAATTTCCCAATTATTAATAACCACAGGCTTTATCTTTGATTACAGGAGTTGACCCTTTCCTGTTTCTGCTGAATATAATTATAGCCCTATTGGATTTCATGGTCAAGGTCTATAGTAGCTTATATCCAGTAGTGGTATTTGACCGGTTCTGCCTGGTTCTGGAGAGCTGGTAGCAGCTATGAGCAGTGGAGACTGAACTGGTTCTCTTCGCTGCTCTGTGTTTGGCCCACCCGCCTGCCTGGGCTCCCATACTCACTTTTATTGCCAGAATTCAAAGCGCAGCTGCTTTGCGCGGCGCAGAATAGTGCCGCGCGGCAGCTGCTGCAGCGACTAGCATCGTGCAGGCTTGCAGGAGGCAAGTTAGAACGCCTCTGCGCCTGCGCAAAGTACGTGTTTGGCGTGCGCGTGCACGCAAAGTGTGCAAGCGCGCAAAGCGTGGCCACCAAGCCACGCCCACCGAATAGGTGGCAACTTTATTTGAATACCACCACTGCTTATATCTCAACAACAATAACCAAAGAATTGAATTCTCTGGATCAAAATTGTTTTGAAGAATTCTATAGCAAGGTTACAAGTATCTTCTCTCTTGTACCCAGAATAACAATACTCATTGCTGAGATGGACTATGAACACAATGTGATGTTACAGTTTGCTTTTCTGGAACACATGTGCCCCACATAAGAGTCACAAAGACTTCAGACAGTAATTACTAACACCCCCCTCAAAAAAAAAAAGAGAGCTAATTATACATCATCTATTTTTTAGAATTTAGCTTGCTTAGCAACCAGTTTCCAAGCAACTGGTGCCGAGTCTAGTCTTGTTATATGATGCATATTTAAGGGATGCAGCTCATCTTTGCCCCTTCTATCCCTGTCTCTGCCCAGTGATAAGAATAATGAGCAATTTATTTATTTATTTAAAACATTTATATAGTCGACCATCTTTTAAACAACCGTGGGTGGCTCCCAATGAAAACATTCTAGATGAACTGTCAGTAAAATAATACAGTATGTGAATTTTCCAGCAATATCTTATCAGACAGTCTTCTGCATTTCTCAAATAATATCTTACAACAGCATATGGTTCCTAAATTGCTGTCTGCCAGGTTTCTCACCTGTCTATTTATATATCTATATCTATATATTCTTAAGCTGAATACCATACATACATACATACATACATACATACATACATACATACATACATACATACATATGGTATTCAGCTTTGTTCGGGTATTTTCCCACGTCATTATAGTTGTGCTTTTAAAGTTGTATAATACATAAGAAATATCTATCTATCTATCTATCTAAAAAGTAAAATGCTAGTTTGTAGCTATCATCTTTATTTATATGGATGCCTTTGTTCTCAAAGGCATTCTTAAAAGACCACAGATGGCCACAGCCCTATACTTTGTGTTGAAATACATCCAGCAGCTGTGCTCCCTGTAAGAAAAGTAATCCAGGGATTGTGGTTGGCTCCTCAAGGTGTATTTCTTTCATGTCTATTTTTACCCCCCACCCTTCCCCAAATTTGAATTTTCTTGCCCAAAGCTCTGGAAATTCTGGTGGTTTCTTATCCAAGTATTTCCCAGGTCTGATATTATTAGCTCAGTTTTCCTCAGCCATGGCAATTTTAAGTTATATGGGCTTCATTCAACTCCTAGAATTTTTCAACCAGCCATGTTGGCTGGAGAACTCTGGGACTTGAAGTCCACAAATCTTAAAGGTTGCCACTGGCTTAGCTTTTTGAGATCAGCCAAAGTTGGCTGGTACTGCCCCTCGTGGGGTAATAATAATAGTTATAAGAACAAATAAAAGATTTGTCATGTTCAAATGTGTCAAAATGTGACAAATCGAAGTGTTTTAAAAATGCTAAGTAATTATTACATAGATAACTAAAGAAAATATAACAATATTCTTCAAGAACCCTCATTTTTGTTCTCCACTAAAAATAGATTAAATAAAATATTAAATAAATTTAAACAAAAAAGGAGAAAATGTTGGCTTCACATATTTTGTATTTAAGATTCTTAGTCTATGATTTTTCTAAAGTTCCAGGAATTTTGTTTTGTTTTGTGAATGAAGAAGTTCCTGCTGCTAAGGCAAGCTTTTTAAAAGAGTTCATAACATATTTTTTAACTCATATAAAACTTGTACAGCCTGACTATGCAGAGGATTAGAGGTTTTTTTAACGTCTGACTATTCAAGAAGACATTTGGAATAACTCTGATCCCAGTTACTGACAACTCTCTTATTGCTGTGTACCTGACTTCTCTTCATATATTCTAATAACCATTTCCCGTCTCACATTTACATGATATTTAAATTACATTACTGTTAACAAGATCATATAAAGTCTGGTAATCAACAATTTAATACTTTATTAGATTTTGTCTTCATTAGATTTAATATAAAGAATAATTAATTGCTGATTAAATGGGAAGATTGAATAACCTTACTGATCACAAATGTTAGTCAGCAGAATATTTATGATAAGCAATTACTATTCACAAGAAGATCTATGAGAATTTCCTATTAATAAGCATCAGTACTAGTGGAGAGAACATTGAAAAATTGAAATGCTTACCTAAACTTAGATTTAGAAATCCGGTGCCTGAAAGGAAAACAAATCATTATGATAAATACATGCTGTAATTTCTTAACTTCAACATAATTAAAAAAGAATGAGCTACAAAGCTATTAAAAACTAGCATTGCTACTATTTGTCCTAACACCTAAATACTTTAGTATAACTAGTTTCTGTTTATACATCATATTTGAGAGGGTGTCTGCTGGGGAGGGAAGAGTGATATTACCAGAGGTGGTATTCAGCAGATTCTGACCAGTTCTGGAGAACCGGTAGTAGAAATTTTGAGTACCGTAGTTTGAAGAACCGGCAAATACCACCTCTGACTGGAGATTTTACAATATCCTTTCCTTGCCATGCCCACCAAGCCACACCCACAGAACCGGTAGGAAAAAATTTGAATCCCACCACTGGATATTACATGTGTTATGACATCATCACATAAATTATATTCATTTACATCATTAAACTGTCAGCTTTGGAAGCCATATTGAGATCCAATGCTCCCATGCTGCCACAATTGAGCCTGTCTCGGAGTTATTAGACGGAATGGAGGGTTGCTGGAACACTGACATAGACATGTGACACCATCATGCTTTCTCTTCGTCACTACTGTATATTAACTACATTCAGCCATCTCAGACTGTTGGTATACACTATAAGGCCCATGCCATATTGGGTCATCATTTCAGCAAATAAGCAATGGGAATCAGAGTGATTTCTGACTTCCTGCTGATTTCCCATTAACTTTGCTTGTGGGGAACTGGCAGGGAACATTGGAAATCACAATCACTTGACCATGGGTGACCATGGTGGTGTGGTGGCACTGCACTGGTCACAAGTTTTTGAAGACAACAATTCTGAAGCTCCTTGAAATTCCAATAGTTGAATTTTAATTTCAAGGAATAATAGCTCCTGGATTTTGGATCCATTCTTGAAGTTTGCCCATTTGTGGTGCCTTAAGTCCCCCTCTGATGCACCATTTGGATGAACTGAAGATTACAAATAAACATGCAGGAGAGGGTTTTTTTAGTAGTATATAGATAGTATGAAGTTCTTTTCTTCATCAGGTTTAGTATACCAGCTGGTAGCAAAGAAAGAGGCAGAAGGGGCAACAATGTGAGCCACAGCTACGGAACAAATATGATGAGCAATCAAGCTAAGGGTGCTTGCACTTTCTTTAAAAATACTATAAGCACTCATGCAAATCTGACAAGCTCCAGAAACTAATTAACTGAATTCCAAGCTTATTGTCCCTCTATGGATTAGAAAATATGCTAGTTATTTCATAACAAATGGATCCTAAAAAAACAAATATATCACCGAGGCTAAACTTTTAAAAATGAATATATCTTTCATGTGGTCTTATATACACTTGGTCATACAAGGGCTAGTAATTTTACACCTACATACTCTTATTGTGAGAATAACAGCAATCCATCAGTTCTGGAGAAAACAGAAATAACTGTAAAAAATGATTTCAAGGATGGGCCAAAGGGAGTAGTAGAACTCTGAAGAAAAATATCTACGTTGCTAGATGTTAAACATGATTTAACCTGAAATTCTGGATAATGGAATGTGATCATTTGGGATGTTGCCATGCTATTTGATCAAGGAACATTCACATGAGGAAAAGTAGATGTCATAAATGTGATGAAGAAGTAATAGGTCTTTAGTAATCACATTTTTTAAAAAATGGCAGATATCACGAAAAACAAATTGTTTATAGTTTAAAAAGCAAACAATAAGCAAGTTCCCATTATTGTTTACTGCGTTTCAGTGTGAAACATTGGGGTTTTATAAACCATTCACTGATTGATTATGTCATCAAGCTGGTGTCAATTTTTAGCAATTACATTGTTTTTGTCTAGATATGTCCCCAATCTGATCCTTCAAGACTTCCAGAAGTACATCCATTGCATCCATCCATATAGTTGAGTCCATCTACCTTGCTGCTGGTTGTCCTCTTCCCTTTCTTTCCATCTTTCAAAAGCTATAGATGTCTAGAGAGCTATGAGTTTTCATAATGTGTCCAAAATATGCTAATTTGAGCCCGGTCATTTGTACCTTGAGTGAGAACTCTTGATTTGTTTGTTGATCCATTTGTTGTATCTTGGCTATACATGGTATTTTCTCAGGAGTCTTCCCCTGCCTCATAGTTCAAAGGCATTCATTCATACTCTTTCTATCCTGCTTCTTCAAAGTTCATCTTCCACTTGCACTGCATGCATCTTTTTTATCTCTATAGTTATTCACCACAGCCTCAGAATATAATTTCTAAAATGTTTATTGCTACCTACTAAGTGTTAATCTGCAACATACAGTATGTTTGGCTTCCTCACATGCATATAATTAGATGTCCTTGTATTCTCATTTTTCTAAGGACATCCCACATCACATGGTCAACAATATCAAAGGTTTTTCTATAATTAATGACACAGATATTGACTTCTTTTTAGCTTTCTCAATTATGTGATGTGCATCTGCAACAATGTTTCTTGTTGTTTGGCCTTTTCTAAAGCCATATTAAACATCTGGCCTTTTGTGAACATCTGGCATCTCCCTTTCCACGTAAAGCTCTAGTCTGCATTGGATGATTCTAAGTATTATTTTGCTACCATGGGAAATTAAGGATAGTGCCCAATTGTTTACTGTTAATTCTTTCTCTTTGGTATTCTTCCAATCTGCTGGCCATTGTATTATCCCCACATTTGCTGCCATAGTTTGGTTGGAATCATTATAAATTATTTTCATATTTTTGTAGCTATTCTATCAATTCCTTATACACTTCCAACTTGGTAATGACCAGAAAGCCAGAGTTACTTCATCTTCTTATAGTTTTTAGAGAACTTTTAAATAGGGAATGTCTTGAAATACATCTTGAAATGTCTTGAAATACATGGTGTGGTACCTCTTCTGTGCCGAATTTCAGTATACCCATTCCATCTTTGATGTTCTTTGAATCAATTTTTACTTGTTCATTTGTGTTCTTTAGCATATCAAAAGATGATGGAAGATGAAATTTTCTGTTGAGTTTTGACATTTTTTGGAAAACTTTTCTTGCTTTTCCTTGTCTGTTTCAGTGGCTTTACAGAGGTTGTGATGTTGTTTGTCTCTTGAGCTCTGTGAAATTCTTCACTATGTTTCTTTCTACAATCTCCATATACTTTGGCTTTGGATTCCTTTTTCTTTTTGGCTATTTCCATCAGAGCTTATGCTACCTAGGTTGCTTTCATCTTTTTCTTGATCTTTGGCAGTGTGTTTTTACATTTATTCTTATCATCTTATTGAATTTAATTCCATAGTTCTTCTGGCTTCTTATCAGTGAGCTTCACATCTTCAAATCAATTCCTAAGGTTCTCCTTGAAAATGGTTGGTCGCTTAAGATCATACTCTGGAAACCGGAACATTATCATATGATCACTACATTCAAGAATATAGATAGGAGAATTCAGAAAAAGCCTGGAGAATAGAAGTATAATCCCTATTGTCAGGCACAAGGAACCAGAAAGACAATGTGAGATAAACAAGAATTGCTTCTTTATTGTTGTCTACCTATTTACAAGAATCTTACCTGACTAACTATATTCTCTTAGGAACAGTTAGATAAAGACTTCAAGAATTCTGGCTGGCCTCTGTCACTTTCTTCCCTGCACAGACTGCAAGCTCACAGGTTTTTCATTCCTCCCCTCACTCTAGCTGGAGATTCTACCACACTATTCTGAAATGTCAGTGTATTTCTTTTATGTATAAAAATGCAGATTTATGAGAAAAATAAGCCTTAAACTATTGCTACATTGGGATAGAGTGAGAGAGCAAAGGAAGAGTGAATGGATCAAAGTTCAAATAGATCTCCCCATGATCTGCCAATGTGTGAAATGAATGTTATGGATCTACTGGGCTATCTTTGGGAAATGAGATGATAGAAAACAAGAGCCACGAGTGCATATAGCAAAATCAGAAAATGAAGCAAGCAGAGATCTGAGGACTATGATAATTGTTAGATATTATAAGTGGAAAAAGAAGTATTCAAAGAGAAAAGATGGAGAGAATTGAGTAAGCATCCATAAAAATATGGGGAAACTTTGGGCTTAAGGAGAAGTAGATTAATTCTTAAATAAATTTTCAGGGGCCTCTAGACAGTTGTACATAGCATTCTGTTAACCAAAAAATACCTTAAAACTGGATTGTCATCGCTTTATCTTTACCAATTCAACAAATAATTATATTTTTGGAGTTCTTTCATGTAGTTCATTATTCAGTTTTACTCCAGCTAAAAACAGAAGTTAAAATGGATATAATGATACCACTGAAATGGTAGAAGAAGATTTTCACTATTCCGAAGCAGTCACTTTTAGCTGGAGCGAGAATTCCTTTTTGTATTGTTGCATTGCAGGAGAGGGTAGATCAGAGAATTCTAAACAGATCCATCAAAATTATCAGGCCCTAGAGACCCTTTAAAATTTTAAACTGGTCCTCATTAGAAAAATGAAATTCAAATCATACACTGCCCCACTGGGTGAATATAATGTAGCGCTTTTTTTTTTCTTCATCAAAGCAGCTTAGCAGTATTTTGAAAATCTTTTTATCTAATTAAGCTAATAGATGTGACTGTTATTTCACTTTTTATGCATGTAGTGATTTTATTGTGGGTTTTAAAAGCTGCGTCTAATACTCTTCGTCTTGCCAACAGGTTATTTAATAATCCCCACCCCACCCCTAACTTTTTACATATGCAGCACTGACATTTTTTATCTGCTTCTCCTGGTGAAATTTCTCACAAAACTCCTGGGTACATCTAGGATCGTTTGGTACAACTGTAATTTCTTTTTGGTGGGTTATCAAGCACCTTCAGGGATCAATGATCCATCTCGTTCAATGTTTATGTGTTACAGGAAGTAGGGTGCTGGCGTAAATCAATTGTTAATTCAATCAGAATGGTCTGTGCACCAGTGGTGGGATTCAATTTTTTTTTACTAACGGTTCTGTGGGCGTGGCTTGGTAGGCATGGCATGGCTTAGTGAGCGTGGCTTGGTGGGCGTGGCAGGGGAAGGGTACTGTAAAATCGCCATTTCCTCCCCACTGCAGGGGGAAGGATACTGCAAAATACCATTCCTACCCCACTACCCTGCTTTCCAGCTCCGTTCTCCTGTGCGGGGCAACATAAGAAGACCCAGCCGATCAGCTGGGATTCGGGAGGCAGAGAATAGATGGGGGTGGGGCCAGTCAGAGGTGGTATTCTGAATTACTCAAAATTTCCACTACCGGTTCTCTAGAACTAGTCAGAAGCTGCTGAATATTCTGCTGTGCAACCCTTTAGAAATAACTGCGTTTGATGTATTTGAGCATACCAGAAACATCTTTTCCTGGGACTAGGAGACTACAGATTGAATCCAAAGTTTTGTCTAGTCCTAGTCCTGTTTATCTGTTCATCTCTGGGGTCTTCATGTTTGATTAAAAAGTAAGCAAACACAGGACTTCCGGTTTCGCCAGGCTTCGGAGGCGGCGGGGTTTCGCGATCTCTGCGATCCCCGCCGCGCTAGCCGTTCTTGGTTCCTCCGACCCAGACGGGTCTGGAGGATAAGGTTGCCCCGTAGAGGCAACCGAAAACAGGGAGGATCCGGGCAGGGGGTTGGGGTGTTCACAGACCCCTTCCCCACCTGGCACAACCTCCTTTTCTCAAGTCGGTCCAGCGGCGGTCAGCAATGGCCGCCACAAAGAAGCCAGCAGCCGGACAAGATCGTGCTGGAGGAAGAAGGAGAAAGTTTTGAAGCGAAAGTTTTTTTGGCTGAACTGGGACTAGAAGATACATTTAATACCCTGAAATCTAAGATTTGGTGTTTTTTTTTTTTTTGAAAGATACTTTGTTTCCAGAAGAGATTTGCAAGCGGCGAGTGAAAGTGTTTAAAGTGAAAGTTTACTCTCCTTCCACATGGAATTAACAAATGAATACTGAAAATCCTACTATTTTACAAAAGGTAAAAATTTAAAGCTTCTTGTTATAAATGGGAAGGGAGAGGACAAAAGGAAAATTTATATTAAGATTTTGTTGAAGGAGATGCCTGGAAGATTTTGGAGATTGGAAGTTACTGCAATAAGATTTTAAAATACAGATTGGCTTTTTTTTTTCTCCCTTTGCAACTGATATTAACCCAGGAAGAAGGGAAGAACTTTGTGCTTTGTTTGGATTGTTTGATGACTTTGGGACTTTGGGAATTGTTTTAAGCTTGGAAATATCTTTGGCTGTTTTAAGAAGAAGAAGAAGGGGGGGGAAAAAAAGAGAATTTAAAATGACTTTATCTGCTGATGAACTGAGAGAGGAATATGGCAAAATAAAGAAAGACGATGTGGGAGAAATTTTTTGCTTTTTAGAAATGGCGCTTGCTACTTATCAGCAAATACAACAACTGATGGAAGAAGAAGAAGAAGAAGAAGCCATCTTTAATGAACCCACAGAGCTGATCAAGAAAGGAAGGAGAAAGAGGGGGAAAAAAGGATATAAGACTTAAAAAAATATCTAAGAAAGTGAAAAATAAGATGCAAAATCAATACAAGGCTAGAAAGCAAAAGGAAAGAGAAATACAACAGAGAGGGGAAGTTAAGGGGGGTAAAAAGACCAGAAAGGATAAGACAGGGAGGAAGAAGGGGGAAAAAGGCCACAAGGGTATGAAACAAGATGCGAAAAAAGAAATTGTTTTTCAGGGATAAAGGGTAATATAATTTTGTTTTAAAAGGATTCTGCAAGGTACATAAGATAGTATTGTAGTATTTGTATTAGAAATAGAAAATTATAATTTTATAAGATTTGAGTAAAGACTAAAATATTAAAGGTTTAATAATGGTAGAATTTAAGATTTAATAAAATATTAAAAGGAAGGTTTAAAATACTTAGTTTAAATATAGATTTTAATTGACTATTGTGTGGATGTTAGTATGAATATATTATTGTAATATTTGTTTTAGAAATAGATAATTGGAATGTTAAGAGATTTAATGTTTAATTATATATTTAATTATGTTATGGATTTACTATTTTCTTTTTGTAAGTAGTATGTACTAAGCAGAATCAGATAGGGAACTTGGTGTTACTTTAAATGTTAATTTAGAGGTGCGATGGAAAGGCATCATACTTTGATTTGTGATTTCAGGAGAAATTCTTTTATTTTATTATGGGGAATGAGATAAATAGACAATTGGAAAAGAATGGACAAAGGATAGAAATATAATGATTTAAATTAAGATAATAAACAAAATAGAATTAAAAAGAGTGGAAAGTGGGGAGAAGTTATAAGGAAGACACAGAATGGTAATTAAGATAGGTAATGGCATATAAGATGAATATGAATTTAATTGAAGTCCATACAAAGAGAGGTAATCCAGGGCCAAGCTACTTTTTTGAAAAAGAAGTTTTACTTTATGTGTTTTGTGTGTGTATGTTTATCTGAGATTTAATAAAACCTTGGAGGAAAGCGGGAGGAGAATAATTGTAAACAAGACAGAGGGAAATATGAATAGGATGACTAAATTTAAAGAGAAGAAATGAGAGTGTTAAAAGATATTTAAGTAGAAATGGGATATATTAAAATCACACTGTATAAAATAATGTATTATCTGCCTTGTAAAAATTTACAAGGGAAAGAGGTTTAATGTCTACAAGGTTTATGTTTTGTTTGTCTTTAAAAATTAATAAAATTTGTTTCAAAAAAAAAAAAAAGTAAGCAAACACACAGAGTATTGTTATGCTAATAATTCTATGGTTATGAGAACAACCCATAATACATTTCCCATCACAGATTTGGTTAGAGGCCCAAAAGGGGTGAGGAAGAGTTAAAGGACATGATGTATTGGAGAATCCGAAAAAGTCCCAATGCATCTCAAATTATGGTTTTTTAAAAAAGGGGCTTGTTAATTTGTAACCGAGGACCTTTGGCCTCTGCAAGTCCTTGAAGAACTATTTTTATACTGAATAGCAGGGATTAGCAATATTTTTTGCCAGGAGGCAGCACTGCACTATTATGTTCATTATCATTAATTTAAAAAAATTAGTTAAGAAAATAAATGTCCTTTTTAAAGGATGACGTTTTGTAAAATCTCACACAAAATTGCAGAAATCTTGGTTATGCAGCAAGATGTTGAGCACTTTAGCTACTTTTACTTAATTATTAAAATAATGTGGGGGCTTGTGAATACATGCTATGAATGCTTGGATACCAGAATTAAAATATTAAAATAAAATAACTGGACCAAAGCTACAGTATATTGAATATTTCATAAAAGCCACTGCTGTTGTTCATCTCCCTATAAGGAGATGAAATCTGAGAACTAATTTCTCATTAATTTTCCCTCCAAATCCAGCAAATGATAGTCTGAGATCCATAAAGTTAAATGCAATCAATCATGTTAAATAACAAAACAGAATTAGTCAGGAGTCCTTTTCACACTAAAAAGTAAAAGCCCATTTATTTCAGAAGCCAAGGATTTGCTCACCATGAATATAATCCCATTTAGTTTACATCGATTATTTCCCAAATTAAGGTATAATCCAGCCGATGTCAAGAACATTCATTTAAGAAAGTTAATTAAGTCTATCCCATAAAATAAATTGATGTGACTTTCTTCAATTACAATTTATTTGTGTCTTTTTACATACAAAACTGAGAAGGCACACCTTAACATTGTCAATATTTCCTCCAATTGGTTTAGTCTTCAAAAAGCCGTTGTGCTTTTAAATCATTTTAGATTTTGGATCGAATACAGCCTTAGAGTTTTATTTCCCCAAACAATGCTCGAACAGCATGGTTTATAAATAGACTCCACTGCTACCTTTTTCAGATCAGGTGCATGTGACAGAAGCAAACTTTGATTTGAAAATCAAATGGGATCCAAAGAATCACAATACTTTCTTTGATCAAAAAGAAAGCTTGACAATACAAGCTGTCCTTTAAAGTTGTCTATTGCCAGCTTCAGGCTCTGGTGTTCAAAGGAAGTCTCAGTAGGACTTCTTCCACCAGATACAAAAGCACCAAATAAATTGTCTAGAAAAATATGCTGAAAGCTTGGTGATTACTTCTGATGGAGCAGTTCCATTATTGATAAGATTTTCAGGACATACTATGGCAGTGGTGGGATACATTTTTTTTTACTACCGGTTCTGTGGGTGTGGCTTGGTGGGCGTGGCAGGGGAAGGATACTGTAAAATCTCCATTCCCTCCCCACTCCTGGGGAGTGCAAGGTTTCCCACATTAGAAAGACAGCTTTGCAAACTACAATTCCTGACAAACTGTCAGTGCAGAAGAACTAAGCAAGCTGAGCTTGGGGAGCATTTTTTTTTTATAGTTCTGATAGTGCATTTATATATTATTCTCAAACAAGATTTCAGCAAAGGACATAGCTGAGCATCTCTGTAGGATAGTAGACTGCACATAATTTAAATGGTGTAGAACAAATGAATTAATTAGATTGATTTGAATGTTGTATCAGTCTAATTCCAGGGATGGGAAAATAACCCCTAACATAGCACTACTCCAGAATTGTGGTCCAGTTCATATATACTGTAATAATCAAGGGATTGTATAAGGCAAATGCCTCTTTAGACACTGCATAGATCTGCGCGTGGGAAAATCTTGCTTTCTTACAAACCTCTGGGTCACTGAAAAATACTATTTTGAATCATGATGAAAAACATTTATGTAAGCTAGTTTTTATCTCATTTGGGAAGAGATTACAGGCCTTTGGCTTCAAAATACAATTCTGTTCCCATGGTTTATATTCTTGCATATAAACTCTTTCTTCCTAGTTATTTTACAAGATGATCTTTGTCACTTTCTCAATTATTGTTTTTTCAGACAATCTTTTGCAGTTATCCCAAGTTACTATTTCTATGTAAAAATTTATTTTTATTTGAAACCTGTTAAAAAGATGTGTCCAAAAGAACATGATGGATTCTTTTCAAGGTAACAAATTTTATTGAAAGGCATATGATTTTGAGAATATGTTCATTTCATCAGTGAAAGATTATGATTTTTAATGATATTTGTCATCCTGAAAGGGATATCCCAGATCCTCCTGGTTTTTGACTGTCATAGACAACCATAATTCTCCTCCTACAATGCATAAATGATCTATGGAATTTCAGGACAAAATAAAAATCACAAAAATGACAACTATGTTTGTTTCAAGGAGTTAATTCAATCTATTTTGTATTTTTCCCCTTCCTAGTAACTAGCATCAGAAGTCCCTGGTCCAACTGATTGATGGTTTTAAAAGTATAACATCTATCTATCTATCTATCTATCTATCTATCTATCTATCTATCTATCTATCTATCTATCTATCTATCTATCTATCTATCTATCTCTATTTAACCAAAGGTGACTCTGGGTAGCAAACAACAGGCAGAGACAACAACAGATATAAAAACAACAGATATTAAAAAGATAAAAAAATCCACATTTTTGTGGATCCACACACCAAGGAACTTTAGTCTAACAGCTCTCAGCATCAACAAGGTACCCTGTAACCAACTCCCCACTACACTACCACACTCTCACATATACAACATGCAAAGGCACCCCTCCCCTGCTCCTCCCACCAGCAGGTAGGGGCATCCTTCCTCATTCAACCATGTCAGTTTCTCCTCCAGTTCTTACCCATAAGAAGGGAACCAACACACTTATATCACTTCGTATCCAAGGACATCCCTCCCCTGCTGTGGAATGGGATAACTCGCTACAGCCAATTCGCCACTCATTCAACCCCCTTCCCACCAAACCAATCCTGGTTCTCACTCCAAGGACGGAGTGCACAGTGAGAAACCCATGAACCAGTTCTGTGCATATTCAAGAAAGAGAGGCTGAGATGAGATTATAGGATCTGTGCCTCCCTTTCACCTGGGTTTTCAACACCTGAAGGGATCATGTAAAACTGCTCATTATGAAGTAATTCAGGAACAACAAGAAGTGCAGGTATGATCACTGTGAGTGCCTGAGTTTTTCTAAACACTCTGAAGTAACATTAAACAGAGGCACCACAGCAAACAGAGGCATCACAGCAAACTCTGATTTTATTACAATTGTTTTGGTACAAGTAGAACTCTGACCTAAACCAGGAGATGGCCACTTCTAACTTGGAGAAATGCTCAAGGTTGTGCTATGCTAGCATTGAACAGAATTTTTTTTTTAAAGGAATAGAATAGAATTCTTTATTGGCCAAGTGTGATTGGACGCACAAGGAATTTGTTTTGGTGCAAATGCTCTCTGTATACATAAAAGAAAAGATACATTGTCAAGAGTCAAGAATCATAAGATACAACATTTAATAATAGTCATAGGGTACAATAAGCAATCATACTAGAAAACAGTCAATATAGATCATAAGGATACAAGCAACAAAGTTACAGTCATACAGTCACAAGTGGGAGGGGATGGGTGATAAGGAGTGATGAGAAGATCAATAGTAATCCAGACTTATAGTTGGATAGTTGGACAGTTTTGAGGGGATTATTTGTTTAGCAGAGTGATGGCGTTCGGGGAAAAACTGTCTTTGTGTCTAGTTATTCTGGTGTGCAATGCTCTATAGCGTCATTTTGAGGGAAGGAGTTGAAACAGTTTATGTCCGGGATGTGAGGGGTCTGTAGATATTTTCACAGCCCTCTTTTTGACTCAAGCATTATACAGGTCCTCGATTGAAGGCAGGTTGGTAGCCATTGTTTTTTCTGCAGTCCTAATTACTCTCTGAAGTCTGTGTTTGTCTTGTGATATATGTGATATATGTATCTAAACTATACTTACTGTCATGTTTTTATAAGAAATAAAGGATAAAGCTTGTACTTTGTGTCAAGTTGCTGAGGATAGTGAACATCTAACGTGAAACATAATGTATTCCTAAGGAATCTTAATCTGTGACAAAGTATGCTTCACCAAAGACATTTTATGCTCTCTGTATCTCCATATATTTTTATGTTTCTCCTAGCGTTCACACATTTTAAAAATAATTCTCTGGAAGATACAGGTAGTCCTCGACTTACGACAATTGAGCCCAATATTTCTGTTGCTAAGTGAGACATTTAAGTGATTTTTGCCCCATTTTATGACCTTTCTTGCCACTGTTGTTAAGTGAATTGCTGCAGTTGTTAAATTAGTAATATAGTTGTTAAGTGAATCTGGCTTCTCCCTTGACTTTGCTTATCAGAAGTTTAAAAAAATGTGATCACATGAGCCCAGGACACTGCAACCACCATAAATATGAGTCAGTTGCCAAGCGGGCGAATTTTGATCACGTGACCATGGGGAGGCTGCAATGGTCGTAAGTGTGAAAAATGGTCATAAGTCACTTTTTACAGTGTTGTTGTAATTTTGAATGTTCACTAAATGAACTATTGTAAGTCGAGGATCGGATGTATTCTTATTCTTAAGGGAGAAAAATGGATTAATTTTTACTGTCCCTTTAATTTGCTCTATGCAGTCTGAAATTTCTGAAAGGAGCCTTTCAAATGTGTGGTTTGGCCAAGGAAACTGTCTTGAGAAATTCTTCTTAATATCACTTTCTATGAATATGAATGTCAGTTTTTTTAAAATTAAGAAATTCTGGACAGCGGGCAGCGGAATACTGCTTTTGTGCAGAGTCATAGGAATAATTTTTCTGGTGCATTTAAGAAAAGAAAAGTCTGACAGAAAATGTGAATCACTCCAAATTTACTTTCATTCTTTTTGGAAGAAACACTTTCAGACAAAGACAGTTCTGATATTTCACTCCCGCTAAACCTTAATTTCATCCAGGCTCCCTCTTGTAATCAAGAGGACACCAACATAATATAAACAGAATCAAACTCACGCCAGTCGTGCGCCGCAGTTTTCTCCTTCAATATCACCTCCAGCCACATTGTCGGTGTTCACAGATTCTGTCTCACTGGTGGGCATGCTCACTGCAAGGGTCAGAAGAAAGAAAAAGAAATGATAGTTGGTAATTAGTCCGTCCTGCATAAATGAGTTTTACTATCAGCAAAAGCACCGGCTTAGCAGAAAGGCACATATTAAGTATGAAGAGGAAGCACGAGCAGGTGAATGGAGTTTTAAGATTCAGACCTATGTGATTGAAATAAAAATCTCAAGTAAGACCTGTAACCTCTAGATAATGAAACAAATTTCAAGTGTCGGTTTGTACATACAGTGTGTGTGTGTGTGTGTGTGCGCGCACACACACACACACGCACACACGCGCGCAGGCACAGACACTGCATGCGCATATACACCTACAGGCAGGCCTCAATTACCAACTGCGACTGAGACCAGCAACTCTGTCACTAAATAATGTAGTTGTAAAGTGAAATATCACATAACTGCACTCAACTTACAACATCAGCTCTGTTGCTAAGCAGTGTGGTTATAGAGTGAAATGTTACATGACGACTGCATGATGACTACAACTTAAAGGGCTGGTCTCAATAACTTCAAATAGTCACTGAACAAATGGTTAGTAAATGAAGACTACCTGTATATTTCGAGATTTGGGTATTTAACTCACTGTCCAATTGCATAGTTGACAACCATCTCTGATGTTGACTCTTATGAGTTGCAAGGATATAGCCTTTCCAATGATGAGCTTTTTCTTCAATTAATCAACACCTTATGACTAACTATTCCTTTGGCATCTTTTCTGCTGAACAGTGATATAAAGGCCACCATCCATCCATCCATCCAATCACATATACAGTGTTTCTCAACCTCAGTCACTTTAAGATGGGTGGATTTCAATTCCCACAATTCCTCAGCCAGATTTACTGTATAGGTTGCATTGAAGAGTTGCAATGCCTTAACTACTAGGCTAGTGTTTCTCAATCTTGGCAACTTTAACAGGATGAACTTCATGGCTGGCTGGGAGAATTCTGGGAGTTGAAGTCCACCCATCTTAAAGTGGATAAAATTGAGAAACACATCACATATCATGCCCTGCATTGCCTCGTGTTTAAGAATCTTATAAATTATCTTACAAATTACAGGGCAAATTAAAGGAACAAATAGCATACCAATCTATGATAACAAGTTCATGTTGAATTCTGGGTCATTAAAACAAGCCTCTTTCCAAAATTCTCTTATCGTTCAAATTATCTGTGTCCACTGCCCACCCATGGCTTGTGCCCAAATGTGCCTCAATTTACACCTCCATCCTATAGGTCGGTGATCTGACCAATAAAATCACTGCTTCGTGATACAATCTTCAGGTATTAATCTTCAACCCTGGCCTAGAGGTGGCGCTCTCGCCTCACAATCAGGAGGCTGTAAGTTCGATCCTAGGTAGAAGCGAATGTTTGGAATACTCTCCTCTTGAGCAGGGGGTTGGACTAGATGGCCTCCAAGGTCCCTTTCGATTCTGTTATTCTAAGTTATTCTAAGTTATTTTCATATTTTCCAGTGTATTTCTTGTTTTTTTCCACTGTTCTTGTATAATAGCCTTCCTCCCATATTTTACAGTTTTATTAAAACATCTGGACACTTCATAAAATATCCGATTTGTGGATGAAACGAATAATGTATTGTTCTGCACTAGCTAATTTGAATAGGGCAGGCCATGCCACACGCATTTCATTCACAACGTAGGTATCAAGCTTAACTGTGAGACTAAGAGATTAAAGCATAAGTCACGAATCTTTATGAAGATGTGTGTACCATCTAGAAGCTACAACTGCAGGTAAAACAAACTATAAATTCTCCATTCTGCAAACTGGATCCCCTCAGATTGTGATGAGCCTACGGAATGAGCTTGTTTGCAGTTGAATTCTTCATGAGTAATCTATATAGTATCCAGTAAAATAAAAGAGACTATTTCACTTCAGTAAAGTTCAAAGTAAACTCTAGTCTGGTCTTCTGAAAGATTTGCATGGATTTGTTCATTGGACAAAACAATGTCTTCTTTTCTTCCTTTCAAACAGGACAACAAATAATGCCATTGTGCAGCTGATACTTTGTCAGAAAGCACCTTATTTCGTACATCTTGAAAACCAGGATAAGTACTCTATCTTTCCTAAATATTAGGGAGTTGAATAGATGTGAAAAGTAACATCTTATTAGCCACTGGTGGCTAACAAGATATTACTTTTCACATCTATTCAACCACCAGCGGTTTCCAATACAGGTAATCCTCGACTTACAACCCCAATTGAGCCCAAAATTTCTCTTGCTAAGTTAAATATTTGTTAGGTGAGTTTGCCCAATTTTATGACCGTTCGTGCCACGGTTGTTAACTGAATCCCTGCAGTTGTTAAGTTAGTAACATGGTTGTTAAATGAATCAGGTTTCCCCATTGACTTTGCTCATCAAAAGGTGCAAAAGGTGATACATGACCCCAGGACACTGCAATCTTCATAAATATGAACCAACTGTCAAGCATCTGAATTTTGATCACATGACAATGGGGATGCTGCAATAGTTGTAAGTGAGAAAAATGGTCACAAATCACTTTTTCAGTGCCATTGTAACTTTGAATGGTCACTAAATGAACTGTTGTAAGTGGAGGACTACCCATACTGTCAAATATTTTAGCTAAGGAGCTAATCAGAAGCAATGGTTATTGGTCTCAGCTATTCTTCACCCAGCATATTATCACTCTGCCACTTAATTTTATAAAGAATGATATTTTTAAAAGAGAAATAATTTTATAAACACAATGCAAAGGCAAAAAATATATATCCCAGAATAGCTTTTGCACAAATGTGGAAAGGACCCAACATCCCCCCAGAAGATGCAGTCATAAATAAAATCTTGGAATGTGCGGAAATGGACATGCTCATATTTGAAATGAAGGAAAGGGAGAACTCCAAATATTACAACGTTGTATTTGTATTTGTGGAAAATATAATAAAAATCTATTTTAAAAAAAGGAAAAAAATCTCTCAGATTCCCAAAATAGATTTTGTATATAAGGCACTGTTATTCTTGATAAAATTTAGCACGTGTTCCAATATTTATCAAAGTCTTAAACCTTAACATAATCATGTGCATTGTAGTTCTTTTTAAGTTGGTCATTTAAATAATTTGGATGCATCAAATTCTTAACATTTTCTCATAGGGCAATATGAATACACAGCTAGCATTACCAGATCCTTATCAAAGGCTTCCATCCTTCTTTAAATCTCATTCCATGCAACACCTCAGCTACTTTTTTTTCGTAATAGTTACAGAATATTGGCAATGGGCTCTTTAATGAGATATAAAGAACATTTTTATTAAGGTTTCAGGTTGTGTTTAATAGATTAAAACAACATTGATTTTCATCCCTTGCTCAGTTCAAGGGATCTTGTTAAAATTTATTGCTGATAGAGTCATATAGAAACTTCACGGTAGACATTAGATTGTAAAGCGATCAGTTCTTACTATGCATACTAACTTGAAAATCCTAGGTTAATGCAGAATTCTGCTGTCACTGTCAAAACATTTGCTAAAGGGTGGCACTCACAGTAAACTTAGCAAAGTAATACATGGAGCTTGAAGGAGGCCAAAATTTTATATACTCAACTCCAAAGAAAATTGTGTGATTTTTAAGACTGGAAAGAAGCTTAAAGGGGAAAAAAAGGAAAGGGAAAAAAGAAACTAAAAAGAAGAGGGGTAGTCCGGCAGACAGAAAGCAAGGAAGGCAGCTTATTCCAATATAAATGAAATATGTTAGTCAATCTGAGCTTTTCCAAGGAGTTGAAGGAAGGTGCCAAAACTCCAAGTAAAAAGTTACAGCTAAAGACTAAACCATGTTTACCTCCTAATTGAAATTGGGTTCTTAATAATGATTTTTTTTTTAATCCTGACGGATAAATGAAGAGAGGGAATTAATTATAAACAGTCCTTCTTTCACCTTCCTTGGAACAGAGATAGAAAAGGGTAAGAGAATCTCTCATGAAGCTCTCATACCTTCTTCTAGATCTGCTCCAGAGTGAAACAGGAAAAAATGCAAAGAACCAAAAGTACAGGTAATCCTTGACTTAGAACTACAATGGAGATTGCCCATTATGGTCTTAAATCCCGATGGTCATAAAAGCAGGTGACCCATGACTGACCAAATTTTACAGCCTTTTCCCCTGCAGTCATTAAATGAATGCAGCAGTTGTACAGTGAACATGATAGTTGTAAAGCACAATCATAAAGTAAAGATTGCAGTCATAAAGCAAACCCACTGTTTGCTATGGGGTATTTTATTTTTTTTGCCAAAAACTGGAAGGAAATGCCAATTCTCGGCAAAATGCCATGAAATGTAGTCATGTGATCATTGGATGCTATGAATGGCCATAAATACAGGCTGGTTGCTGACTACCCAACATGCAGCCCCACATGCAGCCCCATGTGACTGTGAGCAGTGGGCTAGCGGTCAGAACTTCAAATCTGATTCACTGTAACTTCAAATGATTACAAAGCAACGGGTCGTAAGTTGAGAAGTAAACTCATATAAGCTAATTCTATCTGTTCTTGCTTGATCCTTGTCTCCAAAAAGAAGCGATTTGATCCATAGTGTTGTACAGATGCAGTACTGAACAATCACTTCTGCTGGCCTCCTCTTTTGCCCCTTCTGCATGGGCAGGCCAGGTAGTTTGTCACTGAAGAGACAATCAGCTGATCCTTCCATCCATGCACACAGGATGGAGAGAACTGGGTTCAATTCAGAGGTGGTTGTTGTGGTTCGCCGGCAGCAGGTATGAACAGCTGAGGTCTCAGAGAGCGAGGACTCAGATGAGGGGCCTGCATGTGATGCTGGGATGGGCCAGGACTATCAGGGAGTGTAATGCTGCCATCGGAGATTGTGGAGGCTAGCAGCAGTGATGAAGAGGTCCCCGAGGAGCCTGTGCCCAGTGCACGTGCGTGCAAGGCTGCTCGAAGGAAAGAGGAGCTGCAGCAGCATGGGCAACTTGGGAGTAAGGCTGCAAGGTAATGGCCCCTCCCTCAAGAGATAAAAGTCAGCTGAGAAGCAAAGAAGTTTTTGCACTCAAGCCTTGTGGACGTTCGGAATATCTTGGTTGGTTTTTGGAGATTCTTTGTGTTTGAAATATTTCTTAGTAACTTTATCTATTGTTCTTGGCAGTCTTGCACAACCTTGGCAAGGCTCGTTCTTATCAGAGACAATTAGTTTGAAACAGCGTTTTAACCATGAAGGAACAGAATTCGTAAAGAATCATTAAAAGGTTTTGCTGTTACCTCTGTTTCGTGTTTGTTTCCTTGGAACAAGGTGTGGGTCAGAAAAGTGGAACTACTCAAAATTTCTGCTACTGGTTCTCCAGAACTGGTCAGAACCTGCTGAATACCACCTCTGATTAGTTTCCACCTATTTCTTCTTGTCCTGCCCTCAGGTGCTTTGGAGAATAGCTTGACTCCCTCTTCTTTGTGGCAACCCCTGAGATACTAGAACACTGCTCTCATGTCTCCCCTAGTCCTTCTTTTCATTAGACTAGACATACCCAGTTCCTGTAACTGTTCTTCATATGTTTTAGCCTCCAGTCCCCTAATCATCTTTGTTGCTCTTCTCTGTACTCTTTCTAGTCTCAACATCTTTTTTACATCGTGGCAACCAAAACTCAATGCAGTATTCCAAGTGTGGCCTTACCAAGGCATTATAAAGTAGTATTAACAATTCACGGTGATCTTGATTCTATCCCTCTGTTTATGCAGCCTAGAACTATGTTGTCTTTTTGGGCAGCTGCTGCACATGGCTGACTCATATTTAAATGGCTGTCCACTAGGACTCCGAGATCCCTCTCACAGTTACTACTATTGAGCAAGGTACCATATATACTGTACCGGTGCATTTGATTTTTCTTGCCTAAATGTAGAACCTTACATTTTTCACCACTGAATTTCATTTTCTTAGATAACGCCCAATGTTCAAGTCTGTCACGATCCTTCTGTATCTTAAGCCTATCTTCTGGAGAGTTGGCTATTCCTGCCAGCTTACTGTCGTCTGCAAATTTGCAGACTATCTATCCCCTTGTCGAAATCATTGATGAAGATGTTGAAGAGCCCAGGGTATTACTTAAATTAGGCAATTACAGGTTCTAGCAATAATTTGTCATGCTAACCCTTCAAAATGAGAATTATCAAAGTAGTTGCTCATCAAGGATGTACCAGTGAAACTTAAGAAAAAGGTTGCATTATTTCAACACAGATTTAAAAAGCACGGTATGATCCGCACCAATAAAATAGGGATTCTCAAATTTTGCAGTGTCATGACCCCCTAAACTTTCAAATGGAATTGACATTTCCCATTATGGTATGTTAATATTGCACATTCAGAAATCTGATTGTAACAATAAAATTTAACCAAAATGAAATTGAAATACTTGAGAATTGCAGTGGTTTTGAAAGAAACCAAAAAGGTCCACACAAAGAACTCCTTTTAAGCCAGATGGTATTTTTTAATTATAAAAGGTTGGGTAATTTGATACGGCTCAGAAAATTAAAGATATAAAAGAGAAATAGCTTGAGATCCTTGAGTGTGGATAGTAAAAGCCTGGTAATATAGATAATTAAAAGAAGGCTAAGGTCTTTCCTAATTAAGGAACAGCCGCCATAACCTCAAAATTCCTGACTATACTTTTGCTTAAAACTGGACTGATGTAATACAATTTTGTCCCCAGAGTTCTATTGCACTAAATTGTCATATGCACATATAAACATCTAGAAGGATTTTCATCCATAATGCACAATTACACATATCAAATTATATTAAGAAGGAAGTAATGCCTTATTATTATTATTATTATTATTATTATTATTATTATTATTATTATTATTATTATTATTATTATTACATGGTGGCTCAGTGGCTAAGATGCTGAGCTTGTTGATCAGAAAGGTTGGCAGTTTGGCGGTTCGAATCCCTAGCGCCGCATAAAAGAGCGAGCTCCCATTATTTGTCCCAGCTTCTGCAAACCTAGCAGTTCAAAAGCTCGTAAAAAATACAAGTAGAAAAATAGGGACCACCTTTTTGGGGGAAGGTAACAGTATTCTGTGTGCCTTCGGTGTTTAGTCATGCCGGCCACATGACCGAAAGCGCTGGCTCTTCAGCTTTGTACAGAGATGAGCACCGCCCCCTAGAGCTGGAAACGACTAGCATGTGTGTGCGAAGGGAACTTTTACCTTTCTCTTTTAATGACTTCTATTCTTCGTTAAGTCCCAATATTTTCAATACAATTAGAGCTAGGTTGTAGGTTCATATTTCTCCCACTCTGCCTGTATATGTTGTCTGGCTGGAAAGCCTGGAGCATGGTCCTGTCATGACTTTGGGTTGCCCTGTTCATGAAAAGTTCAAAACTTATTAGATGCCTTCTGGACATTTTTTTCTTTCCTGTTCTATGTGACATTTTAACAACTGGTCCTCAGGAACTGTATAAAACCAGCTGAAAACACCGCAGTTGCATTACCCAGAGCTAGAGAAGCCAGTTTTTGCTTCTCTCTAGCCAGCCACACCAATCTTTTTTTTGTGATAGATACATCCATAAGATGACAGCATTACTATTTTCTCTTGCTTGCATATCTAAAGAAATGGTAAAGCTTAAAGGAGATTATCCTAAAGAAGAGAGAAGATTGCTTAAGGGGGAGAGAATATTATTCACTGAATGAACCTTTACTTCAAACACATGTTTAACTTCACATTAAGTTTGCACTTTAGTTACGGCATAGTAACACCCATATTTCAGTTTGGGTGATACTGTTTTCAAATCTGGGTGACTCATTATATTCAACTTACATAACAGGATTACTTACTTAAGTCTCATCGAGTTCTAGTTGATATAATCCAGCCTCAACTTCATTAGTGGTACGTGCTTAAGGCACTATATTTCAGAAGGTTTCACGTTCAAAATTCACGAATCCTCACATCTGCTAACTATGAAATTTTCAACGTTAAAACACTGTTCTGTATCCTTAGTTGGGGCTAACAAGGTTAAACATGGTCTCCTCAATGCTTTAAACAGCAGTAGCTCCGGACTACAAAGGCCTTTAATAATCCATAATCAATCTAAAACCATAGTTCTGTAACATTAAGTTCAATGAATATTTTCCATATCTCTGAATAAGATATATAAAACAAATCATAGCCAACAAACTAACTATGCAGAAGTGACTCAGCGAACATAGATAAGTGATCTAGCAGTTTCCCAAATAACGAAGTTTAATAAAACCTGGAGAATCCACAGCATTCACTATGAAAAAACCTGTCAGCAAACATGATTTATTTTGATTAGTATTTACTCACCTGGGGTAGATTTATACAGTTATCTTTTGCCACATCAGAGATAAAAGTAGGATTAACAATTCATTAAACTAATTAATTAAATAAATTGGAAACAAATGAAACAACTACACAAGAGAACAAAATCATCTTTCTTTGGGTATGTTATTTACATTTGAGCTTATGGAAGACTGTTGCCAAACTAGCAAATGATGCTGTAGCCCTCATTGGTTCTTACCGATTATGTTCCAGTTACAGCAATTAAAAACATTGTCAGCAGTATTTTTAATAAAAAATTTAATATCCTTAAAATTTATCACAATGACAAATGTAATAAAAGAATTCCTGTAAACGCATACACGTGGTCTTCTCAGAAAAAGCAGACATTTGCTTCCATTCTATTGGGAATGAGGTGTTTTGGCAGTGTGATTAGGGAGTTTTAAGATATGAAAGAGTAGGAACTATAGCCTAGAAAGCTACCTACTTGTAGTCCTATCATTGCCTCTCGTTAGCCTCCCCTCATACTTCATTCCTATGACTCTGGGAGTGACCGGGCAGGCTAATTAATTTGCATGTTTGTTCTCTTGTTCCACTGTGTTTTGTGCCCCAACATCTCCATTCTCTAAGCAACAGTGGAGGCCACCTTGAGGTCTTTGGTGCATGTACAAGATCTTGATCAGTTACCCAGAGCCAATTGGGACCCGGCTAATCAATAATCAGAATGTACATGGATGATGCCTCTAATCTGCATTTGTACTGTACGTACAAAATAATGTTAAGAAGAGCTTCCCAACTCTTACCTTTGCAATCATGGTATTGAAAATACTTGCCTACAAAAATGTATCAGCTTATTTAAATGTCTAATCTCATCTGATATTGAAAGTACCGACTATGATTCTGGCTCAGCCTACAATTTGCTCCAGCTGTTGTTTTTTTAACCTAGTTCGCTAAGCATGAATTGTTGTAGTTAGCTGCCCAGCTTTTTACCCTACTAGCCTCAAAAAGCGCCAGCCATTACTGATCATAGCTGAGTTACAATAATTATTGTCATATTGCATTCAGAAGCTAAATAAAATTACCACAGCATAGGATATACAGACTAGAATTATCTTGACATATTAATCAGATAAAATGTCTCAGATGCTTAAGTGATCTTGATAATCTTCAATACAATTCTGAAGATACCAACAAAATGTGGATCGTAAATGAAGATTTCCACTTTGAGCACAAGAGCATGATGTTGCAAAAGCAACAGAAACAGACACATGCACCAAAAGACTGCACAGCTACTACACAGAGAAACACACACATATACAAGAGGATGAACACAGAGAACATTGGAACGTTACCATGAGTTTCTGTGGAGTGACTAAACCAAGCAAACCTTCCTTTCTTCTTATCAGCTGGAGTGTTTCCTTCCACAGACAAGATGATCAAGTACCAGGAACAAGACATCAACAGAGAACATGCAGCCAGGGACAATCAAAAGAAAAAGAAATAAGGAACTCAGCTTACATGTACTCTATCTTTCATGGTGGGAATTAAAGACACAAAATGAAAACAAAGGCATATGGAAAATAAAACATTATAACAGTGAGGGCACAGTCCATATCTAACAACATCTCCTTCCACCTGGACTGAGGAAACTCCAGAAATACCAGGCTATTAAACTGAAGTCACAGATGCTGAAATGTAGAATTGCAAAATTCAACAGAACAAACTCCTTTCATCTAATCCAACAGCATTCTTTCTTACACTAATTTAGGACATTACCTACTAGAAACATATTTTATTTTTACAGCAATGACAATGTAATGGCTTCTCTAGGACTACCATAAACTGACTGTATTATGCAGATGATGACTGGGTGGCAACTTAGAGATGCAGAAAACTAACTCTCTGTGCCACCTACTCCAGATCTGGTGGGCCTACGCCTCCCCACGCAGCCTTGTAACTGTGATCTGTCTCTTAGAGTTTCTTAGCCCTTGTCACAGAGCCATTTTTTTGTTAGTACTACTGCCACATTATCCAAAAGAGGGCAATGTATTTATTCTCCCCACCATTTTATTCTTATAGCAATCCTGAAGACAAGCTTGAGAAGAAATGGGATTGGTTGGTCAGTTAGTAACTTCAATGGGATTTGAAGCTGGTTCAAAAGAGTACAGTAATTGGCTTTCCAAGAGTGCATTATCTCTAACCATTCATTTTTACAAGGAAATCATTGATAACAGTTTCCTAAGGCAGCAACAGTCTGAGTTCCGGAAATCTAGTCTAGCCAGTCTTCATAAATTCAGCTGGAACACGTAACAGCACAGTGAAGAGAGAGACAGGTTTATTTAGAAGCATTTAGAATCAAATGTAGGCAGGGGTGGGCTTCAAAAATTTTAGCAACCAGTTTTCTGCCCGGTTGATGGGTGGGCATGGCCATGGTGGGTGTGGCCTAGTCAGCCTCCTGCACCATGGTGGGGGGAGGGTGTTTTTGCCCTCCCTGGGCTTCGGAGGCTTTCCTCAAGCCTCCAGGAAGGTGAAAATGGGCTCCGGAGGCCCTCCAGAGGCCAGAAATGGGCCCGTTTCCAGCCTTCAGGAGCCTCCGGGAGGCCCATTTTTTACCCTCCCCAAGCCTCTGTGCAGGCCCTGTACTTACCTGGCATCCAAAATGACCCACGTGGGGACTCCTGGGAGGGGCAGGGTGGGATTTACCGGTATTAAAAATTATAAAATTAGATACTGGTTCACCCAGACTGGGGTGAACCGGTAGCAGCCCACCCCTGAATACAGGTAGTCTCTGACTTACAACTATTCGTTTAGAAATCGAAGTTATAACAAGCACTGAAAAAAGTGACTTATGACCAGTCCTCCCATTTACCATCACAGTATCCCCATATCACATGATCAAATCTGGACATTTGGCCACTGGCGTGTATTCATGATGGTCGCAGCGTCCCAGAATCATGTGATCATCACGTGCGACCATCCCCGCTGGCTTCTGACAATCAAGTCAATGAGGGAAGCCAGGTTTGCTTACCAACCACTTAAATTGCGGACTACCAAGTTGAGGTCTACCTGTAGATGAAACGTATGTTTGTGCATACATTGTTATTATTTTTATTGATCAGATAGTTGTACAATTTCTGATTTTTATGATTCCATAAAAATGGATTTTTAAAAAGCCATTTTCTGCTTTTATATTGTGAGATGTTGCAAGCATTGGAACAAATTGTGCACAGGTAAATAAAGGACCGTTCCTACTTGACAATAATGTTTCATCGTGAAAGGTACTTTAGAGAACAATCCATTGGTGCTCCACAGTGCCAGCCACTTCTTTTCCAGAAAGTATAATCAAAACTGAAACATATTTATTATTGCTAGATTTATGTCCTGCCTTTCATTTAGGAATTCAAAGCAAAGCATATAGTGTTCTCTTCTCCTATTTCCCCCCACCACAATTAACTAGAGAACTAGGTTCAGTTGAGAAAGAATGAACTAATAGTGAATCCCAATAATAATTTCCTCCCTATTACAGAGAATCATGGAAAATATATAGAAGTCCAATACATTCCCCTGGACACAGCATTTACATTCATAGTAGTCCCAAACCCCATTGCCTCTCTGCAAGACTATTTGGTCTACTGCTGTGTGTGTGGCTGTTTCACAATGGCACTGATAAATCAGAAATCCTGGTAGGGATCTTGTCAGGTCTCCCAAACTACACTTGCTCGGTGGGAAAAAATTTATAAATGAGGAAACACAGAGATAAGAAAAATGCCATCCCTTTACCAATAGATGAAACCACTTTAAAATTGGGATTACAGTTGCAGATTAATGCACCACTGTATTTCAGGTAATATGCTATTACATGAGCATGTTATACTGAATTTAAACCTTAATCTTCTTTTCTGTAGCTCTTAAAATGAATGCAGAATAAACTGAGTTATACTAAATAATTAAAGCTACTCATTATACTTATATGTCACTCTTCAAAGGGCTCAAATCAGCTCCTGTACAATTCCCAGAAGCAATTTGATATGGCCTAGTCTATTTTAGATGTAATTGAAAGGCTATATTATATGTATCAAAACATTCCCTAGGATCACTAAAATCTCTGAAAGCACATGCTAATTCTTGCCTATAGCATGCCGGAGAGTGGACATTTCCCAGACTGTTGAATTTAAGTGCTGTCCCTCTATTTTTCAGACATTAAATAAAAACCAGCAAAATCTGCTCTCTCCATTGTCAGCTCATATCTTCACAGCTTCAGTTCTGAGTTGTCACTGGATACTGATGTAGAAGGCAGGTTAAACAAAATATTTAGTTAAATCTGCTAGACTTGCTGAAGATCACCAGCTGATGGTAAACCATTGAAAAATCACAATAATGTTCTGATTGGTGGACAATTCTGACAAAGGGCTAGATTTGAGTCTGAGTACCCTTACCCCTCCACACACAAAGCTCCTGGAATGTTTATTGTGAAATGAGCCTGGGACCTGCTTGGTAAAGCAGGAGGAGCTTTAATCTTTAAAGCCCCACACAATTCAGCTCCTAGGTACCTTCAAGAGTACCTTCACACAGAACTGTGTGCTCATTCCTGTTGGATGTGCTTTGTATCTGTCACATTTGTGAGGTGAAGGATGAAGGCTTTGAAGTACCAATTCTCTTTTGCAGCTTCTTCTTCTTCTTCTTCTTCTTCTTCTTCTTCTTCTTCTTCTTCTTCTTCTTCTTCTTCTTCTTCTTCTTCTTCTTCTTCTTCTTCTTCTTCTGCTTCTTCTGCTTCTGCTTCTGCTTCTGCTTTATTGTTGTAGATTTGATATTTTATATTATGTTAACTAATCCCTTGATTAAGGCAGTATGCAAACTTGAAAATAACTAAATTTACCAGGTAGAGAAGTGAGATGACCACTTGCAAAAGGCTTTGAAGCAGCCACAACAAACCTTCCAAAGGACATGGCTGTCTCAATGTTTTAAGAGTGGGGGCTTCCTTGGCACCAACACACTCTTTGAAGTGGAAAAACTCTTTAGAAAGTTCTGTACATCTTAATGTTTTGCACCTTCGAATAAAGAGGTTGAACAAGGATTTTTCTAATTGAATGGCTTTCCTCATGTTTTTCAGGAGTATAATTTTGGCTTTTGTGCCTCTTTAGATAGCTGTATAAACAGCATCAAATTATATTTTATAATAGGCATGTTTAATGCTTTGAGAGTAATTGCTCTTTGAAATTTGTAAATATGTTTGGAAGCATTTCTAGAGCTGGAGAATTGCTAATATTATTATCTTAGTTTAGGCCTTGTGTGTGCAAGTGCTATACAAGCTTGCCTCAAACACCTGTCAAAGTAAGTTTTAACTTTAACTATAGCTATTCCTCAACTAACTTGTATATATATCCATTTAATCTGGACACATCCTTAACGCAGAAAAAGTTGGTTTTTTACTGACTGAATAAAAATGAGTAATGCTACAACATAATTTTGCAGCCCAAATTTTGCCTACTTATTTGAAATCAAATACCAACTTCAACATTCCTCACACCTGCTGCTCCTGAACATGTTCACTCTTCCTTTCTGCTTATTTTGAAAGTTCTTCTCCCAGGTTTTTCCCAAGTTCTCTTCCCCTTTGTTCTTTAAAAGAAAAGGGAAATCTCTTTATACAACCTTACTTCCTATTCTCTGCTCTTTGTATCTTCTAATGCTATTTCCAAAACGTCTCTGTTTGACCACATATGGTCACTGGTCTTTTTAGAGACCTCAAGACAGGGAAGGAGTGACCATCAATACTTCTTTTTCTGTGAGAAAAAAAGCATTAAGTAGCTATTAAGAAGCATGTAGAAACAGCCGTACTAGTTTGGTTATAACAGCTATACTAATTATTACAACTGTTATAACAGCTAAACTGGTTATTACAACAATTTGACTTGAGTAAAATGAATTTTTTAATCCACAATCTAGACCTTCCCAAGCAGGGGAGCAGTCATTTTTGAGATTTTTTTTAGTGTTTGAATATTTTGAATAATCCGATTCTTTAGGCCAGGGCTGTCAAACTCTGGGCCTATGGGCCAGATGTGTCACACGCTGGCCACGCCCAGTTAAATGAAGGGGGAAAAAGTTCCGATATGTCATGTGACGATGCCATGACAACGTGAGTTTGACACCTCTGCTTTAGTAGCTCATTCCTCTTTCTTTTTTTGTCTTCTGTGTAACTGCAGTGATCATGTTCATGTGGATTGTTTCTACATGATCTTGACTTACAACCAGTTGTTTAGCGGTAGTTTGGAATTATTATACCCTTGGAAAGGGTGCTTTATGGCTTTTATGTTCCACCACCCTCTCCCATGGTCACATATAACATATACTTGGAACTGGCTCACATTTATGAGTGGTTGCAATGTCCCATGGTTAAGTGGTCATGATTTGAGATGTTTTTCGCTCATTTCCGGCTAAAGGGAAAATGGACTTATAGCGGTGTGATTGATGTAACAACCAAATAATTTACCTAATGACTGCCAAAAATGGTCATAAAGTCAGGACCACACACATGGATACCTTGACCTATGACTGTCACAACTTACAACCAAAATTTTGGTCCCAATTTCAGTTGTAAGTCAAGGACTACCTTTAGTTTCCATTTAGCTAAATTCACTTACTTTCCTTAGTTAGAAATCAGTGAAAGGCTAGAAAGCAGTTTTAATTCTTTTTTTTTTCTACATTGCTTTCCCTTGGCAAGAAAAGTGTGGAAAAATTAAGCAAAATGATGACAGCCTGAAGGACCTTCATTACACCACTAATGTTACACAAATTTGTTGGTTCTTCCTTTTTGATAGCTTCAGGAATAAAAAAGTCATTCATATATTTTAGCAGCTATGAAACTATTCATTAAACTGCAACACAAGGAATTGGTATGATTTTAAGCCTGGTGACTTAAGATCTTCCTTACTCGTTTCCATTTTTTTCAAAGAAAGTGGTAAATCTTTGTTCTGTTTCATCCCAGCACAGGTTAATAACAGCTGTAGGATTTAGAATTGAGTGAGCATAGATAGGACTGTAGCTTTCTTTGTTCGAAAAACAAAACAATTTCTGTACAGATTATTGTACAAACATGATGAATGTTACCATTGTTACCATCAATTCCATCACTACCTCAACCACTATTCCTGTATGAGAGTACAGTTACATAATGCCTGCTATTAAATGCATAGCTAATATTTTTGCAGTTACATACTGAATTGCTACCACCATGAGAGACAAAGTAAAATAGGCAATGTTGCATTCTAACCCATCTCTCTTTTTTTTTAAAAAAAAAACAGATAATAAATTCTAGAGGATATAATAACACGATTTGTGTTCAAGGAATAAATTAGATTCAGCAGCCACAGAATTCAATCGTGAAAGAAAAAATAGCAAAGAAAGGAAATAGAATGTTGACCTGTCAACATTCTATTTCCTTTTCTTTGCTATTTTTTCTTTTCACGATTGAATTCTGTGGCTGCTGAATCTAATTTATTTAAGAAAACAGGAGAATAAATATTTCCCTTAAATATGCCTTATTTTAAATATTTCTTTGCTATTTTTTCTTTTCACGATTGAATTCTGTGGCTGCTGAATCTAATTTATTTAAGAAAACAGGAGAATAAATATTTCCCTTAAATATGCCTTATCTTAAATATTTATCTTATTTAATAAAACAAGGTTGCTTCTCCATTAGACTGGGTGTAGGAAACTGAAATACAAGGGATTTGCAAACCTAATCTAGATCATGAACATGTGACTGCTATGGTCATAAGTGTGAGGACCGCATAAGTCACTTTTTCCAATGCTGTCATAACTTAGAACAGGTACTAAACAAATGGTTGTAAGTCAAGGACTACCTGTACTTGGAAGGTACTTTTATATCTTCAATAAAACTGAAAAACCTAATGATCTTAATGACTATATTATGGAACTGAGCTTATTTCCTCTTTTTAACTGAATATTTTGCATGTATTTTAAAGTACAAATAATGCATTCTAGCAACTAAATCAAACTTGAGATTGCCTTGCATAAGCCTTCCCTGTGAAGCATGAACAAATGGTAAATCTTCCCATTCTTTAAATGCTCACAAATGCATTTGAACTCAGTTGCCTGAAAGAAAAGCCAAAATAATCAACCAATCAACATCCTGCTCCCTGGAAGGCTAGGACCCCCCCACCCCGTTTGTAGTTCATGCAGTGTGCATTTGTTCAGCTGATTGGGAAAAAAACCTGTAGTTGTGAGAAAACATTACTCGTTGCAAGGCCACTTTTTCTCCTCTTCGACGTAATTATTGTCATATTGTATGCATTATTTCTAATAACATATAATAACAAAATAATTTTTCTTATTTGTATTTTTTTCAAACTCTGCCTTTCCGTTAGAATAGTCATTCTTTGTATAGCTGAGAAATTTCTAATCTAGAAGTATTGCTTTAAAAGGCTATATAATATACCTTTTATGATTAATTCCTAAAGGCTATTGTCACAATGTCATATTATTGCTATATTACATCAATGATTTCATGACAATGATTAATCTCATCATTCCCAAATTTATCCTTGCAACTATTGTTTTGAAGATCTAGTCTTTAAAAAGTCTTGTGCTGGTTAATGACCACAATAAAACAATCTAATCTAATTTAACCTAACATCTTATTATACAGTAAAGACAAACATATGCAATCCATACTTAGCACACATCAAAAATATTTACATAAAATAACATGTTACTCTATAAATATTTCCAAAGCTCAGGGCCAGACAACAGCAAGGACCTCTGAAATACAGTATAAAAAGGGGGCCTGGATGGAAGCAAAATTAGCCACTTTTTGACTTGGTGAATCAATACAACAAACATTATTAATGGAGGAATCACAGCTCTCAAAATGCAAGTCATCAATACCCAAGCAAGAAGACAAAATTGTGAAGTGTTCTGAAAGGGATAAAACTACTTATTTAATACTCATTTATTTAACATGATCTTGGACTCATCTAAATGTGCCATACAGAACCCGGTAGACTTCTGCCAAAAAGTAGATCACCATACAGATAGAAAGACAAGGCAGCAATGTTTGTTGCTCTTTAAAGCACATTCTTCTAAGCATTGCATGGCAAAAGAAGGACCGTGTCTACTAGTGCCTTTCCTAATCACCTCCAGCAGCATTATGTAGAAGAGCAGAATAGGAATTAAAATAAAGAATATTGTTCATTTTGATACAGAAACAGGTCAGATAACTGATTTGATTTGCCCCCCCCCCCAATATTCTGGCTAATTCTTGATATATTATAAACTTGATAGAGTATATTCAAAAATAGTTTGAGAAAATCTGCAGCAATTCATCTTGATTGGAATAGTGACGTCATTCAAAGCAATATTACCTTTCCACCAAAGCAGGGCTGTCAAACTCATGACAACATGTTGTTGTCACGTGATATATTGCAACTTTTTTCTCCTTCGCTAAACTGGGGGGGTGGGCATGGCCAGTGTGGGATTCATCCGGCCTGTGGGTCGCGAGTTTGACACCCTGCACCACAGCAAAGCAAGGTTCATGATGTGGAACTGATATCTCTCAAATAATGTGATTTCACAAATCATACAGATAGTATTTTGATTCTGATCCTAGAGATATTATTCTCATAATGCACACAGTATGTTAGGTACCTATTTAAGTTCACAGGGCCTATCTGGTACTGTATTAATTTTACAGATAGTATTGCTTTTATGTTTGGCCTGAAACATTTTGGTAAAAGGATGTTTCAGAAATGTTACAAACCCCAGCACAAACCTGAGTCAGCTTGAAGTATTCAAGATAATTATTACAAAGGGAAAAGGATGAATTGCAGTTCAGTAAACCTACAGAGCCCAAAGCACATTTTAAACCACATCTCTTGGGAATCTTCTAATAAAAAGTATATGCCAGTTTTCCTTTGTAAAACACAATGCCAAGCAAAGACATGATCTTTTGGAATCAATAATAATTATATTGACTTCTTCATCTTCCCCATCCTATTTTTATAAAGCAATAGTTGATTCAGAAGAAAAACATATTTCAGCTCATGGTGTTTCTCAAAATGCTGAGCACCTTCAGAAGTCATTTCTGGCTAGGAGCAAAAAGCAAAACAGGAGAAAGTTTCTTACTGTTTCGGGGCTTCTCCTCATCCATGCCTTCATCCTCATTTTCTGGATCTATATCTTCTGCCTGAGTTATCCAGTCTAGATATCCCTTTAGATCCTCCTCCAGTTGTTGTTTCTCTCTTAGCTTCTGAAAGTCACCTCGAGCTTTTGCTTTTTCTCTCTCTTTAGAAAACTCCCTGGTGAGAAGGAGGGGATTAAATTAAAAGAACAGA
Source organism: Notechis scutatus (assembly GCF_049901735.1). Classification (NCBI taxonomy): domain Eukaryota; kingdom Metazoa; phylum Chordata; class Lepidosauria; order Squamata; family Elapidae; genus Notechis; species Notechis scutatus. The sequence continues at coordinate 67,495,840 of NC_142014.1, read as the reverse complement.
AGAGAGAGAGAAATACAAAGAAAAAAAGAGAAAGAGAGAGAAGATAATAGAATAACTTGAATTGCCCTTAAAATATTAAATTTCTTGGTATGATAACTGAGCTGCTCATGTTAATTTAAACACTGTGGTTCCTCAAGATATATTACTAGGTTTTAAAACTGCTAATGTGACCTCTCTATGCTGGATCTCAAATTACTTTTGTAACTTGAGATGTAGATATTATTATTATTATTATTATTATTATTATTATTATTATTATTATTATTGTTGTTGTTGTTGTTGTTGTTGTTGTTGTTGTTGTTGTTGTTAAAATCTCCTATACCTGGTGCAATTCAATACATTACTAGAAATATAAGGCAGATTTGTTTCTTATGTCATATGTGATTTGCTGTCTCACGTTCTCTGTCCTAATCGTTTGAGTTTTTGTTCCATTGTCAGGATTCTAATCATGATAATTTGAAAATAGAATAATACAAGATACTTTATTTAATTCTTAGGATCAAAAGCTTCTCAGTGAATTAATTATTGGAAAGAGCTTTGCTATTAAAATAAATAGACCTATTACAAACATGGAAAAACCATAAGAATTTGTCTACCAAAACGCACATTTTTGTACCAAGAAACAGTAAACAAAAGGTGGACAATAAGAAAATCTAGTCAAGATTTAGTGCCTTTTTCCAAGCAGCACTTCATATAAGTAAGGTGAACAGTATTAGAGATTATTTTTTTATTAAGCCAAGAAGATTCAATTTAATTTTTTATGTCCGTGGAGTCCAATCTCTTATAATGTTGCCCTGTATTGTCCACTAGAAAATGCAACTTAGGCTGTATTGGCCCTGCAATATTAAACATTATTATTTAAAAATGTCTTTTAATAATAATAGTTAGAAGATTTATGCTCAACACTAGAAAGAATATTGATGTTAGACTTCTGATTCTTTTATTACAATATCAGATCTACTACCTGGTAGTAATTGTCCTGGCTTTAAGGACTGTATTTTACACATCTTGTAATCTTTTAAATTATAGAGTCAAAGACTGAACCTGATTTTTAAAAAAATATAAATAGTTTGATTTGCTTGGCATTCGTGCAAGAGTGATGGAAATTCACCTCAAGCAAAGCAAATATTTGCCATCTACTACATAAGGGGCTTGGTATATTTTTTCTGCATCAGAGAAAACCATTATGTTAATATCAAATGGACATTTTTCTGGGATATCTAATACAGTATTAAAAAGTGTTCTAATGATGGTAGTAAACGGGGTAAATGTGTGATCAAAATGCATGTATAGACAATTCTCTTTTATTTGACATTTTGTAAAGTATTTCAATTTCCATTCCTTCCTGCACTTTTGCACAAGGCCAAATTGTGTTTAGCTTATATAGTACAGGTTAAAATAAAGCAATATAGTTTATTTGGTTAATTCCTGGTTTGTTTCATCTGCATGTCTTTTGCTAACATCCAAATCTCTAGCAGAGGCATACAACTATTTCGCCAATCTATTTCCAGGAATGTTTCCTAGGAACCAAGGGAAATGTTTTGATGTTTACGCATTGCTGCTTTGTGCTCTGTGTTTCATCTGTTTTACTTTTGTGTGAATGTCACCTCTTATCATGGGGACTCTCGGCAGACACTTTGGGCAGGCGTATATATTTTACCTGGAAGAAGCACTCCTGAAGTTACAGTGAGCCCCAAGCATATGGAGCTTTATACTGTAGATCACAACCAGTTCCTTAAAGCATGCATGAAAACAATCAGAACCAGTAGAGTTGCTACAGTAGTGGTGTTATGTGGCAGTAATGTTTCTGTCTTGGAACCATATGTGCAGTTGCACTGTTTATCAGCTGAAGTTTCGATGGTTTTAAGGGTATTGAATAAACTACATTACAATAATCTAATTAGCAGGCGATAAGGACATGAACGGAGATTATTTCACAGAAAGCAGAGTGTAAGTAGAATGAAGACTGAGGATGAGAGAAGAGTTTGGAGAAAAAACCATTGGACCACAATTTAATCTGAGAATTTGGGAATCAATCTATATTTATTTTCAAGTATTATTAAGTACTATTCAAGTACTATATTTCAGGATTTGTCAAAGAGAACGAATACAAAAACAAACCAGGAATAACATAGGATGCCAGGTTTAGCTAAATTAATAAGGCAGGTTTCATAAACCAACTTTAAACCATGACACCAAATTCTTACCTTAGCATCTATGTGTTCAGGTATTCCAAAATTACTGTTATACCAAACCCTAATTTAGCACTTTTATAGGGCAAATTCATTTTACAATGATCCTCCAGTATTGCTAGTTTTTGGCTATCATGCTAAGAAAGCAAATAATATATTCCAACTGGTAAAATATAAACATGGAATACACAGAATTATTATTTTAATTTACAACTTTGAGCCCAAATTCCAACACAGTGTAGGAATCTAAACTAATGAAAAGATGATGGTCTAGCCTCAGTTTGAATACATTTAATTTCTCTCTAGTGACTAGTTCTACTAGTTCTACAATACTGCGTTCTACTGTGCCACCATATGGGGTTTGGCCAAAGATCATTGATATTATCAAAAGAAATATAGATGCTGAATCAACAATTATATCCATAACACCACCCCAAAGAATAGAAATATCAGTGTAGAAGCAAGGAAAATAAATAGCAAATACAATTGAAAAACCTTTTTTTTCCTTTTTATTGCTTACCCGCTAAGTACACCGAGAACCAAGTTAAGTACAAAAAATGAGCCTATGATGATTAGTGTAACAAAATAGATCCAGGGCCACTCCCTTCCTATGGCATCATTGACCTGGAAGAGTGGAATGATAATTAGTAAGAAAAGTTAATTCCCTGTGCATTGCAAGTCTCCAGTTGAAGGGACCCTCAGCCACCAGCACTGAATTTAAATGTTGAATGAGTCAATTATGAAGACAAGGCGAGAGAGGAGCCTTGTGTGTAGGAGTGCACCAATTTTTTAAGTTCTCCACTCCTGATGGAGGTATTATTATATAGTCCTACTGTAATGTGACTGCCCTTAGGCATGTTAATGATATGCACATTTTCATTAAACAGACTCTTTGCTTGGGTTTATGATAAGCTAGGAAGCTTAATGACCTGGAAGGATCCTGAGCCTGGAGTCTTGCCCTGCAGCATGAGGAGAAGAAAACACCAAAACTAACAGCTTACCCGCTCAACACACCAAGAACCAGATTAAGAACGAAAAAGGATCCAAAGATGACCAGACTGACAAAGTACACCCAGGGTAACTCATAGCCCATAGCGTCCTGCATCTGGAAAGATGGAGGATAGTTAGAAGACAGAGAAAGAGAGCAGAAATGGTTAGGAAGAGAAGACAGGGCTTACATATCAGGCCTATCTATCTGACTCGGAGAGTTGGAAATGTTATAGTTGTTATTTATTTTGAGTTATTTTGAAGATCTAGTGGCTCAAGACGTTATGGGAGATCAGAAAGTGTGCATGAGGGTTCAATCACATTATAGAACTGGAAGCATTCTTATGTGCATGTCTTTATTTAAATAAGGAAAAAGAGATGTCTCTTACCAATAAAAATTCATTTCTGGCAGTTAGAAAAAATAGACCACAACTAATAAATAATGCACCACAAATATTCAGTAGGTTAATATAGCTTAATGTAATACATTAGAAAATAATAATAAACAAGAGAAATCTTGATATTGTTGTTTTAATTTTTTTTAAAGTCAGTTTCTTAATGGTGAGTTTAACTGTGGTTCATTGGAGAGCTTTCTTTTGACACAATGATTGCTATTTTTACTGTTAATAATGTCCTTAAGTGAGAACCTCAAATTATTAAAATATGATGTTCAAAATAGCCAGTCTCTTCACATTACAGCATACTCTGTACATACATTTTAAAAGTTACAGTATTTGTAATTTTGTCAGGTTTCCTTTTTCCAAAGGATACATTTGCATATATTTTAAAAACATTTCCTTTTGGCCTGAAAGGGGCCAATCCAAAACATTTATCAATATCCTCCAATAATTCCTATATGATTTACTAGCTTAATACAATATATAGCATTGAACTTTTAATAATACTTCACATCAGGTCCAGCATTATGAGGAAATTACAAATCATAATGGCTTCAGGCACCACACAAATCCAGCAAAACATATCTTTCCCCAGTTTCAACACCAGTTTCTTGGTTGTTAAAAGAAAAGTAAAATTTGACTTTTCTTTGAATTTCTTTTTAGGGTACAAATGTAAAATCCTGTCTCTGTTTTATAGAAACATATGATCAATATGGCAACTGAACTGACTTATTCCTTCAATTTCCATGGATTTAAAGACAACACTCTTAAGGGGTAGCATCTAACAATGAATTATGAACAATGAATACTGATATTCTGTGGAAATGTTTGTATCATTGGAGATTCCTTTTATAATGGAAAACAAAGAATTGGGAAAATCATAGTACTGTGTGACTGGTAACTACAGTGTCCTGCTGAATAGCAGAAACATAAAACAACTTTTCTCTGGCTAATGTTGCATTAAACATGGCCCTAAGATGCATTAGCGCATTCTCATGCAATATTACCCCCCATCAGATAAATCAGAATGGAATATCAAATCAACAGGAAAACTAGAATGTATTGATTGAGATGAGCTACAAATAACAGAATCTTGCAAGTATTTTATAGGAAAGAAAAGCACTATCAGGAAGAGGTTTTACCATGGTGGGCCAACACAGAGTTCTCAGGTGCAAGCAAGTCATTCCTGGGATGGAGCAGGGATGAACAAATGGTGACCGGAGTAGCTATGTTATATGTACCCATCACATAAGCCAATTTTGAATTTGGTGCATTTATCCCTCTACTCTTTATTTCTGTCGCTAGATAAAAATTATGACTGCCAATGTGCGCTAAGCAGAAAAAATACAGAGAAAACAACATTAGCATACTTTCCATTCTTCTTAACATAAACTGGAAGTTTCAGAAGCAGAGGAAGATTTCCCATTCTGCTATTTCCAGGCTTCACAGGCACTCCCTGTGAACAAATATTTTTTAATAATATAGAAAACCACTAGACTGTAATCAACCAAAATTGGTGTAGTAATGCTTTCAAGGGTTAGAGTGAGTACAGGGTGCCTATAAATCTTGTCCTTCTAAACTTGTTTTCTGTCTTCAGTCACAGAACACACATATTTTGTGCCTTCTGCTAATACATCCATAAATTCGGTATTTTTAAAAATGGCCAGGACACCATTAGGAATGTTACATTATTTACCAACCAACAGAATTATAAGGTGAGATATGTAGTTGTGGATTTTGCTTACTGGCAATGCCAATCTCACTGGACTGTCTTTAATCTTTAATCTCAGCATCTACTTCTGTCCTACTACCGCAACACCATTGAGAGTGTCCTGACATACAGCATTCTTGTATAGTATGGTTGTACTATAATCTTGTATAGTTGTCTGTAGCGGACAAAAAAGCTCTACAGAGAATCATTAAAACTGCCCAGAATATCATTGGGCTCCAGCCACCAACCCTGGATGACATCTTCGCATTTCGCTGTTTAAGGAAGTTGCACAACATTCTCAGAGACTCTTCCCATCCTGCTCACAATCTTTATGAACTGTTGCCTTCTGGCAGAAGGTACAGAACAATTAAAACTTGTACCACACTTTTTCTGAATAGTTTTTATCCCAGACCTGTACTTGCACTTAACAATGAACTTAAGGACCACCATCAGTGAGCTGTTGGACAGTATTACTTGGTTTGTTGTGTTACTTGCTTGTGTGTTTTTAGGAGGCGGGGAATTTTGGCAGATGGGGAAGTGTTTGGGGATTGTCCTGTGTGTGCATGTTGAGTCTGGTCTCTGGGTGTTATGTGAATTTCGTTGTGTGTATACTGTGTATATACATACAATGACAATAAAGAATTCAATTTCAGTTTCAAATAATGGAATTGGTTGAAGCAAATGTTAAGTCTGGGATGGATTTCATTATTTTCACTTACACAGTTTGCATTCTTCTTTGTACTACAGTAAACTATTACTATTAGGTATGAGATTATGATCTGGCTTTTGCACTTGAGATACATATCATCTACTGTTGTTTCTTTTTAAAAGCACAGGAAAAATCCACTTACAGCATTAAAAAAAAGGAACACAGCAAAAGAGATCACAATGCAACCACTTGTTAAAGTCAATTTTGGAATGCCGATGGGTAGGGGGTGGAGGTGGGGAAAGAGATAGATGGATAACCTGGAGCAGACAATCTCACATTCTGGGTGCTACAACCAAGGTTTTTGCGAACATTTACAACAATTTCATGAGAAGATAGGAGAAAAGGAGAGAAAAAGGCATTTCCTGCTGACCTTAATGAATGGCCAGAAAACCAAGTTGTCTATTAGGGGAGTATGAAAAGCAACAAAAAAAATTTCCTCTGGCGATAAAATCATTTTTTTGCCCAGCATATTTGTAGAGTTATCAGAATATTAAAGATGAATAATAGCCATAGTAGCAGAAAAAAGAGGAAATCGCTTTTGCTGTTCCATAAAAATAGTTATCCATAAGAACAGGTTGATCTCAGATACTTTTCAAATGTTTTCTTTTTTGTGCTTCACATGTATGCTTCAATACATACTAAGAGGAGAGCCAGTTTGATATAGTGATTAAGGTATCAGGCTAGAAATTGGAAAACTGTGAGTAATTAACTGTAAGCCTGCTGGATGATATTGGGCCAGTCACTTTCACTCAGCCCTAGGAAGGAGACAATGGCAAACCACTTTAGAAATCTCTCCAAGAAAGTTGCAAGGACTAATCCAGTCAATCATTAGGAGTCAATAGTGACTTGAAGGCATAAGAACAAAACAAACCTACTAAGAGTCTCCACGAGGAATTCTCCACATCTCTGGAGCTCTAGGTGGGAACTCTAGTGATTGACAGAACTTCCACTCTCTCTTATGTTTCTCAAGATTGACTCAACATGTCATAGAATCATAGAATAACAGAGTTGGAAGGGACCTTGTAGGTCATCTAATCCAATCCCCTGCTAGAGCAGGAGAGTCTATTCCAAATATTAGCCTCTACCTAGGATCAAACTCACAGCCTCCTGATTGTGAGGCGAGAGCTCCACCACTATTTCTGGGAAATTAGGGTGCCTATTAAATATCCCTGCAAGTTGATCAGGCAGTTTGTGTTGCTATCCAGATGATCATTTGAAGAAAACCAATCATAGGTTAAAGTCTAAGTAGAAACTCATGATTAATTGTCTGTGGGTATAGCACGAGCTTGATTAACCACAAACCATATAATCTCCCTGAAATTTCATGAAAGAATTGAATTTGTTGAGATCCCATTGCTTTTAAGATGGCACAAACCCACCATTTTTTTCTAATGATGAAACAGCAGAAGTTGAATCAAGTGCCAAAGATTCTTGTGGGGATTTTTTTTACATTGGGAGAGATCACCCAGATAAGGGTTAAGAAAGACCATGATAGACAATTGCAAAAGTTCTATTGTCATGCCCCTGTCAGAATCTAATTCTGAGGTGGAGGCTGAGCAGCTGACAGGGAGTGGGAGTATGGCTCCTTTGGCTATGGAAGAAACTGTGGAAGGGCAAAGTCTGGCTAGGCAGAGCAGGGGAGAAGTAGAGCAAGGCAGAGGGAATTCAGAGGAAGATCCAGGCCCACCCCCTCTTCATCCTAGGGCACGCAGGGAGGAACGGAGAAGAGAACAACGTGGGTTGCATGACTTATGGGGGAGGAAAGGGCCCTGATTCCCTTCATTTGCTGCAGCTGGGAACACAAAGGGAAGCTGCACACAGCAACTTGTTGGAAGCAAATTGTGAGTTATCTTTTATGGTTGAGGCTTATCTAGGTTCCTGGAGTCTTCCCAACTGTGTGTGTTTTGTTGGCCTTTGAAGTCTGCAATTCCTTATCCTGCCCTGTCCAGTTAATTGCTGCAGTGTGCTTTGTGTGGATTTTTATTTACAGTTTATATCTACTTTGTTTTCGGACTGAATTTCCTCCACTTAAAGACTGTTCTTGGGAGAGGTTTTTCTCCAGCCAAAGGTAACTGGACATTGGGGGCAAAGTTTGAGGTATTAAAGGGACTTTTCTTACTTATGTGACTGTGTTGCCTTCGTGCCACGCCCTGGGTCATCACATCTATGACATACCTGGAAATAATCCTGGTGGTGCTAGGATCTCTTATAATCACCTCTAATATGTGTAAGTGCTATTCAAGTGTGAAAAGACAGGGCTGTCCAATTAGACTAAAAAACATTACTCAAAATTGCCACCAGACTGTCACTTGTAAAAAGATGAATATCTAGCAAACGAGCATTTAGTAGCTTGCTTATGCCTTTCAAAGGAAAACAGTGAGTCAGAGAGTGAGAAGCAGAACATTGAAAACGCAAATGGAAGCAAGCAATAGAGCATGAAGGACTCTGTGACATTTCCCCTTTCTGTGATGTTGTCTTCAGTTGTTGTGTTTTGTTGGGTTTTAGCATCATCAAATGGAAAGTTTTCCACTCCACTGAGGATCTCTTGCAATAGCTCAATCATGCTATCATATTCACTTAAAGCTGCTGCACATTTTTGCAGTATTGATCTGCTGTTGGAGCAGACAGTAAACTTCAAGCACACTGACATACCTCCAGGAACTGAGTAAGAACTCTCAGAAAAATTCTGGAACACCCCAAGTATGTCTAATGGTTGCATTCTCGAGTATGAATATGTCCAGGATTAGACCAGCTGCTTCTTGATAAAATTTACCAAAGTGCATTAGATTTATTACACAGAGATAATCCAATCTGCATTCACTGGATGTATAGCAAGTCTTAATATTCTACTTTCTTATAATTCAAATTATTTTAATCACAAGAGGAAGCCATTCCAAAAGCAGAAGCAGACTTTAGCATCACAAATGTACATTGTTAGCTCCACCCAAATAAATACTTTTCACCCATTTCCTACAGAAAGACTGCCTGTTACAAAAATACAGTAAATTTTTGCATGGCAGCATGTGAAGTATTGCAACAGATAATGAGGGATGCTAGCAAGCTGGCCATTCATCTCTTTCACCAGTTTTAATATATAATCTCACTGTTCTTATGATACTATTCTTATGTATTACATTGTTATCTGGACATTTTGCTCTTGGAAGCTACGTTAAGCTGGTAACCTTTGGCTTTAATAAAAAAAATCATCCATTCATATAATGGGTGGATATTTTCTGCTATAATCTACAATTGTATCTTGTGAATGACAAGATAGGAACAGCACCTTGCTGTTGATTTTGCCATTTGTAATGAAATTAGATTATGTGGACTATCTTTGTGGCTGAAATTTATCTACATTTTATATGGCTATTTGAAGATTCAAATATTTTGCCTTTTCAGTCTATCCAAGAGTAGCATGAAGTGTTGAAAATCAGAAGTTTGTTTCTTTAAGGGATGTTTTCGATGTAACAGAGGCAGGAGGTTGTGTGACACCACATTAACTCTTACACTGAAAAAACATATGGACGACACAACTCGACCAGGGCAAAGCAATAGACGCAATCTACATAGACTTCTGTAAAGCCTTTGATTCAGTGGTACACGACAAACTACTCCTAAAAATAAAATCATATGGTATCTCTGGACAACTGCATAACTGGATAGAAGCATTCCTGTCAAACAGACAACAAATGGTCAAAATTGGGAGCGTCCTATCAAATTCTGTACCTGTCAATAGTGGTGTCCCCCAAGGCAGTGTTCTAGGACCAACTCTCTTCATACTCTACATAAATGACCTCTGTGATCACATTAAAAGCAACTGCGTTCTCTTCGCTGATGATGTAAAGCTGTTCAATACCACAGACAATACCGCTACCCTACAAAAAGATCTTGACTATGTATCAGAATGGTCAAACAAATGGCAACTTCAAATCTCAACAAATAAATGCTCTGTCTTACATATTGGCAAAAAAAATCAGAAAATAAAATACAAGCTGAATAGTCAAGATCTCGTTGATGACCCAAGCTCTGTAAAGGACCTTGGAATACTCACCTCTAATGATCTAAGTGCTAGAGCCCACTGCAACTACATAGCCAAAAAGGCATTAAGAGTTGTTAACCTAATCCTACGTAGCTTTTTCTCTGGTAATATCACACTACTAACTAGAGCATACAAAACATTTGCTAGACCAATACTCGAATACAGTTCATCAGTCTGGAACCCACATTACGTATCTGATATTAGCACAATTGAGAAAGTCCAGAAATATTTCACAAGAAGAGTTCTCCACTCCTCTACTCGTTGTAGAATACCTTATGCCACCAGACTTGAAATTCTAGAACTAGAAAACCTTGAATTACGCCGTCTTCGGTCTGATTTAAGCATGGTATATAAAATCATACATTGCAATGTCCTACCTGTCAATAAATACTTCAGCTTCAACCATAACAACACAAGAGTACACAATAGATACAAACTCAAAGTTAACCGCACCAAACTTGATTGCAGGAAATACGACTTCAGCAATAGAGTGGTCAATGTCTGGAATACTCTACCCGACTCTGTAGTTTCTTCCCCAAACCCCAAAAACTTTAACCTTAGACTGTCTACTATTGACCTCACCCCTTTCCTAAGAGGTCTGTAGGGGGCGTGCATAAGCGCACCAACGTGCCTACCGTCCCTGTCCTATTGTTTCTCTTATTCTTCTTTTATTTTTCTTATATGTACCCATTTCATGTATTCACAACTATGTATACACTTATACTTATTATCTTGTAAACAATTGGCAAATCAAACAAATAAAAATAAAATAAATAAATAAATTAAATCTATAAAGATGCAGCCATTTTGGTGAATCTTCTTTGTTCTAGTTTGCAGAATTAGATTTCCCCCCAAAAGATTTAAACCCATTAATAAAGAACACTGTTTCCTAGAGCCCAGGAGCAATAATTAATCTAAAAAAATTTAAGCTCTTATGGCAACATCACGTGAATTTGTCTGCCAAACTGGATGGCTATTTCCACAAATAATGTACTCCGGCTTAAGACTCTAGTGGTATAACATTCTAGCTCCAATTAATATCAATATCCTTACAATTCCAGATCTAAACATACTTATATAGGAACAAGCGTAGAGACCATATTGGGATATATCAAGATAGGAATAGGGAGAATTTCTGAGTTGTAACTTTCAAGACAAATACGCTTGAGAGCCAGTTTAGTCTAGTTATTAAGGCACCAGGCTAGAAATTGGGAAATTTGGAGTTCTTAGGCAGGAAGCAGATGAATGACCTTGGGCCGGTCACTCCCTCTCAGCCCTAGTAAAGAGGCAATGGCAAACCACTTATGAAATCCTGCCAAAAAACCTGTAGTGACTAGTCCAGGCGGTCATCAGGATTCAACAGTGTGATTTAAAGGCCCAAATAAATAAATAAATATGCTTGGAATTAGTGTGACTGTGAATACAAAACTAAAAAGAGCCTGCTTTGCAGTTACAGTTACCCAAGGCACAAATGAGTTACAGTTTAAGCTATGCAAGAAAATGAATGAGATTTTGCTTATAAAGTAGATAACAACATCAGAGATTAAACTCTCTCTCTCTCTCTCTCTCTCTCTCTCTCTCTCTTTTTGGCAAGACTTGCTTTAATTGTTTAGGCCTTTCCTTGGTTCCTTCATTATATGGTAGTTTAACCTTTGCAGGATGACAGTCATTAGCAGGATAACAGTCATTACAAGAGCAATGAGCAACCCAGTGCAATTAAATGCTATCCATTAAAGGGGAAGATGCTACTTTGCATAATATATTTCAAACCAATGACACCCACTGCTTGAATTCATAGGGAAAGACATGGGCATGTTTTTTTCTTTTTAAAAATAATAATAACCGACATTGGGATGCTATATATGTACTTATAATAATAATAATAATTGTCAATTTACTACCTTATGCAAAGGCAATTTATCTAGATAGATTAAACTTAGGTAGACACTCTCCTTTAAGGACAAGAAATTAAAAACAAAAAGTCAGCATGTCAGCAAGATAATTTGGCACCCTGCCAGCTGCCAGCAATAGCTACAGGAGAATTAGAGAGGAGTTATATTTTCCGTCACTACAACTACTTTTCAAAGCGAAACAAGGCAAGACAGGAAAAACCCTGGTAAAATTGCAGAGAATTAACCAAAGAACGTTCAGCCGATCCATGGATTAACAAGGGTTCCTGATGGGCAGAAATCCTAAACAAAGCATTACACCAGAGGTCTTCACCTGCATAGCTATCAGATCTGAAAATATCTGTGAAAAACAGAGCTTTACTATCATCTTAGAGCAGCGGTCCCAGTGGTGTTATTCTACTGGTTTGGCCCAGTTCTGGTGTACGGGAAGCCCCAAGACAAAAGAGAAAGAAGTGGTCTCCCCATCCTCCCATTGGGCCGCCCCCCCCCCCCCCCCCCCCTCCCCCCCCTCTCCTACCACCGTAGCTGGAGCCAAGGATTGCAGCAGAGACTGAACTGGTTCTCTCCACCATTCTGCTGTTGGGCCCACCCGCCCACTTTGGCTCCCATACTGTTCTTTATTCCCTGCTTTTGAAGTGCAGCTGCTTTGGCGGCACAGCAGATTGCCACTCGTCAGCTGTTGAAGCTACAGGGATTGCAGGAGGTGAGTAGGAAAACACATGCACATGCGCAAAGTGCACATTTCCGGCAGCTGCAACAACTAAAGCCACAAAGGAAAAGAGGGTGGTGAGACCAGGAAGTAGCTCAACAGCAGTGGAGCATTAAACCCATGGGATCCATCCACAGCAGGACTCCCTGGAGGCCCATCATCAGCTTTGATGGAAAAAGCCAGAAAAGGGGTCATTGAGTCTTCCATAGAAGGGACCTATACTATGCCCAGACTGGCAGTGATATATAGTATATACGATGATAGTATTATCCATTCGGTGGTGTCGGTGGTATCATCCAGTTTTGGATCACCACATTATAAAAAAGATGTTGAGAATCTAGAAACAGTGCAGAGAAGAGCAACCAGGATGATTAGGGGAATGGGGGCTAAAACATACGAAGAACGGTTACAGGAACTGGGCTTGGCTCGTCTAGTGAAGAGAAGGACCAGGGGAGACATGATAGCAGTCTTCCACTATTTGAGGGATGGGGCTGCCACAGGGAGGAAGGAGTAAAGCTATTTTCTAAAGTGCCTGTAGGCCAGAAGAGGAATAATGGATGGAAACTGAACAAGGAGAGATTTAACCTGGAAATAAGGAGAAACTTTCTGACAGTGAGAACAATCAACCAATGGAACAGCTTGCCCTCGGAAGTTGTGGGAGCGCCATCACTTGAGACTTTCAAGAAGAGATTGGACTGCCATTTGTCAGAAATGGTGTAGGGTCTCCTGCTTGGGTGGGAGGGTTGGACTAGATGACTTATAAGGTCCCTTCCAACTCTGATCATCTGTTATCTGTAATTCTAGGCAGCTATAGGGAACACGATAAAGTGGACTAACCAACCTTTAGTTGCAAGGCTGATGTCCATGCTTTTGCAATATATTCTTTTTCACATATAATGTTATTGTATTATAAAATGTGATATTCAGAGATACATATTGTTGCTTCAACTGAATTGTGTTCTCAGTTTTCTTAGAATTAGATTTTCTTATCTTGTGTTATGTCCCCACAATTCTAATGTTTATCCATTTGACCTGCAGAGTCAGAAAAATCTTCAAAATGAATTTGCTTATATTTTATTTGCCTAGCAGGTTATCTTGGCTGGAAGTGTAATACTTTTTAATACAAAAGATTACTTCCTTCTCTGCATCGTTTCTTCCGAAAAGTGCTATCCATCAAGACTCAAAGGTTATTTACATAGGAAGCTTGAATATTCCTTCCTTACCTGTTATACAAATTACTATGTTTGTGTCTATGTTGCTTATCAGTTTTGGTTACTTAAAACTCTTTTCGTCTTCTTAAGAATTTAAGAATCCATTCTAAAAATATAAAGTATAGCTACAAGCAAGAAATGATTATTTATTTAGGATTCCGAATCTCCAAATACAATTGATTAAAAATCCAGGAATATTTACTTTTGACGTGGTTGCTAATTAAGACGAAGATTTGCTGGCTTTTCTATAATGCTGCTTTATCCCTCGAGTCCCAGGTTTTTACCGTATTTTCCCAAGCTGAAAATACACACACACACACACACACACACACACATATACGCAATAGCACAAATGTGTATACTATGCAGTGATCTACATAACCAATTTGAATATTTGACAATAACAATGATATGCAGTAAAATAAGCTTGCAATTTTCCATCCTGTTTAGTAATGTTATTTTCAAACTTTACAATTATAGCATAAAAGCTGCTGGGCCACCTAGTAATTCCCCAAGCACATTATAAGTACAGGCAGTCCTTCACTTACATCCACAGTTGGGATCAGAATTTCCAATGCTAGGCAATAGCAATCACACTTAGACTTATATACCGCTTCACAGTGCTTTACAGCCCTCTCTAAGCGGTTTATAGTCAGCCTATTGCCTCCCACAATCTGAGTCCTCATTTTACCCACCTCGGAAGGATGGAAGGCTGAGTCAACCTTGAGCCAGTGAGAATCGAACTGCCAAAGTGCTGGCAGCCAGTGATCAGCAGAAGTAGCCTGCAGTACTGCATTCTAACCAGGGTTGGGCTGCTGGGGGCTCACGGGGGTTCGGGAGAGCCCCAGCTAAGATTCTGCACAGTTCAGAGAACCCCTGGCCCCACCCCGCCCTGCCCCGCCCATCCCTCCCGTCCCCTCCCAGGAGTCCCCATGTGGCCTGTTTTGGATGCAGGGAAGTGCAGGGTGCGTGCGGAGGCTCGAAGAGGGCGATAAACAGGCCTCCCAGAAGTTCAGGAAGGCCAGAAATGGGTCTGTTTCCGGCTTCCAGAGATCTTCCGGAGCCCAGGGCGGCCATTTTCACCCTCCTGGAGGCTCAAGGAAAGCCTCCAGAGCACGGGGAGGGCAAAAACGCCCCCCCATCATGGTGCAGGAGGCCGACTAGGTAAATCTGATTTCAAGAGTATTTTGTGGGTATAGGATGAGCATGATAGATAGTATATTTATTGTTGGCTACAGCTTGGATTAAGTTGGCATGAGTCCAAGTGACTGTACTGACATGTCCATGTCGGTTTCTTGGCAATCATATAGTGGCAGTTTGTCATTTGTTCTCAGCAAGTGAATGTCTTTAAGTTTCAGAAACTTGCAACAGTTTTTTCCTCATTTTTATCTTAGTAAAGGCTCACCAATGTATAGACTATATATTGTCTTATATAGATCGCTGCGTGCATTGTGGGGAAAGAGACAAAAATGAAAACTTGATCAGTTTTCTTGAATCCTATTGTGGCTCCCTACATTTCCAATATTGGATCACAAATACAGTACTAGCAATGTCTCTTCTCATTTATAAGGTCTGATATTTCCCCCCCACAGATCTAGGTTAACCATAATTTATTCAGAGTTGACCAAAGAATCAAGAGTGACTTTTAGAGACTATAATGTGTCCATGATGTTTTTAAGCAAGAGAATTCTAGTGGCTTTTTACATTTAGCTATTTTTTGTTTCAAATTCAAATTCCTACGTTATTCAATATATAGATGACAATAGTAGACACATAAAAGTTATGGGCATACTTGGGGAGCATCTCTTAGATATTGGAACACTGCTTTAAGTTACACCTAGTTTTTCTTTTAATTAAACTAGGTAAAGGTTCCCCTTGCACATATGTGCTAGTCATTTCTGGCTCTAAGGGGTGGTGCTCATCTCTGTTACAAAGCTGAAGAGCCAGCGCTGTCCGAAGACATCTCCATGGTCATGTGGCTGGCATGACTAAACGCCGAAGGTGCATGGAGCACTGTTACCTTCCCACCAAAGTGGTCCCTATTTTTCTACTTGCATTTTTACATGCTTTCAAACTGCTAGGTTGGCAAAAGCTGCGGCGCTAGGGATTTGAACCGCCAAACTGTCTACCTTTCTGATTGACAAGCTCAGCATCTTAGCCACTGAGCCACTGTGTCCCTCTTAATTAAACTAGATGTATCCAAATTCCTGCAACTGTTATTAATATGTTTTAGCCTCCATTTGCGTATTAGCCATACACAAATATATATACAGCTAGTAAGAATAAAGATGCTTCCCTGAATTATTTATCTCTGTGTAATCCAATGGAGGAAAACGTTTCCCAAGGCGTGAACTTGGAAATCCTTCCCATCACCTGCAAAATGTTCCTCTTAATGGGAGGTACTGAAAATTAAATATGGACTCAACAAAGCTATGACCTCCTGGGGATTTCCCTGGATAGTGTTTCTCAACCTTGGCAATTCTTAAGGTGTGGTGAGTTCAACTCAACTCAAGCTAGCAGGGAATTCTGGGCAATGAAGTCTACACAACTTAGACAGTGGTGGGATTCAATTTTTTTTAAACTATCGGCTCTATAGGCATGGCTTGGTGGGCGTGGCAGGGAAGGATACTGCAGAATCCCATTCCCTCCCCACCCCATTAACCTGCTTTCCAGCTCCGTTCTCCTGTGCAGGGCAACAAAAGAAGACCCAGCCAATCAGCAGGGACTCGGGAGGCAGAGAATAGATGGGGGCAGGGCCGGTTAGAGCTGGTATTTGCCGGTTCTCTGAACTACTCAAAATTTCTGCTACCAGTTCTCCAGAACTGGTCAGAACTGTTTTAGAGCTGCTGACATTGAGAAATACTGCTCTGGGGTACGGTTGGAAAAAAAGGTCAAGATGGAAGCCACAAAGGTGTGTTTGAAATTCTGTCTCTTTTTATGTGGGTCTTCTTTGATCACACCTTGCAGACCTCCCACATAACCTGTCAGCATCTCCATTGAATTATGATCTCTCCTTACACCTTGGTTTGTCATCAATACTCAGCCTTCCATATTGGCACCCAAATTATTTCCAAGTTAAGAGTGAAAGGATCAGCTTGGAAAAGAATTGGAAAGGAGTAAAATAATATAGCATATGGTAAAGAGAAAAGTGAAGAATATTGAAGACATCCTTCCCTTCGCAGGACACCAGATAGGAATTTCTTTTTGTTGTTGTTGTTATTAAGTCAAGTCACAGAAATGTCTTGTTTTGTTATAATTGTAATGAAACCATGGTTTAAATCAAGTGAACACGCCTGGAATAAGCATGAAATACCATGCTCCTCAGGAAGTTCATTGCAATCGTTCTCTCATTTGGGGAAAACCAATTTCCTTTTATTTCCCCACAGGAGCATCAAACCATGGTTTATGATTCTGGTGTGTAGGGGAAGCATAAACTATATTTTTTGAAATATATCCCTTATGATACAAGTAGAATATTAACAGTTAGGCTGTAAAAAGCACCTTCTTTTCCAATTAACTTCTAGAACACATTTGTTCAATATTCACCCATAAGTAATCCATTACATTTAGTTCTCTTTGAAGAAGATACAATATACTATATATTTGGGGGAAAAAACCTCTTGCTGAATAATTTTGACTATGTTTTTAAAAACTGTAGTCCCAGTAGGCACTTGGAAATCTAAACAAAATGAAACAAAATTATATTTGCAGATGAACAATTCTGCCCTACTCCCCAATTGGCAACAATTGTCTTAGCCTCGTGACACATTACTAGCATAAAAGATGGGTACCCAAGACGTTCATTTCTTTCTAACAGAGATGGGTGGAATTCATCAGCGCTGATTGCATGCATTTTTTTTTCTTTTCTTGATTTATATATTTTACAACCATGCAAAATTTGATTTGTGATTCATTTTCTTCTTTTCTTTTAAACAAGCCAATCTCAAAACAAAGCACCGGTTCTTCCTTATTAAATACATGGAGAGGAAGCATGCAGAGAGCTGTGTTGTGCAAAGCAGACAATTCCTCTGCGTGTGAAGACTGTGCTAATTCAAGCCTGTATACTCTTAAAGATAAAGGGTGAGAAAGCATAAACACAGCTGGCAAAAATTGTGGGGTGATATTTCTGCGTATAACATTTTTTTTTTAAGTGGGGGGACTTTGTGTCAATACCACTGCATTCCTCTCTGCATCTTGTTCAGTAGGTTTCAACGGGTTGCAAAGGGATGAGAGAAGCTCACAGTACATGTCAAGGCTGTCAGGAAAGTAAATTATATCTATTGCCTATTTTCTTCCCCAATTTGATTTCCTGACAGGAGTTTCCAGGGCAACTGTGGGCTTCAGTTTCAAGCTTTCCCAGTGAAACTTGAGAATGCAATTTCAAAGATGTTGGAGAATGGGAGGGGAATTTTACAGGTCAGCATGCTTATACCTGCTCTGTTGGATCTTCAAACTTGTTTCCTATCTTTCTTAAGCTGTTATCTACTCAGCAACAGGATGAGCCAAATTGTACATACAAGCAAGGCAGCTGCTTAAGCAGTGTCCCTTTTAGACAAAGCACAATCTCCACTGTACAGCTTGGGATATTTTGCAATGCTACAAGGATATTGGGGCAAAACTTTTGCATAAACTCTAAAGCATACTTGAGCATTTTACAGCCCTCAGGCCACATCCATTTGGCTATCCCTGTCTTGCCTCAGTGCATTTCTTTCATTCTGAAGGCAATTGCTATTTTTTTTCCAATTTACATATGTACATTCATGCAGTACCTTCACAGACTTGTTGATTTGTCCCTCTGTAACACTCCCAGTTTCTGATGTGTCAATTTAGAAAAAATTATTGCCCACCCCTGCTCCAAAGGAAGAATTCTTTAACCCTGGAGACTCATCAGGGTGGAGAGTACAACAGTGTTTTCAATCTTGCCAACTTTAAAATGAGTGGACTTCAACTCCCAGAATTCCCTGTACTGGCTGAGAAATTCTGCAAGTTGACATCCACACTCCTAAGAATTGCCAAGGCTGAAAAACATTGGGATAGAAGGAATGAGATCTGAAAACAGCCTCACTTATGTCAGATCTCGGTGGCTAGATATATCATATACAGTATATAATATCCATATATTATTTGAAATTCTGTTTTTTTACTCATTATAAGTGCCATGTCTAAATGAAACCTATGCCATACCATAGAAAAGGCGTCAATAAGGAGAGTGGTGCCTGCATATGGTTTTTTTGTGTGTGAGAAAAAAAATGAAAACAAACAAGATGTGAATGGGGTTTATTTACCTCATAACATTGTGCCTGCCATCTTGCCTACCTTGAAAGACCACTCCATACCCCCACTGGGAAATGCTGCTGAGGAAACTCATTCACTTTAAAGTTATTTTTGGTCTCAGTTCTAAGCTTGATGAATAATTATTTCATTCAAAATAACATTTTAGAGCCTGAATGAAATAGTTGTGATTGGATGGATAAAGCCTTAAGAACAGAGTGTTGGGAAGTTTCAAAATCAAAGCATTGTATGAATCAGTACATGGACACTGTGGAAGCAAGATTGCAGACATGTGAAAAATATGAGAGAAAATAAATGGCAGTGTAAACTAGCTTTCATTATATTTCTCTCTTTTTTTCTTTTTTTTAATCTCACAACTTAATTTCTTCGACTCACTATTTCTTACTCTTTTCTGTGCTTTACCTAATTTTGTTTATCCTAAAATAAATTAAGCCCAAGCTGAGTATATATTTGGTTACTGGATTTTATCCTTGGTCTTTATCTTGTAAGAATTTTAGGAAGAATGCAGCAAAAATGCATAAAACAAACAAATGACATGTTAGTAGAAAATTAAGGTTGAAAGGAATGTATCTAACAGCAAGAGGCTATCGTTCTACCTCTTTAATGCACTGCATTAGTTTGACTTAACAGTTTAGGTAGTGATTTGCATGGCAACAATACAGCGAGCAGCTCAACGGCACGACAATGTCTACCTCATGTCCTGAGCGTGGCAAAAGAGGGGTGCATCTTCTTGCCTTAAACTGATTTCATACATACCCAGTAGAGTACATCTGTCCAGCCCTCCATGGTGATGCACTGAAACACAGTTAACATGGCAAAGGCAAAGTTGTCAAAGTTGGTGATGCCATGTTTGGGTCCCTCCCATATGGCCCTACACTCAGAGCCATTCTGACACTGCCGTCCATGTTGAGATACCGGCGCACAGGGAGCAGGTTCTTCTTCTGCAGGTGTATCTTAAACAATGGGGAGAGAGAGAGAGAGAGAGAGAGAACAATCAAACAATTAAAATAGTGCAATGAAGTGGTAAAGGAAAGAGTTCTTGGGCTGCAATTGGAAACAAGGGATTTAAGTCACCAATTGTGCTGCATTGTGTCTCAAAACACAAGACATATTCAAAATCAAGCGTTATCACTTATGCAAAAGAAAAGCAATTCTGGATTTGTAAATAGGCAAGTTGAGGGTTGTTGGTTTTTTTAGTGTAAAAGCGCTCTTTAAAATTTTTGATATGATTTTAAAAAGAAATCATCTTTTTTGCTTGATGGGGAATGCTGATGAAGATTACACAAAGCTATCTAGGTACTCTTGGTAAGAATCCTGCCAATTTAGAAACAGGAACTGGAAATTCTTTTGTTCATTTATGACAGAATTAAATGTAATTTTTATTTTTATTGATTTATTTGTTGAAAAGACTGGTTTTTTTTAGTAAATTATTTGCTCCGGGGATGATCCCTAAATTTTTCTTCCGGCTATTGGGGATGAAATAATACTTTATAATGGGCATTTTGTTACACTCTTTTTGGTTTTACTATGACAATATTTTCTCTAGGTAAAGGACTTCAAAATTATACAATTGGTAACCCTATGGCCTTTCCTATTATTACTATAGATCCTTTCCTATTATTAAAAGCTAGATGTAGTTACTTCAGCCGCACTCTTCTCCTTTTCTACTTCTCCTCCTCCTTCCTCTCCTTCTCCATTCTAAAATTCTCTGGATATTGGTGTTTTACAGACAAACAGCAATCTGCTGATGGTGCCTGTTTTGATGTTTCACTCTGAAGCCACATTCATGAAATTCTCCGCTTCGGTTTGGGTTGCTTCATGTCTCACACAGCCATTATGACTGCCAACAAAGCCAGCTTGGTTTTTACTCCACCAACTAGATCATTTGGGAAAAGGGAAAGGTCAGTGTGGAAGGAAATAGAGATATATGCCTGTGTGTGAGGAAGGGAGCTGTTTAAAAAAAGAAGAGTCAGTTCATTTATTTTGTATTTTTGTAATGTGCGCACGCACACACACAAAAACACACATCCCTCAGTTGCAATCCTTTCACAAAATACACAGAAGTCGAAGTTAAAATTAAACAAGGCAGGTACATTTATGTCTCCAATTACAGAGTCAACCAAATTACAAACGTCTCTTCTAGACTACATAGGTTATATGTAGTCTAGAAGAAATGTTTGGTGACTGAAGGTATCTGCAGGGTATGATAAAAAAAAAACCAAGGTGGCAGCTGTGATGGTAGGATTGAGAGTCCATCATTTTTAATGTGCTTTGCACATGCAGTGCACATTAAAAAGAGGGAGAGCTTTGATCCCATCATCACAGCTATCAACTTGACTTTTTTTAAATCATTCCCTGTGGACATCTTGGGTTATTCACAGTCTTATCATCACTCACTTATATTACCACAATAAATTGCATGTGGGGCTGCCTTGGAAGAGTACTTGGTCCAAAATGCAGCCCGTCTTATTGCTGAATGAGCGTTGCATAACAACAGTATTGGGTAAGCTGCTAATTACTAATAGGTTTCCTGATGCAAAATACTGTTTTTAACCTATAAAGTCCTATGTGATTACTAATAGGTTTCTTGATGCAATGCAAAATACTGTTTGTATAAAGTCCTATGTGGCTTGGATCCAGGGACTGGCAGAACTGCCTTTTCCACATAGAACAAACCCTCTGATCCATCAATGTATGCCCCCCCACCCCCCACCCCGGTTTCAGGAAGTCAGGAGGGCAAAGTCCTACAGACAATGTTTTGGACAATATTCCTTTCTGCTTAAAGATCAGATTAATGACTTCATCATAACAGAATGATTATGGAGGGTGTTGGGATACTGAAGAATAACCATCACCATTTGTATTATTATTTCTTGATAATTATTATGGTTTTTTTCTGCTGCATTTTATGTTAGAATTATTTTATTGGTTTAAAGTGTTTTCATATGTCTCTATTTTATGGATATAAGTCATCAGGAATCTGTCAAAGTCCTACAGGGCATAAATATAACAAGTAAACAATTAAGACTAACATTATGAACAGTAACCCACCATAATAGAATATGACAGTTGTTGTCTTCAATATTGCCAATCTGAATCCAAACTAGTAAGCTAATGACAAAGCCAAAGTCCCTATGATGAAGTTCAGACCTTAATTGCCAATGGCAATGATCCACCTCATGGAAAATACTATAGAAATGTGATTGGTTAATAAATAAATAAATAAATAAATAAATAAATAAATAAATAAATAAATAAATAAATAAATAGGTTTTCCATGAAAAAGCTAATCAGTTATTTTTTGCAAATTTCCAAACTGATGTGGCGGGTGATGGGGGGGGTGGGGGAGCTTGTAAATGTGTATAGAAGTAGTCCAAATTCATCTGGAGAACTTCAATTTATTAAAAATACACCTGATTTGCCAATTCAGAAATCAAGTTTCAGTCAAATTCCAAACATCTACTAAAAACTTATTTAAAGAATCTTTATCAAAAGGATGGATAGTCCAACTTCTGTTTAAAAGATGGTAAACATTTGCTAGTAGTTTCTGTAGCTTGGATATTGCCACAGAATATCCCTTCTTTCTAGGAAAATTCTCCTTGAATTCAAAGAGGTCAAACCAGATTAAGTAAAGTTGTTAGTTGACTATCATGTTTGCATGGCATTGTTACACATTACTTCCATCTTCCACATAGGTTAAGGGCTACGCCAAAATGGAGCTCAGTTCAGTACATTACTTACCTGTGGCAATCCCTGTTAAGTAGCATGTTTTGTGCATCTTTCCCATGAAGAGCTCCAACCCAATGATGGCATAGATAATTATGACAAACAGCACCAGAAGGGCAATGTGCAGCAATGGGACCATGGCCTTGATAATGGAATTTAACACCACCTGAAGGCCTACAATGACAAAGATAGCATGATAAGAACAAACCAGTATAGTTAATGGATGTAATACATGGCGGTCAAACCTTTGTAGAACAGTAGGCTGAGGTGGAAGGTGGAATTTAAAAAGTCATAAGTTTGGAGTCATTGTGGTGCTACAAGAGACTCAAGTCCATTCCCCCGTGAATTCCATTGACTTTTATCTAACACCAATTTAGCTTTGACCATTGGTTGACCAGATTCTTGTACAGGTATCAATAATAAGCTCTTCTGTGCTTATTCGCACCTGACAAACTTCATCTGTGAATTTAAAATCGGACTTGATATCTCCTTGACATTTTGTTATCTATTCTATTTACAAAAGGGTGCATGCATGGTTTCAGAAGTAGAATCTAGTCTACAAATTAAACGAATTGTCTAACATTTATCTCATTCTTTATTTTACTACCTAAAATATTTTTTAAAACTGAAATAAAGACAAAAATATTACAAAGGGTCCTGGTTTATAGATAGACCAGGTAAAAATTTAGTTTATAAGCCACACTATCTTACACACTGTCTTGCCTTCTGTTTTTAGAAATTATGATGATTGGTGACTGTCTACTGACTGTCTATTGCCTATATCTTTTATCCTGTACCAAAATTGAGAGAGCAAATCTGATACACAATATACTGTATTTCTATAAATTCAGATTCATTGATTCAAAAATTAACTGAATAAGGATACCACATCAGTTGTTACTTAGACACTTCTGAAGTATAACAGCAGAGATGCAGGTTTTGGTGTTTTAGAAAATTAGCTCTAAATTATTCTTTGGGGAACAAAGTAAATATGCTCTTGTTTGCAATATTTAGACATTCACAGATAAAAAAAGTTATTGTAATAAACCGTATCATTAGTATATGAAATACATAGAATCTAACAGTCACAGAAATGACCAACAATTATATGCCTTTCTTCCTGCCTGAATGGGTTTACTCACTTTTTCCTTGGATTATATTTTAAAATTTATTAATAACTGAGCCATGGATCACATACTCTAAGCATTATTAATAGCAATAACAATAAGCATATACAGTATTATTCAAAATATTGCCATATGCCATTTCAAGCTGATTACTGTAATCTGGCCTGCTGTTAAATTAAAAAAAAAATGAAATGAGATTGAGATATGCTACATTCCTCACAGAATCAGCTTGTTTTGACATCAGCTCTCCTTTGTAATGGCACCAATATTATTAAAGGTACAAGCTAACAGTAGGTATTTAAACTCAATGCTGGCATGGTAAAACTAGGACTGATGTAGTGCTGGCATACTGTCAAAGGCACTTTCTTTCTATCTAACACATAGATCTCAATGGCCCATTTGGAACAATCCATTTTCTTGACTTCCTTATTTCCTATCCAACCTTCTCATTTATAATTCACTTTACATTGTATTTAATTTGTATATATAACTCAAGCTGGCAAACATACCCAATACTCCTCCCTCCTCCTGTTTATCCATAACAACAAGCCTGTGAGATGGGTTAATTAGACAAAAAGAGAGTGATTGGCTCAAGGCCACCCAACTGGCTTTCATGCCTATGGTGTGTGTGTGTGTGTGTGTGTGTGTGTGTGTGTGTAGAATCAAATTCGTAGTCCCACATAGTTTCTAACTTGGTGCTTTAACCACTAGACTATACTGGCTTAATGCTTACACAGATATGTGTCGGACATCTAAAGTCTTTGAAAACTGCTGAAATATTTAAGCAGGGTCATAATTTCATAATAGTTTAATGAAAATAAGGATTGGGGTGACATGATAGTAGTGTTCCAATATCTCAGGGGCTGCCACAAAGAAAAAGGGGTCAATCTATTCTCCAAAGCACCTGAGGGCA
Source organism: Notechis scutatus (assembly GCF_049901735.1). Taxonomy (NCBI): domain Eukaryota; kingdom Metazoa; phylum Chordata; class Lepidosauria; order Squamata; family Elapidae; genus Notechis; species Notechis scutatus. The sequence continues at coordinate 67,470,916 of NC_142014.1, read as the reverse complement.
GGAGAAGAAGCAATGGGTGGAAACTAATCAAGGAGAGAACCAATCTAAAACTAAGAAGAAATTTAGTTAGGGCAATTAATCAGTGGATTTAGTAGTAGATTTCACTCACTATTCAGGGTTGACAACTCTACTGAAGGAAACAATCAGTGTTTTGGAACAGCCAAGACAAGGACCACTGAAACAGCTCCTTTTAACAACTTACTCTAAATACTTCAGCTTCAACCATAACAACACAAGAGCACACAATAGATACAAACTCAAAGTTAACCACACCAAACTTGATTGCAGGAAATACGACTTCAGCAATAGAGTGGTCAATGTCTGGAATACTCTACCCGACTCTGTAGTTTTTCCCCAAACCCCAAAACTTTAACCTTAGACTGTCTACTATTGACCTCATCCCTTTCCTAAGAGGTCTGTAGGGGCGTGCATAAGCGCACCAACGTGCCTACCGTCCCTGTCCTATTGTTTCTCTTATTCTTGTTTTATTTTTCTTATATGTACCCATTTCATGTATTCACAACTATGTATACACTTATACTTATTATCTTGTAAACAATTGGCAAATCAAATAAATAAATAAATAAAATAAAATAAATACACAAAGCAGCAGGTAGAAAAGTCATAGTTCATAGCTAGCAACATCCTATAATGTGCAGAGTCAGGAGGCAAATAGTCCTTAGAAGACAATGGGATGTATATATGGAGTCAACAGGTTATAAAGATGAAGGACTATACTTCCAATCGTAACTTCGGGATTGGGTAGGTGAAGAGGTGGTCCCCTGATTTTTCTATAGCCCAGCAATAGAAATGTCTCATGTACTTCATACTCTACATTCCAGCATAACTTTCCACATTGCTGCAGTTCCAAATGATGTTCTCAGAGGTTGCACACTGATGAACACACCCTACAAGTCCAAACTCTAATAGAACTGCTTCTGGCTTCACATACTTCTGAAAGTCTTCTCCCTTAGATACCACATTAAGAATTAATCATGACATGATTGTGGCCAATTGGCAAGGTTTGTGTGACCCTTTTGTGTGCTCAGAAATATCAATAATTGAAGTATCAGATACCTAATGTTTCTTTAAAGGTGATATAGCATCCAGAAACCTATTATTATTCTTCCCCTTCTATCCATCAGGAACAAGACTCTACCTCCATATACCATTGAACCCTTCAGTGTGTCACTTATAAAGTTATTTACAGCATATAAAAGGATATCAAAATTCAGATAGTGATCTTGCAAGCATAAAATTGCATCAAGGGATCAGTATATTATGTCAATATTTATTTTTGACAAAAGACAGTAAGTAAGATTTATTATTGACATGTTTTGGCAAAATATGGAAATATATCTTTCTAAGAGACTATTGAAATGATGGGTCTAACATCAAACACAGTGCTGTCAGTTGCTACTGTAGACTGCTTCCTTTCACACAAATTTGTAGAATGATGTGCTGGCTTACCTTCCAAAAAAATAGAGGATAGTATTTGATAGTCAGACAAACCTTACAACATACCCACAAAATATGAATTTTAAAAAAGATTATGCAATACAAAAGACAAAATAAACGTATGGCTTGCTATAATGAAAAGAAAAAGGGATGAATGGTTCACTTTTTTTCTTACACTCACCTATTTTCCTGCCCTTTTCATATAATATTATCTCACCTAATGCTCATTAATCAATCAGTCCTTTTTCCTAGCATCTAATTTAGAGTGTAATCCACCCAAAGATTACTGTAGTATCTTTAAAACCCTTTGATTTTAATAATAGATATGTAGTGGAATTCTTTGGAAGGTTTTCCTTGGATGACCAATTAATCTCAGTGTAGAAGACTACAATCTTACATGCTGTATAAACTTAAGACCGCGATCCTAATTACATTTATCAGCCATAATGAAATACTGAGACTTGTACCTGAGTAAATATACCCAGTACTTTGCTGTAACTGCTTATTAACCTATTTTTAAATAACCACTGGTATCACTTCTAATAAATGCTTGGATTGTGTAATGGGGGAACAATCACATTTCTAAATTATCACTAAACAATACAATATATGAAGTGTGAATGCCCTCTTGAATTTTTGAACTGAATGCAGCAGCATATTTCTAGCACAGATTTCAAATGAATCTCAATTCCATATGTCACAACACACTCCAGGCCACTGCTTCCCAACAGGAACAGCCTCCAATTGTGCAGAGTTGAACTTCAAGAATGGCTATGCTTGCCGAGGACAAGTTTAAACATTTGGAAATTCCCTGGCTAGGAAACATAGTTCTCTATTTTGACAGTATGAGCTTAGATTACCTTTGTGACTACATTTTCATACACAAATCCAACTTTGGCAACTCTAAGTTGAGTTCTTCCATACAGAATTGAGTATTTCCTCCTAAATGAGAAAACCTACCCACACAAAGAGCCCTCTGTGCTCCTAGTTTAATGTTTCTATAAATATTAAAAACACAAAGAATACATGGATTTTTTCCCTTTCAGAATATGATAAAAAAGGCAGAGGTTTAGAAACTAGAATTGTAGAATATTTGGGACAATAAATCCAATATAGGCATATTCCATTCTTCACAGATTTTAATTGCAGTTTCTCCCATTCATGCATCTACAACTTGAATTTGTTTAGGTTTATTTGCTAGAAACATATCATTGCCTTTCAGAAGACAATTCAACTGCCAGTTTGTGCTTCAATGCCATATTTAATGCCCACTACATGTGATCAAACAGAATTGCTGATAACCTTCTTGAATGACCAGCCATTTGGATCCCAAACAGCTGAAAAGCAGCATTTTAGAAATGCTCTTTTGGTGAACAAGCAAGATGTTCTATTTTCTTAATCATCTTCTGACATAAACTCTACTTATTGTTTCCCAATAAACAATTGTTTAACTGGTAAAGGCTGGCAGCCATTCCTGTTTTCTGTGTACATTCTGAGTAGTTTTATGTCTACTTTGTGACAGAAAGTGTTAATGTGTACATTTTATTTCCACTATAATTATAACTTTTTGCCTATTATCCATGGAATCACAAGATGAAAAGATATTTCCACATAAGAAATCTGGTGCCGAATTGCTCCAAATCACTCATACTTTGTAAAAGTCTACCTGGAACAATTCCCGCACAGTTTTATGCTCACAATCAAACCTAATAAATCTTAAGAAAACAAACTGGGCTCTGCTATTCAGCAAGAGGATAATGCAATAAAATCTAGTATACTTCTGAACGAGTTTTATCTATCATTAGTTAAGCACCAAAACCTGGTTCAATGACCGTGGGATTACTGTGCTTGATTGGCCAGCAAACTCGCCTGACCTGAACCCCATAGAGCAGGGGTCCCCAACCACCAGTCCCCGGACTGGTACCGGTCCGTGGATCATTTTTTACCGGGCTGCAAAGCTTGGGCACCGCCATCTTGTTTCGACGGCGCTTCCGGGTTTTCGGTCGCTTCCGGGTTTTCGGTTGGAAAGTGGCATTTGGGTGCTCGCGCCTTAGTTTCGTCGAAGAGGGCGGGGGGGCCAGCTTCGAACGAAGAGCCGTCCTGATGGCGGTGGAGTCTCGCGTTACTCAGGTACCGGTCCGTGGAAGAATAAATAATCGTGAAACCGGTCCCTGGCTCAAAAAAGGTTGGGGGCCACTGCCATAGAGAGTCTATGGGGCATTGCCAAGAGGAAGATGATAGATATGAGACCGAACAATACAGAAGAGCTGAAGGCTGCTATTGAAGCATCCTGGTCTTCCATACCACCTCAGCAGTGCCACAGGCACTGCTGCAATTGAGGCAGTAATTGCTGCAAAAGGGGCCCAAACTAAGTACTGAGTATGCTTATACTTTTCAGAGGTCCGATACTGTTCTATGTACAATCCTTGTTTTATTGATTGCATATAATATTCTAATTTTCTGAGATTGTGGATTTGGGGTTTTCATGAGCTGTAAGCCATAATCATCTCAATTATGACAAATCATGGCTTGGCCTATCTTGCTTTGCATCTAATGAGTCTATCTCATATATTAGTTTCACCCTTTAAGTTGCATTACTGAAATAAATGAACTTTTGCACAATATTCTAATTTTTCAAGTTTCACCTATAGGTGAATTACTGGTCCTGAGAGCCTGCAGTTACAGATGTAGAAATAAAGGAAGGAAAAGGATGGAAAATGTTTTGAGTGGCCTTTAACCAAAGACAATATAATCTTCCAAAACCAGTCCGGTAATTGCTTAATACTTGCTCCTAGTCCTGAACTATAGACAGCAATTCCTCTAGACAAACATCTTGAGTAATGGAAAAATGGGTGATCTCCAGGGGTGGTCCTTAGGATTTAGTTGGAGTAGTAGTCAACTGTATAATTTTAGGAGTTGAGGGGGCATCAGAAGTGATCCAAAAGTAATAAAAGCACTAAGGTTTCAGAGGATGCATGGCTATCACTGAAGGCACTGGAGCTTGTGGCAAGTAGCTATTATTCTTTATGTCTTGAAGGATTTCATCCTCTAACATCAAGCTCCATTTTTTATACACGTCCATTTTCCTAGCATCATCAATGGGGTGTTTAGACTTACATTTTCTGGTAATTGAATCTGATGATTCAGGTGTTAATAGAACTTGAAATGTAGGGTTCACTCAGGACTCAGAGGCCTATCCATAGCTTCTAAGGTTGCTGTAATATCTGCCCTCTCTATAATACATGACAAGGTATCATCACATATCTGCTGACGGTGTGCATGTATAAAGAGTGAGTTTTGCAGCATCATCCTGATGGCCACATAGTACTTGTGAGAGGAAAATCCAGTGAAGTAACATTGAGAATGTTATACCTCATTGTTGTAATTAAACAACCAAACTCAGAGAGCGCCAAAGACTTCATAAGTTACTCCTAAGCTACAAATATTCTCTTCTGCTGAGGAGAAAAGTAGCAGGTGGTGTCATATGCAACAGAGAAGAATGATACCATCATACTAAAGAGCAGGGGTCTTCAAACTTGACAGCTTTAAGACTTGTGGACTTCAACTCCCAGAATTCCTCCTCCAGTCATGTTAGTTTGGGAATTCTGGGAGCTGAAGTCCACAAATCTTAAACTTGCCAAGTGTGAAGACCCTTGTTAAAGAGGATGAAAAAGTACTTTGAAAATGTTTGTACCACATTGGTGGTTATGTAACCATCTAGAACCAAATATGGAAAATCCCCAGAAATTGAAGGCTGACAGTCTTGCTAGAGTTGAGCTGAAGCCGATTCTTCTTCATCCAAGCTCCCAGAGCCCCAACAGCATTCAAATATCAAGACAGAATCTCCACAGCATCTCTTGGGTGGCCATAAATGGAGATACAAAAGCCTGGTATCATTAGCATTCTGTCAGATGAGCTCAGTTAGCAACTTCATGTAGATGTTCAACAGGATGGGCAGTTCTAGCTTATGTTGTACCATCCCTACCTACATTTTCTTACAGTATAATCAGGTGTGAGAGATTAGAAATGCAGTACAACAAATAATGATTTTAGCTAAGTAATCAATACAATACATAAAAATAAAATAAAATAAAATACCAGACAGGAAATAATGCTCCTATCACTACACTGTATTAAAAATGATCAATCAAATGTCCAGACTTTTGAGAAAGAACAGTCTAATAATCCATTAAAGAACAGGCATGCATTGCATGGTGAGACTTCTTCATCAGGGCAGCCATTTGTGAGACTATTAATAAGCATCAACTTCAGAGCCAGCATCTCAACTTGTCGCACTGATTTAATTTACAGTAGATTCATTATAATGATTTCATATTCATTTTGTATGACTTTAAACTGATATATTATTTCATATCCTGCAGAAATAGCTCGGTCTCACATGACCCACATAGCACCCCACCCTTACAATAATCCGTTTCTCTTACCTGACATTTCGACCTTATTCTTTTTAATTATTTGATGAGAATGATAATTTCCACTATGAGCAACATTTGCTTAACCCTGAAATTAATTTTTACATTATGAATGGAATACTTCTCTAAATTATTTCTTGTGGGGTCTTTTTCACAGTATCAGCTTTTGCTGTCAAGATGGATCTTGACAGACTAGAACATTGGGCCGTATCTAACAAAATGAAATTTAATGTAGAAAAAAGTAAAGTCCTACACTTAGGCAAGAAAAACCAAAAGTACATATAGACTGGGTGAAACCAGGCTTAATAGCAGTAACTGTGAGAGGGATCTTGGAGTCTTAGTGGACAACCAGCTAAATATGAGCCAGCATTGTGCAGCAGCAGCCAAAAAAGTTAATGCAATCCTAAGTTGCATTAACAGAGGGATACAATCGAGATCAAGTGAGGTACTAATACCACTCTATAAAGCCTTAATAGGACCACACCTAGAGTACTGCATCCAGTTTTTTTCACCACACTATAAAAAAGATGTTGAGACTCTAGAAAAAGCACAGAGAAGAGCAACCAGGTTGATTAGGGGACTGGAGACTAAGGCGTATGAAGAATGGTTGCAGGAACTGGGCATGGCTAGTCTAGTGAAGAGAAGGACCAGGGGAGACATGATAGCAGTCTTCCAATATTTGAAGGGCTGCCACAGTGAGGAAGGGGTCAAGCTATTTTCTAAAGCGCTTGTAGGCCAGACAAGGAATAATGGATGGAAACTGAACAAGGAGAGATTTAACCTGGAAATAAGGAGAAACTTTCTGACAGTGAGAACAATCAACCAATGGAACAGCTTGCCCTCGGAAGTTGTGGGAGCGCCATCACTTGAGACTTTCAAGAAGAGATTGGACTGCCATCTGTCAGAAATGGTGTAGGGTCTTCCGCTTGGATGGGGGGGTTGGACTAGATGACCTATACGGTCCCTTCCAACTCTGATTATCTGATCATCTAACCCTAAAATGAACAACAACAACAACAACAACATGACTTGGTTACTTACTAGGAACTCCAGATACCAGCCGTAAAGGGCGCAGTACACGGAAAGCTCTAAGTGCTTTAACATCAAATCCGGCACCTTTACCTCCCAGTGAATTTACCCCATCTGCTTTGGTTGCTTGTTCTAAAATTGCACTAAAAAGCCTGTGGAAGGGAAAGGAATGAATAACAAAACAAAACAAAATAAAATGGTTAGTGTACAGTATGGAGAAAGAAGCAATCAAGGTACTTTATATAATGCAGAAAATCCTGGTTAAGGAGATCAAACAGAACAAGCATCCATATTCCTTTATGATATATACAATGATGATATAGACAAAATGTACATGTGCCATTAGAAATATATTAGTTGACAGCCATAACATAAATTCCCAGACATACTTTGCAGTTTCTAAAAAGGTTTAGAAGAATCAATGTCAGATTTAACAGAATCGATCTAATAGCAATAGCACTTAGACTTATATATCGCTTCATAGTGCTTTAGAGCACTCTTTAAGTAGTTTACAGAATCAGCATGTTGCCCCCAACAATCTGGGTCCTCATTTTATCGACCTCAGAAAGATGAAGGCCTGAGATGGAGACCCTACAAATACATTAATCAATGTACATACTGCACACTGCACACGCATGGCTGCAATCTGTACCCTTTCTATATTGTAAAGCAAAGGTCTTCAAACTTGGCAAGTTTAAGACTTGTGGACTTCAATTCCCAGAATTCCTGAGCTAATATGACTGGAGGAGGAGTTCTGGGAGTTGAAGTCCACAAGTCTTAAAGCTGTCAAGTTTGAAGACTTCTGTTGTAAGGCAATGTTTCTCAACTTTGGCAATTTTAAAATACTCTATATGAGCTTCAACTCCCAGGGGCCAACCTCACATTGGCAGGAATGATGTTCCACAGGGTGGTGTGGAATATGAATACTCCAAATATGCTTATCTTTAATGATGATGTATGGGATTCTGATGTTGCATACTAAATGCACCTCTGCATCTGAAATACTTCAAATACTACGCATCCATATGATAGCTATCTTTTAAAACATAGAATCTTTTACAAAAGGCAACGGTAGGGATGAGTAGGCAGGAAGAAGTACTATTTTATCTATGTATTTATCATAGTAATATAATATAAATTTTCAAATATCTCTGTGAAATTTTGTTGAAATAAAACAACAGGAACTATTTCCTAAAGATTGAAAGATAGATACTCACCCTACTACCACAATTATAAAATCTAGTAAATTCCAGCCATTCCGGAGGTAAGCATTAGGATGAAAGAGAAGTCCATATGCTATTACTTTTAAAAATGCTTCCACTGTAAAAATTATGAGAAAGAGATATTCCACTCGTTCCTGCAGTGAAAAGAAAAAGAAAACATGGAACATGGTGGTTAACTTTGGAGAATTACAGGAAATATTACATCATAGGAGAAAGAGAGGACTCCATTTCCAAGTCAAAACAATTCTCTTCTTGACAGGACTGTCATTTCTTGCTATTCTTGCTAAATGCAAGTCAAATAATTTAGACATAACTGTATACTCTGTAGGATTTTGGCTATCTAGATCATGGCAATACTTCCCAATCCAATGCCTTCCACAAATATTTGACTTTCATTACTATAATCAATGGAGCCAGTTACAATGAAACAACATTAAAGTCAAAATACAGTTATTTTAATTTGGTTAATTTTCAAATTTAAATTTGCACAGTGAAACAAAAGCATCATATGTACATCATGGTCAAAATTCATGAAATAATGCCCTGGGTATCTACTTTGAGAGAGAAAGAAGAGAGAAATAATTTAGAAGTACATTGATAATCATCACTGTCATCCATCCAGTTGGAGGGGTGTGGTCTCTAGAGCCTGTGAAAGTTCTCGGTTGGAGAACGTGATCTATGACACACCAGTCATGAAAATGCTCTGGTTGGAGAATGTGATTTATGACACACCCAGGTGGGAGGGGGGAAACAGGGCATAAATGCACCATGTTATCTTTTCTCTCTGTACAATTGTAAATTGTACCTCACACACATACACACATATATTCAGAGAGTGGTACATATTATCTAATGCTTCTTCTACAATGTGCTTTCACTTTGGGTGCAAAATGACTTCAGGTGAAATCAGGTTAATGGACCAAAATGCTACAAACTCCTTTATCAGTCAGGAAATGCAAAAAAATAATAATAATCTCCCAATCTCCAGGACAGGGGTGTCAAACTTGCATCATCATGGCAGCATCATGTAACGTATCAAAACTTTTTTCCTGATGATGGCAGATGAGATTCTGCCGAAACATCGCTACAACTTTAAAAGCACAACTATAATGATGTGGGAAAATACCCGAACAAAGCCAAATAATTAATATATATACATATATATATATATATATATATATATATATATATATATATATACATATACATATACATATACATATACATATACATATACATACACACACACACACACACACACACACACACACACACACACAGACATATACACATATACATGCCTATATCTACATGTAAAACTGTGTATATGGGAAACAGTATCTAAGGATCCCCAACAAGGGAAACCCCCAAGCGCTCCAAGCAAGAACTATTCTGGATCCCTGGTCCCCAACAAGGGAAACCAGCTATACAGGGCCTGGATGGATCCTTTCCTGTCAAAAACGTCCCGCTGTTTGAAATGGCACTTGCGGCTTCACTCCAATGTAATGATACAAAAGCAATTGCAAAAAGAAAAAAATTGCTGTTTAAGGACTAGCCTGCTTATCCAACGCCAGCAAGATAAAAGAGAAATAATGCCAGGGAAGCGGAGTGCGAAGGTACCTGCCCCGGTCCCCAAGAAGGGAAACCAGCGGGGAATGGCGCCTGTGATATTTAGGCACGAACTTGAAGCGAGCCGTTGAAAATGGCGGGAAGGCAGAATCTCCGGTGTTAATTGCCTGAGCAGTTTAACGAGCCGCTGCTGCTGACTCTCTAAATTGTCAGATAAATGATCCTGTCAGTCGAAACGGCAAGGAGAAGTGAGCCGCGGCTGCAAGCGCTCTGCCAAGATCGCAGAGATAAGACGATCGGGGGATTAGATAATCTAATTGCCTGAAGCGGCCGTCTCAGGCTGCCTGCAGAGTGGCAGGCTCCGCCAGCCACAAAGAACTGCTCTCAAACTGAATGGGGGGATGACCTAATAGAGCCACAAGCCTTGAAATCGCCAAATTAATTGGGGAAAAATTTACAAGCCGAATTAACCCAAGAGCAAACCTGAATTTTGACTAGCTGAATCAGAAAACCGTTCCAGTCAGGGAGTGCACAACCTCTTACCACGAAGGCTGAGCTAAAACAGGGGGGACGCTGGGGAGGTGTCCTGTGGAGGAGGAGGAGCGTCCTGGAGTTTTAAGCCCAGCCTTTCCAGAAGAGACTGAAGCACCTCCCACTTCTGGATGCTCTGAACAGCTCATGGGAGAAAAAAAATCAACTTTGACATCAATAGGCATTTAAGCTGAAAATAAAATGTCAAAGGGATAATAAAGTTTTCTGGATACTTAAAAGCTTTTAAAAGCAGGAAAGGAGAGAAAAAGAATAAAAGGGCAGGATCTGGAAAAATGGAGGAGACTGCCTGGAACTAAAAGGAATTTACAGTGAAACCTCAACAAGATTCCTAAAAGATACATTTTAACTGAAACTTGGCAACAAAATAATAGAACCCCAGGAAGAGAAAGTGGAAAAAAGAAGCAAGAAGAAACAGCTTTGGATTATTTGGATTACTTGGTGATCTTTGGACTTTTGGTTATTGCATTTAAATGACTAAAATCAATCGGGGGGCTGTTTAAAAGTGTTTAAAATGGCACCACTTTTAGAAGAACTGAAAATGGAACTTAAAAAGTACAAAGAAGATGCACAAGAAGAGAGAGGTTCTTTTGACTTCGTATTTCAATTCTTAGAAATGGAGATCTGAAACTATGAGAAACAACAAGAAACGCTTTCAGAACAAGAAGATTGGGACAAAGAAGAAGCCATCTTTAATGATCAAGTAATTTTATGTGGGGGGGGGAGGAAAGGGGGAAAGAGAATGAAAAGTTTAAGATTTGAAAAAACAACCAAAAAAAGAAGAATAGTTTGAAAAATAAGTATAATATTAGAAAGCAACAGAAGAGGGGATTGCAGAAGAGAAAATTAGAAGTAGAGAGACAAGGAGGTAAAAAGGGGAGGGAGAAGAAGAGGGGGAAGAAGGAAAGGAAAAGAAGTTATAAAGGACAGAAGCAAGATATAGAGAAACAGGGAAAAGGTATAAGAATTGAAAGTATAAGCCTGTTTAGAGATAATGGGTGAAAATTTAGTTGTAAAAGGGATTCTGCAAAGGTACATAAGATAGTATTGTTATATTACAAATAGAAATAATTTTAGAAAATATGATTAAAATGATGGATAAAATATTTATCATAATCTAGTGGAATGTTTGTTAATAAATAAATGAAATAAAGTGAATGAGAGAATTAAATTAGGAAAGGATGGGAACATTTTAATTATTATTAATGATTTATAAAATATAAGTGAAGAGAAATACGGGGGGGGAAAAGAAGTAATTATGGAAAGTTTATAAGTGTTCCCAAGGAAGTATGATATTTAACTGAAAAGAAATGTTAAAGATGTTAAGATTTTAATGAATATTAATGATAAAACTGAATTGGAATGGAATGAGTGCTTTATTTACATATACATATAATCTTTTTTTAAGAATAGTGTATTTTAAGAATGTACCAAGCAGAATTCGATTAGAAGTTATGTATTATATTGAATGTTATAATCTTAAAGGTATACATTGAAGCTTAAATAAGAGTTGAATGGATAAAATTAAAAGATATAAAGGTGTCATACTCCAATTAGTAACTACAGGGGAAAATTTGTTTAATGAGAAAAGATAATATGAAATTGCAACAGGACAGACAAAAGTATAAATAAAATGATTTGAATTGAGATGAGATAATCAAAATAAAGTGGAGAAAATTAAAAGAGGGGAAAAACTGTAGAAAATGTAAAACAGTAATAAGATATGGAATAGAACACAAAAATGAGCATGAAATTGAGTTTGTGTCTGTATGAAGAAATGATAACCTGGGACCATGCTATTTTCAAAAAAAGATGTTTTATTTGTATTATGTTTGTTTTTTTGTGAAAACCCAAATAAAATTTTCAAAAACCAAAAAACCCCAAAAACAAATAATTCCCTCAACACTGTCCACCTATTTACAAAGTCTGCATGACTGTTACTATTACTCCTCTCGTCCTTCCTTTCACCCATCTCCTCCCACTTATGACTGTATGACTGTAACTTTGTCACTTGTATCCTTACAATTTATATGGACTGTTTCCTAGTATGATTTGATTGCTTATTGTACCCTATGACTATTATTGTGTTGTACCTTATGATTCTTGACTAATGTATCTTTTCTTTTATCTATACAGAGAGCATTTGCACCAAGACAAATTTATTGTGTGTCCAATCACACTTGACCAATAAAGAATTTATTCTCTCTCTCTCTCTCTCTCTCTCTCTCTCTCTCTCTCTCTCTCTCTCTCTCTCTCTCTCCCCCCTATCTATCTATCAATCAGCAGTCATTTGAACTTTTGAAGCTAGGATATGATTGCCCTATTCATATATTCACATGGGACCATAAACAATGATCAGTTGCTTCTGGTGATTGCCAGCCAGCCAGGACAGGTTCCTGGAAATAGGGTAGCTTCCTGTTTGGATGTGTGAGCACAGGAACATTCCCTCGAAAGTAGCACTGCCATGGCAATTAATTCTAGGATACCTGGTGATCCTATTTCAGAAAAATACAGTGAAACCAAGGAAGAATCCATAACATTAAGGACAAAACCTTGCTGAGAGGTGCAAAGCAGATGTTTCCAAATCTATCTGCTGTAGTCATTAAAGAAGCTGCCATTTACATATGCTCTTAATTCTTAATAGCCTCAGGGAGAAATAAGACAGCTGCTTACAGGAGAACAGCTGGCTGCTTGCTTATCACGCTGTTGTCCATAACCAAACTATATGATATCAACCTCAAAATACAGCAAAGTTTCACTGCAATCAAATGTCAAGCCAAGATCATGGCCCTTAATAAAAACTTTAAAAAAGCTCACAATTTGTATTACTAAGAGTTTTTCAAGTTGCAGTACAGTTTTCAAATTATTTGGATTTTGTGATTGGCTACTAGTAAGTGAGTATCTATTCCCAGTTTACAGATAGATTAAGGAGAGATGCATCAAGGTATATGTTAGTCAGTTGTGGTTTGCAGATCAAAGCCTAATTTGAAATTCAGATGTTTAACTTATCAGTTCAAGGAACCATAATTATTTCAGGAAGTTGAGATAGGAAAATTGAGGTACCAAGATCTTGGGCAGTTCTCTAAACCCTTCTTCTTTTGTGGGGTGAAAGTCTATATGTCTGGAGGTCTATGTGTATATGATGTGTCTGCAGAGATGCTACCTCAATATTTTGAGATGTGAACTCTACAAAACTGCTAGATAGGATCTAAAATAAGGACAGAGCATTTGTATACTGTCCATCTGGATTTTATATTAAACAATCATTTGTACTTGTTAATGTCAGAATATAAAGCTTCTTTTATAACCTATAACTTTGCAATGGAAAACTCTGAATGGCAGTTCCATTTTCAGGACTATATTGTAATTAACATTACATGGTGTTTCAGGGAAATGATTTAAAGCCTGTAAACACAGAGAGAATATGCTTATTATCTGCACTATCTCAATCGTACTTCATCTTTCTCTGCAAGGAAGCAGGTAAAATCTGTACTTCCTCTCTTGCCCTGTCAAAGATACACCCTAGCCAGCAAATTCCTTCCAGATATTGTCACTGAAATATAGTTGATTAAAAAAAAACAATCACCAACCTGAGATAGTCTTCAATTATGTTGGACAAATGCCTTACACTGCTTTTTATGTTAGGCTTTGTTCTTTCCACAAGCTCCTATCATTCACTCCAGAATTATAGTTCTACTATTTCCAATATACGGGTAGTAGAATACCAACTGAGTCCTCAGGCTATCTTTCATTCTTTCTACATTTGAAAGTTTCCCCATTTATCTTCAATATTTACATTATTTTTGTCTTGCTCTCTTTAATAATAGTTGAACACTCATTGAAGACATTTTGTTGAGTTCATTTGTTAATTTATTTCATGTGATAAATCATTGTTTCGCGGAAGGCTCAAGAATGTGTTCCATGCTAGGATGCTGATCAGGACTTGGGGACTTGATTGTCATTCCGTATGAACTGAAGGCATGTAGTAAAATACAGTACTCCTTGATTTACGATCACAATTGAGCCCAACATTTCCATTGCTAAGCAAGACATTTGTTGTGAGTTTGCCCTGTTTGAAGACCTTTCTTGACCAAGCTGTTAAGTGAAGCACTGCAGTTGTTCAGTTAGTAACATGGTTGTTAAATGAATCTGACTTCCCCATTGACTATGCTTGTCAGAAAGTTTCAAAAGGGGATCACATCAGAGGTGGTAATTCAGCAGGTTTTGACCAGTTCTGGAGAACCGGTAGCAGAAATTTTGAGTAGTTCAAAGAACCAGCAAATACTGCCTCTGACTGGCCCCGCCCCCATGTATTGTCTGCCTCCTGAGTCCCAGCTGATCGTCTGGGTCTTCTTTTGTTGCCCTGCACAGGAGAACGGAGCTGGAAAGCAGGTTAGTGAGGTGGGGAGGGAATGGAGATTTTGCAGTAACCTTCCCCACCAAGCCATGCCCACAGAACCGGTAGTAAAAAAAATTAAATCCCACCACTGGATCACATGATCCTGGGACCAGGGGGCACTGCAAAGGTGCCAAGTGTCCAAATTGTGATCATGTGACCAGGGGATGCTGCAATAGTCATAAGTGTGAAACACAGTCTTAAGTCACTTTTTTAAAATGCTGCTGCAACTTCGAACGGTCATTGAACAAAGGATTGTAAGTCAAAGACTACCTGGATTATATAATGCAACATGTCAGTGTCCAGGAAAGAAAATAAGAACTGCCCAAATGGCAGATTAAGTCATATATTTAACATTCACACCTATCAATTTATCCTCTATATTTAGAAGCATAATATTATATAGTATCTCTGGCTCTGTTAAATTTCCTGCTTGCCAATGAGAAGCTGTCATATCACCCTCCATGTTCCAAACTACAATTCTAAACTTATCTCTGGATTGTGTATTTTTCTGTAGACAATACTTTCCTCAGATGGAATAAAAGGAGATTGAAGAACATTACCTCATCTTCAGATGTACTTCTAAGATTAAGTTTGTGTATTTGTTTATTATTTTTGCAAACAACTCAAGGGAGCAAACATATCTATTACTCCTTCCTCCTCCTATTTTTTCACCACAACAGCAACTCTGTGAGATGGATTGGACTAAGAGTGAATGACTGGCCCCAAATCACCCCCGCTGGCTTTCATGGCTAAGGCAGGACTTGAACTCAGAGTCTCCTGCTTTCTAGCCTGGTGCTTTAACCATTAAACCAAACAGGCTCACCAAACTTTTTCCTTAGCAGCAAAATACAAATTAATGGAATAAGGCTCTGATCTATCCAGATAGTTCACCCAATCATATTCACATGCTAAATTGTCAATGACTAAGAAAAATCCATTTTCACCATTTGTATAAATGTTTCTACTTAAATCTCTGAAGTGATAGTATACATGATGCATAATAAATGTCTACAGTATTTCTAGGAATGAGTACAAAAGCACGAGATCTATCACCAATCGCCCACATATTAATAATGGCTTTTTAAAAGCTGGCAATCTAGTTGAATATGTTTGTTAGCATTTAAGATGCACTTACTTCTGAGATATCATCTTAAAATAAACTGAAAATGTGCAGTTGTGATGTATGGCAATTATACGCCTATAAAATAGTTGGATGATTAAGTTAACACACACAATTCAGCATTCCACTTTTCTAGTTCTAAGTAATGTATGTCTCTTTTTATCCTGTTTTTAATGTTTATAACATTTTCCAAGGCAATCAAACTTCCTGAGCAGAGAAGCTCAGATTCAGCCTGTACCCCTGGATGCTATACTAAAAGACTTATCTAATTCAACTTTTCTAACCAATATTACCAAAGCTATGTTAGGATTCCCTCCTCCCCATTTTTCTCCTTATGTAGTTAATAGCAACCATAGGGGAAAAAAACTCCTATGAAATATTTATTACAATATTCAGGATGAACCGATAAACCCCACCAAATGTGGCAAACCACATGTGACACAGTATACCAAAATAAAATGCTGCAGCATTTGGAATCTTACAATTTGTCTTGGCAGATTTGGAAGCTAATCAGAGTCTGGCCTGGTTAATCCTTCCTTGGAAGACCTTTAGGGAATATCAATGCTGTATGCTAGGTTGAGAATTTGATTGGTTGATGATAAACACGACGCTATTGCCAAAAAATTTGTCTGAGTGGTCCATGAAATCACCAAGTAGAAATCTGCAAAGCTAAATGTTCTGGGAAGGAACATTTTGGAGAATTCTAGAATGTTTTGTTCCTCCTTTGAGCCATCACAATCCAGTGAATGGGGGATGGGTGGATCCAGCAGTATTCAAGCCCCACTCTCTTCTCAGACTGTAAGTTAAGACAACCTGGCTCAGAAACAATTTACATTTACCTTGTACCACTTTCAATTCTAGCTGATTTTACAATTCTTTTAGACATACATCCACTCTCTCTCTCTGAACATAAAGATCTTCTTACAATCTTATTCATGCTACATTTGAATAACACGGAGTCTTATACTACCCTAAATGTTAAAAGAAAGTATGGCATGGATTTTGTTCATAATTCCATTTCACCCCATACTGAATGGAAATTATTTTAGCTTCACAAACTACTAGCTAATCCTAGAAATCTTTGTCACTATACTTTTCCTGTTTTTCCTTCCTCTTCCTTCTAGTGAAGGAATACTGTTTACACAACATTTGGTTTTAAAAAAAATACTCCAGCATACTCATGAGTAATTGATTAATGAGTAATGAATTATTCATGAGAAATGAATTGAAATAGAAATGGGCTTGGCACATAGCAAGATGAACAGATGGCAGGTGGACCAAGGCAGTCATAGAATGGACCTCCCTTGATAAAAAACGTACACGAAAGAGATCTAAAACAAGACGGATCTATGACATCAGCAAGTATTGTGGGCCCAATTGGCAAAAGAAAGTTCAGGACCGTATTGGTTGGAAAGATGCGGAAGAGGCCTTCATCCTGTAGTGGGTAGACAATGACTAAAATGATGTTGATGATGACTCATGAGTAAATTAATACACTTAATTTTGTTAATACTGTTCTTCAACTGTAATGCCCTGTACTTCTTCAACTTCAAGTTATGTCATTGTATTGGTAATATTAACTGTGTATTGTTATGGACTGATATTATTTTGCCATTATTTTGACTTCCGGTTTGAGCTTCTTCGGCGACAGACCGAAACCTCGTCTCTCCAAGGCTTCAATCCGTGCTCGCTGCTGGAGTGCCCCGAGCTGGCTGGTTTCGGGGCTAAGCCACCCCATAGAGGTGGTGAAGAGGGGGGAGACTGCCTACAGGGTTGAGGAGAGCTGCATCTCTCCTCCCCAGCTGGCCATTACTTCCTTTCCCGAAGGCGGTTGTAGCGGTGGTCAGAAATGGCCACCACAAAGAAGAACTCGACCGGAAAAGAATGTGCAGGAGGAAGATAAGAAGAGAAAGTTTTGGTTGACCGGGTCAAACAGCAAAATCAACAAATAAGGTACCCTGGAATTTAAACTTAACAACATTGTTCCCAAAGAAGATTTTGAAGCTGCGAAGGAGAGAGAGAAGGGAAAGGATTAGGTTTTTTTTTTCTTCCTTCCTTATACTGACAGCTAAGAGACTTACGCAAGAAACTGAAAAAAAAATCCACTTTGACATTAATAGGCATTTAAGCTGAAAATAAAAGTCAAAGGAATAATAAAGATTTCTGGACATTTAAAAGTTTTTAAAAGCTGGAAAGGAGAAAAAAAAAGAATAGAAGGGCAGGATCTGGAAAAATGGAGGAGACTGCCTGGAATTAAGGAATGGAACTTTAATTAAAAGGAACTTACAGTGAAATTTTAACAAGATTCCTCAAAGATACATTTTAATGGAAACTTGGTAACAAAATAATAGAACCCCAGGAAGAGAAAGTGGAAAAAAGCAAGTAGAAACAGTCTTGGATTATTTGGATTACTTGGTGATTTTTGGTTTTTGCATCTAGATGACTAAAATTAACTGGGTGGTTGTTTAAAAGTTTTTTAAATGGTATCACTCTTAGAAGAACTGAAAATGGAACTTAAAAAATGGAAAGAAGACACACAAGAAGGGAGTAGTTCTTTTGGCTTTGTGTTTCAATTCTTAGAAATGGAGATCTGGAACTATGAGAAGCAACAAGAAACGCTTGCAGAACAAGAAGATTGGGACAAAGAAGAAGCCATCTTTAATGATCAAGTAATTTTAAGTGGGGGGGGGCAAGGAAAGGGGGGAAAGAGAGTGAAAGGTTTAAGATTAGAAAAAACAACCAAAAAGAAGAACAATTTGAAAGATAAGTATAATATTAGAAAGCAACAGAAGAGGCGATTACAGATGAGAGAGTTAGAAGTAGAGAGACGAGGGGGTAAAAAGGGGAGGGAGAAGAAGAGGGGGAAGAAGGCAGGGAAAAGAAGTTGTAAAAGACAGAACCAAGAAATGGAGAAACAGGGAAAAGATATAAGGATTATAACCATAAGTTTGTTTAGAGATAATGGGTGAAAATTTAATTGTAAAAGGGATTCTGCAAAGGTACATAAGATAGCTTTGTTATATTACAAATAGTAATAACTTTAGAAAATATGATGATGGATAAAATATTTATTGTAACGCAGTGGGATGTTTGTTAATAAATAAATGAATTAAAATGATTGAGAGAATTAAAAGGGAACATTTTTAATTATTAGTAATGATTTATAAAAATATAAGTGAGAAATAAGGGAAAAAAAGAATTAACTATGGAAAGTGTATAAGTGTTCCCAAGGAAGTATGATATTCAATTGAAAAGAAATGTTAAAGATGTTAAGATTTCAATGCATATTAATGATAGAATTGAATTGGAATGGAATGTGTTTATATATATATATATATATATATATATATATATATATATATATATATATATATATATATATATATATATATATATATATATATATATATATATGGCCTTCAGCTTTGTTCGGGTATTTTCCCACGTCATTATAGTTGTGCTTTTAAAGTTGTAGCAACGTTTCAGCAGAATCTCATCTGCCATCATCAGGCTTCTGTATTGTGTCCGTCTGTGAGTCAGACTTTTACTTTTTTTATTATATTTATTATATTATATTATATTATATTATATATATTATATTATATTATATATTTATTATATAATTTTTTCTTTTTAAGAATATAGTGTCTATTTTAAGAACGTACCAAGCAGATTTCGATTGGAATTTATGTATTATATTGAATGCTATAATCTTAAAGCTATACATTGAAGCTTAAATAAGAGCTTGAATGGATAAAATTAAAGGATATAAAGGTGTCATACTCTAATTGGTAACTACAGGGAAAAATTTGCTTAATAAGAAAAGATAATGTGAAATTGTAACAGGACAGACAAAAGTATAAATATAATGATTTGAATTGAAATAATTAAAACAAAGTTTGAGAAAATTAGAAGAGGGGAAAAACTAAGTAGAAAATATAAAATGGTAATAAGATATGGAATAGAATATAAAAATGAGCATGAAATTGAGTTTTGTGTCTGTATGAAGAAGTGATAACCTGGGACCATGCTATTTTCAAAAAAGATGTTTTATTTGTATTTTGTTTTTGTGAAAACCCAAATAAAATTTTCAAAAAAAAAATTAATACACTTAATTTTGTTAATACTGTTCTTCAACTGTAATGCCCTGTACTTCTTCAACTTCAAGTTATGTCATTGTATTGGTGATATTAACTGTGTATTGTTTGAGACAAATTTTATTAATTTTAAAGACAAACAAAACATCATTGAACATTGAAAACATAAAACCTCTTTCCATTATAAATTTTTACAAGACAAATAAAACATTATTTTATACAACATAATTCTAATTTATCCCATTTCCATATGGACTCATAAATATCTTTTAGCAAATTTCTCATTATTTCTCTTTACTCTTATTCAATTACATTTCTTTTCTATGTTTATCCATTTTATAGTCATCATATTCATATTTCCCTCTGACTTGTTTACAATTATTCTCATCTAATATTCCTCCAAGGTTTTATTAATTCTCAGACAAACATAAACACACAAAACACAAAAACATAAAACTTCTTTATAGAAAGTAACTTGGCCCCAGATTACCTCTCTTTATACGGACTTCAATTAGATTCATGCTCATCTTATATACCATTACCTATCTTGTTTACCATTCTATATCTTCTATATAACTTCTCCCCGCTTTTCACTCTTCTTAATTCTATTTTAATTATTTCATCTTAATTTAAATCATTTAAATCATTATATTTGTATCTTTTGTCCGTTCTTTTCCAATTATCCATTTATCTCATTCCCTATAATAAATAAATAAAAATATTTCTCCTGAAATCGCTAATCGAAGTATGATGCCCTTCTATCGTTCCCCTACATTGGTTTTTATAATAACACCTACTTCCCAATCTGATTTTGCTTAGTACATTCTACCTACTAAAAAAAATAATTTTTTTTTAAAAAAGAAAATAGTAAATCTATAAGATAATTAAGTACATAATTAAATATTAAATCTTGTAACATTCCAATTATCTATTTCAAAAACAAACACTGCAATAATAAATTTATAATAACATCAACACAATAATCAATTTAAACTCTATAGTTAAACTAAATTGTTTTAAACATTCCCTTTAATATTTTATTAAATCTTAAAATCTATCATTATTAAGCAGTTTAATATTTTAATCTTTTATTCAATCTTATAAAATTCTAATTTTCTATTTCTAATACAAATAACACAATACTATCTTATGTACTTTGCAAAATCTTTTTTTTAGAAAATTATACATTACCCTTTGTCCCTAAAATTTTTTTGTTTTTTCCCATCTTGTTTCATACCTTTGTGGCTTTTTTCTCCCTTTTCCCTTCCTTTCTTATCCCACCTGGCCTTTTTAACCCCCCCCTCCTAACCTCCGTCTTTTTAATTTCCCCTCTCTGTTGTATTCCTCTTTTCTTTTGCTTTCTAACATTGTGTTGATTTTGCATCTTATTTTTCTCTCTCTTGGGTGTTTTTTTAGATCTTAAGTCCTTCATTTTCCTTCCTCTCTTTCTCCTTTCTTTCTTAAACAAGCTTTTGGATTCATTAAAGATGGCTTCTTCTTCTTCTTCTTCTGCTTCCTCCATCTGTTGTTGTGTTTGTGTTTGCTGACAAATAGCAAGCGCCATTTCTAAAAAATGGAAAGCTGCTTCCAAGGCATCCTTGCCTTCTTTCTTTGTTTTTCCATATTCCTTTCTTAGTTCATCAACAGATAAAGCCATTATAAATCTTCTTCCCCCCCCCTTCTTCTTCTTAAAACAACCAAGATGTTTCAAAACTTAAAACGGTTCTCCAAAGTCCCAGAGTCATCAAGCAGTCCAAGCAGAGCACAAAGTTCTCCCCTTTACACTTTCTCTTCCTGGGGTAATATCAATTTAAAAAAGAGCCCAGTCTGTATTTTAAAGCCTTATTGCAATTAACTTCTAGTCTCAAAGTCTTCAAGGCATCTCCTCCAGTAGCATCTTAATATAATTTTTTTTTGTCCTCTCCCTTCCCACTTGTAACAAAAGGCTTCAAATTTTTACCTTCTATAAAAAGACAGGTTTCTCAATATCCATTTGTTAATTCCGTAGAGAAGGAGAGTGAACTTTCCCTTTCAGCACTTCAAATTCGCTGCTTTAAAGATCCCCTCTGGAAACAAAATATCGTTCAAGAAATCGTGGTTTTCAGGATATTAGATGTATTTTAAGGTCCCGGTACAGCCAAAGAACTTTCACTTCAAAACTTTCTCCTTCTTCCTCCTGCGCAGTCTTGTCCAGCTGCCGGCTTCTTTGAGGCGGCCATTACAGACCGCCGCTCCACCGCCTTGAGAAAAGGGGGTTTTGCCAGGTGGGGAGGGGGTCTGCGATACCCCAAACCCCTGTCCGGATCCCCCCTGTCTTCGGCTGCCTCTACGGGGCAGCCTTAGCCTCCAGACCCGTCGGGATCGGAGGCACCAAGACGGCTAGCGCAACAGGGATCGTGCAGGATCGCGAATCCCTGCCGCCGCCGAAGCCTGGCAAACCGGAAGTAATATTAACTGTGTATTGTTATGGACTGATATTATTTTGCCACAAAACTAGATCTCAGAGTTGAATCAAAGATGTATTAAAATATTGAAGAAATGTAACACATTCAGACAGGTTGGGGATAAAAACATCTACATAACCTAACATAATGCCGTTTACTACTTCAACCTGGGGTGAGTGGGTGGTTGACGGAGGAAAAGAGTGCAAGATGAATTCCATTTATTTAAACGTCCGTGTTCTTCACCAGATTTTCCCAAAATGTTCCCACAGAATATTATATCAACTTATTTTAGCAGCTATTCAATTGTGTGAGATGTATTTTAAGAACTTTGTGGCAAGGAGCAATTTGTAAATGGAAGAAATTAAGAGGGTAGCCAAGAAAAAGGACTTGATGTTACAAATACTGGATTTCTAGATTAAATGTTATCAACAATCCTTTTTGGTGTGATTATGTTAACTTGTGGTTAACATAAATTAGGATGAATACAACTGATCTTTAGTAATACAGAGCCAGAAAGGGATACTTATAGGATCAACTCTATAAAACAGATTCTGAGGCAGATTTGTTGATACTGGGTTGCTTCCAAACACATTTTGTTGCTAAGGAGACATGAGGTCCAGTTTTTTTTTAAACCAATGAAGGATTTAGTAGATTTTTTTTAAATCCAGGAAGCATTGTCAATGTAGTAAATAAAGGCCTTTCCTTTTGTCACAAAGAAATTTAGAGTTCTGCATATGATCAAAATGAAGTCAAGGAAGGATATGGCATAAGAATAATGTTTTGAAGTATTATACCTACCAAGCCTGCTTAAATAAAACACATTTTTGCTGCACCATAGACCCCAGTTTCTAGAATAAATCTTTATGAAGATTTATTGGTTTGTGAAGAATGAGACAGTCATTATGCTCTCTGTGATGCCCAGGTATGGCCCAATTCTTAGTAAATCTGCCTCTACCCATTACTGTATCATATTTTGGAGCAAATAAGAGCTTCCATTTGTTGTTATCATATTGTTCTTCCATCAAAACTAAACCAAACGAAATAATTTTTAAAAGTTAAGAACATCAATGAAAGGACACGAAATGCCTACTGACAAAGGCTCCATTTTCAATTCAGAGTAGTCTTTATCTGGTGGAAACAAGAACCATTTCAAGTATGAATTAGTGCCTATTGATTCACACACATATTTTGTGCATAGAGATGATAAAAGAATAAACTAGATTCTTTAGCAACGAAGTCTGGAATAATTTTTCCAACACTATTTATTTAATAACTGCCAAAGTCTGTTTTTCAAGTATGACAGCACAGGTAATACGCTTGTATTGATTGCTGAGTATTATCTGTCATTGACATAATATTGACTATTTTACTTGAAACCAACTGAAACCAGATCTACAAATGTGTATGGAATGCTGAATTTATGAACAATTTAATAGTATAAAATGAAATGTTGAGCAGAAATAAGTGCTGTCATAGCTAAAAACGGAGCTCGGAAGCCGGTTTTCACTGGCGGAGCGCTTGAGCTGCCACAGGCGCCCCTGACATGAGTGACGTCAAGCTGGCCATGCCCGCCCTGGCCCTGGCCCTCCCCCCCGCAGATCAAGCACAAATTTGATGCAGTCCTCAATGAAATCGAGTTTAACACCCCTGATTTATAGCATTGTCAAGGTCATGACTAGAAAATCACAAACACCCTTTTCACATGCTGTAATTCAAATAATCTTTAGAAACATCTCCTGCAAAGCTGCAGTATTAATTAAAACAAAACAAAACAAAACAAACATACTGGATATATTGTTCCTAGTATGGTATTTAGTATTAAGGTCCAGCATGCCTATTGCAACATGTTCAGGCTGGGAATTTGTTTTTCTCTAGCAGAACAGGCCTTGTTCTTTTTAAAAAGAGGATATAACCAACCACATGCAACTACATTTAACATGTAGCTTGTCAGGTTTTCAGGAGGTGCTCATTATTTTTCTTAAAGAAGCTAAAACATGAATCCACATTTCTATTTTTTTGCTAAATAACCAAAGATTAAAGATTACAACCAGACATGCTCTAAAGACTCTTTATATTAATTGCTGTTTTGAAAAGCCAGCAAAACACTGGCAAGGTTAGAACAACAATGTTCAGCCCATTTAAGATCTGCCATGTCTTCTTTTGTTTATCAGTTAAAAAAACCTGAAAAATTTGTTTAAAATCTAATCTGCTTTTATATGGCAGTGACATCTGACAGATCACTGTGATGTGCATCATGATTCATTTGCCTTGTTTAACAAGTTGTTACTCCTCATGCTTAGATGCTTGGGTTCGTGGATGCAGTCAATTATGATAAATAGGTACATCATGACACATTTTGGGCCATCATACTTCTTAATTAAGCTTAGCAATTCATACTCTACTGGAGTCCACTGCGCTCTTTATGGTTTTAGACCAACAATACTATCTGAGACCATGTGAGGCACGTTAGGATATCATGGAGCTCCAACTACTTGGACAAAGAAATTCTGCAAATGATTTTGTTGCTCTGGCATCTGAGTGTTGAGAAGCAATAAAGTCACTTCCCCACATGACGTTGCTGCAGATCCCAGCGGTATCTGCAGGGGAAGGGCCAAAAAAGTTAAGATGGCAGCCATGATCACAGCTGTACTGCTTATATGACAGACATAAAAAATGCAGGCATGAATTTGAATACACAGTTATGATTGACAAACTTGGACTTCCTTGACTTTCCCGCTGCAGATACCTGTGGGACCTGCAGCAGCAATAAGAAATCCTTTCATCCCTAGTTTATACTACAGGGATGCAAAATTAATTACTTAGACTCCCCTCCATAACTTGCTTTTAGATATGTGTTTGTGCACAAAAATATATATATCCCAAAGTGACCAGTAACTGAAAAACTGTCAAGCCACCTTTCCATTTGAAAGACTTACTATTGTGATGGCAAGTCAAGGAATCAAGGTAAGGGAAGAGCTTCCAGAAATTGAGAAGCAGTCCATCAGCAAACTCTAAAGAAGCGTGTTACTTAAAAGCTTCTTTGCTTTTATTGCATCTGTAGGTGCTCATTCATAAAGCCTCTTTACGACATTTGTTCAATTTTCACTGATCTCAAAATTCCTTATGGGTAAAGTCTAGTGTGATAACTAGGTATAATATACTACAATCTTATCTGGAGTTCTTTGGATTATGTAGAAGCTGATGAAATGGGTAGGGTTCTCTATAGCAGTGGTCTCCAACTGGTGGGCTACGCCCCACTGGTAGGCCGCGAGAAACTTTTGGTGGTCCACAGAGAAATCTCACTCCCAGAGCACCCCCCCAAAGCAATTAATCCAGGCTGCGCAGAAGCACAAGGCTGCGCCGCCCACATGGCCCGCAGGAACCTTCCCCGCCCACTCACTGCTTACCCGGCAAACTTGCCTGCTAAATTGCTATTTTTCCTTTTTCCGAGCATCAGGTGTTCTGCTCTGCCGGGAAATTTAGATTAGCTAGGAAGCAGGAAATGGTTGGATTTCTTGTTTCTAACTAGTCTTTAGATCTTCGGCTCTGCATTTAAGCACAGCCAAACTTCCCTTAGGACTGAAGGTTCAGCCATGCCCAGCCAATCACATGACCACCAAGCCACACCCACAAATTAGGCCACACCCACAGAACCACTTAGTGGTCACTGGGATTTAAAATTATGAGTTTGGTGGTCCCTGAGGTCCAAAAGTTTGGCAACCCCTGCTCTTTCGGATAAACACCAACTGTGGAGTTGACTTCCCCTCTTGTCTCCATTGGAGAAGTACAAATAACTAGGTATGAGAAGTGAGAGGTTTTTTTGAGAAAAGAAGATGTTTGATTAGCCTTGAGACAGTGGTGTTCCTGCCCCTGGAGAAACCATCTTTCCAGCTACCCATATTGGAAAACGATTGCCCTATCTTCAACATTCCATTAAGACAGTGTTATACGAATGGCCATTTGTTTAACTGGGTGGTGTGTTTTTTGTATTTTTTATGAATGGGCTTCTATGATCTCTGCACTCATATGTGAATATTTTGATATCACATATTTTGTTCACTTAGCTACATTATGATGTTTTAATCATATTATTGTGAATCCCCTTGAGTTGTGGGAACTCGGTGGTATATAGACACTCGTAAACAGATAAAGCTGCTGTGGTTTGGGTTCTTATCTCTCCCAATTGATTTTTTAAAATAAATACAGTGCTATAATACAGTGCCATTGTATATGTGCAGGACAACTCATCATATCCAATGAAGAAGCGACTCATTCTATTAGGAACACATTTACCAACATATTTGCAATTCTAACACAATAAGCTCACCCATGTCACATAACTAGAATGATCAGATTAGAATGTTGACAACTAAGGGGCAGTCAAGAGCCGTTGCATCAGAAATAATAAATGCACATCTTGTATATGACAATGATATTCCAAAAATAAGAGACTATCCTTTATATTCATGGGTACCTACTAAATCTGATGCACCACAGATATGGAACAACATTGTCTGACCTTAATTCATGATGTTTAGAACCATTTCCTCAATCATTCTGTCATGGAATAAACAAGTTATGTAAAATAATGTGCTCAGGTATATATCTATTGCTAAACAATTAGTAAGGCTCCACAATGAAAGAGTAGCACTGCAGTTTTCACCTTCAGTTTTCCCTTTCTTTTCCTCTTGTCAATCTCTCCCTGGCATCCCACTGTTTGCTTACTAGAAGAGCATTTTATGCATGCCTATGCAAATGAGAGTATTCAGCTGAATTGCAGCTGTACTTGTAATTATTTTATTTTGCTTGTGAGATTTATCTGCTGCCTTAATACAAACAGACTCTGGGCAGCACACAGTAAGATTTGTTTTTATACACTGCCGTATGCAATAGTAATTTATCCTTATTAATCATGTTTTAAACAAAATACTACTATTATCAACATCATTTAAAGCACTGATATTGACATAAACTGATATTGCCAATTGGGAAAACACCTAAAATAGTCTTAAAACAAGCAGAAATATGATCAACTCTGTGATCATATCTAGCAGTTCCTTATTCTTACCGAATGACATCCCAGATTAAGAATTTGGCTTGTCTAAATTGTTAATCTGGCAATCTAGAAGTCTTTTCATATGAAGAACAGTTGGCAGCTTCCATAATACCAGAAGGAGGTAATAGTAATATGTTCTAATCCAGTACCCTCCCTTCCTCAGTTTCTTATAGTGCTCTAATTTTTGGTCTACATTTGTCCACATTTAGCAGTTAAATATATCTGAGATACCCAAGAAAGCCAAACATTTTAAGCTAGTACACATTAAAATGTTTAATTTTTGTCATAAGTAAACTAGCACGTGATAAAAGGTAAGCTGTTTTAAGAATGATTATTGGCAAGGCACTGTCTGGAATTAACCTCTGTCAAAACATGTACTACAACAAACTGAATACCTTGGAGCTATTTTCTCTCAACTGATTGAGTATGCTAACTTCTTGTTTCTTTGGAGTATCCCAGGGCTGCATCTGCTTTAAAAATGCTAGAGGGTAAATTGCAGGTTGCATTGTAAACCTGGGTTCCTAATCCTCTTGTTTGTCTAATAATGCTGGCAAAGGAGACTTAGTGGATAATTGACCATTTATGTTTAACCCCTCTACCTGCCAGTCTTATACAAATATATCCCACATCATTTCCAGCTAGTTTTCTTCTTAATCAGATACAACATTAGGGATTAGTTAAACAACTGGGAAAATGACCCAAGGTGAGCTTTTTTTTCTCAACTCATGACCAAAATCAGGACCAGAATTTCCATTGCTAAGCAAGGTGGCTGAATTGCATCTGATTTGATGATCTTTTTTTTTTTTTGCCATGGTTGTTAAGTGAATCAAACAGTTGTTAAGCAAACCTGGCTTCCTCCAATGAGTTTGCTTGTCAGAAGCTGGCTGGAAAGGCCACAAATGGCAATCACATGACCTGGGGACATTGCAACCATCTTAAACCTATGCCAAATTTTGATCATGTGACCATGGGGGGGATGCTACAATGGTTATAAGAGTGAGGACCAGTTGTCAGATACCTTTTTCAGTGCCTCTGTAACTTCAAATAGTTGCTAAGTGAATGGTAGCTGAGAACTATCTGCAATTAGTAGGCATGCAAAAGACTCATCCCCAGATCTATGGGAGATTTGCAAATGTACAATTTGCATTTTAAATCTAATTTTATAAAAATAAAATTAATGATAATAAAGACTCTTTGGATTCATCTACTTCTCTGTCATTGTTCAAAGAGCAAAAAAAAAATCCTTGACTTACAAACATTCATTTAGTGACCGTTTTGTTGGGGACAATATGCTGTAAAGCACTGCAAAGTGCTGTCAGGATTCTGGCAGTTACCCCCAATAAATCATGAGTCTCGAGCTTCCAAAACTTCAAAAGGATTTATTGGGAGTTAACATGCCAGCACTGCCTGGGTGTAGCCGACTCTGAGGCACATACTTCATTGTCACCCTTGACCTTGGTTTTCCCCCACCCCCTGGGTGTATCATAATTCATATTCTCCAATGAAACCCATCCATAGCCAAGAGTCATCAATCATGTTCTCCAGTTAAATATTTGCGTGGCAGAAACTTCAGTCACATAGTTTCTATCTTTGAAAAACTATTTATGGAATGCACTTTTGACTTCCACACTGCTCTTTCAAACCACTTTCCCCTCCCTTTCTGTTGGCAACTCTAAAAAGACCATAGAAATATTTTATGAGTTGACAAGTGGTATGTAAGTCTAAGTGCTATTACTATTTGAAAAAAATCATCCCCACAGGCACATAATCAAAATTCAGGTACGCTTGGCAATTGGCATGTATTTAGGATAGTTGTACTGTGCCAGGATCATGGAATCACCATTTGTAACCTTCTCCACTGGCTTCTGACAAGCAGTTACTGGGGAAGCCAGATTCACTTAACAACGGCAGTGATTCACTTAACAATTGTGGCAAAAATCATCGTAAAATGAGACACAACTCACTTAACAACTGCCTCACTCAGCAACAGAAATTAGGTCATAAGTTGAGAACTACCTGTATAAGAAGGATTTGGGAAAGTGGAAATCTTGACTTCTGATGACTCCCTGAAGACATCCCTGGATAATTTCTTTGGTAACATTTTTAGATTTTTCCTTGCCCAAGTGTTAGTTACTGGCCACATGACTTTGTGGCTAAGGCAGGACAATCTCCTGTTTTCTTGCCTGGTACCTTAACACTACATCAAACTGACTCTTATAAAGAGGATTTATCTAATCTTATTTTGATCTTTGAAAATGTATAATTGGGAAAACCAATTATCTCAGGTGACATGTAGTTTGAAGAGGACAGTTTTCCCCCTACAACAGGGGTTGGCAACCTTAAACACTCAAAGAGCCATTTGGACCTGTTTGCTACAGAAAAGAAAACACCGGGAGCCACAAAACTCTTCCCATGCCTACTGTTTCCTGAGTGGCCACAAAACTAGCATATATAGTTGAATTAAAGATTCTGTTTTCTTCTGAAACTTTTCTTTTCTTGGATTTATCCATGGTTAGCCTACTGGGGGTTTGAAAAGCTCAATAAATCCCATGCCGGTGGGTGTCGCACATTGACAGTTGTGGTGCATATTTTGAGAGACAGGGAGCTACAGCAGAGGGATGAAAGAGCCACATGAGGAAGAAGAAAGAAGAGAAAGAAAGAAAGAAAAGAAAAGAAAGAAAGAAAGAAAGAAAGAAAGAGAAGAAAGAAGAAAGAAAGAAAGAAAGAAGAAAGAAGAAAGAAAGAAAGAAAGAAAGAAAGAAAGAAAGAAAGAAAGAAAGAAAGAAAGAAAGAAAGGAAGGATAAGAAAAAAAGAAAGAAAGTGAGGGGGGAGGGAGGGAGATCACCTGAAATCTGCTTGTCTGCTTGCAGAAGACGTCTGGAAACAGACTAAGCACTGGGTGAAATGGTTCAAAACCACATCAAGCAAACGGTTGAAGAAGAAAGTTACCAATTTCGCCCTCTTCAATAACATTGAATCCTAACTGCAATAGAACTTCCAAAGGGATAGAGGAGGGGAGCAGAGATACCTTTCCACCTACACAGAGTGAAATTCTTAAGATACTTTTGGATTTTCCGGTATATGTGAGGTTATTTTTTTTTTATAACCTAATAATAAAACCCCCATAAATGCATTGTAAAATATATGATTTGGCTAAATCGAATTTCTAAAATATGATGCTTATAATTCACATGATAGAGAAGAGACCATAAAATATATATTCAAAATGTGCCAACCCTATAAGGGAAAGTAAGATGGGGGAAAGGACTAATAATGCCCTTTCAATAAAAATGTTAATTTTCTGGTAATGCAAGCATTGCAGCAAGTTGTGATGCATGGTAAACCAATCTGCCTGCATAGCCTTCAGTAGGCATAAAAATCTACTTCGTATACATTTAAACTTCATTTTGCACATTTGGACCAATGGTAGGAGAGAACCTTCCCTGATTGGCAAGTGCGAAATTGTCTTCTTGATCTTCATTTTTCTTGTTGAAGAGCTTTCCCTTTTTGGATAGGGAGCTTAATCCATCCATTTCTGAATAACTCAGAGGCAATTTCCTCTCTTTTGTTCTTGTGGAATTTATGTTTTTAATCCGTAGAAATTTTTCTCCCAGTTGTCTCTGTGTAGCAGAACAAATGTCTTGGTGATCCCTTATTTATAAATGAAATTATATTTATGTTCTCTTTTGTAACCTCTCTCTTCTTGAGATCTCTAGCTTATCTTTGAACCCTAAAGCTTCATTCATTTACTTTGTATTGGGGTCATGGATCTTTTTGTCTTGCTCAAGTGACCTTTCAATTCCATGAGTAAAATATAAAGGACATGCTTAACATTCTACACACACTGCTCCTTGTTGATGGAGAAAAACAGAACTAGACAGAAAGAAAAATAATAAATCCTTGCAGATTTCACCATCACAGCCACAGTACCAGTCTCTCTTTCTCGAACCAGCTATCAT
The DNA here is from genome assembly GCF_049901735.1 of Notechis scutatus. NCBI lineage: Eukaryota > Metazoa > Chordata > Lepidosauria > Squamata > Elapidae > Notechis > Notechis scutatus. The sequence continues at coordinate 67,439,579 of NC_142014.1, read as the reverse complement.
TTCAGAGACTCTGCGTTAAACTGTTTATAACAACTCCACTTATCAAAGGAAGAGGCATCACAAGAGCATGAAGATGAGTTTGATAAAGGAAAAAGAAGAACAAATCAGTCCTCCACTGCTTTCAAAAGCCTTAAGGACACCCAGGTTCCAGGTTCTATTCACAAATCAGTACAGAATATGAGCTAAAATATATAAGAAAATGAATAAATGGAGAGTTAACTAGTCAACTGAATTAAGAGGGAATTGTGCCTTAAAAAGAGATAGTATTAATTTTTTTATATAGAAAGGGCATACCAAACACCATATGCCTAGATTAATTACAATGTGTTTATTAATTCTTTTTTAGCAGAGAATATATTAATGTATTTAAGTATTCAAAGGACATGTGTCAAATGAGCAAGGAAGTGTTTAGAAGAAAATGGCAGCCAAGTTGGACATTTAATGTAATTTATATTATATACTGAATAGGGCTTGACTTGTGGTATACCCTCTGTATATGAGAAACACACACACACACACACACCTTTTCATTACATTTTTCTCCTGGTCTTCACAACCATGCTCTGATGTGAACTCGGCTGAGAAATAAATGACACAGAGCTTGATGGCTGAATTGGGATTAAATGCTGTAACTCCTCAGTCTTAATCTGATATTCCAACAGAGCTGATTCTAATTTTGAACTTAATCAAGAAGGATTGTTTATTCTTTATTTTATGCATTTGTCTCCAGCTTTTTTGGAACAGCTCACAACCGTTTCAAATCACAATTCACTTGTTTATTAAACCCACTTATTTAAAAAACACACAACAATAACAAAATACAGAGCTAGGAACTATAGAAGCACACTAGAAAGTAAACACTGATCAGAATGGATCTGCCATAAACGTCCCCCTTTAATGGAGCAAGTGTGCTGAACTATTGGCACAGCTGTCAAGTTAGCTCTTATCAACCCAGAAGGAGAAGCTATTTCGAGTAATTCTCAACACACCCCAAATCTCTAAAATATATCCAAGGTTCCATATATATGTTAAATAGTATGGGAGGCAAGATCCATCTATAAGCAATTCTGTAATCCAAAAAACTCAAGCATAGGTCAGGAATGTCAGTAGTTAAAATAGCCTTGATTCCCCAAGACTATTCTTTCTAAAGGTTTATAGAATATATAGGTAAGATTATACTGTATATGCCCTATTCAATACCAAGCACTGAGTACCTACCAGGCTGACCAAAGCTTTAACCCCCAACTAAACCTGAAACCAGAATGAGATATATCTAAAAAGTCACAGACCCTGCCTCTAGTTGTGATATATTCAAGAAACAATTCCAAGAACTGCAGAAATGAAAAAATGGTGAGGATATGACTTATTATGGATAACAGTATTGCCCGGGGATATGTAAAAATAGATCAATTTAACTTTTTTTAAACAGGTTTCTTTTTCAGATTAAATAGGAAGGCTAATAAGATTTCATTGGTACAAAACTATGTAATGAGATATTCAGTATTAATACATACCACATAGATTTTGGGGTAATGGGAGAATTTAGTAGCTCATTTTGCTAGCATTCACAATTCTGTTCATTTTATATAACTGAAAAATTAAAATATAAAGCAAAGTACATAGCTTTAATAAAATAGTAATGATGCTGATCAGACAAATCACATTTCCTTAAGTGATTTCCAAATTATGAATCAAATCACATTATTATTTTGGGAAGGCTTTTGCAGACTACTTCCTTTCCACCCACATATATACTTAGTAATATCTTCTCTTGTATAAGCTACGTGTTATTAAAAATTAGACTGAGAACTGATCTAAACAATTTGTGCTAATTGGCAAAGATGCAAGCAAATCAGCAATTAATGCTTGAAAGCATAGCAGTCATTTCTGGCTGGGGAAACTTTCATTAAGAATGCTGGCAGATTTCCTTCATCACAAACTAAAATAAAATTTCTTGACAAATGCTTTGGTAAAAAGATTGAAATTTCAAAAGCCTCTCACTCATGTGGTAATAAATGTTATCTCTTACTTCAATACAAAATATATGCCAGCTGCACGAATGCAAAGTCAAGTGAAAGGACTACTTAGCCCAGGGTTGGCAGCTCCAAAGTCATTATTCTTCTCCATTGTGCATTTGTCAGGTAGCACCAAGAATCATGAGCACAGGCACCATATTATGTTTGGAAATTAATAAATATTGCATCCAGTTCTGGGCACCCTACTTTAGCAAGCGCATTGACAAACGGAAAAATGTGCACAGGAGAGCAACCAAGATAAGGACAAACTCTTAATAAGGGGTACGGATTCTACCGGTTCGCACCTATTCGCTAGAATCAGTTGTTAACATTCTAAGCAGTTTGGAGAACCGGTTGTTAGAAGAAATTACTGGCCTAATCCTGTAAGGAAGGCAGGAAGGAAACATTCTGGGGTTGCTTACAGAAACTGCCTCTCCGTTAACCCTTATTACATTCTTGGCAGGACTAGACTTCCTGTCTAAGGAACGTCTCTGAAGTTTTTCCCCCCTCCTTTGTTGGTACTTTGCTTGTGTGGAGTGACTATTCAAAGTTACAATGGCACTGAAAAAAGTGACTTATGACCATTTTTCACACTTATGACTGTTGCAACATCCCCACAGTCATGAGAGGCCAGGCAAGGAGATGCGTGTCTCGATGTGAGTGATATTGAGTTGGCCATGCCCAGCCAATAACATGACCACCAAGCCATGTCCACCCAGTCATATGACCACCAAGCCACACCCACCACCTAAGCCACGCCCACAGAACCGGTTGTTAAACATTTGAATCCTACCCCTGGGTAGGTGGAAGCACTGGGTATGCTTAATCTGAACAGTTGTCTTAGATATATGGCAGACTGCCATGCAGAAGATGGGACATTATCTCTATCTATCTATCTATCTATCTATCTATCTATCTATCTATCTATCTATCTATCTATCTATCTATCTATCATCTATCTATCTATCATCACATTTGAAAGCCGCCCATTCCTCTTAAGAGATACTCTAGGTGGTATACACAATATTCTTCAAAACGTTTTGTTCCCAATCCTCTCACCACCATGTATGGAGGTGTGATTGTGATGTTAGGACACAAGCTTATAAAATATTGAAGAATACATTATGTAATTAGAAACTGAGGAAAAGAACTTAAGAATGTAACAAAAGAAACATTGTTTGGTTTGTACTGTGGACTGTTCATGTTGCATGTTGAGTTGGTTAAGAGTGCCAGAATAGAAACTGTCTCAGAAAATCTTAACAATTTTTAGAAAAAACTGGAGGAGGTGAAGATTATGTAGCTATTGGTGAATCAGTGTTCTTAAAACTTCAACTTTCTGCACGTTTTTCTTGCATGCTCATTCTAATTCTGTAAGTAATGTTCAATGGTATTCCATCATACTTTCTATTTCATTTTAATTTTCTCATTTCAGTTCATTCCTATCAAATTATCTGTCTTGCCAGTACAAGGCAAATGCTCTTTATTATATTGTTATTTCCTATCAAATACATAATGCTTATTGTATTTCAAACATTGTCTTCTTGCAATAAATTTAGAATAATCTGACAGAAATAATGCTTTTTAATTCTATTGCTGTAGCAGTACTTAACTTGGCCTGAGGAACTCATTAAAAATGCTAGGGTCAAGGATCTTCATATTTTATGTGTTTATTTTTTTAGTTTCAGTAATTTCTTTTAGCTGCATTTCAATCAATTCCTACAGATTTCAGACCAATGAGACATGGGCGGCAAAAATTGGGATTATCATCTGGTAATTAAAGATATAGTAAACTCTTTAAGTCTTTGTTCCTGTCCTGGGATTCTTTGGATTTTCACAGCCCAGATTTGGTATAGCAACTTCTTTTCAAGCTGAATTCATTTGAAAGAAATGGTTCATAATTTTAAGAATACTGGGCAAGCATCTGATTTGGATGCCAGTTCAATGCAGAATAATTTCTAGTGAAGAAAGAATCACTCTTGTTGCTATCTGAGAAATCATTTTTGTTATCTTGTGGAGCCTGAGGAAATTACTGGATCCTCCTGGATCTGAATTCTGTTACTTGTGGGCTAGATCCTAGTTTATTCAAACAGATATAGAAAGTGTGAGTAGCTGGCTCTGGGAGATAGTCAGCATCTTTTTGCTGAAGGGGCCTCTGTGAACTTAGTAGATTCTGACAACTTTCAATCAGGTTCTGATTTCTTCTTCCTTGTGAAGGTTGCTAAGAGGATGGCAACAAAACAGTTAGGAGAGGAAACTAGATGAAATGGAGGATTTGGGTCCTGGTTGTAAACTAGAAGTGGGTTTGGTCACTCTGGTCAATAACCTCCCTCAGGAACTCAGTGTAGGGAGTCAACCTTTTCTGACCCTTTTACATCTGTCAGCAGCGTCCGATATGATTGACTATGATTTTGTTCCAGATCATTAGCAGGGATTAAACATTAGAGACATTTTTTAGTAGTAGCTTCACTCCTATCTCAGAGGTATTTCTAGTTCCTGGTCTTGAGTGATAGTATTTGTGTCCTTAAGTATTCCATGATATTGTTCCTCAGGCTTTGAGTTATTTAACATCTATGTGAAACTATTGGGCTAGATCATTTGCTGATTTGTGGGTAATAAAGCATCACTAATAAACCAATGATATCCAGTTATACAACACCATCCAGAGATGCTATTGAAAACCCAAATTGTTATGTGGAGGTTCTAAGCAAAATACGTTCAAAACCAACTTTGCTAGTTGGCAATAGTCATCCCAGTGACCTTGTAACATATGCTCTTGTAGCTACTATGAATTTGGAGAGAACATGAAAGCTAAAGATAATACATGAAAGCTAAAGATAATAATACAAAATGAAGTTGACTGATTTTCTGAAGGGTCATCATCAGGTAACTTTTATTTTAAACTTCTCATTCCAATTGAAAGTGTTGTTTATCAGCTTTAAAGTTCTTTTATAGAACAACACCAGGATATACCAGACAAAGCCTTGCCAGAATTGAATCTGCCCCATAATCCAGGTAACAAGGATTCATGGTGATGACTACCATTTCATGGTACACTCTGCCCACAAAATTATCAATGACCTCTATTCTATAGATATTTCAAAAACAGATCAAAGCAGTATGGTTGGCTCTTAGGTTAAGTGAATGATGCTTTTTATATACCAGACACATTTTTATTGTTGTTGATATAAATAAAACAAAATAGCCTAAAATTGCCACAAGTGCCTGTCTGTTCACCATGAAATAAACAAAATATATTGGCTTTGTATCACATCAGTACTATCAGATCTCTTTCCTGTCAACAGACCACCTTCTGAATGTTTTCACTCTAGATAAGAAGGCCCTCCATCATCTATAAGCCACAGGTCTTTAAAAAAAGGTATGACTATCAGCAAGAATGAATTTACAGATAGGAAGTTATGCTTGCTGACAGATGGCATCATTATTAGGAAGGGATGAAACCTGAATTTTATCATGCAAAGATAGAAGTTGGTACTGAACACAGAATTCTGACATGACCAAGTTTCATTCTTTTAGATATTATTAATGAAGCTTGGACAATATTTGGAGGTTGGAAGTAAGCTCAGAAAGATTTTTCTTGATGTCTGTTCTGGTCGAGGCAAGGGAGAGCAATCTGACAAAATCAAACTCTCTTCCTGGAAACAAAAGTTTTAGCTTGGTGGAATAAATCAATCACGAAGCTATCTTTCATCTGCTACTCCAAACAGCACTTCTTCTTCTCAGGTGTATTTGGTGCAGGATGAAACAAAAATAATGTACTGCCTCCAGATTGAGAGCTCAAATATACAAGTATTATTTTTTTCTTAAATGTAAGACTTCTTTCCCCCTTAAATACTTAGAGCTTAGCTTCTAATACAGTGTTCTGAATGAGGAGCAGGGCATTGCTCTAAACACAATGTGTTCAGTTTGGTTTGGTTTGAACTTATTTGTGGTCAAATTATTCTGGTTGGGATTTATCTTCCTTCTTCTTTGAAAAATACTTCCATGCCTTTGTTGCTTTGTCTTTTCCCACACACTGGGAATCTTGTCTCTCCCCCGCTTTATTCTTGCCTTCCTATTCAATGAGGAGATGGTGACGCAAATAAACAATTTTGATTGTCATTCAGTCAGACTTCAACAACAAGACTATAAAGCAGAGCAATCAGCCAAATTTCTTTAATTCTAATTAGTTTTTCTTTCTGCAATCATTCCTTTAATAAAAAGTTCAATTAGGAATAATGGATGCCATTAGCTGTGTTGTATTAGAAACTCGGTTTAGCCAGATCTGTCATATGGAAAACAGAAACAAAAGGAACAAACAGGTACTTGAACATTGATGACTAGAATGAGTCTAAATTTGTTGTGGTTATAGCTGAATATACATAATAGTCATCTAAAATAGTCTAGGTTCTTGTACTGATGCTCTTTTGAGTATTGGTCCTCAAATAATATAAAATTAGAGAATTAATATATATCCGTAACCTTTTCAATGAGCTTGTGTATTCCATTTAAGCCATTGTCTTGAATTTAAATATGCTATTAATGTAAGAAGAAAACTGGTGAAAGGTACATTCCACATCAAATCTAGTAACTATGAAAAATCTACTATGTTTAATTGAATTACCATAGAATAACAAGGGTTAGAACCCTGGAATAAATTAAATGCAGTATCTTATTTTTTTTCTGGGAAAAAAAACACTAAAAAAGGTGCAGTAGTGGCTAACAAGTAATCCTTTATTTTGTAATTAATGAAGAGACATGTTCGATCTGTAACTTAATTCAGGAAGAGTAAGCATTTATCTTCAAGGATAGCTTCCTTTCTTTTTGTGTTATTATCTCTTTACTGAATCCATTTTTTGGTGATTGCCACCTAACATTATTGTCTGTGATGCACCCCTAATTATGCCTAGCAACAATCTACAGAAGCCATATTAGGTCCTGCTTAGGCTTATTTCAACTATTTGGCTGGCTTCATTAATTTGAGGCATTCTTAAAAGTTTGATGCAACTGGTGAGAGATTTGCAAAAATAGTAAGTAAGTAAAACAACTGAGTACCAAGAATCTGTCTGCAGATAACTGAATCTGGGAGAAATCAGAACCAATAGGTAAGAGGTTCCTTAGAGGGGTCAAGGAAACTGCTCAGGCTATTGTATATATGGGTGTGAGAGTGGAAGAACTGTTATTTCTCACCAAGTCTCTCTGCAGAACTCCCATTGAGTTTGATAACTTAGTTTTGTTCGGTTATTTATTATGTCGGTTATATTGTTCCTATATTGGCAATAGAAAATATGACAACAGTTTAATGGAAATATTAAACATGATTGATAATAGTATTATTTAATTTCTTCTAATTTAACAACAGAGGAAGGGCTCTTTGGCTCCAGTTGTAGAGCCTGATAAAAGCACTTGATTGCTGCAACGTTGCTCTCAGCTCTAAATCCATATCCTATTTGTAAAAGTCAGTGGAGGCATTTTGCAATATAATCTGCACAGCACAAATGCAACACTCATCAGCTCTGACCTAGATCTAAAAAAGCTATCACATCCAATATCGCAAACTAAAGCAGCCCAGTTGAGAATTAGGGTCCATGGGCTAGTTTACAGGCTCCTCACGTCTCTTATACCTTCCACGCAAAGCATATTCCAAGCTTTTCTCACAATCACAAAATTTAAAATATAGGTCAGTGTCCTCAACAGTCTTAAAAGGCTCATAGAGTGTTACATCAGAAAAAGAAGAAATCTGGCTTCTTTTCTGTCGATACAAGTCCTGTGACCATGTAGCTGGCAGGCCTGGATAATTAGCATCCTTTGTCAGTACTTCATAGGTCTAAGTATTCACTTTGCTTACTTGGTTTGTCTGAGCTCCTTGACAGAAAGATAAGGTACAACAATCCAAAATTCTTCCTTCCATCCAAAATCATTTCTTAATATTGTGGGAAAGATCTTTTAGTTAAAAAAAATATTCATGCTATGAGCTATCCATAATATTTTGAGTAGTTTTTCAGTTATGTTTGGCTACTACTAGGACTTTTAATAGAGTCACCAGTGAAATTTCTCCTAGAAAAAGAGAAGAAAGGGAGAAGACAATTCTTAAATCTTAGGAGCTTCTAAGTAATCCACTGTGGTTCATTGTAACTTATGCTCCATAATCTGTTCTTTTCTCCAATATTTGCCAAAATAGTCTCTGCCTACTAAGTAGTTTTTAAATTAAGGGCAATTCTATCCATTCCCCATTCTCAAACATTCCAAGTTACAGGCTTCTTAGTGGTACAAGATAATTGCATGCAGTGACTGGAATACCACATTAATAGCTGCATGCCATTTTCTTAGGCAGTGAAAGCTAGATGGCCTGTATATAACTGCTTAATTTTGTTACAATTCTTCTAGGCATTCTCAAATATTTGGGCTCAAAAAAAAATATCACTGAAATCACTGTTTTATAGTATAGATAGCCACAAAAAAGCAGTAATTCTCGCATGAAAACACATATTCTTTTAATGTATCATTCCTGATTTTGCTTGTGGGAAGGCTAAACAACTTGTATTATGTCAAATTACCAACATAGATTAGGTTGGGGAGGCAAGTTTAGTGTCTTCTGGAAAATTCCTTGCATCCGTACCTTGTGAGAACTTTCGATTTCTGTTTGCCCATATTGGTGGTAGGATTCAAATTTTTTTACTACGGGTTCTGTGGGTGTGGCTTTGTGGGCGTGGCATGGCTTTGTGGGCGTGGCTTTGTAGGTTTGGCAGAGGAAGGATACTGCAAAATCCCCATTCCCTCCCCACTCCTGGGGGAAGGTTACTGCAAAATCCCACTCCCTCCACACCCCATTAACCTGCTTTCCAGCTCCGTTCTCCTGTGCAGGGCAGCAAAAGAAGACCCAGACAATCAGCTGGGACTCAGGAAGCAGAAAATAGATGGGGGCAGGGCCAATCAGAGGTGGTATTTGCCCGTTCTCTGAACTACTCAAAATTTCCACCACCAGTTCTCCAGAACTGGTCAGAACCTGCTGAATACAACTTCTGGCCTGTATCTGAATTCTTAGTCATAGGTAACACTTGTACCCAATTCTGTTCATATCCCAAATTAAACAAGTTTCAGCATTGGAAAGCTGATTGAGCATACTGAAGACTCCAAGAAACTTAATCTATGAGACCTTTGCCCACCACTGTGATAACAAGACTTTCAAAGCAATCAAGAGAGAATTCTTAGCTCTTTGTAAAGCTGCTGTATGCTATGAGCTACTGAAATGCAACCCAGAGTTATGAACACTGAGTCTTGCAGACAGGAAATATAGTATTTAAAGAGGTTTCAGGTTTGAATAAAGATCCTGCCCAAACAAGGGCTGCTGTAAAAACTGTAGGAGGTCAATAAAGTAATTGGTTTCCAAGGTTTGGGCAAACTTGAACAGGGAAAGCTTACAGAGTATGGAAGATATCCCTAACAAATCCTACCAATGTCAACAGTGAGCATTTAAGTAACATAATAGCATGAAGAAAAAGAAATAATAAAAATAAAAGTATTTGGGTTACTGATTCCACAAGATACCAGTAATTAATTATTTGATTCACATGATCAGCCAATTTGAAAAAGTAACTCTGGACAGCTTACTGTTGTTTGGAAGCATAAAGGCAAAGCAACAGAAAAGAAAAGAAATACCCAGAAAAGAAAAAAAGAAAATAACAGACACCAACGACTGCATGGTCTATTGAAGTTCTTTCATTTATGGATGGGCTTATTTCTCACTTTGGCCCAATGCCCGGGGAACAACCCCAGCTTTATGGAAGGCCAGCAGTGTTAGAGCTATCCAAATCTTGGATGGAATGAAGGTCAAGATGATAGGCATAACTCTGCAGTTGTTACATGTAATTCTTGTAATGTTTTGCATGCTGGCTTGAATTCTTGCTTGTAGAATGGTTCTGTTCTTGTTTGAGAACAGTCTGGAATGAAGTAGCCCTTAGGCTTAAAAGAGATTTAAAAAGATTGAACATTGTCCAATCAAATAATTAAGACAACGTAGAGACAAACAAATAAGCAAGCAAAGTAGTAAAAGAAATGCAGAAGATGATGTGCAGTCCTGAAATACACAAATAGCTTTCAGCCACCTGCAAAAGAAAACAGTCTCAAAGGCTTCAGGAGAAGAAATAGGGTGGCACTGAAAAGGAGATAGGATGATGGATCCATGATAGACAGAAGGAAAGTAAAAAATGCCAGAAAATAAAGAGCTGTGGTACTTAGAGCTTCACCACAAGGAAAAGAAACAAACTGTACTGATCATACCCACCGGAATATACTGTCTGCAAGGAAGACAGATAAGATTTATCAAATTGTTATCCTGACAATTTATCCTCTCCTGCTAATCCCCATCAAGACAGCTACAGGTGTTTCATCATTAGCTTTGGAGATCTAGGAACAAAGCTCAAGCTCTTGAGGGTTCATGGAAGATGACTTTTTTCATTAAAAAGCACAACAAAGAATGTTCTTTCTGCGCCAACTCAGAAAGCTCAAACTGCCCAAGGAGCTGCTGATACAGTTCTACAGAGGAATTATTGAGTCTGTCATCTGCACCTCTATAGCTGTCTGGTTTGGCTCTGCAACCCAACAGGACAGACACATACTTCAGAGGGTAATTAGAACTGCAGAAAAAACCATTGCTATCAACCTGCCTTCCATTGAAGACCTGTATAATGCTGGAGTCAAAAAGAGGGCTGTGAAAATATTTACAGACCCCTCACATCCCGGACATAAACTGTTTCAACTCCTTCCCTCAAAATGACACTATAGAGCACTGCACACCAGAACAACTAGACACAAGAATAGTTTCCCCCCGAAAGCCATCACTCTGCTAAATAAATAATTCAACACTGTTCAACTATTACAAAGTCTGCACTACTATTACTGTAATCTTCTCATCCCTCCTTATCACCCATCCCCTCCCACTAGTGACTGTATGACTATAACTTTGTCACTTGTATCCTTACGATTTATATTGACTCTTTCCTAGTATGATTTGATTGCTTATTGTACCCTATGACTATCATTAAGTGTTGTACCTTATGATTCTTGATGAATGTATCTTTTCTTTTATGTACACAGAGAGCATTTGCACCAAGATAAATTCCTTGTGTGTCCAATCACACTTGGCCAATAAAGAATTCTATTCTATTCTATTCTATTCTATTCTATTCTATTCTATTCTATTCTATTCTATTCTATTCTATTCTATATTCTCTCTCTCTCCCTATGTGTGTGTATTGTATGCATACACATGTGCACATGTATCACACACATGCACACAAAAAACATCTTTGCCCCATAGTATAGTGTCTGGTGGTTCACTATATTGAATAAAATTGTTCATATGCTCTCCTATTGTTTTGGGTATTAGGGGGGTATTTTTCCATCACAGATCTGGATCAGGTTTTATTAAAATCTAAATTAGTTAAGATGGCTTTGGGATTTTGCATGTGCCATCTACTTCATTTATTTATTTACATTATACAAGATAGTGCATTTTCAAACTTAAAAATAAACAATACACCACTCAAAATCAACAATAACAATCCATCAACCATTCAACACAACAAAACAGGTAAAATAATAGAAAAAGGAAAAGGCTTATAATTATAAATACAGTCCGAGTTCATCTGATTTCATAAATCTGTCAAAGAAGAAACTAAGCTTTTGATATTTACCAAGCCTATTCAATCATTTCCCCCCTGAAAGGCAGAGATAATATGCATTTTCTGATTGACAATTGTGGTGGCATGTACACTGAATTCCCAGGAGCGCGGGGGGGCTGCTTTCCAGAGGGCAAAGAGGCAGCAGAGCATAGAAATTTTGGTTAGCAAAAGAGGGTTAAAATGGCTCTTCCCTGGTTCACAGAATTTAATTACGCAAATAGTTGGTTTGGTCTGGAAAGATTCTTCTCTAAAGGTAAAGAACAATAAAGAAAACTACTCTTAAGTAACCCACATGCTATTCTTCGTTCTTGGGGCCTGACAAAATCTACTTTTTTACATAAATGCTTATTTTTTTAAAAAAAAAACATAGATGTTTTATTTTTAATTCTTCACTGACAGTTGATTAACTGTGACAGGCTCAAACTGAATGTACAAATAAATTTAAAAAGTACGATTAAATTTTGCTAAACCTTCTGTTCCGAAGGCTAAACACCCCTTGATCTTTTGATTTATTTTCTAAGTCCTTTGATGATCCCTTTTGCCGTTCTCCAAAACAGTTCTGGTTTGTCTGAATCCTACTTGAAATATTCTGCCCAGAACTGGAGACAATATTTGAATTATAGCCCAAGTTACACTGACAATTTGTCCTATAATCTGGAAGCTTTATTTCAGTTAATGCAGTTTAAAATTGTATCTAGGGATGTGTTTTTTTAAAGCCACATCACACTGTTGCTGACTCATATTTAGTTTGTAATCAATTACTCTTCATATTATTTTTCACAAGTCCAGATATTCCCATTGCCGCATTTGTCTCCGTGCTTTCTATTACCTGAGTGAAAAACCTTGCATTTGTCTTCATTAAAATTTCATTCTGTTATTTTCAACCCATTTATCTAACCTATCAAATTTATTTTGAACTTTATTTCTATCTTCTCCGATATCTGCTATCCTATCCAGTTTGGTTTATCTGCAGATTTGATGTACGTTCCTTTTTCCTCCTTTTCCAAGTCATTAATAGAAATGTTGATGAGTTAGAGGGCTGAGCACCAAACTCTGTGGCATCCTATTCAATATCTCATTTGTTTGATGAGGAATTATTGAGCATTCCTTGAATCTACTCTTCCAGTTAAATGTGCTAATTCTGCAGAGACTTTTGAGTGACGGCCCAAATCTAAATGTATCCAGCCTTAATTATGTAGAGTCCTTGGTGCTCTCTAAGCTTATTTGTTTTTTTTTTACAAATATTTCATTGCTCAACTAGGCCAGGAAATGTCTGCAAGAAAACAACCAAACTCAGAGAGCACCAAGGACCCCACAAGTCAACTTCAAGCTATAGATATTCTCTTCTATTGGAAATTGTCTTATGCCAGAGTCCAGAACCCTTTTTTACTTCTATACTGTAAGACAGGGGTGTCAAACTCGCAGCCCGCAGGCTGGATGTGTCACATGTTGGCCCCACCCCTGCCGTTTAGCTAAGGGGGAAAAAGTCCTAATACGTCACATGATCTTTGTTTGGTAATTTTCTTCAACCAGAAGAACAAAAGGAGAATAGATCCCATAGTATGCTAATATTATTCTCCATAATTACCAGTCTTTTATCCCCTGTACCTAACCAAACGTACTATATCCTCAGAATATTCTGACATGAGGAACACTAGCTCTATAGATGTGGAATTGTAAATAACCTTAAAGACTTTCCAAGCCTGAAATTAATCCCTTGGCTCTCAACTGTGGCCTATAATAAAAAAAATCAACACAGTCAAAGGAAAGACAAAACAACACCTGAAACAACAACAATAATCACACACACCCCATCTCATGTCTGTTTTTCTGGACCCTAGAAAACAAGAAGAGAACATTACAATGAATAAATGCCATGTGTTGTAGCACTCTTAGCTAAGAGAAGGAAGTATAACAATAATAATTCCTCCACATTTTCTATCACTCTTTTTTCTTCCCAGTATCCCCCCCCACCCACACACACACACATAAACACACTCTCCTTAGAAAAGCATGCTGGTTTCACAAGATTGTCACAGGACATTCTCATCAACTTGATTTCTGATCAATGGCTGTTGGAACTGATCAATGGAATTAGACTCATCTACTCTGGCAATTATCTGGATAATGGGCATACATCCCCAGGACATCCATTTTCTTTGATCACCCTCAAAATATGCTTTCAAAATATCAGATATACTGCCTGATAATGGTTGGAGATCCTGCTGTTTCCTTCACTAGCACTATCCCATTCTGCACTGCACAAAATACACAAGTGCTGATTTGTCTATTTCTAAATCTACAAGAAAAATATTCTCCAGCAGCATAATAGCAGCAGATCACAGACAGCCACTGAACTGACCTTGAAAAAAAATGCAGAAATACACAAGATGCATGCCAGCCCTTTGAGGTAGGCCACACGATTAAACTTATCCCACAAGTTTGTTTGGAAATATATTTATTGATGCAAACTATAGTAATCCTTCATAGGTCCTTTCTCTCCATCTTATATCCTGGAGACTGAAGGTAGAGATAGTCTGTGCTTCTTTCTCACACTTTTTCTGTTTCCCAGTCATAAAGCATGCTTTTGTGTTTTCACTGTTTCTATACTGTATAGTTTCTCTCACATCATCTCTGGCTTTCTACACCGAATGAGACAAACTGCATGGCACCCTGAATAAGGCCTTTAAATTCATGGCTATGCTAACAATCCTTGGTATGTGCTAGAAATGAATTTAGAACATTCCCAGTTCCAAAATATATACAATTCAAGGAAGTTATCACTGAATTCTGTAGTACTTTTTTATATACAGTAGGTGGACATATACAGTATATAATTTTTCTGTTGTTTACTGAAAAGCAGAGACAGTTGCAGTATATGCCTTCTTTATGCAAAGCAGAGAACAGTCACATAACTGAGCAATATCAAGTCAGGCAACATCGCTCCAACTATTTTAAAAAAACAACCATCCAGGATAATAATATTGACTCAAAGAACAGCTGAATATTCTCCTTCACACACAACAGCTTTCTGATAACCATACAAAAGAGTGGGTGCCATAGACATTGTTGAGCTAATTGCTGTTCTTTTCCTTATAATTTTCCACAAGTTGCTTCCCCCAAAAAAATGATTCATTACCTAAAAAAGCAATGTCTGTGCATATAACAATTCACTTCTTTTGCTTCACTCCCATCCCCTCAATCTCTCTCTATTTTGAATAATAATTTATCTGGTAGCTTAATTAGCTAACTATGAACATTTTGGGTGCTTCAAGGAAAATGTTATGTTTATCTGTTACTAATTAAGTAGATTGTATTTTACCTCACTTTAGAATAATTTATGAATATATTGCTTTTCTAAGTATCATATTTGAAATGTTATAGACTAATCATTGGCCTTCTGAGGCACACAAAATGAAAATGAAAATTACTCAATTGGCTTTAAGAGTACAGTGAGTTTACTTAAAACCCCATAAGAAAAGTCATAATTAAACTTATTAAAAATAAGATCAGGAAGTTCCTGTCCAGTTTCATCAGGGCATTCCTTACAGAGTTCTTAGATACCTAATTTCCCCTTTGCCCATTAAACTGGAACCATCCTGATAAAGTATAACAAATTCCAATACTTACTTCTCCTCCTGAAGCATCATTACTCCATAAACAAGTGCAGTTATTAGGAGACAGACTACTATTCCAACTCAAAAATGGCATTTGCAATGAAGGGAACATCTCACCAAGTGGGGCACCAGGAGATCTGTGCAAAGTAAACTAGTTTCACTATGCAGAAGAGATTTGCTGTTGTGATCCTGCTGGATATGTCTTCAGATGAGGAGCAGGAGGAGGAAGAAAGGGAGCCAAGGGCATCTAACAATAGATGATGTCAACAGTGGTAGAGCCAATGCCCACTGTGGTTGAGGCAGAACCAGCAAGCCCTGAGAACTTGTCTGCACCCACTTCTAAGCTTCTTAGACTTAGAAGGTCAGGCACTCAGATCTTTACAGAGGTTGGTGTTAAAAATCCAACAGCAGAGAACTGAGTCCCATAGGTTGGGAAAGCTTGCCCAAACCCTGGCCCAAGAAGGGTAGACTCTAAAGAGTATATGCCTCCACTATATGTTGAGTGAAGGCTCAGCATGGGTATTGGTTCTACTCCCTTGGACAAAATGCTCAGAGCAATCGTTTCTGCCTCAGATCTCTTGGGTTTATCTTGTTATGCTGTGCTTATAAATCTGGATTCCACCCCATTATGTCTGCTATCTCTCCACTTCGATTTGTACTTGATTCGTAGATTTTTTTGGTCTTGCTATCTTAAGATACTGCTATGAAGGCATTTTTTTTCCTTTAGAAGATCTGCCTGAACTTGGTCTATTCCTGGGTGGTGGGAGCCATCCAGTGTAATGGTATGTGAGAATTACCTTGAGGAATAAAAGGAGGACATGCAGTCAGATAAGGAAGGAGGAGCCCCCCAGTGGCTTAAGGCAGGGGTCCCCAACCCCTAGTCTGTGGACCAGTACCAGGCTAGAAACCAGTCCACATAAATAAGAGAAGCCCTACCCACAGGATACAGGCAGCATGTGAAATCACCCCCCCTCCAGTCCACAGAAAACCCCCTCTCCACAGAACCAGTCCCTGGTGCCCGCAAGGTTGGGGGCCACTGGCTTAAGGGCCAGAGGAAGAAATTTAGGAAGAACCTGCCCTAATTGATTGGGCAGTTAAAAGTGGCAGTGGGAGATCTGTGCCTTAGAAATGCAAGATTCTGTTAATGTAGCCTTACAATACAATTAGTTCATCTAGTCATTTTTTCTTCTCTGGCTTACCTGGGAAGGTTGACATCCAGATAGCTATCAAGTTGGCTGCCAGCCATCAGTGACAGCACAGAAAATTTGCAGTGTGGCAGTTTCTCTTCACTGAAGTGAAAAGGCAATGCAATTCCCTTTAATGAAGAAATTTATGTTGCCTCAAACTGCTTTGGGGCAATGCTGTGAGAGATGGCTGCTCTTAGCCTTGTCTTCAGCACTGGCCCCAAAATTTCCAGCATAAGAATCTCAGCCTATCAGCTGCAGGATTTCATCAATACATGCCAAAGCCACACTTTCTAGAAAATCTGTAATTAGCTGATAAGCTCTAATATGAGATTACCTAGAAGAGTTTCAGCATAGACTACAGGGAGTCACTTAACACTTGTTGAAGGTACCCATCTTAGAAGCATTTTGGCAATGTTGTGGATGAAGGCTCACCTACTCTGGTGCTAGATATGATGTCATTTTCTTACCAAAGCAACCAGCTTAGGAAGATGAATCACCTAATTACTATTATTTTTATCCCATACTTTCCTCAAGAAGCATCTATGTCAACTATCTTTTTAATCTCACATTTTGTGTTACTCTACACATTAGTGATTTGCCTTACACAGTAAGCTTCATGAATTAAAAATTCCGCTCATTTCTCTATCTATGTTATTCTGCCTGCTCATAATCAAGAATCGTGTGGGAGTAGTCAAACAGAATGGAACCATTCTTTAGTTCCCAAATTAATGTCTGCAAGGATATCCAGATTATACATGACAAAAATATAGAACAGATGGAAGAAATCAGAATCATGGAGTGTGGTGGTTTGTTACAAATTTAACTTGATTGCAAGATCAGATGTAGCAACAGGTTGAATTCATGGAGAATCTTCTAGCCCAACTTTATCCCATTCATTGCTCTTCAGATATGCAACTGGCTATTTTGTTTTGGAATTCTTGGAATAAAGATGAATTCATCAATAAAGTGGAATCACCTGGACAGTCAAGAAACCTTGTAGCCAAATGGGTGCAACACATCAATTTTTCCAACTAGAAATGTTGGGAAAAACAGCCAACCTTTTGCACACTTTATCTTGCAGCTCTGCTTGGAAGCTGCAAACTATGGCATTACTGGAGTGGATGAGGCCAACATATATGAATTAAAGTTATTTTTTTATTTTATAGGTTGGGTGAAAGTTATACTTTGGACACTAATTTTGCCCTTTTAAAACTCCCCAAGTATGGAAAAGGTCTATTGTTGTGCTATAGGAAAACTGTTTGAAATTTTAAAGAGTTGTCTATTTTCTCCCTTAAGCCCTCTCAAACTTGAGCAGCAAACAACCAAATTAAGGCCAGAAATGGAGTTCTGGGGTTATAAGCAGCAATAACTTGTGCCATTACTGGCTTAAAAGAAAGACAGCGCTAAAACTCTCCTAAGCTGCAGGCGAGTCAGAGATAAGTGTTCACTAAAGGAGAAACAGGACTATGTAATGTCTCCAGGTAGAGATCTGGAAGCACTGCTGGATCTAGAGGCTTGGTTCTGTATGTTCTGTATGTCCTCTCTTGATGGATTTGAGAATGAAAAATTTCCTAGTGCAATGGATTTGTTTGATCTGCATCAGTAGGCCTTTATCTTGGACAATGACAGTCTGAGAATATATGTTTCTCAAGAGCTATCATTTGGTTATATCTGGTTATATTTGGTTACATTTGGTTATATATATATATATATATATATATATATATATATATATATATATATATATATATATATATATATATATATATATATATATATATATATATATATTGGCAGTTAATTCCCAATGACATTTCAGTTTCTCAGTCTTAGATTTATTGCCTAAGCTTGTGCATCTTCTTCCAAAGATCTCAACATTTTTATAAGGTCGCCGGTCCTTATAATATTTAATATTATTGGAGAAGACATTGGCAGCACCCAATTACCCATTTTTAATTAATTACTATTGTGGATTTTTTCTTGCAATCGTAGTTGATTACTGCATATTAATGTTTGTAATATAAAATGTTGTGGCAAGCCGACAAAATGCCATTTTGTGGTGAGGAAAATAAGGTTGCTATATTTTATCCTGATAACTCTGTCATGAAATGGAAAGCATTCTGTTGATTCGCACTTGATTAAACAATTTTGAATCTTTACCCTTTAAGAAGCATTTGGGCAATACTAGAGCATCTGGTGAAAAGAAGGGAAGAAGAGAGGAAAGGCAATTTGGCAGCCTAAACATCTAAATGAAAAGCTTCAGTTTCATTAAAATGGCTTCTTCTGCTGTCTAATGAATGGGACTAAATGATGCCCCTGGTGTTTCCTTCAATCATTAGAATTTTACTTGAGATATACCGATTTTTCTCAAGGCTTAATCTCTCACATATATTAACAATGGCAGGTATGAGAAAGTCAGAGACAGAAGAGGGGAACTGGGAGAGACAATTCATGCACACAGACAGACACTCATTGCAAAAAGGAACGTCTTGGCAATGCAGCCAGCAGAAGTCTTCTTGTCTCAGTCTTGATTCCGGTAAAGATTAAAAAGGCAAACTAGAAATAGGAGGTCTTACATACATGGAGACTACAAGAAAGAATGATGGCTCCTATCAGTTGCAGTTAGGAGACCGACTCTTCATAATCTGAACAGCAGCAACAAAATGACGTTTCTTCAGCCCTAAATTGTACCTCCAAAATGAAAAAACGCTTAGTGATTCAGTTCTGGTGAGAAAAACAAATCTGGACTCTGAATCTTGAAAATCCCAATGTATGACTTACTTATGTGAAAGTAGTTCTCATTTAGCAACTTGATCATGAAGTGAAGTGGTTGCTAAGGAAACTGGCTGTGCTTATGAAGTTATTTCAGTTTTCCTTTTCTTACAAAGGTTATAAACACAAGGATTGTTTGCAAAGTTACTTTTTTCATCATTCCTGTAACTGTGAATGGTTGATAAATGAGACAGTTGCTAAATAAAGGGCTACCTATATTAAGCCTTGTTTATCAAATATCAGAAATTATCATTAAAAAACCGTGTTTAGGCCTCACAAGCCTGGTGATTTCTTATTCCAGATGTCTGGGATAAAAAATAAATAAATCTTAGAAATAGTTCTACATTCAGTGCAGAATAAAATGATTATCTATAAAATCATAGATGGGTGCTGGATATTCTTGGCTTTTTTCTTTGGTTACATTTTTAAAAGGGCCTCCTTCTCCTAATCATTCCTCCCCATATCTGACCTATCAATGTTGTATTTTGAAGACAGTATGATTACTGCAAGCTAATCCAAAACTTACATGGTGCATTCTAAGATAGCTGAAATATGTTACGCTCAGAGAGGTGGTATTCAGCAGGTTTTGACCAGTTCTGGAGAACTGGTAGCAGAAATTTTGAGTAGCTTGGAAAATGGGCGTTGGTTCTTACCTGATACGCCTCTTCTCGTGGAACTGCGTAGAGCATCCAGAGAGTGGGAGGTGCTTCAGTCCTTCCTTCTCACAGGCTGAGTTATAATTGAAGAACGCTCCTCCTTCCTCCACGTGGCTCCTCCATGCGTTCTCCCAGTTTCACGAAGACGAGAGGACAACCATAATCCTCTAACTGAACTAGTAAACAACTCAAGTATATACAATAACGATCATTGGCGAAAAACAGAATTCCCTACCAGACGGACCAAGAAGGGTGGGGCTGGATGCTCTCGCAGTTCCACGAGAAGAGGCGTATCAGGTAAGAACCAACGCCCATTCTCCGTGAGAACTGCTGCGAGCATCCAGAGAGTGGGACATACCAAAGCATGTTTGTCCTACGGGCGGGACTCCGTCTGGATCGGAATCTCCTTAGGATCCCCAACCACTTGCTGTAGGACTCGCCTGCCAAAGGACGCTTCAGCCGAAGCGAAAGTGTCAATCTTATAGTGGCGTATGAAAGGTGACGGAGAGGCCCAAGTGGCCGCCCGGCAAATGTCAAGAAGCGAGGCTTGAGTAGCCCAAGCTACTGATGTAGCTGCGCTCCTGGTGGAATGAGCCGTTATCCCACTGGGGATTGGAAGAGCTTGAACTGAATAGGCCTTGGAAATGGTCGCCCTAATCCACCGGCCTACCGTGGATGGTGGTACCTTTGACCCAGCGTTTTAGGCTGAAATGACAAAAACAGGGACTCCGATCTCCTGATGGATTGCGTGCGACATATGTAAATACGCAACGCCCTTGAACATCGAGGGTGTGCCATTGCCTCTCCCTATCATGCAGAGGCTTTGGACAAAAATTAGGTAGGACCAACTCCTGCGCCCTGTGAAAAGCAGAATTGATTTTTGGTAAAAGGAGGGGTCTGGTCTCAAGACCACTCGATCAGAATGAAAAATGCACAAGTCCTTCCTCACGGATAGAGCTGCAATTTCAGATATCCTTCTAGCTGAGGTGATCGCTACAAGAAAGACCACCTTAAAGGTGAGAAACTGGAGTGGTACCTCCCTGAGAGGTTCAAAGGGAGGCCTAGTCAAGGCCAGGAGAACTTTGTTAAGGTCCCATGTTGGATATCTATGCACTACGGCGGCGCAAATTAGAAGCCCCTTTTAAAAAGGCCTTAATGCGAGGGTGGTGGGAAAGAGAGCTGAAGGAGCCGCCAGTCACCACCGTTGAGAGGGCGCGACCTGTCTTCTCAACGTGTTGGGAGAAAGACCTTCATTTAGGCCATCCTGTAAAAGGCTAGAATTTGTGCTATAGAAGGAGAGCGAGGATTGACAGAGGATTTTCGGCACCACTTACAGAAGCTGTTCCAAGTTGAATCATAAATTCGAGTAGTGGAAGGCCTCCTGGCAGCCAGAATGGTATCTATGACCTGGGTAGACAAGCCTTCTTCAATCATTGTTTCCGCTCAACCTCCAGACGGCTAGCTGCAGCCACTGTGGTTCTGGATGAAGCAGAGGTCCCTGTGACAGGGAGATCTGGTCCAGCGGGATCCTCCACGGCGGAACCACCGATGACCGTGAAGATCCGCAAACCACGGCCTCCTGGGCCAATATGGGGCCACTAGTAGGATCTCCGCCTCTCGAACAGCAACTTCCGAATTACCCTGGGGATCAGCGGAAGCGGAGGGAAGGCGTACAGGAGGCCGGGAGGCCACGGGCAACGCAGGGCGTCGTGGTTCTCTGCCCCGTGGGAAGGGAACCGAGAGAAGAACCTTGGTGTCTGCGTGTTGAGCGGCGAGGCAAAGAGGTCTACCAGAGGAGACCCGAACCTGTCTGCTGCTTCCCTGAACAACCGCGGATGCAGGCGCCACTCTGCTGGGTCCAACGTGGCCCTGCTCAGCCAGTCTGCCTGGACGTTGGAGACCCCGGAAATGTGCTCTGCCCTGATGGAGGAAAGATGCGTCTCTGCCCATCGACATAGTCGTTCGGCTTCTCTCATGAGGATGATGGAGTGGGTGCCTCCCTGACGGTTGATATGGGCTTTGGTGGTGGTGTTGTCCGTAAGGACCAGAATGTGGTGCCTTCTCACCTGAGGAGCGAAAGCTCGCAGGGCTAGGTATACCGCATGAAGCTCCAACCAGTTGATGTTGTGTCGTCGTTCCGAAGGAGACCAAACTCCCTGGGCTGACAGAGACTGCAGATGGGCCCCCATCCGGAAAGGCTTGCGTCTGTCGTAAGAGTGACCCTTTGGGGCTCCTTGAATAGATGACCTCTGTTGGTAGAAGGTCGAGTCCACCAAAGAAGGGATGAGAGAACCCTTGGAGGTATTCTTACCACTCGACTTGATGTGCTCCTTCCCGAGCGCTGCACGGCAGAAGGAACCACTGCAAGGATCTGGAATGCAAACGAGCCCATGGGATAATAGAAATGCAGGAAACAAGTTTCCCCAGAAGCTTGGATAAACTGAGCAAGGACGCTTTACCAGTTCGCCTGATAGTCCGGATAGCAGTATGAATACTATGAAGCCTCTCCTGGGAGAGGAAGACCTTACCCTTAACAGAGTCAATTACAGCTCCTAGGTGAGCTATGCGGGTGGAAGGGCTAAGTTGGCTCTTCTCCCAATTCACTAAAAACCCGTGATCTTGTAGCACTGAAAGGGTAACACTAGTATCCCTCTCGGCCTGCTGTCGGGAAGGGGATACGATAAGGATATCGTCGAGGTAACAATGGATGCGGATGGGAACCTGTCTAAGATGGGCCGCCAGAGCTGCCAGCACCTTCGTGAAAGACCTCGGGGCTGAAACAAGGCCGAAAGGAGGGCCACATACTGGAAATGTTGGTTATTATAACAGAATCTCAAATACTTTGAGTATGAGGGATGAATGGGAATATGGAGGTATGCCTCCGACAGGTCAACTGACGTGAGCCAGTCCCCTTCCCTGATACCCTGTAAAATAGACTGTAGAGTCTGCATCTTGAACTTCTGGCGCCTGACAAAGCGATTAAGTCGCTTGAGATCTAAAATAGGTCTCCAACCCCTGAATGTTTAGGCACCAAGAACAAGAGAGAATAAAAACCTCTTCCCGTTGAGAGGATGGGACAGGTTGGATGGCCCTAATGTCAGCCAGATGTTTAATGGCGGAATCCATAAGAGCCCGCTTTGTAGGATCCCTAGAGACAGGTGAAATCCTGAAATGTTCAGGGGGGAGAGGAATTGTAGAACGAGTCCAAAACGCACGAACTCCTCACCCAGGCATCCGAAGTGGACCTCTCCCAGAGGTCTGCAAAATGCCTGAGACGACCGCCTATGGGGAGAAGGTCTGAGGCCCTATCTGGGCCGGCGGGAGGTCCTGTGACCGGAGCCTCTAAAGGATCTCCTAAAGCTGCCTCCTCTTCGGCTCCTGTCTCCTGTATCACTTCGGTCGTGGTAGGATGACCGAAACGACGGGGAACCCTGGAATCTAGGGGAGAATGACGGCTGGTATGGGGGCGAAGGAGCCCCTCCGAAAGGGCTGGGACCCTCTAGACTCCTGCCTGCGAAAAGCGAAGGAAGAAACTTCTTCTTACTTCGAGTTTCCAAAAGCAAGGGTTCAAGGGCAGGCCAACAGCTTCCCTTCTGCCAAGGGGCTGAAGCCAACTTGGATTTATTTTTAACATCGGCCTGCCAATGCCGAAGCCAAAGTAATCTCCTAGCTGTAACATGGGAGGAGATGGCCCGTGAAGCGAACTTAACCGAATGAAAGGTGGCATCAGCCGCGAACTCCGCCGCTGCTGTGATCTTTGCAATATCCTGATGGGCCCTGGTATTAGTCGGGGGATATGCTGCTTGAGCTGCCTGAGCCACTTGATGGAGGAACGGGTGAAAAAGGGCGGCCGTGGCCGACCTGATGGCCCAGGCATCGGACTGGTGAGCTCGCCGAAGAGCCATCTCCGCCCGCTTGTCCTCTGGCTTCAGCGCCTCCAACGCATCCGTAGGGTTGGAAGAGGAGGTCAGCCTCACAATTGGATCGTCTACCTCCGGGGTGTCTAACATAGAAGAGAATGCTGGGTCCAGATTAAACATCCTCTTATCCTGACTAGAGGCGGGTGTAGGACCCACCGAGGCCAACTGCCTCGCAACCAAGTCTGAGAAGATTGGGGGCCGGAATAACTTCTGCTTCCACAATCGGTTGCCTGAACATGAGGTCATCTGGATCCTCCGAAGTCGATGGCGGTGGATCAGAAGGAGATTGAGAGGCCAGGCCTGAGCTATTCTTAGCCTTAAATAATAAGGACTTAAATAACTGGGGTTTAAAGAGGCCCACAACCGTCGGTTGTTCGGGAGAAATGCCCTCGTCCTCTGACATTTCCCCTCCATAGGGTCCCCAGAAGGAAATCAGAATACTGCGAGGACCCCCTCTCAGAGCCTTCCTCCTCCCGAAGGGCTCAAAGCCCATTTCCTCCTGTTCCTGCGAGACCTCCTGAGGCTCCTCCCTCCTGGGGATGGGGCATCCGTATGAGAAGGTACCTGACCCTGCTGGGGCGCCTGCCCGGAGAGAGATCGACCAGATAAAGATTCAACGTCGGAAGTCCTCCTCGAGAACCAGGTCTGGATAGCTGCTGCATTCCATCAGCTATACCCTGACGGATAGCAATTGCATCCATTCCCTGATACTATCAGGGATGATGGTTGACGGCGGCTCCTCAGGCGAAGATCTGCAGCGGTTGGCGTGAAGGTCGCCTCTGGAGTACGGGATGGCTGGCGGCTCGGGTGGATGTACTGCACCTGGAGGGGGAAGAACGACTGGCAGGGGAGGGGATGGGCAGAGGTAGAAGGTGGGGTAGTTATAGTGTGCAGTTCTTTAGATCGTTTACTGAACTCCTTTTCCAGAGCTTTGTGACGCCTTAAGGCGTCCTTTTGAGAAGCACTGGAGGAGTCCTTGTCCCTCTTACGAAGATAGTGCGTCTTCGATTTGGCCTTCAGGGAAGAGCCAGTTGGATTGTTCTCTGCCATGGTATCAAGGAAAAAACCTTACAACAAATATGGCGGTTGGCACGCCTAGGAGTTCGCTTACAAACGCAAACCGGTTTTCCCAAATCAGATCACGTCCCCTTTGAATAAAAAATTTTTGTATTATTTTTTATTTTTTTATTTTATTTATTTATTTATTTATTTATTTGAATTTGTTTTTAAAACACCAAGTACTAAAAACACAAGGAGAAAACTATCCAAAAATATCTACACAAAAGCTTGCTGGAATATATTATAAAATAACTAATAATAATAATTTCTTTTCTCCTTTTTTTTTTTTTTTTTTTTTTTTTTAAGGGCGGGGCCCAAGGACAGGGCCCAATAGGCACAAGGAGAAAATAATAATAAAAATTATTAAATACAAATCCAAATGAGCCGAATGAACGCAGAGGCCAAAAAATAAGGAAAGCAAAATAAGTATAATAGGTAGGCCTCTTTAGGCAGCCTCCCAACACAATGGGAAGTACGTGCCCGCGCCTCTGAACAAGCTGATTGATACAGACAGAAAAAGCCAACAAGAAAAAAACCTCTAAAGGAAAGACAGCAGGGCCGGAACCACAGTGTCCTCCAATAAAAAAAGGCTCCACGCGGCCTGACGGTCCCGCTTAGGGCCTCAATCCACACAGCTTAAATCCAAAAACAAAATTTACACACAGCCAGGAAAAATATTATTTAAAATAAAACAAAATGGCGCCGGCCACGAGGCGGTTCCAAAATGGCCGCCCGGCACGACGCGAGGCAATCAGAGGCGCACCAGCCCTATTAAACTACCAGGCAATCAGGAACAACGAAAAGCCAGGGCTGGGAGAGGAAGCGTTGCTTCCTCTAAAGCGTTCTAGGGGGAATGATAATAGTGCAATAAATCAAGGCACGGAGACAAGCGGCTGGATAAAGGCACGCTCGGAAATGCAGAGAAAGAGAAGAGGAGTGGGGGCGAAGTAAAGCTCAGCCCTTAAACCCCTTCCTACAGGCAAAAATGCCTCACCAATTAAATTTAAGAGCACACTATCAACGCAGGGACAAGGAGGAAAGGAATAAAGGCAAACCTGAACACTTAGAAGCAAAAACTCTGAAAAACGGCCAGGAACAAGAGATCGCTGCCTGCTTTCTCGAAGGCTGAGTGAAAAACTGGGAGAACGCATGGAGGAGCCACGTGGAGGAAGGAGGAGCGTTCTTCAATTATAACTCAGCCTGTGAGAAGGAAGGACTGAAGCACCTCCCACTCTCTGGATGCTCGCAGCAGTTCTACGGAGAACCGGCCAATATCACCTCTGACTGGAGATTGTACAGTATCCTTTCCTTGCCACGCCCACCAAGCCACGCCCACAGAACCGGTAGTAAAAAATTTTGAATCCCACCACTGGTTATGCTGTGTTTTATAATGTTTTCAAATTCACCTTTTCCTCTATAAAAAAGCATAGTTACTTGACATGTAAATAGAGTCTTGCAATTAATAAGGTCTTGTTCTGTTTAGTTTTAAGCTTTCGAGTGTTTCAAAATCTCCCTTCCAAAAGTTAATTTTAATGAATGTCATGTTGAAGAATGACATTTGGTACATCCTGAGGATTTATCTTTAACGTTCAGCAGAATTATGTTAATCAGAAATTAAATTTCAAGCCAAACAAAAAAAATATCAGGGTTATTACTTTCTAACAGAAATTTTAGAAAATATATTCTTACCCCAAGTAAGGCAAAATTAGCTTGATGTTTAAAAGCCCAACAGCACAAGCTTAAGCACATCAATCTGAAAATCGCACTTATTCCCTATAGCTTTAGTTATATGAATGCACTTACAGAATGGCACTCTAATGGGAATTAGTAACATGCAGAAGACTCAACCCTAGAGATATTTGGGTGTATGCTCTACCAAAGACCATACATTTATAGCCAGTAATTTGGAATTCAGTGTGAGAAATGGCTGGACTGCAAAACCCTTAAACTTTTGTTTGCAGCAATGGACAAATATTGCTTATATCATAGTCAAATTCCAAAATATTTCTAAAAGTCATATATTGCATCCTGGTGGTCAGCAATGTGTAAATTCCTAGAGAAGATAATAAAATATGCAACTGATCTCTCTTTATTCATCTTGGCAAATGTCTACGGAGCTTATCAGTCATCCAGGTCCTGGTTGTCCCAAAAGTGCTTTTTCCAGACTTTCTGTTCTTTTTTTTTCCTTTGAAAATATTTCACTTCTCATCCAAGAAGCTTCTCCACCATCCAGTCACATCTGAAGAAACTTATTGGATGAGAAGCGAAACGTCTTCAAAAGAAAAAAAAACCCAGAAAATCCAGTTGCCTCTTGAAAAAGCACCTTTGGGACATTAATCTTGGCAGTTTCCCAATTTTTTTTGGGTAGAGAAAAAAATGGAGATTGCAGAGAAATTGTAAGTAGCAAACTTCACAAGTTAACAATTCTATCATTGAGGTAGCAATATTTGTACTAAGGCAGAACATGATTGGTTCATTTTGGCTTTGTATACAGTAGTTCTCAAGTTATGACAGCAACTGGGACTGGGATTGTTATGCTAAGTCAGAGGTCTCCAAACTTGGCAACTTTAAGACATGTGGACTTCAACTCCCAGAATTCCTCAGCCAGCATAGTCTTAAAGTTGCCCAAGTTTGGGGATCCCTGTGCTAAGCAATGCCATCATAAAGTGTGCTGTCATGTGACAGTATCATTTATTGATAAGAATCCAGGGAGCCCAAGAGGCACGAGACATTAAGTAGGTATCAGCAGGAGTCCCAGGTAAGGAGTGTGGGGATATCACAGGGGGATGTAGGGTGACTTTGGGAGGCTCAGCACAGGTCAAGTGTGGGTTGGAGAAGGGAAATGCTTTGATGAGACAGTCAAGGGAAGGAGGGTGTGAGTTTGTGAGTACACAGAAGCTGAGGGAAAGAAGGTTCAGCACAGTGCACAGGAGGGCCAGTTTGGGAAAGATTGATCACAAGATACTGCAACCATTGTTTATAGTGTGAGCAGGTTGACAAATGCCCAAATTGCAACTGTTGGGACACTGTAACAGCTGGAACCTCAAGAACCTGTTGTAAGTACCACTTCTTCAGCGCGGTTACAACTTCAAACACTGCTGAACATGTGATCAGTAAGGAATAACTATCTATTATTAGATAAATCCAGCTATTGTAGCTAGAAACATGTTTCCAGCTTGGTAGACTGTGAGCACTTATCCTGCTGTGGTTTATATAAAAAATGAATAAAGAAACCATACCTTAATATGATATAAAAGTACAACCTGTGTAATTGCATTTTGACAGGTTTTATTACGTTACTCTGCTATTGCCATAAAATGTATGTTGTGTGCATTTTGTAGGAGTTACTTCGTGAAGAAATAAATGTGGTGAGATTTGTGCTTACATCTTAACACTGTTTCTATACCAGAACTAAAAGAATTAGGGACAGTTTGTGTACATGAAATGAAACAGCCAATTAAATCCTTACTTAGTTAGAAGAGCTCTACACCTGCATGTGGTGTCTGTTGACAAGCAGGCCTGCTTTGTTGATGTCCTTGGTTCTATTCAAAATAAAAGACTGTGGAGGCTACAATGATGAATTAGTGTGAAATCCAGACTTGGAACATCACTTTTAAAAGCCTAATTATTACTCTGTTATCTGTTCCCAGAATAAAGAACCTTCAGGGTCACAGCAGGCTGATGAAAAAGTGCCCATGTTTCCTTGGAATAAATTAACAGGAAAGAAACAGTGACACCGGCTACTAAAACATGCTCTGCAATGACTACTTGGCTTTCCAATAGCAGTAGCTCTATAGAATGACCATATTCTTGTTGAACACAGTTATGCATTCATCACCTTTAAGGGTCAAAATTCTCGGTTTTAACAAAGAACATGATGCTTTTGTGACTAAGTACACATTTGTTTTATTCCTCCATTCAATCAGCCAAAGTCGAGGTACAGAATCTCCAAGAACAGCAACAGACATTATTAACTTCCCTGATTTAGCACCACACAACACATCCAAAACAAAACCAGCTGAAATCTTATAAGACTTCCAAACTCAACCTTGAGAGTCCTTGCATTGACATAACAGAATCTCATGAGATTTATCAATACGAAAAGACTTCAGCTCTTAAGAAAAACATTTTTAAAACTGCATGGCCACATATACCATTTAACACAATTTAAGTGAAAGCCATCTCTAGCCAATCTTGTCCCACATTTATTGTTCTTTGATTTGCATCTCAACATTCTATCTTTTCTCCCTCCTTGACAATAAAAACATATCAATAATTATATTCTATACTCTGTGTGACTGTGGAGGTGAACAATCCATCTCACATATACTACAGTATACTTCCACACATATGGAGGAAGAACTTATGCTGGTGAGAGAAAATGCTGTTGGTGTGGCCTGCTATTAGATGAATGTCCTTCAGTTTTAATCCTATTTATTCAATACACTTTTACATGTGCCTTATTTCTATGATCTATTTTATATCCCTCTTATTTGCTCAGTATTGAATGTTGTATGTCTCCAAGTTGTAGGTGCTTGTGATGCGAATAAAGAAATTATAATAGTAATACAATGACTTATTATATTTATACGCTGCCCAACTCTCAGCAACTCTGGGATATTTCTCACTTTTCTATAATACTCCAAATCAGCTGCTTAAGGCATCTTCCTTTGTTTAATGACAGGGAAGAGCCCTCTGCTGTCCCCTTGTGATGCTGTTGCCAGGGGATGAAAAAAGAGAGAGAAAGCAGATTGAGACGATATGGGACATCTATCTACAGCATTTTTTTTGTCTGCCTAGGGCATAAAAATGTTTCAGATTTATAGACTATATTCAATCTGTATTGAAGCAAGGAAAAAACATGTACACTATTAGGTTTCTGAATATCTTATTTTGCCTGAAAAACCTGTATCTACATACCCCACAATCAATTTGATTTAAGTAGGACAAATAAGCCCCAACAAAGATATTAAATAGTATCACTACATTCGTATCTTCTTATTACAATTGCATATACCCTTTATGACCCTTGTTATATATAAGAAGCAGGAAGGGAGGACAACTATGGTGTAAATCTGCATTAAAAGACGTGGCAGGGATTTGCATTACTACAACAATATGAATAAACTAATTGTGTGTAGCATCAGTGTATGTGTGTGTGTGTGTCTGTCTGTATGTATTCTGAAATCTCGTAGCAAAGCTCAGGGCCCTGATACAAGGTAATTAAGAAAAAGAGATGAACAGCCTATGAAGTCAAAACTGTAAGAAAATATGCAGACCCTCTGTGATTTCTTCAAGTGAGAGTTAACCCTTTTAAGAAGCAACATTTTCTGTCTAGCAGACAGATGCTTCTGACCTTGGATTGCTTCAAATCATCTATGAACTTTGGCTTTTCATTTAGTCTCTCCACTCCATAGGGGAGCCTTCTTAAAAGAATCGTAAGTTCTGTTTATAGCCTGCTCTGAAGAGTGAAGCTAATCTTCCCAAGCCATTAACACAGTAGGATTTCAGAGGCTGAAACTGTTGTGTCACCGACAAGTCAGATGGAATAATTTTTTCTGTGATGCTGCTTTCTGAGGGCAAACATCAGTTCATCAGGGAAACCAATTACAATTGGGGAATGGATTTATGAATGGGGCAGTAAACTCCATCATTTATTTATTTAATAAATTTATTTAGCCACACATCTACCCAGGGGAATTCTAAGTGGCAAGCAAAAATAAAAACTTATGCAAAATATATAAATCTTTTCTTAATGGATACATCTGGATTTGGGCACTTCAAATATGATAGTTTTAACCTCCTGTCGTGAATCTGCTTGCTCTCTCAGATCATCCAGAATTTTGCTTGGTGAAAACACATCAGGCCTGATTTTGTTGTTGGTGGTGGTTTGTGTTTTAATATCTTACCTCTCGCTTTAGTGTATTGTAAGATTTAACTTTCTTTACTACTTTACTATTTCAGATAAA
The DNA here is from genome assembly GCF_049901735.1 of Notechis scutatus. NCBI lineage: Eukaryota > Metazoa > Chordata > Lepidosauria > Squamata > Elapidae > Notechis > Notechis scutatus. The sequence goes on along the minus strand of NC_142014.1, from coordinate 67,408,704 downwards.
ACCTCGCCAAATGCCCATTTTATAGAATAAATTAAAAACAGATAATATTTGGGTTTAGTTTAAGAGTTCTAGGAACCCAACCAGTTGTGATTTATTCAATAACCCTGAATAAACAAAGGCTTAATACTGTATATCAACTTAAGCTCTGCTTTTTTTGTGGAGATGTATTTCAAGTGATTCAGTTTTCAATTAAATGTCATGATGCTGACCCTAAAAAAAGAGGGGTCAAGGCTCCTACAAATCACATTATCAACAGGCCAGGCAAAAATCACACCCAAGCACATTGTGGCCTAAGGGCCTGGGGGAAAACCCAGGTCTAATCAACTTATTAAATTTTCATTAACTTATTAGAGGAATCCAGTTCAACTTAATAAGTTTAAATGAGGGTCTTCCTTTAAATTTGAAAGTTCAAGATATCAAAACAGTTTATAATATGAATATTATTCAGTGCAAAATGAAATGTTTCATAGAACATTAAAGAAGAGCTGCTCTAAAGAAATCCACTGACAAGACTGCAAAATGCCTTATGGTACACACTATTCTGAGTAGTTGACATGAAAAGGATTTGTCTTGGGAAGGTGTTTTAGAACTGGAGTTGCTGTAATGGAGAATGCCCCACATACAACTATCATTTCTCTTGCAAATGAAGCACAGAGAAACAGCTGAAGTTTACTATATAGATCATACACAGACCAGTTCAGGTCAAATGTAAGTTCAATTTCTAAGTGAGAAAAACCAATGACCTTATTTCAAAGAATCTGTAATGGCAGCTCCACCTCCAATCAAATATAATATATGGTTTCTTGTTCTCTGTAATTCTTGTGACCTTCGGTCTTTTAACAGCAAAAGAGGGAAGCACACAGCTGTCATAGAGTTTCATGAATTGGTAAAACAGTGGAATTCTTTATTAATTTGTTTGATGTATAACTCTCCTTTTCCTTCTATTGTAACTGTGATAGAAGAAAGTGAGAAAGAGAGAGATTCATCACAGTGCTGTGTTTCTCTAGCTCAGGGGTGTCAAACTCACGTTGTCACAGCGGCATCATGTGACATATTGGGACTTTTTTTCCATTTCGTTAAACCGGGCGTGGCCAGCACATGATCTATATAGCCCGCGGGCTGGGAGTTTGACAGTCCTGCTCTAGCTTCTTCCAATTGATCATTAGCTTCACCCTACAGCTATAAGCAGCATTTTCATGTACAGCAGGGGTGTCAAACTCAAGGCTCATGGGCTGCATTCGGCCCATGGGATGCTTAGATCTGGCCCGTGGGGCCACCCTGGAAACAGCAAAGGACCGGCCCACGGTGCCTCTGCCAGCGAAAAGGGGTTCCCAATCTCCGTTTTTGGCTGGGACGGCCCCCTGCAACCCTCTGCCAGTGAAAACGGAGCTCGGGAGGTGAGCTTCGTTTCTGCTGGCAGAGGGTTGCAGGAGGTTGTCCCAGACAAAAGTGGAGATTAGGAGCCCCTTTTCGCTGGCAGAGCACTCGGGCCACCCCTAAAATGAGTGACGTCAAATTGGCCACGTCCCTGGGTCCCGCCCGAGATAAAAAAGAACCCTGATGCGGCCCTCAATGAGTTTGACACCCCTGATGTACAGCATCTCGTGACCAACTTCACTTTCTCTTCTCTAGGAAACAACCAGGTAGTCAATAGGGAAGTACTAAACATGGCAGCTAGCTAAGCTTTGCCCTTCTTGGTTTTTCTTTTGCTGCAAATTATTTTCATGTCAAAAGAAAGCAAATAATGGATCCCTGGAAATCCACAGGAGAGCAGTAAAGCCACACCTCATGGCAGCTGTGAAGGACAGGAAGGTGGTAATAACTATGTGCTGCACAACTAAAAAAAATGCTGAAAACTTGTCCTTTGCAGCTTTTTCTCTGGAGCAATAGTTAATTAGCTATACTTACCAAGTCCCACAAAATCACATATGGGAGGTGCTATATGTTTTATCTCAAAAAATTTTACCGAAAGAGAAGAAAAGGGAATGCCATGACTGGAAACAGCCAAAGCAATTGACTGAATTTTTCAAGACAGGTAGGGAACAAATTTTATTATGGCATTACATTCTCAAGAAATATCATTAATATGGAGGTACATGATCCAAGCAGAAGGATCCCTATCCCAAAATTGTATATGAGGGCTTGTTGTAGCAGTAAGTTGTGATGAAAGACTCCACATGAAGCTTGGTGCAGCTCATATTTAACAAGACAGTATCTCTTATTTATAAGTGCAATCTGAGTCAAGCCTACACACACACACATTTTCTCTCTCCATACTAATAAGGATTGTCTTGCATTAATTAGAATACCAGGAAGGGAGCTATTGTTCTTTCACTTCTGATTGCACTTGTGATTTATGCAGTTGTGTGTTTTTCAAACAGCTATCATGTTGCTCATCAGGAATGAAAATATTTTAGAAATATAGGTGTCTACGTGCCAATCTGCCTGGGTTTACTACTTAGCTCTGTGAGACATTTTTGTGTGGCTGTGGGGAGATATACACTGACATTTTACATTTGAAATGCAAGAAAGAAATGTGAAAAGCACAACATCTTTATTTTATAAATCCTATTGGTACTTCCAAGTTTTCTGAGTGGTTAAGAAAAGGATAAAGCTTTCTACAGAGAATTCCTAAATGCATTTCCACAACCTGTGTTTGGAAAAATCAAAGACAATTAAATAACACTTTAGTTTCTCTTTTATGTTCCAAGAAGTGTATCAACTGGAAACTTATTGATTGGCATACATACGCCATCTCATCCAACTTGACTCACTCAGATTTCTCTAAGGTTTTTTACTTAACCATTTTCTGTCTACACAAGAAACTTCAAAATGAGCAGAGTCAGGAGTATTCTTGACTACTTGCTTACTCTTTCCATGCTTTTTATATGTGTACTGAAGATGATATAATACTGACTCCTCCCTGGTTTAGATATCTAGGAATAGGAATTATTTTATACTCTATAAGCCTTTCTCGATATGGTTTCCCCTAAGCAATGTTCCCTCCTTTCCTCAGTATGTGTCATAGCCACATCATCAGCAAATGCTCTGCAAAGGGACTGTTTACTAGAGCCAAACAGCCCATGGAAAATCTGTTATCTGTGCTCTGCTTCCTGAGGTGTTACCAATAACAAACAACGTGACATTGCTACTTATCGGCAATGAAGGATAGATAGGCAAACGACAAAGTAATATAATTCCAAGACAATGCTCTGCCAGACTAATTAGCTTTCCTCACCAATCCTGATCTGCTAGCTTCTTTGTTATTTACATCATATGAATGGAGGAAGTAGATTTATGTCCAGTGAACTCTTGTTATTGGCCTTGCAAATCCCTTCCTTTCATTTACACTAGGGCAGCATGGCCTTGCTTTGTGGAGGGAGACTTGGTTTGTAGCAAGCTATGTTTTTAGGAAAATGTTTTGCAAACAGAGCTTACAGTGGATCTCCTACAAAATAAACCCGTATATAATTGATGCAGTATTGGTGGTGCAATAAGATTTCTTTTCTACTATCCTCATGTATTAAGACTGCTTTGGGATTCATCACAATTGACTCATCATGGGTGTTCCTTCATCATCTCTTAAGTAACGTCTGTGGTAGTTTAATGGCTAAAATACTTGACTTGGACCAGTATTCCCTACAATGAAGGGAAATAATCATGTCATGGTATTTTTCTACTGTCTTGAACACGGAAATTCAAGGCTGTAAGAGTACATAAGGTCCCATAGCAGAAGTGAAGCAGAATAACAAATTAGTTTGGTATCCATTCTATCTTACTCTGGCTGACTTGAGTTGCTCCTATTTCCTTTATTTTCATTTAAAAAAATGACATGATGCAAGACTTTTATATATATCCTAGGTTATGCCTTTACCATAATATATCTTACTTTCTGGTCCAGACTATAAAATGCCAAGTCTTTCATGGTGCTAAGGTGAATATTCAAAGAGCCCCTGTTAACAGAAACATGCTTCTTGCCCCAATCAAAATATTTATTTAAATGTCAGCAGCCAAAGAAAGATAGGTATCTTCTTTAGCAAGCAGTCCTGATATATCATGTCATTTATAATGTGCTTCAAAGAAAGCAGCATCACATATGGATGATTAATATTCATTTAATAAAAATACATTTTGTTTCATAAAGGTTGACCGAAATCCGAGTTAACCAAAATATTTATATTTAATTGGATGAAAACAATGATCACAGAACACTGTCAGAAGTCAGCATTGTTCATTCACTTCTAGTAACAATAGGCACATATATATGCATAAAGGTTCTCTTGCTGTTATTGCTATGTATCAGATTTAAACTTAAAAGCAAAGGCATTTTTCATAGCAATTAGAAACACAGGGTGCCACTCTATTGCCAGCTGCAAAAAATGAAAAGGAAGAAATGTACTCCTGGGACTTTTACAAAGCTATGAAAAAGCATTTCTCCTGAAATAGAGGGTGAGATGAAATGGAACAGAGAATGCAACCAGTACTTTACTCTTACAGTAATGGATTTTAGAATATATAGACACCATGGAACAGGAGAATATAAAATTATATGAACAGGAGAAGAGCAGGCAATGCTGGAGGTGGAGTTAAGTGCATCATCAACTTAGAGTCTTTGCGTTCCCACAAGCGCTGCAAGTCTGATCCCTCCTGAATTCCACTGACCATTATCTGGCACCAATTTAGTGCTGAACTGTAGTTGACCAAGGTCTTAGATATAGACCTGAATGCTCTAACCTTACAAAGGGTCCTGGTTCTCTGTGGCTGATATGTACGGCTTCAGGCAATTTAGAATTAGGGGTGGGATTCTACTGGTTCTGTCCGGCTCTGTAGAACCAGTAGCTCTGAAGAGCAGCAGACATAGAACCGGTTCTATGTCTGCTTATGTTTTGGCCCACCTACCCGCCTGGGCTCTTACCTGACCTTTATTTCCTGCTGTTTCAACCTCAGCTGCTGTGCGAGGCACAGCTGCGGTTGAAAAAGCAGGGAAAAAGTGCTTTTTCAAACGCTGCTTCTCTGCATGCAGAGCTGCTCAGCTGTCCAGGCAGCAAGCTGATGACGATTTACAGGTATGAGCAGCATGCAAAGAAGCACATCGTAAATCACCAAACCAGTAGTTAACCCTGTTGGATCCCACCCCTGTTTAGAATGGTGTATTATTGGTGTACTACCATAATATTCAGGCAGCATGAGGATTGATAAAATGAGATTGGGGTGCCTATTATGTTCAGAAAAAAACCACAGAAAACTTCAGTTATGGTATCAATGGAGCTACTAGAGCAGGGGTGTCAAACTCAAGGCCCGTGGGGTGTTTAGATCTGGCCCATGGGACTACTCTGGAAACAGCGAAGGACCAGCCTGCAGTGCATTGGCCCAGCCCACTGGGCGCTAATCAACAACTTTGTGGTGGTTGGCAGCATGCTGGAGGAGGCTGTGGCAGCCAAAAATGGAGCTTGGAGCGGGGTGGGGTGCATGTGGCTGTCTCGAGCTCTATTTTCACTGGCAGCGTGCTAGCAAAACAAACTACTAGCAAAAGTGGCATTTGATCACAAGGCAAGGAAATGTTTCATCTTTGAGTATCCAAGAAGGGACAGGAAAAGAGAAAGGGAAAGAGGAAAGACAAAAAGAAGGAAAGATGGGAAGATGGGAAGAGAGCAAGGAAGGAAAAAGAAGGAAATAGAGAAAGGAAGGAAGAAAGGAAAATGAAAAGGGAAGGAAAAAGAAGAAAAGAAAAAAAAGAGAGGGAGGGAGGGAGATTATAATGAGAGAGAGGGAGGGTGTGAGGGAGTTCTGCCTTAGCACTTGGCTGCCCTTTTGCCATCCCCTTGTCTCCTCCTCCTGATCTCTCCTGGTGGTCTCCCATCCTTTCGCTCAGGATGCTTTGGTTCCAAAGCCGGATCTCCTTGCAAGGAGAGGGAGTGGGCCTCCCTCTGACCTACACACTTTGCCCTTCTGCACACACTATGAGCAACCCGGCCAAGGAGAGTGAGCGCAGCAGCAGCCTCAAGGAGGAGGTAAGCGCAGCCCGGCACCCCCTTGGGGAAGCAGGGCTGGGCTGTGGGCTCCTGGTGCCCTGGGAGGTCAATGACCAGGCTGGGTACTTGCCCTCCACTGCCTAGAGCTCTGCCTGCACCACTCTTTGGGGATCCTCTGTGTGGCCTGAGAGAGACAACGAGGTTTTTCTGGAGGACAAGGACTTGGCCTTCTCCCTGGTCTCACCTTCCTCTGCTGGAGACAATGGATCCCTCCCCTGCCCTGCCCGGGTGCCACAGGCGCTCCTGACACAAGTGACATCGAGCTGACCACGCCCACCCAGCCCCCTGAGGTCAAACACAACACTGATGTGGCCCTCAATGAAATCGAGTTTGCCACCCCTGAGCTAGAGTCACACATATAGTTGCAACTATGGCCATTGTAAATGTGGCTATATATCGCCCTGGAGAAAATTAATATGCTTGACATTAATATTAACATTAATATGCTTGACATTAAGGACCCTTCATCAAAAGACATTAGAATATGGACAGTTATATTAACAACAATAACCAAAACTGAAAGAAAAATAATAAAATACTATACTGTGAAAAGTTCCATTAGGAAGACATGAAAATAAAATAGAGCGTATGAACAACTTAAAATGTTTGACCTCTAAGTGATTTTAAAGATCAGCGTCAGTTGCACAATAATAGAGAAGAATTATACAAAATAACAGAAAAGGACTGTTCTTTAGTTTTACAGCAGAATTATCTTTGAGAAGAGCCACTCCTAAAGATTTTAAAACATGGGAAAACTGGCATCCCTGCCAATATTATAGTAGTGAAATCTCCTTCTGGTGGAAGCTTTTGGGTCACTGATCTGACATATGTGATGATACAGTAAGTCAAGAAGTTAGTAGACCACAAACCATCATGACCTGACTATATCCAGAGACAAGCAAGGTGATCAGCAAAGAGATGCTGTCGAAAGGTAGCCAAACTGCTATGAATACATTTATCTTGCATTCAGATGACCCATATAATGCAGCACCTTCAGGATGTAAGCTTGGCTTACCCTTAGAGAGGTAGGAAAGGTTTCACTGAATTCAGAGGATTGGAGATGAAGGTAATTTAAGTTTAGAGCTTGCTTATTTTAATTTTTCTATTGAACTATAATGAGTGGGGGGCTTTTTTTTTTAAAAAAAGTATGGGGCTCTGTGCCCTTTCTGTCTTGGCAATACAATATGCTACACAATTGGAGAGAGAAGAGAACGTTTGCTCATTAGTTTTACCAGTCTTGTGGAAAAAACTGGAGCAGAAGAGCATTTAGAATGTCACCCTGGTTTCAAGGCATGTTAAATTCAAGCACAGACACAAAGCAAGGATTTTCTCAGAGCAAAAAAAATAAAATAAAAATGGTGCTCCATTAAGTGATTATTGAAAAATGACTCAGCGTCTGTCTGAAAGGTTTGCATGATTGACTTAAAATGATTCCATGTTCTGTGTTATTTTGAATATTACTTTTAAAAAAAAATACTGGGGAAAATTACCAGAGAGCTACTGTATGTGTGTTGGTTTACTGCAGCAAAAACAAGACGATTATATAAGGGTCCTTAAAGATTAGCAAATTATTGTTACTTAGTTTGGCAAGCCAGTTTCCACAACTAGATGGAGCAGACAACTATTTCCATCATTCTCAGTTAGCAATGCATGCTAACTCAAATTAGACAACATCTGATTAAAAACTCAGATAAAAAGCTATGGCACCTAAACAAATCTAAACAGAACTAAGTGAAACAACAAAGTTAATTTAAGTGAGGAGGAGATCAGTGGTGGGATTCAACTTTTTTTTAAACAATCGTTCTGTGCGCGTGGCTTGGTGGGCATGGCAGGGGAAGGTTATATTGCAAAATCCCCCTTCCCTCCCCACCCCACTAACCTGCTTTCCAGCTCCATTCTCCTGTGCAGGGCAAAAAAAAAAGACCCAGCCTATCAGCTGGGGCTTGGGAGACAGAGAATAGATGAGGAGGGGCCAATCAGAGGTGGTATTTGCCGGTTCTCCGAACTACTCAAAATTTCCGCTACCGGTTCTCCAGAACTGGTCAGAACCTGCTGAATACCCACCTCTGGAGGAGATATGGAATAGACAAAAAGAGTGTTTTTTTCACAATGGTCATCATTAACCACAAGACTATTAAGAAAACTGTATGTATTCAGTCTTCATGATTTAAGTTCTGCTGAATAAACATTTCTACTTTTAATACTGATTTACATTGTTTGCCTAGTGATTTGTACATATAGATAGTCCTCAAATTATGACCACATTTGAGCTCAAAACTTACGTTGGTAAGTGAAACATTCGTTAAGTGAATTGGTCCCATTTTACGATTTTTCTTGCTACATTTGTTAAGTGAATAAATGCAATTGTTAAATTAGTAACCCGGTTGTTAAGTGAATCTGGCTTCCCCATGGATTTTACTTGTCAGAAGATCACAGAAGGGGGACCACATGATCCCGGGACACTGTAACCATCGTAAATGTGAATCGGTTGTCAAGCATCCGAAAGTAAATCACATTACCATGGAGATGCATGCAATGGTCCCATGTGTGAAAAATGGTCATAAGTTACTTTTTTCAGTGCCATTGTAACTTCGAACAGTCACTAAGTTGAGGACTACCTGCATTTGTATGTATTTATTATTTTTAATATTTGCCTTCTTAGGGTAACACATATGAGGTTGGCAGTCATATAAATCCGATAAACAAACACATACATACTGCAATCAGATTTGGGGTAAAAGAGTAAATATAGATGTTAATTCTGGCTATATAGCTTCAACCTTGTAGATCACACTGGGATCATATAACGAATGATTTTCACACAGTTGAGGACTCAAGACTAAAACATATGAGGAACAGTTACAGGAACTGGGCATGGTTAGTCTAGTGAAGAAAAGGACCAGGGGAGACATGATGGCAGTCTTCCAATATTTGAGGGGCTGCCACAGAGCGGAAGAGGTCAAGCTATTTTCTAAAACACCTGTAGGCCAGACAAGGAATAATGGATGGAAACTGGACAAGGAGGGATTTAACCTGGAAATAAGGAGAACCTTTCTGACAGTGAGTACAACCAACCAATGGAACAGCTTGCCCTCGGAAGTTGTGGGAGCGCCATCACTTAAGACCTTCAAGAAGAGATTGGACTCCCATTTGTCAGAGTGGTGTAGGGTCTCCTGCTTGGGCAGAGGGTTGGATTAGATGACCTACAAGGTCCCTTCCAACTCTGATTATCCGTTATCAATTGAAATTAAATCTACAGGGTTTTGTTCATGTTACTTAAATGGTTATTCAAATCTATTGGTACTTTAGCATTTGGTAGTTTTTAAAACATTTTTACACATTAAATCATTATGCAAGAATACATACCCTGTAAAAATAGGTATTTTTAATGAATATCTAAAGCAACATTTTAGTTATCTATCATGGCAGGGTTCCCAATGTCTCATATCCTTACTTAGCACTGGAATTATTCTCTGAGAAAGCATGATGTTAAAAGGGAATTTTATAAATTCATGCCTTTGGACTTGCAGATACTGTATACTTCACTCTCCATTCCAATTGACAATAGTTTTCAGTTGCACATGACATGATTCAGACAGACAGCCTGGTATGAGTTTCATTGCAGATTTGACTTACTACTGATTGCTGACTTCTGCTTCTGAGAAATTATGTAAATTAAAAAGTAGTGAGGGTAGCAGGGTGCTTGCCGTTGCTGGAGAAGATAAGAGACAAATATAGAAGCTTTTACACTCTGTATTTTTAGGTATAGAACTAATATTTTTATATGTCAATGTTGAAGTCCACAAGACTTAAAGTGGCCAAGATTGGAGACCCCTGCTCCAGACCATTCAGCAATGTCATCCAGGTTCTAAGGATTATTTATTTATTTATTTTATTGGATTTGTCAATTGCTTACAAGATAACAGGTATAAGTATAAACATAGTTATGAATACATGAAATGGATACATATAAGAAAAATTTAAAAAAAAGAAACAACAGGACAGGGACGGTAGGCACAATTGGTGCGCTTATGCACGCCCCCTACAGGCCTCTTAGGAAAGGGGTGAGGTCAATAGTAGACAGTCTAAGGTTAAAGTTTTTGGGGTTTGGGGAAGCAACAACAGAGTTTCTAAACAATATGGAGGGAATGACATTGCCTGCCCATAAATTGGATATGATCCAGATCTCCACAAAAAGTGAATTCTGGATGTTTTAAGTAACTTTCACCACCATATACCTCTATAGCAGGGGTGGAATTCAAATTTTTAACAACCGGTTCTGTGGGCATGGCTTAGGTGATGGGCGTGGCTTGGTGGTCATGTGACTGGGTGGACATGGCTTGATGGTCATGTTATTGGCTGGGCGTGGCCAACTCAATATCACTCACATCGAGGCACGCATCTCCTCGCCTGGCCTCTCATGACTGTGGGGATGCTGCAACAGTCGTAAGTGTGAAAAATGGTCATAAGTCACTTTTTTCAGTGCCATTGTAACTTTGAATGGTCACTCCACACAAGCAAAGTACCAGCAAAGGAGGGGAAAAAACTCCAGAGAAGTTCCTGAGACAGGAAGTCTAGTCCTGCCAAGAATGTAATAAGGGTTAACGGAGAGGCAGTTTCTGTAAGCAACACCAGAATGTTTCCTTCCTGCCTTCCTTACAGGATTAGGCCAGTAATTTCTTCTAACAATCGGTTCTCCGAACTGCTTAGAATGTTAACAACCGGTTCTAGCGAATAGGTGCGAACTGGTAGAATCCCACCCCTGCCTTATAGGTATCGAAAATGGCTGAGCTATATTTCTATCACCACAAGTGCTAACAGGAGAGTTGTTCTGAATACCAAAGATCAGCCAAGATTTTCTAGGAGAGGGTAGGAATGATTAATGTTGCAAAAGTATAGTACAGTGTGAAGTGACTACCTTTTGAAGACTGCCTGTGACTCCAAAGCTAATGTTTTCAAAGCTCAGACTGTAAAACACATTAGGTTTTTTTTTTTAAGCAAATAAATGATGCCACAATTACATGCATTAATGATTAATCCTACTTGCCTTATTCTGCCAGGCAAGCCTGTTGTTTAAAGAAAAAAAAAGCAATAATGTCTTCATCAGACACATTACAAACCTCTCAATTCAAATATGATGCTTTGGCAGCACCCATTAATCCAAACTATAGACTGAGCAACTTCAAGCTACAATGATTAATGTCACGAATCATTTATGTCCAACAGTTTCCTGAACAAGCTATACTATCATTACTGTTTCTTTTCTGTTAATTAACTGTCATGCATACGCATTATAACCTTCCATTGAACAGTACAGGAAATGAGTCCCGTAAAGGGTTGGGAACAACTTGTTTGAGATATTGTGAATATTATTAAGAGAGGCAGAAAGCTTCAAAAACTGGTGACAATTTTGGACAAATTATAGGTGTTTTTACACCTTTGAATCTTGGGGAAAATACACGGTGCATTAATACGATATCTTCCTTTCTCTAGAAAATCTGGGCTGAGTTTAAGTGCGGTGCCCAGGTGATCTGATTCAAAAGTGCAGAAATAATGAGAAAGGGCAATCAGCGATGGAATAATTGTGCAGTGTAATAGCATGTGTTTTATGCGTCAGAGGATTGGTGATCTCACCCTGCTCTAGCAACTGAATGAGGGATTTAAAAAGCTTTCAATAAATCAGCAAAAGAAGTAGGAGAATGAAGAAGCCACTAGAGCAGAGGTGGCATTCAGCAGGTTCTGACCAGTTCTGGAGAATCAGTAGCAGAAATTTTGAGTAGTTTGGAGAACCAGCAAACACCACCTCTGACTGGCCCCGCCCCCATCCATTCACTGCCTCCCGAGTCCCAGCTGATTGACTCGGTCTTCTTTTGTTGCCCTGCACAGGAGAACAGAGCTGGAAAGCAGGTTAGTGGGGTGGGGAGGAATGGGGATTTTGCAGTATCCTTCCCCTGCCATGCCCACCAAGCCACGCCCACAGAACTGGTACTAAAAGATTTTGAATCGCAACACTGCACTAGAGGCAGAAACCAGAAACATGTTACAAGAAGTTGCAAATCTAAATGTTGAGAGAAGTGGAAGAAAGGATATTCCACTTCTCTCAAAATTTAGATTTGTAACTTCTTGATGCAGATATCTTGCATATGTTCTCTTAGAAAGTGATGACAGTGTGATCTGTTTTACGGATAGTCCTCAACTTGCAACCATTTGCTCAGCTACCATTCAAAATGACAAATGGCACTAAAAAAGTGACTTACAACCAGTCCTTGTACTTATATTTGTTGCAGCCTCCTCATGATCACTAGATCAATATTCAGGCACTTGGTAACCAGCATGTATTTGCAATTGGTGCAGTATTCTGGGACCATGTGATTGCTATTTGCAACCTTCCCAGCCATCTGTATAAATAATGCTTGACTGGAAGAATTCAACCACTCTGGCAAAATGAATTATTACTTTTATAATAATAATTATTAATCTTGCTCAGTTTATTTCAAGCCCAGTTCTGAGACAATTGAATGTATCCAATCCTATTCCCAAAGTTTCCTATTTATCTGACCTGCTGCATCAGAGATGATGGCAGAACCAAAAGAAGGAAGTCTCTTTTCTCTCTAGTGCCTAGCATATGTTACATCTGCAAATCACTTAAGAGCAGTAGCAGAAAATACTGTTTTCTCAGATTTACTGAGTGATGTTACCTGCTTTGAGAAAATCAGATTTCCCAAAGCTACCATTGCATGGTTTATGGGAAGATATATTAGTGGTAATGATGGGAGAGAAGAAGAAAGTAAGAAGAAAGGTCAAATCAAAGCTGGTAGAAGACTTATTTACTTGCGTGTCAGCTCAATGACCAAAATAACTCTAGGTAGCTTTCGTAATCAGGTTAAAACAATCACAAAAAGTAAAAGTAACAGGCAGCTAACAACACAGCCACATATACAGGAGAATAATCAGCTCAAAGCAGGGGTGGGATTCTACCAGTTCACACCTATTTGCTAGAACCCATTAACATTCTAAGCAGTTCGGAGAACCGGTTGTTAGAAGAAATTACTGGCCTAATCCTGTAAGGAAGGCAGGAAGGAAACATTCTGGGGTTGCTTACAGAAACTGCCTCTCCGTTCACCCTTGTTACATTCTTGGAAGGACTAGACTTCCTGTCTCAGGAACTTCTCTGGAGTTTTTTCCCCCTCCTTTGTTGGTACTTTGCTTGTGTGGAGTGACCATTCAAAGTTACAATGGAACTGAAAAAAGTGACATGACCATTTTTCACACTTACAACTGTTGCAGCATCCCCACAGTCATGAGAGGCCAGGCGAAGAGATGCACGCCTCGATGTGAGTGATATTGAGTTGGCCACCGCCCAGCCAATAACATGACCACCAAGCCATGCCCACCAACTAAGCCACGCCTACAGAACCAGTTGTTAAAAAAATTGAATCCCACCCCTGGCACAAAGGATTAAACCATCAGAATAAACCTACCGAAAATAGCTTGCAGTACCTTCTCCCAGGGCTTGGTGGAAAAGACAAACCTTTGGAACCTGATTAAAGCCCAATGCTATACAAACATTATAAGCATGCTGATCCACAGGACAGGCATACCTCCTGGGTTCCATGAGATGACTGGAGGGCTAACTAAAGTTAGTCCTTGACTTATGACCATAATTGGGAGCCGAATTTTCATTACTAAGCAAGGTGGTTGTTTAAAAAAGGTCGTGCCTGATTTTTGTCATAAAGCCAATCACTGTTGTTGTTTAGTCACATGGTCATTAAGCTTATCTGGGCTCGCCCATTGAGTTGGAGGCTGGGAAGGCTCACAAATGGCAATCACATGATCCTAATCACAAATACATGTCAGTTGCCAAGCACCCAAATGTTGACCATGGGATGCTGTAACATTTTAAAGTGCAACTGTAGCTCTAAACGGTCACGAAGCAAAAGGTTGTAAGTTACGGAGTATCTGTATTTCAGATTCCATAGGTCAGCAGAAACAGCAGAGGAAAAAAATGGGACTGCGGTGCTTTGTTCATGTTTTGGTAAATTTTTGGAAGCAATGAGAATTGTATTTCTTCATCAGAAAATGTACATTTTCTCAACATCACTGTAGTAACTTAAAACAGATCTGAGGGAAAAGCAAAATCCTTCCCTCTTATACAATGAGTACCCCCACACACACCTCAAACCTAGCGGCTTTTGAGGAGTGAATAAATATCACAGCCTCTTTTCTTTCCCCATATATACAGGGCCTTTCTATATTACCTTCTTTTAAGCATTGAGCCTGAAAAACACTAAAAGGTCAACTCAAGCAAAAGCAGCTTTAAAAAAAAAACACCAAATAATGTAGCATCATAGACAAAGAAACATGTTGAACACTCCGAAAATGCACACTGAAATTTTCCCAACTATGCCACGTTGTTGTTTTGAAAGATGCGCTCACTTTAGAGTTGTGGCAGAAGATGATTATTCAACACTAATACAATTCTAAAAGCTTTTAGGAAAAAAGGGGAGGGATTGTGCCCATCTTACAAAATTCAATTAAGTATATCCTGCTATTATAAAAGGGAACTGATTACTCCACTGTAATAATACCACCTTTTAATATTAACAATTAAAATCTCAAGATCAAAACCTTGTTCCAGTTACTAGACAACATGGCACAAAAGCTGGCAAAAATAAATATTCTCACTGAACGTTTCCCTAACAAGGTGAAAAATCTTAATGAAGGGTTGGAATATCAGCTCCAGAAAGCCTAATATCATTTTATGCAAACTTAGAGATTTGTGTATCAGAATACTCTGTAATGCAGTTATTTATCAAAATACGGGAAACTGTATTTTGGCTTCCCAGGGATTTATGTGACTTTATTCAGGGATGGTTTTTAATGCATTTCTAGCAGCAGCAGGAGGTACTATAGCAGTGATAATGCATGATACTCTGAGAGAGTTTGAGACACAGACAGAGAATGAATGTTAGTGTGGTCTGCATTACAATGTTTTATATGCAGATAGTCCTCGACTTACAATCATAATGAAGCCTGCCCTCAGTTGTAACTCATGATACGACTGACCCACAGTCAGTCAGCCAGTCGTATCTAAGTGGGTCAGTCACGTGACTGACCTGATTTTCTAATCTTTTTGAAGTGGTCATTAAGTGAACGCTGCAATTGTTAAGTAAACCCCATGGTTCATTATGGGCTGGTTTCACTGAAAACTGGAAGAAAATGTTCCTTTTCAGCAAAACCGTAATAAACCATGGTCATATGATTGTGGGGCGCTGCAAATGAGGAAGAACTGGCTGCTGAGAACCTGAGTCATGTGGCCATGAGGAGGCCCCAACTGTTGGGACTTTGAATCTGAGTCCTAAATACTTTCAAGTAGGTCTGTTGGAACTTCGAACAGTTGCTAAGAGACCAGTTGTAGGTTGAGAAGTGTGTGTGTGTGTGTGTGTGTGAATGTATTTTAGTTTTAAACTGCTTTTCAGGCAATTGCTTTCTACAACTATGCGGCAGATTAAAATAAACAGTTCCCAAAGAACCAAACAACATGCTTAACTAATTCAGGAGAGTTATTGATTATCGGCAGATTCCCAATATTTCTTTCATTTTATAAAGTGCTTCTGAAATACACAAAGATAATCTAGAAGAATAAAGCTGTAGTTAAAAAAAAACACACCATGTCTTGTAAGGATAGACTATGTTAGTTATGTAGAGAATAGATATTGCTTTGTTTTTAAACACCAGGCTCAATTAGGACTATCCTGTGCAAAAGATAAATGCAAGCTTTCCTTGCTTTAGGTGAATCTGCTACTGTATTATGTGGCTGAAATTTACATCCAAGAATTCATGTTAGCAAAAAAAAATAAAAATAAATCACTATTATGTGCCAGCATAATCAATTTGCACCAAATGCTTGGAAATATGCCAAGTCTTCTTCCTGCCAAAATTGCTTGAACATTTCCCACAAACCCTCTTTCTGTCCTCAATTGTGCATTTAACACCGTGTAGTATAATATTTTCCAACCCTGGCAACCTCCATATATGTGTAAGTCAACTCCCCAAATTCCCCAGGCAGCAGAACCATTCCTGAGATTTTTGAGAATTGAAGTTCATACATCTGGAAATTGTGGGAATCCTTGATGTAATGTGATTGTTCCAGATGTGCGTCCTGTATCCGAGTTATTTCTGTACTTGCAATAGCTACTGCTGTTTCTTGGGTCAAAATAACTACTAACAGCTCACCTATCTCTTTTCTGGAAAGGAAAAAGACATCCCCAACCCTAGAAACAATGTTGGACATATTATGGTTATGGAAAATCTTCAATCCTAGGACATACACTTTTAACATGGAGAAATCTATGATGTACAGTGTAATGAAGAATATTATTGGTAGTCCTTGCTTAATTATGATACAGTAACTAGGGCCAGAATTTTCATTGCTAAGCAATGGGATTGTAAAGCGTGATGTCACATGATTGCATTGCTTAGTGAAGACCATATTGCTGTCATTTAAGTAATGATGGTGGATTGTTAAGTGAGGACTTCATGTGAACACAACTTGCAACTTCCTGTCAACTTCCAGGAAGGCAATAGAGAAGCTGGCAGGAAGTTGCTAACCTTGGGTGACTTGCAAGCAGGCTGATGGTTAGGTTGAATGCTACAGAGTGTAGTAGGTAGGGGATAAGTGCTGCAGCAAGAAGGCGGGTGGATGGACAGTTGGTGCTATGGGTGCGGGCAGGGGAATGGTGGGGGAATGCACTGGCATCCCTGGCATCTTATACCCCATAGAAAGGCTCCTCAAGAGAAAAAATGATGGAAACAGGAGTCACTTGCAATCTTACCTGCTGGATTGACTTCATCAGAAGCCAGCAGGGAAAGTAACAAATGGTGATCATATAACCACAGGACACTGCAACAAATCTGTGAATGGGTTGCCAAGCATCTAAATCATGGTCATGTGACCATGGGTGTGCTGTATCAGCTGAAGCTTTGAAGACCGGTCATAAGTGACTACTGGTTCAGTTCCATCAAAACTTCAAACAGTTGCTGAACAAATAATTGAGGACTACCTGTATTAAAATTTCTAATCCTACGATGTTGATGTATTCTACCTCTCTGTCTGCCACTCTCACACACGTATTAGAAATCCCAGCAATCAAAAGAATTGCTTAAGTAACAAAAGTACTTAAGAATGAGGCTCTAAAAAAGTATGAGTATTGTTGTCAATGCACTAGGATTACAAAATTTGCCACCATACCTCACAATCCTTTTTGTCCCCTACTGATTTGGGGATCTATATTTATGCTAATTTACTTTAGGCTATTTGGGTGGGGAGTAAACCTTGCATATAGCTAGGGAAGCCTATGGTCTATCTATCATAATTTTAAGTCTCTGTCTCTCCCTCTCCTCCCTCCCTCACATACATCCACAGCCTTTGAAATCCCAGCTCTGCACACTAACTAACCTGTTTAGAATTATTTTGCCAGTGACTATTGGGATCTATCTACTGACACCACTTCTTACCCTTCTTTGGAGCGAGCTTTTGTTTTCATAGCCTTTGCTATTAGTATATTGGAAGCAGCAACTGTTGGCTTTCAAGGCAGCACATTTAATTCTTTCTTTTGCTTGGCTTTGTTTCAGCCCCCACCCCCCCCCCCTTCGGTTGCACCCCCACACATACCCCTTTAACACCAAAGCAGCTGTGAAGTTATGCCACCCCTAATTATTCTGAGCAGTGCCAAAATGGAGGCTCCTCTGTCAAGGGGGATGGCAGTTTAGTGCAGAACATGACAGCATCATCAGTAGGTGGGCACAGTGGAAAAGGCCAGCGTACTGTCTCTGTGATTACTGTCATCCATCTCAATTCAGGCAGAAAAAACGAGCGTGCTCCATCTTTGCTTGCTCCTCCCCCCCCTTGCTTTTTTCCCTTCTTCTTCTTTGTTCTTACTGCTGCTGCTGGCTGCACTTCTCTAAACAAACGTTGTTCTGAGATGCATGCCAGCATAAAGCCCCCCCTTTAGCCCCTTCAAGGCTGTCGCCTCCTTTCCAAAGCCACGCTTGACCTTTTAAACTGTGGTTGTCAAACACATGCATGCTAACACTCTTAGCAAAGAAAACTTTCAGCAAGGGCTTTTCTTTAGCAGAAGGAATTTGCTTAAATCTTTACTAAGGACATTCCAAAATATTATAGGATAGAAAGGGAGAGGAAAAGACATGGCAGATTGGGAAATAGTTCATTTCAATAGAAGAAAATATAGATAGCTCAGGATTGAGCCATGGAGTTCATGGTATTTTGATGATGTCACCTAGGTGGATAATGAAATGCCTGCAAGCAAACAATCAAGTTCAGACAGCACCATTAGTTTACGTAATAAGATAGTTGCAGAGGTCACCCATGGCCAAGAACAGTCTTCTATTGTGTCCAGGAAATCTCAGTAACATATGAAAATGGAGGTGAACCACACAACATGTCTTCGCTTTGATGTGACTAATGGATCCTGGTCCCATCCTTCCTTTACTTAGCTTTGTGCCTGATTATAGTATACAGGGTGATGATTAAATTCAGTTATAACAAATAGATGACCCATTCTCCACATTTTTCAGAAAAAGAGCGAAGTCGCTTTCTAGCTATATGGGCCAACTATTGTGCAGAGTTCTCTTTTCCAACCAATTATAATTGGTTGGAATAATAATATAATCATGGATATTATCCTTGCCCGCACTGGTTCTGACTTTACTTACAGTTGATAAAGGCACTAACATGAACTGACAATCCTAAACTTTCCCTTTGATCATGAACGATGGGTCTCATCTCTTCCTCAAGCCATGATTTCAGAAGTCTTCAATCTTCATGTGCACCAAAATAAAAAATGGCTTTTCCTGCTAAATCCAACATTTTACATACCGTACTTAGTATGAGACAATCTGTAACACTTCATAATCTATTGTTGTGGTGTTGAGCAGTGGTCCCCAACCTTTTTTGTACCAGGGACCAGTTTCATGCAGAAACACTTTTTCAAGGACCGGGGAAGGAGTCTGAGTTTGGTGGTTTGCTTGCAGACGTTTCATTACCTGACTAGGTAACATCTGTTGTTACCTAGTCGGGTAATAAAACGTCTGCCAGCAAACCACCAAGTTCAGGGAGCGCCAATGCCTCCTCATTGCAACCCTGAGTGACAGATATTCTCTTCTATTGGGACATTTAAAACGGAGGGTTTCAGCTGCAGATTCAGGAACTGCGCCTGGCTGAGGAGCGCCTTCAAAACTGAGCGCTGGGCGGCGGCGGCCCACGGCTGTCTCCGCGGCTCAGGACAAGTCCCTGCAGGACGGCTGAGAAGCCCGCCTCTCGGCCCTGCCTCCCTCAGCCTCATCCCTCAGGTGTCTCCCTCCCTCCCTCAGCCTCATCCTCAGGTGTCTGCCTCGTTCCTCTCTCAGTCGCTCTCTCGCTCCTCCACCAGCCCAGGAAGAAACTGCTTCAAAGAAGCCGGCAGGGTGGCTTTTCCTGTCGGCGCAGCTCCCGAGCGCCGCTTCACCCCACCCTGCCGCCAATCAATCCAGGTTCAATCCAGTGCTCCGTTCTGCCTGCCTGCCTTCGTTTCTGGTTGTTTCGAGCAGCTTCGCTGAGTAAAAGAGGCGAATAGTTATTATTCTCAGCCGAAGCTGCTCTGAAACAACCAGAAACGAAGGCAGGCAGGCAGAACGGAGCACTGGATTGAACCTGGATTGATTGGCGGCAGGGTGGGGGTGAACGGGCGCTCGGGGGAGCTGCGCCGACAGGAAAAGCCACCCTGCCGGCTTCTTTGAAGCAGTTTCTTCCTGGGCTGGTGGAGGAGCGAGAGAGCGACTGAGAGAGGAACGAGGCGGGAGGAAACCGAAGCCACTGAGCCAGAGAGCAGGACAGGCTTTGGTTGCTTCCTCCCTCCCCTTCTTTCATTTGTGTCCTTGATCCCTGATCCCAGCAGCATTCACCGAAGGCGAAGAAAGCTGCCATTTTTATTTTATTTTTTATTTTTATTTTCTTTGCGGCCCGGTGCAAAGTGATCCACGGACCGGGACCGGTCCGCGGCCCGGTGGTTGGGGACCCCCTGGTGTTGAGGACGGATATCAGTATTAGGTTTGAAGTCTACTTATGTTAAAGTCTACTCATGAAGGTTTAAGCCTGTCCCATCTCCTGCCCTCTAGTTATTCTGCTTCTGTGGCTATCATTTTTTCTCTATCCATCTGAGCAAGCAGTATTTCTCCCTAAAGTAATATCATATTATGTAAAATGCTGTTAAGTACTCAGGAACCAAGGCTGTATTTGATTGAATAATGCAGTATAGGTGTACAATAAACTCATATCACATTTTCTATGGACATTTTCTTTGAAGAGAACAAACCCTGACAGACTCAGCTAGGATTTTAGACCCAAGCCAAACTCCAAAATGCCATGGAATTTCTGGAACCTTGGCACTCAGACAAATCAGCCATCAATTCACACAAAGATAAACCACATTTACACAGCATTCAAAGAGATAATAGATAAAACAAAGGAAAAACAAAACAAAAGCTAGAACACATCCCTTCCAGCAGCCAACACACAGATACTGTAAGGGAGGG
Organism: Notechis scutatus; assembly: GCF_049901735.1. Lineage (NCBI taxonomy): Eukaryota > Metazoa > Chordata > Lepidosauria > Squamata > Elapidae > Notechis > Notechis scutatus. Next base: position 67,388,080 of record NC_142014.1, on the reverse strand, counting down.
CTGTCAAACTCACAGCCTGCAGGCTGGATGTGTCACATGCTGGCCATGCCCATGCCCAGGTTACCAAAGGGGGGGAAAAAGTCCCAATACGTCATGTCATGATGCTGTGATGACGCAAGTTTGACACCCTGCTGTAAGGGATCAACATCAGTCAAAGAATATGTCCATCAGATTTAGAGATTTTTGAATATGATAAAATATATTGTATAACAATGGGGTATCCCAATAATTCATATGTGCAATAGTTATCCCATATAAGAGAAGGTAATAAAAGGAAAATAAATACATACATGCCAAATAAATGAAACAGAGCTGCAATTATTATTGTCAGTGCCAGCTGGGCCGTACTCCTAGCCCTCATTCTAGAAACATGATTACTGGTAATTAATCTAGAATTTCCTCCTTCAAGGTGGTCAGAAAGAAAAGTCTTTCAGCATTCATAGTAGCACAATATTAAAAGAAGCTGCTACTTTCTGTCTCCATAAGATTTAAGGTATGACAAGTTCGCTTAATGTTGCCATAGATACGAAAATCTTTTTTTTTCCCCCTTTACAATGCCATGGTAACTGACTCTAGTACGTGCAATGAAATGTCTCCTGTACATTCTACAGAGGAGGGCTCTTGTGTTTTGCATGTGTATTTTAAAGCAATTAACTCAGAATTATGCTAAATTAATTTCTGTTTAAATATAGGTACTGTCAGGACACTGCTGAAGACGTTGTCCCTTTCATTTTAGACTCCTGTGGTCACAAAATCTCAACAGATACAACCTAATCTCGCACACTGGAAAAAAAAAAAAAAGTAACGCAGCTTTTAAAGTGAGAGAGAAAATTCTTAGACTTAATACCCTGGAGGATGGGAAAATGGTGCAAGGAAGAAAGTGAGAACTTTGGGAAGCAGACAGATTTAACAGATAATCAGAGTTGGAAGGGACCTTGTAGGTCGTCTAGTCCAACACCCCCCGCCGCCGCCCAAGCGGGAGACCCTACACCATTTCTGACAAATGGCAGTCCAATCTCTTCTTGAAAGTCTCAAGTGATGGCGCTCCCACAACTTCCGAGGGCAAGCTGTTCCATTGGTTGGTTGTTCTCACTGTCAGAAAGTTTCTCCTTATTTCCAGGTTAAATCTCTCCTTGTTCAGTTTCTATCCATTATTTCTTTTTTTAAAAAACAAATTTTATTCAGTTTTTCACATTAAAAACAAAACTCTCTTTTTAGCGGACAACATATTTCCGGGTCATCACCTTTACATACAAATATGACAGCAATTATACATTCATATATGCATACTTAATTCTATTATTACCTTTTCCATTCCAAATTTTCAGTTAGGAGAGAAACAAACACATTAATTCTAGCCTTTCATTAATCTCAATCGAAACATCTTTTTGTTTCATTTCAATTATTTCAAATATAATCCTTTAATATTTATTTTAAAAATAAAGATAAACAATATGTGTTTGCCTAATAATAATAATAATAATAATAATAATAATAATAATAATAATAATAATAATAAGTTACCAATGTCTCTCCTTGCTTTTAATAGTCTATATTAACTTATTAATTTAGTTAGTTCATATTCCCTTTCCATTATACATTCTTTTTATAAATTCTAGATTAATACAAGTTTTAACACTAAAAAAAACACCAAGTATAGGTTCCCCCCTTTTGAGTGTGACACCTCAATGAATAATAACCTTTATTCCCTCATCTTGATTCCCAATAAACCATTATTTTTTAAGTTACAATAATAATTATTACATCTTTTCATTTGGATTCTGCAGCATATTTTCGCCCCTTGATTTTTAATAAGAGTTATCAGTATCTATATTACCCTATTTTCTAAATATTTTTAATTGCAGAAATATTCTTATTACCCCTTGTCACCCTGCAGAATCCCCTTTTTAATTCATCAACCATTTACCTCTGAAAAAACAATTTCTTTTCAACATTTTACTATTTCCGTATTTCTTTATTTATGCACCTGTTTCTTACTGCTTCTCCTCCCCCTCTTTTCCCCATATCTTTTCTCATTCCAGTTTATATCCCTCTCTTTCTTAATATCTTCCTTTCCCCTTTTCTGCTGGGTCTTTCTGCCTTTCCTGACTTCACAGGTATTCCCCCTTTTGATTGCCTTCTTAAATTTCAACTTTTTAACCTTCCTTCTTTCCCCACTTCTTTGCAGTGTTCTTTGTGTTAATTGTCTATTTAAAATGTCTTCTCCTTGAGTTGACTCCTCCTCCTCTGAAGCTCTTTCTTCTTGTTCTTCAATCGCCATTTCCATTTTTTCTAACACAGAGCAAAGTGATTCACCTCTTTCCTGTAGTAATTCTCTCATATTTTTAAGTTCCATTTTTAATTCCCGAAGAGATATCATCATTACACACTCTTATGTTTTATGATTGTTAAAGTCCACCAAAAAAAAAAAAACACTTTTACTTTCCTTCTTTCTTCTTTCAATTTTCTAAAGTTCTCAGTTGTTCCAGCCGAGGGTCTATACCAAAAACATCAATCAATCCCACAGTCAGTCTTTCCTTGCTTTTTTCTTTATTCTGGTTCTGCTTTCACTTTCTAAGAATCTTACTTTGTTTCAATATTTCTTTAATGTTATATCCACACAAGTTCATTCAGAAACAGGATGCTTTCCCTTTCGTTTGAGCTCAAGTTTTTGTCAAAAGGTGGCACTCTCCATTATACAAAGTCTTCACCTTTCCCCCCTATTTTTTTATTTAGGGTTTTTCAAACTTCAATATTCCAGCACAGTCCAGTCTCCAATTTGTAAACTTTATTATTATTATTTTTTGACAATCTTAAGTCCAGCTTTATTTTATGCCTATTTATTTCCAAAATATTTTAGTCCAATTTAATTAAATCTTTAGTTCCAGCTTCTTCCTTTCCTGGTTCGAAGCCCCGCTTAGCTGTCAAAAATATTTTCTCCCCCCCACCGTCCCTTTGTAATTTCGCCGCTCACTTTTCTTTTCTTAAAAATTCCATGTTACCTTAATCACGGGGTACTTTTGTTTAGTTGTATTGCCCAGTTGTCCCGGTTCAGATGTTATCCACCTCTTTCTTCCCTCCTGCACAAAGCTTAATCCAGCGGAGTCCTCCTCTTCGGGGTGGCCATTTTAAACCATCACTGTAGTCCTCTTCGGGGAGGAAAAAGACCAAGCCTGCGGGGGGGAGATGTGGCTCCCCTCAACCTGGCTTGCGGCTTCCCCTTACTCTGCCGCCCCTCCAAGGCAGCTTCAGCCCCTAATCGTAATAATCGGGGCTCTCCAACGAAAGAGCATGGACCATAGCCGCAGAGAGTTGCAATCTACGGTTCGTCAGTGAGGAGACTCCGCCTTCTTTTCAGTTTCTATCCATTATTCCTTGTCTGGCCTACAGGTGCTTTAGAAAATAGCTTGACCCCTTCCTCCCTGTGGCAGCCCCTCAAATATTGGAAGACCGCTATCATGTCTCCCCTGGTCCTTCTCTTTACTAGACTAGCCAAGCCCAGTTCCTGCAACTGTTCGTTGTATGTTTTAGCCTCCAGTCCCCTAATCATCCTGGTTGCTCTTCTCTGTACTTTTTCTAGAGTCTCAACATTTTTATAATATAAAGCAGAAAGATACAGAATTACCATGTAGGGTAGGGCTAGATGAAGATGAGGTTGAGCAATAGAAACAAAAAATTGGAAGCCACTGGGATTACCTTGACTGTGGAGTTTCTGTTTATTAAAACACACAGTCATAGACCAAACATTAATGACTCTGAATCTAAACTCCTTTTTTCTGGGAAAAGAGACAATGGACTGGAAAATGTATTGTATGAAAAGGAAAACTACATTGAAACGAAGTGACTTCCCCCAAAGCCTTGTACAGTACAATGCCAAGATCCTAAAGCTGAAATATTCCCTTAGAATTCTTCAACCATAATGCTACACAGAACTAATTAGGATCTAGATGAAATTTGGCCTTGTTTTACAAGAATCTGAACTTGTTTGCATAATGAACTCTGAATTTTGCTTGATTCAGTTTACTTTTCCAGAACTTACATTCTTGCAAGAAATATTGATGTGGGTTGAAATCTCATCCAACTGAGCTCTTATATGAAATGGAACAGGATGTCAGACTCTGTGTGGTGACCTTATATGATGAGCCATGAGATAGGCAATTTGAATTTCTTCCCTTGGCAAGAAGAGATTGAAATTCATTAGATTCCTCCTTGATTTTTGCCATCTTTCTCTGTGCTGGTGCAATGACAAACTAGAAATTTTTATTTGAATGCAGAATTTGCTTGGCAACAATATTTTTCGATCTCCAGTGGCTTGTTGTTGTTTTTTTATAATGACACTTGACTTTCTTCCTTAATGCTTCTGGGTTGCCTTTAATTCTAGATTAATCCTTAAGAAATCCTCCAACTACAGAATAATTAGCTGTACTTCAATCTAATGGCTTTCTTTAGCTCAGGTTTGAAGAAAGATTTCCAAAGGCTGAAGGCTCCAGGTCTAGGAAACTGGTTTATAACTCCAGTGAAATATGAGTTCCTGAAGAGACCTCCCTACAAATGTAAATGAAATGCTGCTACAGTCTAGTGGAAAAATAGCAAATACCACAGTTGGTATCTGTGTAGGTGATTAGTAATACTAAGTTTCTTGGTTTTCACCTAAAGAAAAGGTTAGCTTGGTCACTCAACAGTGAGACATTGGTGGGTACAGCAGTAACTGCATATTCTGGGTCTTTTGAGAAGAGCTCATTTTATTGTTCCTTTCGTTCCTACTTTCTATAGAGGGATGATTGAAAGTATCCTGTTGTACTGTTTTACTGTTTGGTTCAGAAGTATTACTGCTTCAGGCAGGGAGACTGTGTAGAAAGTGGTGAGGATGGTGGAAAATTGAAAGTTCACTTCCTTCTATCCAGAACATGGCATATTAGCACTGCTTGATCAGGATCAGATGCATTGTCAGGGACTTTACATATCCTCTCAATGACTGGTTTTTTCTTGTTGCTTTCTGGGAGAAGGCTTAGTGATATCCAAAGCAGAACAATTAGATTCTGTAACAGCTTGATTCCATATAATATCAACCTTGTTAACTCTCAAAACTCTTCTTTCTGCTATGTATTCAAAATGCACTATGATTAATAGCAATAGCACTTAGACTTATATACCATTTTATAGTGCTTTACTAAGCGGTTTACAGAGTCAGCATATTGCCCCATTTTACCCACCTCGGAAAAATGGAAGATGGAGTCAATCTTGAGCCTGATGAGATTTGAACTGCCAAATTGCAGTCAGCCGGCAGTAAGCAGAAGTAGCCTGCAGTACTGCACTCTAACCACTGAGCTACTGTAGCTCATAAAAGTTTTTGTGTCATTTTTGTATAACTTGCCATTTAGTAGCTGCTGCTACTATTATTATATTATTTATCCTTGGAATGGTGACATTGTTCAATGGGTGGCATTTCTTATTTCGAGAGGGGGGCGTTGTCATTTCTTTCTAATGTATCTTGTTGTGTACAAAGTTAAGTGACAATAAAGGTTATTTTATATTATTTATATCAGTGTTATAGATGATAAAAAGAAATTTTGATCTCTTAGGCATAGGATTTTACAACAAAAGCTAAACATTTCTCACATGCTTTAACAGGTTGTAGCACATCAGAAACCTGACTAGCCTCAGAAATTAAGCAAGGCCAGCCTGGTCACTGCTTATATTGGAACCACCAAATAATCTAAGAAAAAGATTATTATTTCCTTTTTAGAAAGAAACTATTTTCATAGAACTGGGAAACCTGAATGGATGGATTTAGCATGACTTAAACTCAGTCTAAGGGGGCCTGTTTTGGGGTCAGATAATCTTACACAGACATTCATTGTCATAAAAAAGTGAGTTAATGGATAACTTTAGACCTGTGATCTCCAATCTTTCCAGCTTGGTGGACCCGCGGAGGAGGAGGGGAGGGGATGGCTTCATATGCCCATGCCACATTCATAAATTCAGCTTTGTGCATGTGCACACATGCTCGCCTACCACTTCCACAGCCTGGTTCCGAACAGACCGTGGCCCACCAATTGGCCATGGACTGGGGATTGGGGACCCCTGCTTTAGACAATAAAAGGCCTTACACAATTCTGTGATTTGCTCTACAAATCATCCTCGAAAGTTATGTAACCACTCTATTAAAAATATGTTTTTTTAAAGTAAGAAGACATCCTTCAGTGTATGAGAAAGGATTGGAAATTGTAGGCTGCATCCAGACTTGTCAGGCTTAGAGCAGACCACTGAAAAATATGGCTTTTTCAGAAAGTCTGGATGAAGTAAGCATCGCTGGTTTCTATAGTTATACTATAATCCTAGATCCAACCTTGTATTTCTTAGAGAAATATAACTTTTATCAACTGAAATGTTGATGATATAGTTGATGTTAGCATGTTATAGCCTCCTTCTTTGATATAAGCAGAAACGGTGATAATATGGTGTTTAAAGTTAAATGTCAGAAATGATGTACTTGAAATTCTATGTGAATACAAGGGACTCTCTTAATTAGGGATCTTAGCTTTCACACAATAGCATAAGCATGCTAGGGATAAAGCAGAACTAGTGCTTATGGCACGTTGACCAAAGTGTTCCATAAGTGACCAGTGCTGTCCTTATAGTTACTATGAAGGTTGCATGTGGAACAGACACAACAAAGATTGTAATTTCAGTTTATATTTTCTCTGTTTTAGAAGCATTATGTGAAATCACTGATATACAAACCCAATGATGGATGGCAAAAATCAATAGATATTGGCCAATCCAGTGATGAACCTGACTCCTGGAAGATTGCAGCATGGCATATAAGAAGAATAAGCAATCAAATGCACAAAACAATGAATTGGGAATCTGCCTTTAAAAAAAACCTGATGCTGCCAGACAATTGCTTTAAGTGCAGATGGAGAAGGAAAAAAATATAGATTCTTGGAAAGAAAAAAAGTTGAGTTTTTATGGTAAAGCGAAAACTTTCCACTGGAAGTTGCAATATCCCCTGCCCTGCCTCACTTGAATCCTTTCTCATCATCAGGTTTGTTGTTCTGGATTTAGAAACTGAATGGATGACAAGAATTGTTCTTTGGGAATGGGCACCCAACTCCTTTTGTTAGCCATACCGCTTCCCTTAAATTATGTTAGACTTTTTCCCACCTGGAATGGTAGTGAACAGTTACACTAAAAATTAAATTGGAGTCTTCTATAATAAGAACCTCTTATCTCCCATCATTTCATTCGCAGCATATAGCATCGTTGAGTTTCCACACATGGCTAATCTATAAACCAAAAGGTTGGGGTTATATAACACGCTAAGCCAAAGCTTTTAAAAAAATCACATTATAGTTTGAACCATGGAGAGGTTAAAATGAAGTCTACTTGGAATACTCACAGGAGTAAATTTTAAAATTGTACTTCTAGATTTTACTTCTGATAGGTTTCCAGTTTTCTACTAACTATAAAGAATCCCAGCTAGCATCTGTCCTTACAATGAAAACTGTCTATGGTGGAGATAGAAAGATGTTGCATGCACTTTAGAAACAGTAACGGTGATGTGATTTCTTCTTTTAAAAACAGTTTCCCTATTTTTAATGTTTGAAAAGCCAGATGCAATATTGTTTCTTGACACGGCCATTCCAGGAAGCAAAGGAAAAGTAGATTGTGTTCAAAGAATCTGATCCTGGTATGTATTAGATGATTTTATTTTATTTTTTTAAAGGAAGGAAGGCCTTTTCCATTATCTTTGAAAGCTATTTTTTTTAAAGTAGAATTGTAACCTGATCCCAGTACCAGTCTTGAGAAGTTTCAGTCCAATTTTTAAAATAGGTTTTCCTCGGATCTGAAATTTGTTCTTAAAACAGACTGTAAAATAGAGCACATTTATTCTGGTTCAGTCCACTAAATGCTAGTATCCCATCTATGATTTGGAAATAAAGTTCAAAGCACTATTGTAAAATACTAAAACTATATCTGGGTTACATTCTTCTTACTGAAAACACAAGGCCTAGGGGGTGGGCAATTATGTTTCTTTTCTGATCTACAGGAACTGAGTCAGGTGTACCACCAAAGAGAGCTAGTTTGGTGTAGTGATTAAAGCACTGACCTAAGAATACAGGAGACAGTGAGTTCTAGTCCCACCTTAGTCTTGAAAACTAGTTGGATGGCATTGGGCCAGCCACTTGGGTTGTTCTGGGGGAAATAGGAGGAGGAAAGAGTATTGGGCATGTTTGTTGCCTTATGTTGCATATGAAAAAGAGGGAATAAAAATCTCTTTAAAAAAAGACCAAAAAAATACAAATGAAAAGCAAGGGTGGGAACTTAGCAACCAAACCATTGATTATGTTCCATCAAATCTTTCTCAACTACTAGTAGCCACGTGGCTGATTTACTTTCATGACAATCTGTTCCTAACCCCATCTTCCAAGTTTTCCAAAGGTGCACCCATCACCATTGCAAGTCCATCCACTTTGCTGCTGGTTATCACCATCTTCTCTTTCCTTCCACCTTTCCCAGCATTAGAGCTTTCCCAAATGTTAGGTCTTCATATGTGTCCAAAGTAGGATAATTTTGAGACTGAATTTAGCCAAAAGTAGCAACAAAACAAAAATAAAAATGTCTACTTGGCCATATAATTCTATCTTTCTGACTTCTTTCTAACTACATAATATTGTGAAGCAAAAAGGAGCCCGCCAGCTAACTAGGCATCCTGTCTTGCTATTCTCTTGCAAGCTATTTCAGCCTGGCAGATAGTGAGCTGTTTTGCAAGTAACAAGTGATAAATGTGAAGCAGCTGTTCTTGATAAACTGTCAGGAGCATAGCGTTTTTCATCCAGTGAATGCAGGAATTGTCAATGGGAAGTGAATTGGGACATGATAAGCTTATCATCCAGGAATTACCACTTCAAATGGTCACAGGGAATTGGCCATATAAACTGCTGCACATTGCTGTGAAAAGCTAGACTTGCAATATTCAAGGACACGAAGAAGGATAGGAAGACGACTAATTTAAAAAAAGATCATGGATTAAAAATGTTTATGTAGTCTATACATGCAGCGGAAAGATGCCTATTTTCCCTTCAGCCAATAATACAATCTCACCTGATCTTTTCCCTCCATATCCCACTGTGTCTGATTTTCAGATACTGCTAGACCAGTTCCTGCAGTTTTCAGAAGAAGCTTGACATTGCCTCCTTCCTAGGGATGAGAGAAAGTGATTGCCCAAGGTCATCCAGCTGGTTTTTGTGCCTAAGAAGGGACTAGAAGTCATGGTGTCCTGGTTTCTAGTTTAATACCTTAACCACTATACCAAACTGGCTCCCATCTGATGGTAAGCAATCCTTAATCCTGAGCTGTCCATCAGACACCTTGTGGGAAGCTACTCAACCATCTATTTCTCCAGTTCGGTTGAGGCGATTGCAGTCATTCCCTCCCTGACACAGAAAAAGGCAGTCAGATTTTCTCAGTGTTCTGAAGGTGATTGGAAGGAATATCATAGCATCATATTCACCATGTAACAAACACTTCTAAATGCAACTAATATTTCTTTCATACATTTCTCACTTAACCTTTTCACAATATAAAGCTGTAAGTGAGCCGAATAGTTCCATGCAATCACAGAGCTTAATATTCAGAATGAGAAATGATCTTATTCTTAGTGGGTTCTGCAAGCATTTTGTTCTTATTTTGTAGTCTAACAGAGTCTTACAACTATACATCATCACCATATCACATAACCCAATTAAAACTCCTCAAAACATCTTAAGTAAATCAAAGAACCCAGTAGCTCAAGAAGAAAAAACAGGGGTCATCTATAACATACACTGTGAGGACTGTAACAGACACTATCCAGGACCAACAACCAGTCAGAAGATACAATGAAAACACCTTAATTTTAGAAAACATAGACAGTTTCAACTGACAAAATTGTAACTATCCTAGTTCTTGTATCACAAATCTGTTTATTTGGGATAGTCAATAAATATTATAAATTTAACAAATTAAAAGCATTTCCTAAGACCTGGCTCTTCATGCAGGCTATGCTATGGGCAAGCATGGTTGAACCTCCCTTTTCTTCTTTTGCTTTATCCCCATCTGAGTTTGTTATCTCTGCCATCTTTGTTCTTTTTACTTTTGTGTTGTTTACTTGATTTAAATGATTTTAACAATTTGTAAACCTCTCAGAATCACTGGGATCAGGTGGCATATAAATGTAATAATAAATCAAATACTCAGCTATTTAACCAAATCACCACCCAGTTGGAAAGCTACAAATGGCTCTGAGTCAAATGTTACGGGGACTTCAAATTATCCAAAGTTTCTTTCATAGGAGTGTATCATCTGAGAGAAAGTTTCAGAAGGATACAATAGGATAATTATTTAAAAAATTTAAAAAAACCAGTCCCTAAGTATCTTCTTAGTATATTTACTCCAGAGAGAATGATTAAATGATAGAGGATATAATACTGGGCTGTAAACAGACTCTCTCTGGAAATTACATCTTGTAGACAAAAGCTAAAATCTGGGTTTCTTATCTGTGGCATTTCTTGCATCAGAATTAAGATGTACTGTGTCAGACATTTAAAAAATACACACATCTCCTGCTTGGCTTCTAAAGATTTGGCTTGCCTCAAATACAAATGTTTACTTTTGTCACAATTAATAATACCAGAAGACAACAAGGGGAGTATAGTGACTACTTACTCAAAACAGGGACCATGATAAACACATCTTGCTGTCACTATGACAACTCAAGGAGAAAGATTTGTTTTGTTTTAAATGTGTTCTAACTGAGCAAAAAACAAAAATATTTCTGAAGCTTGAAGCGACTACTAAATCTAGCATCCTTGGGTGCTACCTCTGAGAATAAATTATCTTTTTTTTCCCGGCTTGTTGGATCCCAAGCTTGAATAAAATTAAAATCTCCATAGACCAGACCAAACATGAACCCCATTGGGGTTGGGAAGAGAGCAAAAACCAGTATTTGGATGCTCGCTCCTAGAAGATGACTTGCCAGGTGATCAGGTGAAAAAATTCATTCCAGAAATTCATTTTGGGAGAGGTACTAAAAATACACAGAGGATGAGATGCCAAGGCAGTGACTTAGTCATGAGGAATGTTGAACAAAAGGAGGGAAAATACTAATATGCCACTTAGAAAGGAGAAAGATAAAAGGAATCCAGGCTGGGTGGGAAGATACAAGTGGAGAAGCAGCCTTAACATGATTTATTTCATATTGGGATGGGGGTGCAGCAGGATTTCAGATAAAGATCAAAGAAATAGCAGTCATGAAAAACAGAGTGACTATACCAGAACTCTCCAAGATTCTATGATAACAAAAGCACTGGGGGTTTTGAAAGAAAGAAACATCTGGGGTGGAAAGGACAATTTCCTTCCAATCACCTATATCCATGGTGACCTTGTTTTTTCTATTTTGGGAATAAACAATTTCCTGCCTTATAAATTAATCCAGGACATCTAAGAAGTGGAGCACTCCATGCAAATGTATGAACTGCTGTGGCTATTATTTTCTCATCACGTATTATTCTGCTGCTCTACTTTTTAAAAAACAAGATGTAAAACAAATGCCAGAGCAAAACAGTAAACGATCACCCCATTTTCAGCAACCTGCCTACATGTTTTTTATTCTGCTTTTGGTGATAGTAATCAAAAGCCTTCATCCAAGGGTAAACAGGACTTGAGATGTACAGCTGATTATCAGCAAGAAGATAAAAGATAAAGCAGGTGTTTGCAGCTAACTGCAACATTAATTAAAACGTTTATCTTTTCCATGAAGAAAAGAAGAACCACCTTTAATCAAATTGTTAAACCAAAAGACTAATAAGAGATTAAAATATATGTCAGAATAAAATGACAAGTGAAATATTGGTCAGCAGGTTGAATCTCTGCTTTACTAATAAATCTATGAAAATCATGTTTCATTTTGGGCTGCAGATTATATTTTTCAAAATGCAAAACTAAAACAATCAGCAGTTATAGATGAAATGGTCCTGTCTTTATTTTATGAGGGAGCTCAGCATACATTTCTGAAAATTTTTTCCCGTACTAAGAGGATTAAGCAATTAGCTGCAATCCCTTTATTGAGAAAAATAACTGTTTCAGAATGGCAGTTTTCCAGATCTCTGCATTACAAATATCCAATAAGAAGATTAAAAAAAATCAAATACAATCAAATGTATTGCCATATACCTTTTAATTATATAATGTTGCTACTTTGTTAGCTAGCCGGCAATCCAGAATAACAGAGGCAAATATAGTTTATCTTGAAGAATTAGAAAAATTCACTGAGGCATTACTGAATAACTAATATTTTGATCTAAATATTTATTTTACTTATATAGCTGTCCATCTCACCAGAAGTGATGGACAGCTATATAGGGCAATATACAAGCATTATGAGTGCAGTAGTACAGTGGCTAGAGTGCAGTACTGCAGGCTACTTCTGCTGACTGCAATTTGGCAGTTCAAATCTCACCAGGCTCAAGGTTGACTCAGCTTTCCATCCTTCCAAGGTTGGGAAAATGAGGACCCAAATTGTTGGCAATATGCTGACTCTTTAAATCACTTAGAGAAGTGGTATATAAGTCTAAGTGCTAGTGCTATAAAATAAAATGATGATATTTTATTCCCTATAAAAACAATCATTATTTAAATATGGGCAATCATTATTAAAATAAAATATTTTTAAAAACATAGTATACTAATCACAAACAGTGAGAGTAAGTTTGATAACCATATATCAACCAGGACCCATCTCAAAATGTAACCAGATTACAGACTTTGTGTTTTAAAAACAAGGGAATCTGCCTAATTCTGTTCTTGTAACTTGCTCGTGCTTCTGTTCCCAAATCTAAATAATTTAGAATAAAGTTTTTCAGGATCCAACCTGAGTTGGTCACCAGGACCAAAGGTTTTATTCTTTCAAGCTTACAGGCTTAGGCTAGAACCCATCATGTGTTGTATTTATATTGTTCCTTGTGTGTAGCTTTTAGTTGTTAAATAGGGTGTTTTAATGGCTGGTAGAATAAACCTTTGGTCCCGATAACTTACCCAGATTGGATCCTACAACATTATCCTGGGACATGTATATTTACTTTCATTGCTAAAGTTTTTCAATCACCACCTTTTAAGGAATAATGGAAACTGTACTTTAAGCAGTTGCAGCCATACCTGGATTTCATCCCAGTCTGAAGATGGGATTTGCAAGTGGAGTCAAGCCAGATGCTTTGAATGAAATACTGTAGGTGGAATGTTCCACCATGTTCCTACTACAAATGTACTAAGACTCCAGTTCTTAGAATTCCCCAGCCAGATGCTGACTCGGGAATTCTGAGAGTTGCACTGCTGACCTATCTAGAGAGTATTAACTTGTAGAAGGATTTATCTGAAAAATCCCAAAGCCTAATAGAGGTCAATGTTGCAATGTTGCCAGACATAGAGGTCAACATTGCATATCTCTTGTTTGTTCATATGGACAAATTCCAGATGCACATATTCATAACTATGAGTAAACCCTCTGGATTAAGGTCAGCCTTAGGTTAAAATCCTGATTGGGTGGGGGCGGGAGGGGGGAAGGGGGGTAACCTTAGTTCAGTGGTAAGTACAAATGTTTGGATTGCAGAAGGCCTTATTAGATCCCTGCCAGTTAAAAACAATCAGTAGAAAATAGTAGATGAAATGGAGGACTTTTGCTAAGAACTTGACAATGGTTACTAGCCTGAGTAAAAATGGACTAGATGAAAAATAAAGTCATTTTGAACAATTCTACCACAAAGGTAAGAAAATTCACTGAACTGTAAACCATATGCTGTAAAACTACACTACTTTTACCATTTGCTAACAAACAAACAAAAAAACTCGCTCAGGAACAAAATGCAATGACTGTATTAATAGGAGTGCTCCTATATTCCATACTAGGGGCACTAGATGCCAGGTTCTTTCCAGATATAATCCAATTCTACTTGAGCATCTGTAAGGTAGCTCTGAGTAGAATCTGACGATCTAAGCCTTGCCAGTATTTGAATATACTGGATAGTGTCCCCCACCTCCTGTGAGGACTCTCTTAAGGCTCCCCTTCTGCAGAAGCAAATAGGAGATCAGTTTCCTTGTTGTAAAATATTCAAAAAACCTGCTAGGACTTGCTCTTTTAAACCAGCATTTAGGGCTTTAAAGAAGCAATAAGAATTTCCTTGAGGTGTATAGGGATACCTCCTTTTTGCTTGTTTTCATGGTTGTTGGTAATATATGTATATGTTTGTGTATGCATTTTTATTGTTTGAACTACTATTGTTATGCAGGACCTCAATATTGTTACACAGATTTGTAAGCCACTTAACTTTGAGTGAAGCAACATAAAATTAAATAAATAAATAAAACAATAGATTGAGTTCAAAGCCTCAGTTTCTCTACTGTTTCACAACTAAGCTACAACATGTGAGTTCAGACAACTTGCTGCATCAAAATCAACAAACCGTGTTGTGTTTACTGTGATGCTGAGAACCCAGCTATACTACCCAGATTATTCTGATTAACCAATACATGAAGAAACGAAGAATGATTCTAGGCTACTCAATAAAATGTGTTCTAACAATGTGTTGGAGAATTATGGTAGCAAAATATCTGACAATAATTTGTGCTAAGCAAGAGTGTAAAAATTATATGCTTTCACATTCAAAAAAAAAAGGAACACAGATAATCCTCCACTTACAACAGTTCATGTAGTGACCATTCAAAGTTACAACGGCACACAAAAAAGTAACTTATGACTGTTTTTCACACTTACAACAGTTGCAGCATCTGGATGGCCACGGGATCAAAATTCAGACACTTGGCAACTGAATCATGCTTATGACAGTTGCCGTGTCCAGGAGTCATGTGATCATCTTTTGTGACCTGTGATTCTCTTAACAACTGGGGAAAGAAAGGTTGTAAAATAGGGCAAAATTCACTTAACAACTGTCTCACTCAGCAGCATAAATTTTGGGCCCATTTGTGGTCGTACATTGAGGACTACCTGTACGTACTTTCATAGGAGTTTCATCAGGGTGGGATTCAAATTTTTAACAAACGGTTCTGTGGGCGTAGCTTAGGTGGTGGGCGTGGCTTGGTGGTTATGTGACTAGGTGGACATGGCTTGGTGGTCATGTTATTGGTTGGGCGTGGCCAACTCAATATCACTCACATCGAGGCACGCATCTCCTCGCCTGGCCTCTCATGACTGTGGGGATGCTGCAACAGTTGTAAGTGTGAAAAATGGTCATGTCACTTTTTCATTGTAACTTTGAATGGTCACTCCACACAAGCAAAGTACCAGCAAAAGAGGGGGAAAAAACTCCAGAGACGTTCCTTAGACAGGAAGTCTAGTCCTGCCCAGAATATAACCAGGGTGAACGGAGAGGCAGTTTCTGTAAGCAACCCCAGAATGTTTCCTTCCTGTCTTCCTTACAGGATTAGGCCAGTAATTTCTTCTAACAACCGGTTCTCCGAACTGCTTAGAATGTTAACAATGGGTTCTATCAAATAGGTGCGAACTGGTAGAATCCCATCCCTGAGTTTCACTGATTATTGTTCGAGCCTGAATTGCATGTAAATTGCATTCTTGCAAATCCATTACTTCGCTATATTTTGGATTCTACCACACAATTTCAGGAAATCATATTAGCATAAAAATCCCTGGCTAACTGATTATCAACCTGGAAAAAGTTGATCATGATATTTTAAGCTAGAACCCCATATTTTTACTCCCATTCACAGCTAATGAAATTATTGTGATTAACAGTAGAAGCCCACTTACATACATTCACATACAACTTACAATCACAACTCGGAACACAATATCGAGGTGATTGTTAAGTGAGTTGCACCTGATTTTATGATCTTTTTTCCCCCAGGGTTGTTAAGCAAATCAACGCAGTTCAGTGAATTACATGGTCAGCTTCTCCTATTGAATTTGCTTGTCAGAGCCAGCTGGGAAAGTTTGTTGTGATCCGTCAGAGCTAGCAGCAGAGTCGGACAGTGGGGAGGAACATGGGCCAGTCCTGGAGTCTGGGGAGGGCTCAGACGAGGGATCTGTGTCCGACACAGAGATGGGGCCAGGGCCATCTGAGAGTTATGTGCTGACTCCGGAGCCTCCAGAATCTGACATCAGCGAGGCAGAGGAACAGGGGGAGCCTGTTCCCAGTGCACGCTTGCGCAGAGCTGCCAGAAGGCAAGAACAGTTAAGGCAAAAGGGGAGACTCAGGAGTAAGGCTTGGAGTTGATTGGCTCCTCCCATAAGACATAAAGGAGGAGCCTTTGCAGGAAGCAACTTTGTTCGTTCTGATCGGTTTAAATTCTGAAGCTCCATATTGAATTTGTGCTTCGTTTAGCCTTGTACAGCTAATTGGCAATTTAATCATTGGCAGCATTTCAAGGGAAATAAAGCCTTATCCTGAAAAGACTGTGGCAAACTTCTGTTGGACTATTCACAAACTGTTTGGGACTCATTACGGGCTGTGAATGCATATAATTCTACAGCCACTGAAATAAAAAGAGGGTTCGGGGGACCAAGTGTGTGATTGTTACTGTCTCAGGAAGCCTTGGTCAGAACAAAGTTGTAAATGGTGATCACATAAGTACATGCCTATTGCCAAGCACCCCAAATTTTGATCATGTGATTTTGGATCATAAGTGTGTGGACCTCTTGTAGGTCACTTTTTTTCCAGTGCAGTTGTAATATTGAACGGTTGCTAAATGAATGATTATAAATCAAGGATTACCTGTACAAAAATGTGAAGTTGATCGGACTTACAACCAGGCTTTAAAAATAACCCTAACTGGATGAGACACACTGCATGTTTAGCCTTAGCTTTCTTTCTTTCTTCAAAAAAGAGAGATTCATGCTACTTCATAAGCATTCAGATATACTTTAAGATATAAGATAAACAGGTACACATATAGACTGGGTGAAACCAGGCTTAATAGCAGTAACTGTGAGAGGGATCTTGGAATCTTAGTGGACAGCCAATTAAATATGAGCCAACAGTGTGCAGCGGCAGTCATAAAAGCCAATGCAATCTTAAATTACATTAGCAGAGGGATACACTCAAGATCAAGTGAGGTACTAATACCACTCTGTAAAGCCTTAGTCAGACCACACCTAGAATACTGCATCCAGTTTTGGTCACCACACTCTAAAATATATGTTGAGACTATAGAAAATGTGCAGAGAAGAGCAACCAAGATGATTAGGGGACTAAAACATACAATAAACAGTTGATGGCTAGTCTAGCGAAGAGAAGGACCAGGGGAGACATGATAGCAGTGTTCCAATAATTGAAGGGCTGCCATAGAGAGGAGGGGGTCAAGCTATTTTCCAAAGCACCTGAAGGCCAGACAAGGAATAATGGATGGAAACTGAACAAGGAGAGATTCAACCTGAAAATAAGGAGAAACTTTCTGACAGTGAGAACGATCAATCAATGCAACAGCTTGCCTTCAGAAGTTGTGGGAGCTTCATCACTGGAAGCTTTCAAGAAGAGACTGGACTGCCATCTGTCAGAAATGGTGTACGGTCTCCTGCTTGGGCGGGGGGTGGACTAGATGACTCTGTTTATCTGTCAGGTGCAATCAGTAAAAACACCCACCTTGAAAAATTGTTGTGGAGAGAAGCAGTAGTGGTTGAGCAGCAATTCATTATAGTACTGCAAAAAATTTCAAATTTTGCAGCGCTAGTAAAAAAACAAAAACCCAAGGGTCTGGTAGCATCTTTTCAGATTTGTAACATTTATTCAAAGGCATATGCTTTTGTGAGCAAAACCAGACTCCTATTTTGGGCAACAATAGATTACAAGAGCACTTCTCCTACAATGCTTTGCAATATGAGACTCACCAATTGATACATGAATTTGTATAAATCCTCTGCATATTAAAACTATTATTCCCACTGGGTCAAGGTTGGACTGGGCAAGGAATTAATATACCACTTAATTTTAATAATTAAATCTTAATTATTACAATAGGTTCTCTAAGCATATTACAGCCACCACTTGTCCAGCCTTGCATAAATCAGGCAACATGAACATGCTATCCAAATTCACTTCTACTTTGCCAAGGTATACCTGTAGCCAAGGTTTTGAGAATGCTCTCTCTTTTTAAGCTGCTTATGACCCCTCCCCTCCCTCCAGGCTGGCCTTTGACTAAAAATCTGAAAACTACTGCATTATTTCTGTGCATTATTGCATTATTATTATATTGCATTATTATTATTGCATTATTCTGCTACAATGCTCCAACACCAAATAGGTTAAACAATATTTAATATATAACATGTTACCTTTTTCTCAGAGAGAAGGAGTAGAATTTAAATGGCAGACTTATCAAAAGAAGAAAAACCACACCATTCCAAGGTTTTGAAAGATTAAGAACTTTACAGTAGTTTTTCCTGCCAGGGTCAGCATGAATCCATACCTTTGAATTAAATTTTAAAATGACAAGCCTCTTGATTTGATTGCAATATGGAAAGCGGGGGGGTGGGGGTGGAAGAAAATTTTAAATATGCACAAAAATATATACCATATATAGGCCTACCCTTGGTCTCCTTGGAGAAATGCAATTGCACAAACACCAATTCTAAAAAATTCTGGCCAATGATTAGAGAAATTGCTTTAGATAGAATATTGATTACCTTGGGATAGTACAGAATATCATATCCTATTGTGCTGTAACTTTTATATGCTAATAAAATATATTTTATACCTTTTTCCCATGTTAGAAAAGATCTGGGATAAAGGAAATAAAGTATATGTTATTTATTTACTGTCTAACTCCCATTCCAGTGTAATGTTCAAGATAATAGAATTCTATTTGATATGATACATACCCAGCATAAGTTGTTGAAGCTTCTGTAAGCAAGCACTTCTGTTAATGTTTTATGGATTTGCTTGTATTGTTATATATCAGAATTACCATGAATAAATTTTAAAGTGTTACATGCCTTTCTTTTTAAATATCCATGCTGCAGTATTTCAGATGTGAAGAACATAGAATCTCACTTTTCTCCCTAACCTTGACACATTCTTATTTACCACTATTATACTATTTTTTAAAAATGCAAGTGTTCTTTTGATTACATTGCCTTTGATGAGATAGATGATAGCTCACTAGCTAGAATAGATGATGATAGACAGATGATAGATAGATGATAACTCGCTAGCTAGAGACAGACAGATAGATAGATAGATAGATGATAGACAGACAGATAGATGATATAGATGATAGCTAACTAGCTAGATGTTAGATCGATTGATCAATGGATAGATGGATGGATACACACAAGGTTCAGGACCCATCAGTTCAGAGTACACTTGTTTGGCACATGGATACCTCAGAATGGCATACATTCTTGCATCTGTGTGTAATTTAGGGCCACATCTTCTGGACCTTGCTCTTAAAGCCCATCTCCAATTGCACCAATGTTTCCACTTTTGTTGGTTTGTGGAATAAATACTTAGTTTCATGTTCATGTAACATTATTGGCAATTCATTAAAAAGGAAAACCACAGGCAGCATATGTTTCTATAATACCGCGAAAAAATTAATCTGTCTGATTGATTTCTGTAAGGCTAGGTGGATAAGATATTAGGAATAAATACCTGTCTCATCCCATGATTACTATTATACTCCCGATTGAGGCAGATGCCAACTATAGTCCAACCAGCTGAAAGGCAGCAGAACACTTACTCTTATTTAACTAGCATATTGGTTAAAATTAGGCTTTATTTAAAAAAAAAGAAGAGTATAAAAACCACACTGGTTGTAGCCTAGTTCTCTCCCTATATTCTGTCACAGATCCTCATCAAGGCTCTGCAATGAACAGATCTGAAAGCGGAAAGGTGACTGACAGTTTACAGAGGCAATTGCATCCCATCGGTTGCCACCTTCTTAAAGATGCTGCTTCTTTGAGCCCAGGTGCAAAATTCTAGGGAAAGATCTATTAATAAAAATGCTGAGAAGTACAGCATACAGCTCATGTGTGCTCCAAAACAACCTTTCCCCTTCAAATCTGGATCACTAGGCAGACAGAGTCCCCATTCTACAGGAAAAACATTGCTGATCCATGCTACATAATGCAGTGTCGCCAATCTGGTTCCTTCGGGTATGTCGGGGATACAAACCTTCAAATTCCCAGCCAGCAGGGCTGCTGACTCTTTTGCATGCATCTGGTCTTCTCAACTTACATCCTAGCTTGCAATTTTTTTTTCTTTTTGAATAAGAGATAACAGCTGGTTATCCTTTTTTTCACCACATTGAAGCTAATGGGAGCTCTCTGTTTAAGATCAAAAACAGAGTTTATTTAAACAGCTTGAAACTCCTTATATAATGGAAAACTGCAGTACAGTTTGCGTCGCATTGTTCTGTAATTCTCCCATTTCTTTTTTGCTCTGTTCTACTTTCTTGAAAAAGGGACTGCAGAAATATAACGTGAGGCAGTTGGGAAACGTAGAACTTTGAAACAATAGGAATTTTCAAGCTGTTGTCGGATCAGCATAATCTATATAAACTTTGCCAGCTTACTGGTTTGAGGAAGGAGAGAAAGCATATTTTAAAATACCTAATGCTGCAATTTTTTTAAAATCTTATTTGGACTTTGTAGAATTAACTACTTCTCAAGTGTGGTCAGCAAGCATGACCTACAGATCAGGTTACAAATAATTTCTCATTCTCTAAACTTCTAAATAGGGCATTCAAATGACAAAAAAGCACTCTGGTTTATTTATGTAACCATCCACTTATGAAGCAAGGAACATCATCAATTATATTTAAATATTTATCATGAGAACAATTTACAGTGAAACTATGGCCTTGACTTACAACCAGAATTGAGCCCAACATTTTTGTTGCTAAGTGAAACATTTGTTAAATGAATTTTATGACCTTTCTTGCCACAGTTGTTAAGTGAATCACTGCAGTTGTTAAGTTAGTAACATGGTTATTAAGTAAATCTGGCTTCCCCACTGACTTTGTTTGTAAGAAGGTCACAAAAGGTGATCACATGATCCCGGGACACTGCAACAGTCATAATTATGAGTCAGTTGACTAGTTTCTGAATTTTGATCACATGACTGTGAGGATGCTGCAATGGTTGTGTGAAAAATGACCATGTCTCTTTTTTCAATGCAGTTGTAACTTTGAATGGTCACTAAATGAACTGTTATAAGTAGAGGACTACCTGTACATGGTCAGGCTAAAGGGAGCTTTTTCCCAGCTGAAGTTGGTGCACTAGTTGCAATCATACCTAGCCCAGCATGCCCTGCAACAGTATCTCATGCCTTGACCACCAGGTAGTTGGAGTACTGCAAAACTCTCTATGTAGGGCAGCCTCTGGAGACAACTTGGAAATTGCAAGCAGATTAGAACGCAGCAGCCAGACTGCTGGAAGGTAAATTCTACTACAGGTAGCCCTCGACTTACAACAGTTCATCTAGTGACCATTCAAAGTTACAATGGCAATGAAAAAAGTGACTTATGACCATTTTTCACGCTTACAACCATTGGAGTATCCCCATGGTCATGTGATCAAAATTCAGATGCTTAGCAACTGACTCATATTTATGACAGTTGCAGTGTCCCAGGTTCATGCGATCATGCGATTTTGACAAGCAAAGTCAATGTGGGAAGCCGAATTCACTTAACAACTGTATTACTAACTTAACAACAGCAGTGATTCACTTAATAACTGTGACCAGAAAGATCATAAAATGGGACAAAATTCACCGTCTTGCTTAGCAACAAAAAGTTTGGGCTCAATTGGGGTTGTAAGTTGAGGACTACCTGTGCTGCAGGCTAGGCTGATTTTGAGGTTGCTGGGCTGATAATCAAAAGTTTATGAGATAGATGTCACATACTGTTAATGTCATAATATGTATATTTTTGGTTCGGTTTTTAAAGATATAAAAGACTAATAATGTTTATTAAAAAAAGTCTTCTGGATTCAAAGTATTGGTCATTGCTTATAAAATCCCATTAAATTGCATACTTGAATACAATCAGATGCCACCTTACCAGATTCTGCCTATTTAATCTGAACAAAGCTCTGCTGAGAAACCTCCCTCCAAAAGAAATACCTAGGACCAGGGTTAAATGGTTGGCTTCCTTGAATATGTTTCCCAGAGCTCTGTGTGGGACCTTCCCTCTTTGCATTCCTCACAGTGATTACAGGTAGTCCTTGTTTAGCAACCACAATTGGAACCAACAACTCAGTCACTAAGTGAAATTGCAACTGTGCTTATCTCACTTCCATTTTGCTTTGCTTTGTAGATTTGCAATGGTCATAAAGAGTAAAGATTGGCAGAAAAGTTACTTTTTCCTCACTATTGTAACTGCAAACAGTCGTTAAATGAGGCAGTGGCTAAACGAGGACTATGTGTAAAACATTTTTAGTCCATTTAAGGGCAGGGTGCTAATTGGTTGACTGTGGGTGATGTAGTGCCCAGTGTGTCAGAATTGGGGTTGTATACAAATACAGTAAATAAATGTTGTCAATAGATGTTGGATAACCTTTTGTCTGAAGTCGTGTAGGGTTTCGTGCCTAGGCAAGTGGCTGGACTAGAAGACTTTCAAGGTCCCTTCCAACTCTGTTATTCTATTCTAAATATTACCATCCTAGGTTAGAAATGTTCATTGAGGCATGTCTGGAAGTTGAGTCGTGGCAATTGGACTTCTTTTCTTGTTGGTTTGAGATGTTTCGCTCCCCATCCAAGTGGCTTCTTCAGTCAGAACAAGTCAGTTAGGGGAATCTGAGTAGGCAGAGAGTCGTTGGAATGTACCAACTCCTAAAATTCTTAGAGGTATTTCCACTCCAACTTCTTCCCCAAAGTACATGATGGTAAGTTGATGGAGATTCTCGGTCATTCAGGTAGAGTTATCTATATAAATTGATTCTTGGCAACTGGACTTATTTTCTTGGTTTGAGATGTTTTTCTGCCCACCCAAGCAGCTTCTTCAGTCTGAAGAAGTCAGTTAGGAGAATCTGAGTAGGCAAGAGAGTTGTTGGAATGTGCCAACTCCTAACATTTTTAGGGGTGCTCCTGCACTGACTTCAGGACTTCTTCCCCAAATGTGTGGTAATATGTTGATGAAGATTTTCAGTCATCCAGGCAGAATGGTCTGGAAGTTGAGTCTCAGCAACTGGATTTATTTTCTCTCCCTACTCAAATTCCTCTAAACAATTTGTTCAGATTGAAGAAGCTGCTAGGATAGGCAGAGAAACGTCTCAAACCAACAAGAAAATAAGCCCAGTTGCCATGACATAAGTTTCAGACGATTCTACTTGGATGATTGAGAATCTTCATCAATTCATTAAGATATGTGCTTCCTGGGGTTTTAGTTTTAATTTACAATAAATGAAAAGGATGCAGAGATTGCATCTAAGCAACGTATTTCTTTTTTCCTAGAAATACTTCATGGCTAAGATTTAAAAAGTAACAATTTCTAACCCTAATCCTAACAAAAACAGATACATAATAAAGATGTCATGAACTTAATACTTTTACCATGCCATGCCTTGTCAAAAGAAAGAGTTTTATCAAGATTTTTTTTAGCCTTCTTTTTTTTTTAGCCAACTTGGCCGGGCCTTATCTGCATTTTTAAAATTAAATTTGGATTATTCCATCCAATCTCAAAATGACATTAGAATTATAGGAGTTACACCGCTGGGAGAAGATTCTGTTTCTCACAGCTAAGACAATACTTTGGCCACTATAGCAGGGAGAGTGGAGAAAATCTGGAGTGTGTGGGAGGGAAACACTGAGGAATGTCAACATACCTTGGTTTTGATTGGCTACAAGAAAATGCAAGAAATGAAATCAAACAATCTGAATTGGTATATAAAGAATTCTTTACTGATCTTTAATGCAGCCTTTAGACAAGGCATGGGTTTTTTATTGTTGTTGTTGCTGTTGAAAAGGGCGTATCAGCTGTTGAATTCCTGACCTGGGGTACCAGGTGAGGTGGTGTCAACAAGAAACTGTGGGAGATGACCAAATTGAGCCCGAGGGAAGGATAAAGTGTTTCACCAGTCTTGAGTCCCTTTGTGCTCACAAGAAGACTAAGTCCCACACTCCTTTAATTCCACTGACTCTTATTTACTGCCAATTTGCTTTGACCATTAATAGTTCAGATTCTTGTAAATAGTGTTAGAATGCAATAAACCTGTAGTCATTTGAACCACCTTGCTTCCTGATTTTTGACAGTTACAATACAATGGACACTCACCTACCCAAAAACAGGAGAATTTATTTCTGACCCAAAACAAAAGTGCTATTAACTCATTTTATAGCATTTTATTCTACTTTACAGCAGGACTCTAAGTTCAGAAAGGCTGCATTAAAGCATTTTATTCTACTTTACAGCAGGACTCTAAGTTCAGAATTGCAGCAGGATCTTTCAGTTCAAAACCAAGACATTGGTCTTGATCTACTTAGGGGCAAAGAGAATAATTCATATGCATAATTAGAAACAAAATCCCCTAAGAAATGAATCTTTTATTCTATAATATTTCACAGATGAAATTAAATACTAGTAATTCCAATTTCTGAAAATTTGCTTTTGCACCTGCATCTACAGTATGCTGTGTTATTTTACTCTGCAATGGAATATCTTGATCTTGGTTATTGTTTTAAAATTAAATTCTGACTTTATTTTTTAATCTAAAAATCTGCGGGGGGGGGGGGAGCATAATTGTCTTAGAATCAGTTAACCGAAGTTCAATTTACATTTTCCAAATGGAACCTTAATTTGCATTCTCATCCCTTTCAACAATGTACAGAATAAAAGAACATTTTTCACATTTTTAAAAAACTCCAACTATGCTGCCAACGCCTTCCCCATTATATATTGTAGCAGATCTACTTTATGCATGCACCCTCAGTCATAAAGTTGGAAGGACCATCTAATCCCCAATCCAAATTAAACCATAATAGATAACTCTTTATGCCTGAAAACATCCCAGTAATTGGTTTCATTGTATCTAAATCACTCTTATTGTTAGGAACATTTCTTTTTCTAACATTCAACTAGAATTTCTCTTCCTGCTGCTGCTGAACTTTTTGTATTTCTTAATTTGCTACTTCACCAACAATTCTCAGCATTCCTCAATTAGTTTTAATCAACATTTGCTGGACGAAGTCCAATCTTCCTTTATAATCCAGTTCTTTAAACTCAACCGGAAATGCCAAACTAAAGTATATGAAAAAATAGCACTAAAATCATGCCATAGATATGCTGTAGTAGAACTATAAGGGGAGTGGGGAGTATAGAAATAATTGTTCAGCTCCAATCTGGCATAGATTTAGGCTGCTTTGATTTTATACAAATCAGTGAGATTTTATCTGCCTATGCATAAAACTGAACTTCTTTAATGCTACTAATAGAATATCTTTTCTCCTTGTAAAATATTACAGGCAGTGTTTATTTCTTTGCATCTTCAAAATATATTCCGATAGATGGATGTCTTACTCAAAACCTTGCCTCTTAAAACCAGGAATTGGTGAGATTGGGGAGCTGCTAAAAGAAAATTGTCACAAGAGATAGCTAAAGTGCTCCTATTCTGGATTCCAGCCATAAAACATGACCTTTTCTAGGATGCTCATATACTTAGGGGACCACTCATATAATTATGTATTATTACCAATAGAAATGGCAATATGTTTAAAATAAAATGGGGACATAAAATGCAGGCTATAATAAGGGCATGATCTAAATCAGAATTTTGGCATAGGAACAAGAGAGCTTTAATCTTCCATGTACTATCTGCATTGGGAAAATAGATGCCATATGTTCTTCTAGGACAGGGGTGGGCAAACTACGGCCCACGGGCCACATCCGGCCCGTTGGTCTTTTTAATCCGGCCCGCCGAAGATTGGTACAGAATTAAGGTTTGATGTGAATGATTGAATGATTGCATTCATTTGATTTTGACTTGTAATGACAGGCATTTCGACACCAGGTGGCGGCCCGTCTGTCAAATTTTAAAAGTCAATGAGGCCCCCGAGCCAAAAAGTTTGCCCACCCCTGTTCTAGGATCATTTTTTACCAATGCAAAGAGGAGAAGAAGACCTCAAATCACAACAGGAATCACAGAACTAAATTCTGCTCCTAACTGTGCCTGGCT
This sequence comes from Notechis scutatus, assembly GCF_049901735.1. Classification (NCBI taxonomy): domain Eukaryota; kingdom Metazoa; phylum Chordata; class Lepidosauria; order Squamata; family Elapidae; genus Notechis; species Notechis scutatus. Next base: position 67,361,904 of record NC_142014.1, on the reverse strand, counting down.
CTCCAATCCTTGTGATTCAGGTTCAGTTATTCATCAAATTTCACTACTAATAAAGGATTACTTCCACATTGTGTCCTTGTGCCTTGGATCACCTGGTATAGTTGTGCCCTCAATAAAATAATTTCTTGGATCTCTCCTTAAAGCTGTTTTTTTCTTAAGGTCTTATGCAAATAAGTAAGAAAGTTTTGGAGATCGGCTACACAGTTGATGTACTCTTCCATGTGCAGGGCCGATGCTGTCTTTTGCCATACAGAGGTCAACACTTAAAAAATGAATTTACAATTAAATGCATAAACTACCCAGCAGATGTGGGGGTTTTTGGCAGCCATTTCTGTGGGGAATTCTAATATTGGTTTTATTAAAAGTTATATTGTCATAAGGAAAAAGCAGTCAAAGAGGATTTTGAATTTGAAAGCAAATTTGAAATGTTATACCTTAAAAGCACGAAATAATAGCTTCATATACACAGTATCAATTAAACACCCAAACAGCCAGAATGGAAGCCTTCCATGATAACTGAGCTAGATAAAAGTAAAGACTTAAAACAATCAGCACCATCACCTAGCAGCATTAGAAAACTGTCAATCAAGCTCTGACTTGACAGCACCAGGCTCTCAGAAATGAAGCTGGGTGCGCTTCAGTTAGCAAAACATTTTGAAAGAGGGTCTCATAATGAAGGAGGCAGAGTCGTAAGCTTTCACAGATTTTACATCAGCAAAAGAGAAGATACGGAACAAAATTTTCAGTTTTAAAGGAGTAAATGATAGAAATAATCAGCCTCCAGTCTACGTTGCAAAGTAAATCAATTAATGCAGGGCAACCAAAATTCCATGGACCACATTTTCAGAACGGTTGACTTGGTTATTGTTAGTTTTTGTTAAAATGGTAGGCCTGTGTAAAGGCTTCCTCAAGCTGGAAAAAAGCAACTGGGGATTGTATAAGAAACACGACAATGAGGTTAACTTTCCTGACTCAATTATTTTCTTGATTAAAAGTTATTATGAAGTCCTTGGTGCTCTTTGAGCTTGGTTGTTTTCTCAGACACTTTTCAATACCCAGTTAGGTATCATCTTACCATTCCTTCCTTGCAATAAGCTTGAAAAAGGAAAGTCAAATTCCAAACCAAACTACTTTAAATAAATCCCAGAATTAAAAAGGTATCTGAGCCCAAATGGGTTATCAGCAAGTCCACCCATCCACTATATACTGTAGAAGATAATATCCTACAGAAAGGACTCAACTGCAACACACATTATGCCAATCCGTTGGAATTCTTTGCAGCCTTAGAAGAAGCATTGAAAACCACAGGACTTCCCACAGAGATCCAGTAAAACATAAGACATACAATCATACCACAAACTTAGAAGAAGACTCTCATCTATTATCATCTTCTATTATTCGTTTTTTGATTTTCTGACAGTACTGTAGTAGGGAGCTGATAGAATATTCACTCCCCTCTGTGAGATGTCCAAGCTTTTTTGTAAGTTCTTTAGCTGTACTGAAGTCCTCAACAATATAGATAGTCCTTGACTTACACCACTACATTTAGCGACTGTTCAAAGTTACAATGGCACTGAAAAAAGTGACTTATGACAGGTTTTTCATACAACCGGTGCAGTATCCCCATGGTCATGTGATCAAATGTGATCAAAATTCAGGCACCTGGCAACTGACTCATAATTAGGATAGTTGCTGAGGTGAAGTGATCACCTTTTGTGACCTTCTGACAAGCAAAGTCAATAAAGAAGCCAGATGTACTTAATAACCATGTTACCAACTTAACAGCTGCAGTGATTCACTTAACAACTGTGGCAAGAAAAGTTGTAGAATGGGGCAAAACTCACTTAACTGTCTTGCTTAGCCCTCTCTCTCTTCCTCTCCCTCTCTCCCCTCCTCCCTTTCTCTCTCATCTTTTAAGAATACAATGCACATAATACAACTTTGTCTCTCTGACCTCCTTTCCCTAGGAACTGGAGTCTGTTAACATGAAGCCTTTTTTGATTATCCCAGCCTTCCCTCTGTTTTTCCCAGGAGAATAGGGAGTTAATAAATCTTACTTATAAAATTTTATTGCTAATAATAATTCTAATAACAAGTACCAACATTGCCAAGCCACAAGCAAGAATTTAAACTCCTTTTCGCTATAACTGTAAATTTGTCTAGTGACAAGACAGATTTTAGTGATTACTACAAAGATCACAGATAGGATGAAATATGCTAAGCTATTTCACAGAATAGAATATACTAGCAACCTGCAGTTGTTTGAGAATAATTCTGCCCTGTTCATACGTGTTCATAAAACTAGGATTGGTACGTGACATTTTTCTGTCTAAAGAGGATACTTTCTCCTTGTATGTACAACATGCAAATACACTTCTTTCAGCACAGGAGTTGTGCATCATACCTTGTACTAGAGAACAGGCTTAATATGGAGGGCTAGAAAAGTTATTGGCATACAAAGTAAGTTCTTCAAGCATCCCGTTGGTATTCCCTGCCTGCTGCTTTAAATATCCATGCATTCTTTTAGTAGAACTAAATTATTGTGTTGTTTTTTTTAAAGAATACTTGTACAACCTTTTTAACCGCAATATAAAGGCTTGTTTACCTTTTCTACAACTGTAGAAAATTATATTACTGGCAGCCCACCTCTTATAAGAAATGTTGGTATGGAACTGATTCATGTTCCAGCTTGTTCTTAGCCATGTAATCTTAGTGGGTAACCTTGGATAAGTTGCTGTCTTTCACATCAACAGACAAAACTGGATCAGGGAATGCTATATGTACACTGCTTTTTGGTCCTGGAGGAAGTGTATGATAATAAGCATGGTTTTTCTTCCTGGTGTTTTCCCACAAGTCCAGAGTCTGCTTTGTTCAGATTAACTGAGCGTTGATCCATCTGGTTGCAAAGGGAATTGACCGGCCTGTTTCTTGCCTGTGCCTGATCATCATTGGCTGAGAAAGAGAGACTGGTCCAAAGTCACCCAACCAGCTTTTATGCCCAAGGTGGGACTAGAATTCACAGTCTCCTCGTTTCTAACGTGGTGCCTAAACTATTAGATCAAACTGGCTCTCAAACAGAGGTGAGCTGCTACTGGATCGTACAAACTGGTAGTTAAGATTCTGTGCAGTTTGGCAAACCAGTGAACCCCACCACTGTCTGGCCTCACCCCTGCTCATTTTTTGGCCAGAAATCCCTGCCAAAAACAGGCGGGGTGGGGCCAGCCAGTGGTGGGATTAACCCCAACCAGCTGAATTCTACCTCTGCCTTTGAGGTAAGTGGCTGGGAGGCGGGGCTGGGTGTGATGAATGAGATTACCCACCCAGTCACATGACCAGCCGGCCACACCTACCCAGCCAGAGAACTGGTTGTTAAATTATTCCAATCCTACCAAATGGTGTATGATATAAATACAAATAACAAATGCACTACTTATGGGCCACAAAACTGAAAAAGCCTCATTCCATGTCACTTGATCTGACTTTCGGAGGATAAAGGGGGAAAATATAGCATTCTAATCGGTAGCATTTCATAAAAGAACCCAATTGATCATCTAATAGAAACACTTAGTCAAAGGTTAGGAAATCTTTTCATATTTGAGGATCGCATGACACCATAATGGCCAGAAGCTAGACAGACAGACAAATGGACGGAGGGAGGGAGAGTGGCAGAGAGGGAGGGAGGGAGGGAGGGAGGGAGGGAGAGAGAGAGAGAGAGAGAGAGAGACTTAGAAGCAACTGAGCCAACTTTTGGCTCTCTCAGCATGATTTCAGCACTATATTTTTATTACATTAAGTCAAGCTAAGAAGTTGTGACATATGGATAATTTAACACTAGGTCTCAGAAGACCCAACAGTGATTATTTCCTGAGTTCAACTATCTATTCAAAGCATTGAAAAAATCCTGATGATTTAAGATATGCATGTGCACTTATAAGAATCTGTAATCTAAAACTATGACTTGCTACTATAGTTACATTTAACTGCAAAATCAATTGCAGAGTTAGAAATACAAAATGAATAAAACAATGATTCTGTGGGAATGTCATAAACGTAATATATACACTGGTACCTTGGTGCTTGTGCTTAATTGGTTCCCGGAAGCATGATGAGTACTAAAAGGATGAGTAGCAAATAAACCATGTGACTTACTACATGACCCTTTGTTTTGGCTGGGAAGGACTTCCTATCCGTCCCTTTTTCTATGTCAGTGATCTTTCCAGCATGGCCGACTTCCTGTCACCCTCGGCAGCTATCCCCTTGCTTCCTTTTGCAGCACATCAAGTACCAAACAAAGATGAGCACTGGGACATTTTCGTGTCAAAATGTTTCGAGTACCAAATTCAATGAGTTTTGAAGCAGTAGAGTACTGAGGTACCACTGTATCTTGGTTTTAGCAAATCAGTTGCCACAACAATTATTTGTTGATATTCTGACTAGCAAACTAGTCAAGATGGTGTGGGGAATACATCCTAGGTCATAAACATACTCTCTCATCAAGCAGAGCATATCACAAGATTCAGTCTTGTACTCTGCACTCTCTGGTAGTATTTATTAATTGCTTGGATAAAGAAGTAAAGGGAATAGTAATCAAACATGAAAAAGACCCACAATTGGGTGGAAGACAGAAATACCATTTTTAATTATATTTATAGAGTACAAAAATGAGCTGAAAGTAACAGAACATAATTTTAACAGAGACAAAAGCAAAGTTCTTAATTTAAGAAACAAAGACCAAATGCATTAAATGTATAGGGTGGGAAATTTCTGGATAAATAATAATAGATGACTGCAAACTATTTAGTTTTCAGTCATCTATTATTATTTATTCAGAAATGACTCAGAATTATAATGTACTGAAAAAAGCTGCATCAATTGAATAATGTTTTTTCTACTTTATTCTCTTACGATCATACACCAATTACTATGTTCAGTTCTGGGCATGACATTGTAAGGAGGAGCTCAAAAATGGAACAGAGTCAGAACACAGTAACAAGAAATTACGTCTCAAGAAAAGAAATGGAATGTGTGTTTGACTTTAAAATATGAAGACTCAGGAAGACATGATAACCCTCTTCAAATGCATGGATGTATGACATTCAGAAGTTGCAAAATGTGGAACATGAAATACAGGATTTAAATTACCGAAAAACAATTTCAAATTCAATGATGGAGAAGAACTCTTACTCCCATCAAGCACTCTCAAAGAGATTTTTAGAAAAGATTTGAAACTTTGCCACAATAGATTTTCCCAGTGCAAATATGAAGTTGGATAATGGAACATCTGCAAGCAAACAACCAAGAGCTTCACAGATCAGCCCTGTGCTACATATAGTCCCTTCTATTACAACCAACAAATTGTTCAGATTATTTATTTATTGACTTACTTGTTTGACACTTAATTCCCAAAGGTTTTAAACAGCTTACAAGAGCCAGTGTGGGGTAATAGTTAAGATGGTGGACTATGAAAAGGGAAATCCAAGTTCTAGTCCATCCACATTAGAGAAACTCACTGAGAAACTTTGCACCAGTCACTCCAAGGATGACTTCTGCCATCTTTAGATGACCAGTTCATTTTGTGGATTTTTCCCCATTGGTTTACAGATAGTCATGAAGTTGTGTTTCTCCAGTAATTTTCCATTTCGGTCTCTAACCAACCCCAATAGGAAAGGTGTTTCTCTTTTATATTGGGAAGATTACAGACTGAGCTGGAACATTATTAGAAAAACACAAAGATTACTATGTTCACAAACCTACATGAAAAATCCAAAGAAATGATTCAATCTTCTAAGGATGAAAGAAGTCCACTTCCATGTATCACCTATCTTGTAGCTACAGCAGATGAACACTGAATCACAATTTGACTAAAAGATCATGAAAAATATCGCTCGTTAGGACAACATGAAAAATCAACAGTGCTTGAACATGCACTGTTACACTACTGGCCTACTTAAAGTCACACAGTATTAGCAATCATGTCAAATAATCATGCCTAGACAAGCTATTGAGATTTATAAACATTCCAACAAGATGGGAGAGAATCTGAAGGTTAAAGTAGGTGAAGTTTCCAGCTTTATGTCACACCAAAATAAAACAGACCTTAATTAAGTAACATCATATAGAATCTACAGCAATCTCACCTGAAAGAATAATAAGCAGGAGAGCAGGGGTGTCAAACTCAAGGCCTGGGGCCCAGATCCAGCTGGCGGGTGTTTAGATCTATCTCACGAGGCTGCTGTGGAAGCACCTCTGCCAGTGAAAAGAGAGCTCACAAGGGCTGTACACTGCTCTCCCGAACTCCGTTTTTGCTGGCAGAAGGTTGTAGGAGGCTGTCACAGCTGAAAACAGAGCTTGGGAGTCTGTTTTCTCTGGAAGACCGCTCAGGCCACCACAGGTGCCCCCCTAACACTAGTAATGTCATGCTGGCCACGCCCCCTGGCCACGCCCCCCCTGCCCCCCCCCCAAAGTCAAACACAACCCTGATGTGGTCCTCAATGAAATCATGTTTGACACTCCTGCAGTAGAGTGTGTAAAAAACAGACCAATTTTTTTTAAAAAAGCTCCTTTGGAATGTCTTCAAAATAGACCAATTACAAATTTATCTGGGAAAAGGACCAATCAGAAGCTGGCTTTCCAGAGTTTCTGTGATATGGCCCAATTAGGAATGAGCTCTGTTACAAATACAAGAATTTCACCCATTCTTAATCAGTTACCTTTGAGATGCTAAGAAGAGAGCTGCAAGCAGATCACTTTATCCCAAAAGATGCCAACCACATTTGCTAGCAAAAAAAAAAAAAAAAAGAGTCCGGATAACAGATATCAGATAATTAGACTATGACCTACTATCTGGAAGCTCATCACCTTTGGATTGATGCTGGCCTGTCAGTCTCAATCCAACCTTCATTATATTTTGTTAGCAAGTGGTGTGTGGGGAAATAGATCTTGTAATGCACTTAGTACAAGTGCATATCAATTAAAAAAAACAAAAACCTAAGACTAAGCCACAATGTTAAGATTCAGTCAAGATACTAATTCAAATGAAATTGCCATTGCACTGGAATTAGCCTAAGAACTACACACTCATATTTTAATAAGGTCCCTGGAAACTATTTTTCATAATTGGCCACAGCCTCATTCAACTAATTAGTTTTTCCTTCTGTTCACAACCGGCAGATAATATTGGCAGGAGACAACAGATCTGGAGATACAGATCTGATAAGACCATTCTAAGAGGGACAGTCAGGTGAAAAGGATAATCTCTGACCAATGAATAAACCCTTAAGCCTTTTAACCTATACTCTTTTAAATAGTAATTAATATAGATAGTGAGAGTAGTCAAGGGCTCCCTCAATTTGATATTTGATGAGTGGACTACCAGATTGTCATAAAATCAGCAATGCATCTGGTGCCATCATGTGAGAGAATAAGTTTGAAGCTCCTTGTTGCCTTCTAAAAATAAATAAAGTTACATGGTGTTGTATTTACTGAGAATTACTTGATTTGCTACAACCGGTTCTTTTGACTTCTTTTCTGTTCCAATATCTTTATTTTAGACTGTAGGGGACAATTTCACCACTGGATATTCAACTGCTTTACTGTCCTTAAGCCTACACTGTATTTAATTTACAAACTGAAACAAAAATGGAACAATCTAATTAGAAACTCCAGGATTTGCATATGATATAAATATGCAAACTGTCACTGAAATATTTTCAAAGGAATTATGGAATTAAGAGAACATGGCAATTCCTAGAAATGTATATTCAGTCCTGGGATTTTTTGTACGCTCACTGAGTCATAAACATTCTGGCCATACTTACTATTGCACAAACTGGTGGCATTCTTCTATAAACCAAATCACACAGATAACAAATTGTTAACTTCATATCATTACTTCTATTCCAATTAATCACTGATATTCTCTTTTCATAAAAAGAAATAGACTTTCTTCTGAAGTCACAGCCAATTCACAAAAACCTCTGGCATATAGGTTCTAGACACAATGGACTACAAGAATGAATTACTTTCCAACTTGCAGAATAAAGTGAATGACAGAACAAACTGTAATATCTGCACAATTTGTTTTCACACATTTTTTGTTGTTGTCTCCATATGGATTTGCATGGGTTTACAGGGCAATTTTCTGAATCAATACAACTCAGAGTCACCTTGTAGGGGACATGGATAGCACAGAAATTTAATAAATAAATAAAATGGAAACTTGAAAACGAAAACTTCTCTATGTAGGGTACATAAGTAGAAACGAAAGTTGCATCCATAATGCTTTATGGATAGGAATTAATTAATCAGAAAGCTATCAAAGATGTTTCCTGTCAACAGCGACCATTCCTTAAGAGCAGATTTCTGCTTATGGTAGAACAACTTATAGCCTTTTTCTATACTAAGGAGAGGTAAGAATGGATCGGTAGTGGTATGCTATTGGTTCAGACTGGTTTATTGGAATTGGTACTAAAAAAAAAAAAGCCGACGACGATCAGCTGAGAGGAGAAAGAAGAGAAAAGTACAGGATCAGCCATCCCACCGTCCCTGCGTTAGGTTCATGTGCGATAGGTGCGCGCACACGTGTGTGATCACCGAACTGATAGTGGAACAGGTAGGATCCCACTGCTGGGATGGATGTTCTGTCTATCCATGCCAAAATTATCTTTTGTAAGTACATATTCCCCAACTGGTAGTGTCTCTTATGGGGGCTCATAACAATACAATTGGAGCCATACTCTTTGCGTGTGCAGCTTAGTTCTTTTACCATTCCCTGCGGCAGTGGTCCCCAAGCTTTCCAGCTTTGAGGACTTGCAAGTGAGAGGAGGAAATCGTTTCGCGTGAGTGGCAGGTGACATTCGGGTGCACAGCTCCATTTGTGCAAGTGGCAGACACTTATCCACCTCTTGTGTGGCCTGGTTCCAAATGGGTCATGGCCCGGGGGAAGGGCATCCCTGCCCTACGGACATCACTGGTACCAATGACTGCCGCTACCTCAAATCTAGAACTAATTCCTGTATTACTGTTCCTTACAAAGTGAGGAATAATCATTGAATGACCAAGAATGACCTTTTACACTGGAGAGGGAAGCATGAAGGTCACTATTGGTGAGATGGCATAAAGTAGGCAAATCCAAAAGATGCAATATCCCCTCCTATATCTCAACATTATAATAAACCATTCAATCATGTGATTCTGGGATACTCATCCTTGATTTACATTCAAAATTAGAATCCAATAATTCTGTTCCGTTCCGTTCCATTCCATTCCATTCCATTCCATTCCATTCTATTGCAATCTAATGATTGAGGTCTCAGGAAGTTCTGAAAGAATAAATTAATGAATTTGTGTGTCTGTATTTCCATGTTTGACAGGGAAAGACTTAGAATGACAATCCTAGATCAGATTTAAGAATACTGTTAGTAGTGTGTGGATGCTGTTTTGTTGTGAGCTACCTCTTCAAAAAGTAGAAGAGTTAAAAGACTTATGCCATTTTTCTCTCTCAGTGAGGCTAAATGAATACAAACCCTCTATGGGGAAAGCAATTTAAGACACAGCTAATTTTGAAGAACTATGCACTCAACCTTGTTAGCTGCTTACACCTGTCTCTGGTGAATAGATTATATCACAATGGGGAAAGAAGGCAATATGACCTACCTTTTCATTATCTAAGAAACAGCAATGGAAATAAAGGATGACAAGGAATAGGTACAATGTCATTTTTGTCACGGATAAAAATAATTCAGGTATGATTATTTTTTGGAACAAAAACTTTCAACAAAGAGGGAAAAATCAACTAATGGAGTATTAACATTTGCATTATTATTGATTATTCCTTTTGGATAGGTTGCTACGAGTCCAACTTCTTTGTACCTCTGCATTATTTGGTGCTTTGAAGAACAGACTATTCCTGCTTCTCTGACTCATGTATCTCCAGGCAGTGAGACTTCTGACTCACTTACATAGTCAAAGATTCAGATTAAGGATACAGCATAGTTCTAAAAATAAAAAGAATACATCTTAGACTAAAAAAAAGGACAGAAATAAATGATACTCCTTAGATTCTGCCTGATCAGGACAAAAATTGGCTAAAAATGGAAGTGCGATGGTTATTTAGTTCAACTTAGAATCTTTTTTTAAAAAAAAATTCTTAGAATAGAGGTACAGTATGTGAAAATGTCTCAGAGATTCATTAACTTCCATTGAATGTTAGAAAAATGGCTTTTGGGATTAAGCCTGGAGGAATTTGGTAGCAACAAAATCTGAGATAGTTTTCACAATAATACATGCTCCCCCATCCCCCCCCCCCCAAAAAAGGAATAGCTCTTTTGCCTGTTCTCATCCATCAATATGTTCATTGAATCTGGATTCATTTTACTCATAATAGATTTTATTCTAGTTTATTAATTAAACATGTTTGTAAATAGTTTACTGTTGTCTCCACCTGACTGGGGAAAAAAGAAGGAATTGCTTTTTTATCTTTATTATTATCTATCTTTATTAATTATTATTATTATTAAATTTATTTGCTGTCCATCTCATTTCAAAGCAACTCTGGACGCTGACTCTTTATCCTTGTATTGTAGCCTTCAGTCTTCTAATGCACATTAGATGTTACAGCATCCAGAATGTTCAACCAGCTTGATCAACCTAAGTGACAAACCAAGTTTTTAATCTACAGTCTGCTAATAATTGTACCCAAGGTTCCCCATGCAAACCTCTGTGGAACAGATTATTGTTATCAAGTAGAGTACTAACAAGATATAGCAATAATAATAGCACTTAGATATATATCGCTTCAGAGTGCTTTACAGTTTTCTCTAAGCTGTTTTATTGCCTCCAACAATCTGGGTCCTCATTTTACTGACCTCAGAAGGATGGAAAGCTGAGTCAACCTTGAACCGATGAGAACTGCTGTCAGTTGGCAGTCAGCAATCAGCAGAATTAGCCTGCAATACTGCATTCTAACCATTGTGCCGCCACGGCTCCAATTTATCTCAGTAATATGATGAATTGAAGTAGAGGGATTTCATATTGATAGATTAGTAAATTTGGCTGCCTATAGAAAACACACATTTTCATTTGGCATTTTACTTACTGGTATATTGTGAAAAGACACTAAAGTCATTTTATAAATGACCTTAAAATTCCCATAACATTAAATGTACATTAAATGCACATTTGAATTTAGCACTACTAAAGCTGTTTAATCAATTTGCAGGCACTGCCAACTGCATGCTAAATAATTACATACTCCAAAAGGTATTATTTAAAATAAAATTATGTATGATTTTGGACAAAGAGATAGTTCAATTAAATTTTACAATGAAATATTACTAAAATGGTCATGAAATGGATTTATCACTTTAGCTTTTTATGGTGGTTCACTAATATTTTTTGTACACTGCCAAAGAGTGCAGTTACTTCTGATAGCCATGGCATCTGATGAAGCAGTGAACTTCTGATTTATTGACATGTTTGTGTGACGTTTTATTTTGGGTCTTTTATGAAAATACGTCCATATTTATGATAGAAAGATGCCAATGCCAACTATGACTATACCTTCACAAAAACTATATGGAAGTATAGAACTTGATTCGAAGGAATCTAAACTCTCTTTAATATTGATTATCAGTTATTAACTCAATTCATGTGTACTTATTGTTTTGTCATGGCGATGCCTTTCTCTGACATGTTTCTTCTGGAAGATGGTGTGTTTTGTAACCAATGCATCAGAGCCACGTTCCACCAAAGTCAAGAGAAGTCCGCTCCTCTGGATTTAACAACTGATGTGCGTATGCAAGTATGGATATTAAAAATTGTTTTAAAAACTGCAGATATCTGTTTCATTCTGCTTTGTACGGTGATAGAAGCTAATTTGTGGGCCGATGGCAGTCCACAAGCCTGACAGCAAGAAAGAGAAGAACCGTAAAACATGAGGAGAAAAGACAAAAATTATTTTTGAACTTTTGTTCTCTCTCTCTCTCTCTCTCTCTCTCTCTCTCCCTCTCTCTCTCCCTCTCCCTCTCCCTCTCTCTCTTTTGTAACCGAGCAATAACCATGATTACTATCACAGAAACTAACATGGGTACTTCCTCTAGTTCAGCTTTATGTCGTATTCAGTTGCTTCATCACACTGGAAATAAATATAAAATGAAGTGTAATAAATCAATAAAGCTGTTCCTCCTCTCAACTATTTTATTTGTGTATCATTGCAAGGGAGCAAACCAACATAAATATCCTTTAAACTAGACAACGTATCTCAAACAGATATAAAGTGAACGAATACATTGTGAATGGTCTTTGTTATGCTATGAACATGTCAGGCATTTATATTCCCCTGAGCCTACCACCACCTACCCAGCAGGGACAGTGTCAGCTCAGGGAGAGCTTCAGCTTTAATACAATGATCCTTGCAGGATAGCATCTGATAGCAGAAACGTATCATCAGCATATCCGGGTAACCTAATCTCATGTCAACAGCTAATGTGCTATCGACAAGTAGTCCTTGATTTACAACCACAATTGGAACTGTAATTTCTGTCTCAATGTTATGACTATTTTTATAATGGTCATTAAGTACTTAACACCATGGTTGTGCAAATCCATTCTGCAAATCCAGATCCTGTGACTGCGTAACACTGCCAACCGGTCATAGTTGCCAAGCAGCCCAATTGTGACCATGGGGTTTCTGTGACAGGTATAAGCGTGCAGATTGATCATAAGTACAAGGACATTTTTCAGCCCTGTCATGAGTTTGAACAGTCAATAAATGGATGATCGTAAATTGAGGACTAACGGTATACACCAGGGGCATCAAACTCGATTTCATTGAGGGCCGCATCAGGATTGCATTAGACCTTGGGGGGCCAGCGAGCGTAGGCGTGGCCAGCTTGACACCACTCGTGTTAGGGGTGCCTGTGGTGGCCTGAGTGTTCTGCCAGCGAAAATGGGCTCCTGAGCTCTGTTTGCGGCTGCGACGGCCTCCTGCAACCCTCTGCCAGCGAAAACGGAGCTCGGGAGCTCTGTCTGCAACCCTCCTGAGCTCCCTTTTCGCTGGCCAAGGCACTGAGGGCCAGTCCTTCACTGTTTCCAGGGTGGCCCCATGAGCCAGATCTAAGCACCTCACGGGCTGGATCTGGCCCATGGGCCATGAGTTTGATACCCCTGGTATATACAATTCCACAAAGTACTGAACAAAACCACTTTGCAAGCTTCTCTGTAAAATTATCCATACATTAAACATGTTAAATTGATACAGCATCCAAATATTTTTCAGTCTTTTTTTTTTTGTATTAATTAATGTAAGCGTTTGCTTAGAGCTGACAATACATGGCTCATCCAGTTTGTCATAATTATAGATCTAAATAAACCTGTATAGAGTATGTTTGGTTAACCTTTAGTTTTGTCCCTAAATATTAAAGGAATAGGAATTTAGTGGCTATATCAATTTTATACAAAGGAGCTGGTCAATAACTGAAATAGTGTTATTTCATTTCATTACTAAATGAAAGCCAGACAATAGTCTATCAATAGGAACTATGCTGAGAGCCAGTTTGTTATAAAGGTTAAGGCATCAGGCTAAAAAAACAGAAGCCTATGAGTTCTAATCCTGCCTTAGGCACAAAGCCATCATTCTCTCTCTCTCAGCCCTAAAATTCAGACAATGGCAAACCACTTCTGAAAAATCTTGCCAAGCAAACTGCAGGGATTTGTTCAGGCAGACATGACTGAACAGATGAAAAAAGAGAACTATTCTATGCTCGGTGAAGGAAGAATGAATTTGTAGTCTCATGGTTTATTGTAAATGATCTTTTCTTAATTTTCTAAATATAGTGCACACAACTTCTTCCAATTCTTCTCCACAGCAGTTCTATGAGATCAACTTGGCTAAAAACAGAATAACCTAACCAAAGTCAGTTAGTTGATGCCTTTGTCAGGCTCAACTTTGAAGGATGCTCCCCCCCCCCCCCCCCCCCCCCCCCCCCCCCCCCCCCCCCCCGCCCCCCCCCAAAGTATATAGGAATCTTGCATTTTTTTTTTCCCCCCCCCCCCCCCCCCCCCCCGCATAAAACTAAGAATAAATTAAGAGAAACTATGCAAACAACCTGCCAATTTTTACTAAAGATTACATTTCGGTGCTTGGAACTGCAGAATTTCAAACTGCTTTTTATTGGTCAAAGGATACCACTTTAACAGCACTTTGTCTAGTCAATTTCTCAAGAGAAACATTTGGCATGCCAATATCATGGCAGCTGTCACTTTCTCATCAGTTTTATTGCAGCCTTAGGGAATTATAACAATTTTTCAAACTTTGTCAGAATGCTGAAATTTACAAGAGGCTATTAAAAAAGATCATGAAATGTTTTGTTTACAGAACATTTTGGTGTTTTAGCTTTAAGTCTCAGAATCTAAATATACGTGAATGTGTTCCTTTGATTATCTTTCAGGTAGAAAACACAAATTAAAATTAATAGACAACTTTCCAATATAAATCAATTGGAAGCATAATTATTATAATTAAGTTGCAAAGCTCATTTAATTTTTTTCTTTATTGTTATTTGCTTTGATTCTTGGCCTGGCATAATTGAAAAACTCTTTAGATCTTTACTATCTGACTTCTCTATGATTCTTTACTTCTTTCATTGGTCTTATGTGCCCTGAAATACATGCTATCAAAAGAATATGAACATTATTTCAAATCTTAAAAAAAACAGGGTTCAGAATTGGAATGGGCCAAATTTCTGGGCTGGGCACATTCCAATCCTGAGCCCTATTTTTTTAAGATTGAAAAAATAGGCATATATACCTCCCTTGAATATAAGAAGAAGAAGCAGTCATTTACAGAGATTTATCATAACACACAAATATAGACATACCCATTCACATTCATACCTGTTCACCACCCCTACCCACCCAAGAAATCTGAAATATTTCTGCTCAACACCCTCACTAACTATTCTGCTCAAAATGGATCCACTTAATGACCAGGGTATTTTCTTAACAACCACTACAAAAAAAATATAAAATCAGGTAATTAATTTATGACCATCATGATTTACAATAGAAATTCTGGGCTCTGTTACAGTTGAATGAATACCATTCATTTCACAAAGCAGAAATCATATTTTACTCTCTCTTTTTGAATGATTTGGTGTTGTGGATCCTTTGTATTCCTACCTTGTAACTGAAATAATGTCCCTGGCCTTATTGTTTCAGCTTGTTTGGAGTTTAATCATGCAGAAAAATGTTGATTTGTTCATATAGTCTTCATACAGGGCCATTATCCTTTAAGTACATTTTAAAAATAGCTTATGAAGGCAAAACTGGCCAGCCTTATTCACTATAAACTCTGGCGGTTCCAGATGGAAGATGCCCATTACTATGAATAAAAAGATGGTGCACAGATATTCAGCCTTCTTCCCTGGTTTTTCTGGGGGAGGGGGGAGAGTTATAATGGGGTTTTAAGAAATCTGATAGAAAATGGTGCAAAAACACATGTTATAAAATGGATTCCAGTTTAAATAAACATATATTCCTTTTATTCTTTTTGAGAAATCTACATTCTATCCACAAAAACCAAGCTACAACTCCAGAAACAAGAACATTTTATATTACTGTGAGCAAAATGTATAGCCTTATTAACTATTTTTTAAAAAATAAAATAATTAAGACAAAACGGCTACTAAGATCAGAGGTGGTATTCAGCAGGTTCTGACCAGTTCTGGAGAACTGGTAGCAGAAATTTTGAGTGGTTCAGAGAACCGGCAAATACCACCTCTGACTGGCCCCGCCCCCATCTATTCTCTGCCTCCTGAGTCCCAGCTGATCAGTTGGGTCTTCTTTGGTTGCCCTGCACAGGAGAATGGAGCTGGAAAGCAGGTTAGTAGGGCAGGGAGGGAATGGGATTTTTCAGTAACTTTCCCCCTGGAGTGGGGTGGGAATGGAGATTTTACAGTATCCTTCCCCTGCCACGTCCACAAAGCCACGCCCACCAAGCCACAGCCACAGAACTGGTAGAAATTTTTTTTGAATCCCACCACTGACTAAGATATATCAATTTAAGAAATTTACCTGCATACTTTTGAATCTACCAGAACTTAAGTCAGGATGAAATCTGAAGACTGATGTTGATCCTGTAAGTCATTTTTAGGATGCTTCTTTTTCTTCAATTGCTTTGCCTTTTCTTCTTAATATACAGGAGAAGAGCAGCAGCTTTCAACTAAGGAAATGTGATAAACATTGTCTTCACCTCTTCATCCAAGTCATTAATTAAAAAAGCTAAAAAGTCATGTGCTCAGGATCAAACATGGTGGCACCCTACCTGATACTTTCCCTTAATTTCATGACAAATCCTAATGAGCATGCTGAGTACCAGTACTGAGTCAGCTAAGTAAGCAATTAATTCATGTGATACCTAGCTTAAATTTAACAAGGTTCCTAAAGTTTAACAAATCTTTGCTGAAATCAAGCTATATTATGTCCACAGTATTCCAATACTCAAAAACTTGTTCAATTACAAATGTGGGTTTTAATTAATCTGTCAAAAATTGTTCTAGACAATTTTGCCAAAGTAATCCCTGCAATGTGTTTAAGGTGCTTACAGTTCAGTCATTTTAAGGAATACTTTATAATATTCCATGTATCAATATGAGCCTAGTTGGTTTATAGTTCTCTAGACAAGAAGTACCCAAACTTTCTTGAAAGTTGTTTTTTTTTTATTCAATAATTTTTTCACAGTGCCTCTAGGTCAAAACTGTAAATTACCTTGAGCTAGTAGTGTGCAATTTTGTGGCACCCTTCTGTGTTTCTTATGGCTCCCCAGGATGCCAGTTTGTGAAACCTGCCCCTTCCTTTGCTGTTTGAAGATGGAGAAAAATTAAGTTTTTTCATTTTTTCTTTCTGGTAAACTATTAGTATTTTGTCATCTTTAACCGAGCAGAAAAAAGAAGGATTCTTTTTTTCTTTGAACATATCTTAGGATCCTTCACCAACTTCTGCTTATTCTATACCTTTCTGACATTTATTTCACAATTCTAGGCTATCGCTGTGCAATCTTTCTTAGAGATCAAAGCTAGTCATATTCTTCCTTCTATAGTACGCCAAATATAATCCATACTTTAGAGTGCTGTTTTTAACCCCCATAAGGTTCTGTTTATAATCTTTTTGATCATATTGCTATGCTTTAGCCAAGCAAATTTTACCAGACCTTATGAACTGCAATGCATCTTGTGCCATATTATCACACCCTTTGAATAACCCATACAGATGCTAAATATCCAGCCATCTCTCACCAACAGCATTTCCTACGCCTACAAAATTATTTTCCTTTAACATTTCTTTTTCTATTGCCTTGAAAGATGGTCCAACAAAAGCAGCCTATGCAGTAAATTAATCCAGGGTGGAGATTTTTAAGGCTCTTTCTATAATTTAGTTGGTGGAGATAGTTAGCCAGGAAGGAGAGTTTTTCTAGTGCCACCACACTCTTATAAATCTGCCTGTTGTCATTTATCCAGATGGTATATGGGAAGGCTGTCTAAAAGGAACTATTCTACAGATCCTTAAATCTGTGCTGCTATTAATGATGGATTCCAGATTGGTGCTATGTGGCTGTGCATTAATTCTGTATTATTTTTGCAAACTATTGAGAAGTCCTTTGAAATGCTGCAAGTATATAAAAGCCAGGAACCAGGGAGAAAGATTGTTGGATCACGTAGGATTTTAACTGCCTTCCTAGTTCTTACTAGTTCCTCGTGATGTATTAGTACTTAACTCTAGGCAGTATTGGTTTCCATATGCATTATGGAAGAAAGGTCTGTGGACTCAAAAAGTCTTGCAAATTGTTCTGCCACACACCCTTATCTCTAGTCCTGGAAACAGTTGGCTTCAGAAATAAATGCCTTCCTGGTTGCAAAAAATCATCAACGATGACTTTGTCTTCTGGTAAGGTATAATTTCATCCCTGCTGCTCTTTGGGGATTACCCTCCTGTTGCAGTGTCCTTTTTGATTCCCTTAAATGTTTTTAGACTTTGTTTCTTCTGCAAGGTCCCAAAGCTGTTTTCCAGGTCTAGAGATATAGAAAATATCAAACGTCTGTTGCTTCTAATTATAATTCTTGCCCACTGGGCCTTTTCCTTTGATTGTCTCCCTTATGAATAGTTGCTTCCTCTGCAGCTTCACATTTGGTCTAATAAATCTTCATCCTTTCTTCTAAGCTGAACTGTAGCCACGGATTGACCCAATGTTATAATTCCGTGATAGCGAACCTATGGCATGCGTGCCACAGTTGGCATGCAGAGCCATTTGTGCGGGCATGCGAGCCCCAGCCACACTTACCTGCACTGCGCATGCACACACCTCTCAGCTGATTTTTGGCCCGTTTAAGGCTGTTTTCGCCTTCCGGGAGGCTCAAGGGAAGCCTCTGCAGCCCTTGGGAGGCTGAAAAACGGGCCCTTTTCGGTACTTCTGGTATGTCTGGAAGGCCCGCCTCAAACGGGCCGAAAATCAGCTGGAAGGCACGCACATGTGCAGTGCAGGTAAGGGGGTGGGGCACGGGTGTTGTGCACACATGCGCTGGGGGATTGCATGCATTGTGGGTGCAGCACACCACAACAAAAAGGTTCGCGATCACTGTTATAATTGGTTAAGGCACCAGGCTAAAAACAGGAGACTTGTGTGTTCTACTTCCACCTTACGTATGAGAGCTTCCTGGGTGACCTTGGGCCAGTCACCCTCTCTCAGCCCAACCCAGCTCAGAGAGTTGTTGCTGAAGAAAAACCCAGGAGGAAAGAGTGTTATCCACCTTGAGTTATTTATAAAAATCATAAAGGTAGGATAAAAACAAACAAATAAACAAACTCTTCAACCAAAGCTTGCACTTCTTGTAAATTTATGCAACATCTTTATTTTTCCGGCAGGAACAGAAACAATACAAAATCACTGCATTTCATGATTACAGTCATGTCAGCTCATCTTCACTTCAGGCACTATGGTAGAATAGCTTCTACTTCTTGATAATTGTTTAATGACTTAGCATTTGAAAGCCTCTGCCAAACGTTGCTGCTAATTTCTTGCTGCGTCTCCTTCTCAGTTCTAATATGAGAGATTCTGTACAGCTAATGTTATCAAACAATTTAATATATTACATTTCTCAAGTTATGAAACTAGAGATATGACGACATCCCAAAGCAGCATAGGAAAAGAAATCTGGGTGAGGGTGTGCTTGTAATATTCTTATTTTTCATTGTATATACTGGATAGGAAAATAGAATAATGTTACAAAAGCAGAGACAAAATATGTGCATAATTTTTCCTCTTATTTAGAGGCTTCCACATTTTTTTGGCTGAAGAATATACAAAGATATCCACTTTTACATAGTTTTTCTCATTAAAAAATGGCAAGAATAATTCACCAATTAGTTACCTCATTCACGTACCCAATCATAAAAATCCAAATATGCTTTCGTGGCCTATTTTAAAATGTGAAAGACAGAAAACAAATTGAACTTTAAAAATATCATTCCTTCATATGTGGAATTATTTACTGAATACTTTATATATAGTAAGTGAAACTTATGTAACAACCAACATGATCAAATGTTTAAAAATAGTCTAAGCACATTTTGTTAAGCTTGTTTTGAGACCAGTTACTTCATTCTTTACATAATAGAAGCATATACGATGTGTGTGGCTGATGAGATAATTAGTTTTGTTCTGTTCTATTAAATCCTTTTTTTGCTGATCTAAGATGGCCACCCTGCCTCCAAAGACCAGGTTAATCTAAGAAAATAGAATCACTTGGATTCACTTTTCAGGCTTCAGACAACATAGGACAATCATGCTAGAATATTCCATGAAGAAAGGCAAAAGGAAGATTGTTGTCAGATGCAAAGGACCAGGATCATATAATTAAGTTATAGTTCAGAATGAATATTTCTCAAGCTATACACAAGAATCTAGTCAATTAACACTCAATAGTAAATTGGCACTACATAAGAGTTAACAGAAGTCAGAAGGCCTGGACTTCTGTATATGTATACATCCTGTATTCTGTACACATTCTGTACATGTATACATGTGCTGATGTTAGTCTATCGTGTTTGAACAGGACCTTGACATCTAACAGGTTATGAGCTGTCCACAGTGTGTCCGCAAGTGGCTGGTAAGGCTTATATGGGCATGGAATGTTCTGCCACATGTTGGGCAGACATGTATGGGCACCATTGTTGAATGCATGTATACATGTATACTATACATGTATACATCCAAACTAGACTGCGTTGTTTCTCTGTGTCATATACAATAATACATGTGGGTATATACTTATTTATTTATATTTTTGTCAAGTTTAAATAGTGTATATTGGAGGTGGTGACCCTTTGAGAGCTGTATGCAATGAAATTTCATTTTAACGTATGTTGATTATTGTACATTTAAAGTGACAATAAAGTTAGCCTAAGTCTTGGATTGTTTATGGCAATGCAATGACTCCAGACTGATTACCCTCTTAAGTCCACTCTTGGCTCTGCCTCTTTTTTTCCTACAATTGCCTGGCTTTGACAACAAAATAGCAATTCTTTAATATTTAACATGCTAATTATCTCATGTTTACCAAATGACCAGTGCATCTTCCTAGGTCTTATGCCATTATAGCTTAGACATTATTATCCTGAAAACTCAGGACTTGGCTATGAGGTAATAACAGCCAGAACCCTGTTATTTGTGGGAGAGCTTTGTAACTGCTACCAAAAGGTGTTGGTATCACTTTTAAAGCCCTTCATGGCACAGGACTAGGGTATATGAGGAGCTGTCTCATCTCAATTACATTGACCCATTCCACCCAGTGCATGCTGTGAATCCCATCATTCAAAGAATTTTGATTTGCGGGATGTAAGACAAGGATCTTTGCTATTGCCCTCACCTTTTGGAACATCTTATGATGAGACAAGCCCCCACTCTTCTGGTTTTTGGGAAGAATATTAGGACCTGACTCTGCCAATTAGCATGGGAGCCTAAGAGTGTAATGCAGCCCGAGGGATGGCTGGTGGCTTAAGGGCACTCCCACTGCGTAATACATTTTTTAGTTTTCTGAATTGTTTAACTTTGATTTTCACTTCTAACCTGTACATTTTAACCTTGGTTTTTGTCTTCATTCTGTTTTTTAAACTGTGCTTTTAGTCCTGTGTTCATATCATTTTATTATATTGTTGTAAACCAGTCAGAATCACTTAGGTGAGAGAGACAGTGTAGAAATTTAATATACAAACAGAGACATAACATAGAAGGAGCTTGTGATTCTTCATAACATTATCTATTATAACATTATCTACAGGACAGACACAAACTTCAGAGGATAATTAGGACTGCAGAAAAAACAATTACGACCAACTTGCCTTCAGTCGAGAACCTGTATACTACACGAGTCAAAAAGAGGGCTGTGAAAATATTTACAGACCTCTCACATCCTGGACATAAACTGTTTCAACTCCTTCCCTCAAAACAACATTATAGAGCACTGCACACCAGAACAACTAGACACAAGAACCGTTTTTCCCCCGAATGCCATCACTCTGCTAAACAAATAATTCCCTCAACACTGTCCAACTATTACAAAGTCTACACTACTATTACTGTAATCTTCTCACCACTCCTTATCACCCATCCCCTCCCACATAAGGTTATATGATTGTAACTTTGTCGCTTGTATCCTGATGTATATTGACTGTTTCCTAGTATGATTTGATTGCTTATTGTACCCTATAACTATCATCAAGTGTTGTACCTGATGATTCTTGACTCTTCATGAATGTATCTTTTCTTTTATGTACACTGAGAGCATATGCACCAAGACAACTTCCTTCTGTGTCCAATCACACTTGGCCAATAAAGAATTCCATTCTATTATTCTACAGCTCCTGGGATGATTCTCCATGGGATGATTCTGCACACCAGGAGCTCTGGAGGTTTGCCATAAGCAAGATTTAAAGGAAGTTGGCAGGTATCTTGCAATGATCTATGTTGCATTAAAATAAAATAAAAATCAGACTACTTTATTATTATTGTGCTTTATTTTAGCAAAGAGCCATGAAATGAAGACACTTCCAGATTGAGCCATCTGCATTATGTCCAACATAGTACACCTGGAAGTTACCACCAGCTATTCATGGTGTGATTAGAACAGGCAACAGTGACCAGGCTATGTTAATGGGCACTTCTTCCCAGAGGTGCTACTCTCTAATCTCCAGTTAATTTTCATTTGCTGTTACAGTCACTGTCCTGGTTGCTAGGGAAAGCTGAGACTCAAAGTACTCTTCAGCAATCAAGCATTGTGCACAGATGGAACCATTTATTTATATTAGCCCACCTAGTGTGTTAAGCAATATGAATGCGCAATCTTTCACTTGCTTCCTCTCTGTGATGCATTAAAGACACATTTCATCCTGCCTAGTGTTTTCTACTCCATTTGGCAAATATTGATTGACACACACACACACCTCCCTGCATCCCTGATGACGCACAAGCCAACATGGTTCTGCCTTGTCTTGCCTCCCATACTCTTATCTACAACATCAATGATCCCATGTCTAAACTTATTTCAATTTCAGGAGCACGTCTGTTTTGCTGCTTAATTTGAGTGCTCTCTGTTGAACAAGCAGCCACTGCTCTGTAACGCTGCAACACTCCTAAAGAGTGAGCCATTTCAACAGACAGGACAGTTTTGCTCTTATGCAAAGCATTTCTTCTGCAAAATAAGAGATATAAACGAATTGATGTAGATATATTTAGATTTATAATCTTAAAAACTTGGAGGAAAAAAAATGTGGAGAACTGAAAATTTCTATAGCTCTCCTTCTATAGCTGCCTTCATGTTTTAGAGACCCAACTCAGTAGACAGGAAATTCTGGAGCCTACTTTTGTGTTGTTGCTTTATCCTCTTGTTAAATTGTAAAAAAAAAAAAAGGGGGGGGGGTATTGGCTTTATGGGAAACATAAACCTGCAGCTATGGCAAGAAAGATGAATGCATAAACCAGGGGTCTTCAAACTTGACAACTTTAAGACTTGTAGACTTCAACTCCCAGAATTCCTCCTCCAGTCATGTTAGCTCAGGAATTCTGGGAGTTGATCCGCAAGTCTTAAACTTGCCAAGTTTGAAGACCCTTGGCATAAATTGAACCTAAACATGTTTTCAAGAATTTTCCAACTTGCACTTTAAATACCACAAAACTACAACATACGATATAGCCTTTCCCCAAGTTCTCACTGCTTTTCATGTATATCACATAATAAATAGAATCATATTTGTAAAATGTCCTTCAACATTTCACAAATGAAACTAAGGACAAGCTTGTAATTTTAATGCCTTATTTTTTGTGCTGAAGATTAGGGCCTGAAATTCACTATTCTTTGTTGCTGAAAGTTGCATGCCATATAAGACAACATTCATTTACTCTGCAACTCTCTTAGTTCTGTTGAATATTATGCATTCTGCTAAAAGTTTACCAAGTTCTAACTTATATTATGATTCTGTATTACGCTTTAGAAGTTGATTGATACATGAATACGGTCCACATATTATGGAAAGCTTTGAAATAGTTCAGTGTATTTGAATTCAGCCAACTATGTTCAAGAAACCATAAATAAAGCACGATAATGTGTAAATCAGGTCATATTATCTGCTCAGATCCCAGATGTAACATGTAGCTGAGGATGGTCTAGGGAAAAGGTGATAGGGCAAATCAACACATAGTTAATAAAGAAGGTTAAGCAATAGAAGAGGATAAAATTGATTACTTTCTGACGTGTGGATGTTCTCAGAGGAAGCAAGGATCTTAAAATGATTGACACATTGCAGCCAGAGATGATTTCAGAAAATAAGATAATTCCTGAAGTCTGTCTCTGTCTCTCTCTTTTAGTATGCTTTCCTCCAAATAGTAATGATGCACCGAGCCTCAGGCGGAGATTTAACCCATCATATGCTATCTAATTCTTTTTTAAATGGAGATGCCAAGTAATGGGGAATTTCTGCAAGCAAAACATATTATCTACTAGTTGGTTATGGTCTTATTCCAAAGGCTGACATTTGGCAAATGTCTGAGTTTTTAATTGCTTTAACATCCTTAAATGTCTTTTTAGAATGGTTTCAATAACTTCATACTGGTCCTGAATGAAATCTTCTCCCCTTTTCTCAAAATATTTTAAGAACTGTGACACACACTGTCTCCACTACTTTGGGATCAACCATGGATCTGATTGAGTAGGATCTATTTATTTACAACTCTCTTATATTTTTCTTTAAAGCACAGTGGCTGTGAATCTCTTATGCTGAGCTGTTTTCCTATTGGTAAGAAATCTCATCTCACTCCAACCTTGGCTTCTGGACTCAGATCTGCCATAAATTTCTTCTGTTCTTTTTTTCTATTCATTCAGAATAATCCCTTGACGGAAGGTCCAATTCTGTTTTCTTTCTGCTTAGCCTCAATCTACAGTGTTCCCTACTGGATTAAAATACTCTTTTAAAAGGGCCAAACCTATTCCCTGTGCTACAGTAATTAACATAGTGACACAAAGCACAAATTTGACACAATGGCAATTTCTGCTTACTTCTAAAATCACAACCACAAAAAATATGAAGATTCTTCCAAAGTATAAAAATTCAGCATGGCATATCTGGGAAAAGGCTCCCCAAATTCCCATACTTGAGCTGGGAAAACTAAAAGAGGCTTTCTTTGTTATCTTTAGGAGCATAAACTAAATAAAAAATTGTACCATGTTCCATGCTGATTTTTGTTAAATTTTGTACATATTGGTATCGAAACCTTTTTCACAAGTTAATATGATGGTAGTTTCTTATTCTGACTTTCCTATAGAAGCTAGTATCTGGAGTAGGGTCTTCAGTTTTTCATTTATTCTGTAGATCTCATTTATTCTGTAGATCTTTCATTTATTCTGTAGATCTCTAGTTTTTCTCACTAGCTCTGTCCCAAGCACCCAGGAAGACGGGAATGTGACTGCAGCTTATTGCTTTTAGCTAGTATTTAATACCACCACCTTCTTCTCTTCTACTCAATTACATCATAGGAGAAGGTAAAAAAAAAAAAAAAGGAAATGCCTTCCACTTCTTGACAATTTACAAATATATGGCATTTTAAACCAGGATCTGATAATCAAGTTTAAAAAAAATAGAATAGAATAGAATTCTTTATTGGCCAAATGTGATTGGACACACAAGGAATTTTCTCAAGTGCATAAGCTCTCAGTGTACATACAAACAACAAAGTGATAGGTCATATATCATAGATCATAGTTATAATAATTAATCATAAGATACAACAAGAAGTGCTAAATCATATATACCAATAGGAGAAGGTATTAGGAAAGATGGGATAATATCAATACAGCCTACTACCCTGTTTCTCCAACAATACAGCCTCCCCCAAGAGGAAGTCCCAGCATGTTTTATAGGCATGAAATGAAATTAAGCCCCTCCCCCCAAATTAAGGCCTATATTAAAACATGCGAAATGTGGGGGGAATGGTGGGGGGGGGGGCTTGCTGTTAGGAAGTACTTTTGTTGCACACCCGGATATGGTGCTGCCTGCGTTGACCCCGATACGAAGTGCCCCACCAACGCCGAGGTCAACATCCAAGCCGTCACCGCCCACCTGCCCGAAGATGCAAGGGGGGGGGAATTAAGTCACCCCAAAAAAGATGGCCTAGCCATTTTTTCGTGGCTCAAAAAAAAATAAGACCCAGCCTTATTATATGAGAAACACGGTACATGGGTAAATATGTTTAGGCCTAAATCAGTACTGTGGGAATTAGGTGTTCGGCAGAATGATGGCAGGGGAAAGGGAACTACCTTTGTGTTTAGTTGTTTTGGCATGAAATGCCATATAGCGGCATCCAGAGGGGAGAAGTCGAGACTGTTTATGTCCAGGGTGGGAGGGGTCTGCAGATATTTTCTCAGCCCTTTTTTTGGTTCATGCAGTATACAGATCCTCAAAGGAAGGAAGGCTGGTTGCAATTTTAAAAAAAAAACTCTTTTTATAAGCACAACCAATGACAACCTCTTAAACATAATTGGTACAAAAATGATTGTTTGAAAGTTTATTAAGAACACACAACAACAAAGAAAGCATGTGAAATCACAGAGTTAGAAAAAAGAACTGGACTTCAAGAGAATAAGGATAAATAAAGCAACAATCTTTAGCCTAATCTTAAAGATCAATCCTTCCAGAAAATACTTTTGAAGGAAACCAGATGTTTGCCTTGAACCCAAGGAAAGTAAAATCAAATCATATCTACTCACAGCATCTAGGCATCTATATTTGTTGCCAGTTCCTGGAAGACTTCACTTCACAACCAGGGGGTGGGTTTAAATTCTTTCCTTCCCCAGAGTTAATGGCCGTTCCAGGGGGAGGTTTAAAAAACAAAAGATTCAAACAAACTCCTCTCTTGCTACTTAACCTCAAGAAATATTTGCCTATTATAGTCGTAAGTTCCTGCATTGATCTTTCTTGAAGTTAAAAGGATTAGTCTACAATTGTGGGCATGCTGATCTTGCAAAAATACTTAGAATTTGAACTACCTGAATTACTACAGGTATCTCTTACAACGTTTAATATGAGTCTTTCAAAACAAGGCTAGCACATTTGCTAAAACAAGGAAGTCTGCTCCAGCTTGAGCTAACGAATCTGATAACTGTCTTCACTATTATTTTTTAAAATGACTATAACATGTTTGGAAGAAGATAAAATGTAGGGACAATGAAATTTTGGAAACAACAAACCTGACTGGGTAATACTGATCACATTTCAAAATTCTTCATTCTTTTACTGCTTCTCATTTTAGATAGATGAATTGTTTTTTTTAAGTTTGTTATGTCAAGTCTTATTAATGTGTTTTTTCTTCAGGCATATCTCCCTGTCTCTTTTTCATGCTTGCATTAAGATACATAGTACAATTTATCTGCTTTTATAATATTTAATAGATACTCATTTTTACATGCCCACTGACCACTGTAATCTTTTGTCCATTTCTACAAACCACGTTTAACCTCAGCAGTGATAGGCGAAATCTCAGGGTGCATATACAAACAATCTTGATTTTTGCAGTATCCCCACCCTGCAAAGCATCTGCCGAATGAATAGAAAACATGGAGAAGTGAACTGATAGAGGTTTTTAAATATGAATATATGCATACAAATTAGTATAAAAAATATATACAATTCCATCCGCCTTTTTTCCTTTTGGGGGGATGATACCATTCTAAGGCTCAACTACTTTCAGATACCTTTGGTATTTGCCCTATACAGTGTGCAAACCGGGGAAGCAGAACGTTGAAAGCAACCAAAGTTAGTGCTGTATTGTAAATACTGGAAGAATTCTTCATTTTTGCTCAAATAAAAATGTCTTATATATACTAAATGATCTGTGCTATTCACCAATCAATCAGAATAGAACTGGAAGGGATCTTGGACAGATCTTCTAGTCCAACTCCCTACTCAAGCATGACACCCTATACAATTTCAGACAAGTGACTGTCCAGTCTCTTCTTAAAAACCTCTAATGATGGAGCACCCACAATTTCTGAAGGCAAGCTGTTCCACTGGTCAATTGTTCTCACAGTTAGAAAGTTTCTCCTTAATCCCAGGTTGCTTCTCTCCTTGATTAGTTTCCCTCTATTGTTTCTTGTCTTCTGGTGCTTTGGAAAATAATTCTTTGTGGAACAGTGGAATACTGCTATCATATCACCCCTATTCCTTCTTTTCTCTAGACTAGTCATACTCAGTTCCTGCAACAGTTCTTCATATGTTTTAGTCTACAGACCTTTAATCGTTTTAGTTGCTCTTCTCTGCACTTTTTCCAAAGTCTCAACATCTTTTTTGTAATGTGGTGATAAAAACTGAATGCAGTATTCCAGGTGTGGTCTTGCTAAGGTTTTATAAAGTGGTGCTAATAAATTAAGTGGTACTTAATTAAAATATATATTCTCTGCCTTCCTCAAATTTAAATAAGTTGTACTCTCTAATATCACTTAAGCAAAGTAAAAATAAATCTGAAACTTACATAGACCCACATATCAGGATGAAATACAGCTTGGTGGTATTGCTCAATGGAAATAAAATACATTCTTATTGATAAGTTTGAAAAGGGAGAAGCAAGCTTATCCCAAGACATACAATGTAAAAAAATTAAATTATTGTGTAAAATTATAAATTGTATGATGATACTGATAGCTGCAGTAGTTCTCATTTAATAAATGTTCATTGTCTAATATACCTACTTTATACCACTGACCTGGGATAGGAACAAAAGAAGGAAAGAAGAGGTAGTAATAATGTGATTTCTTTTCTGCTTGTAACTAAGCCCATTATAAGACAAACAATATAATTAATTCTTAGTTTCTGGTAGTTAAACAGATTGGGATATGACAGATCTTATGACTCTTGTATCAACATTTTCATGTGGCATCCATCATTATAAAAATGAGAGATTTCATTAACAGCAACTTACTCCATAGAATTAGCAATCTGGTAATAGACTATTTGTTCCATTTTCATCAGTGTAGGGAAAGATGTCTAATTTGCATAGAAATCTCCCCAGTACATGCATTGTTTATCAAATCATGGCAAGTATTGCATAATGGCCAATTATGCCAATGGCCAAGATGAAACCCCCCCTTAGTTGTAAGCCGTATTTCCTGGTTAAGTTGAACATGTTTTGTGATAGTCATGTTCCCATTACCCCAAGCCTCTCTTAACTCTAGGATAAAATAAAAGACCTAGCCGAAAATGGAAATAGAAATAGGGTTGATTATTCCAAGTTCAGTTCTTCTATCTTGTACTGTCAAGAAGTGCTAAACATATAAAAATAGAAATACTTTTCATCAAATATGATAGTGGACACACAATCCAGAAGCTGTTCAAGAAGGACAAGTTGCCAAAGATAGCCTTATGATTGGATAAAGGATGAAGAAAAAGGAACATACACTTAATAGGAAAATACGCTACTATTTTATTGTTAGGTATCTATAAACAATACATCTAATGGGAAAATATCCTAATAGGATAGCTTTTTTACACATTATACTTTGGAATAATAATTTGAACCCCATTTAAGTTTCATTCCAACTTTATTTAAAATATGATCTGTCAGGCTTCCAAGTAATAGATCCAAAGCAAGCAAAACTTTGAGGCAGGTAGATTCCTCAAATAATAGTTTTATTAGAAATATCATTGAAAAAAACAGTAATATATTCAAGCTTCTTTAGTGAAATATTTAACTAGAAATACTACAAAACAATAAAGAATATTATGAAAAGTTAAGTTACCATATTTTCATAATATTCAATAATATTTGCTGGACAGTAATGCTTTTATTACAATATATAACTGTATAAATTATTAGTAACATATTTCCCTAGGTACAATTATTATCCCAGTATGTCAATTCATATATTATACTTTGTTGTCCAAAAATTATCCAATGACTTATTATTTATTTCACAGCACTGGCTGCTCTGACCATCAATTTTATTGAGGTTATGCTGAAGAAGTACCAGTATAAAACAACAAGTGTTTTTCAGTTTGCAGGCAGTTTGCAGTTTCTTTTCTAGGGATAGAAGAAGGATTATAATCAGAAAGTGATTCCTTTGGGCATGCAATTCTCCTTTTGTGAATCAGGGTCCTTTGACCAGAAAATCTAATTCCGTTCAATTGTATTTATTTGAAAAATTCTAGAACTCATAAACATGTGTTAACATGGAATTTAGACCTCAGCTATGTAGAAAATACTTATATTTTGAGTCATGAGACCCAGCGTGGGTGGTCAAGGTGTCATTTTAGGAATGATGGGTCCAGTTCTAATCTAGTCGCAGCTACAGAGGCTCACTGGGTGACTTTTGAGCTGTCATTCTGTCAGCCCAACTACTTCTAGGATGGTTGTTATGGCAGAAACATAGCTCTTATAGGTGCTTATAAGAGCATCCAAATAAAAATGCTATACATACTAATGTTTATGTAATTTACACGAATAAGACACTGAGTTTTAATTTTAAATCTTTATAATCTCTGTAATAGCATTTAAAGTTATCTGCATACTTTGGGACACCAGAACTGCTAAATCAATAGAGGCAAGGAAGGCATGACTTTTCTCTGATATCCTCTTCCTATAATAAAAGAATGGTTGATCTGGCTCTGAGTTCAAATATGCATATTTAACAGCAATATAGAAGAAATTATGGAAAAGATGATTAGAATGGAGCTGTATGATCAAATCCCAATTTGCTGGATTCTTACCTATACAATTAGTATATATGAGATATAATCCAGTAGGTGGTGCTAGAATTTTTGCAGTCCTTGATATATTTATATATATGTTTTATAAACACAGGAGCTCTTCTACTCAGAGTTATCTCAATTTAGATTACGTGAACCAGGAATTCATACTTAGTATTCATCTTCTGTCTAGATCTATTCAAGAAATACTGTTGTTTAGCTAAATCTCTGGATACAGAAGGTGAGAGAAACAACTGTCCTTGGAATGTATTTCACATATTCTTCATATCACATGAGTTAATCACATTATTGCATTTCTTGAAACACCTTTCTCAAACTAGAATTGTCCAGATACTTTGGATTACAAATACCAGTAGCACAGCCAAGGGACATATGAGATAGACTTGACAGAAGCTGTGATTCCCCTCAGATTGAAGCCAAAGGCTGTATTCATATTTCTTTAATCAGTCTGTTTTTAGAATTAACACTGTAACACAATGTTTTTAATTTCTGAGGTATAAAACTGCACTATTTCCCCCCATGTACAATTGTTGCCCTATAATTACATTAATATTTCAGAATCCACTGTGTTATAAAGCCACACACCAATGCCCAGTTCTAGAATTTGGGGAGAATGAGTTAGACATTATGTAGACTATTTCAAATTCTGTTTTTTAAAGCAAATCCTAATTGTGCATTTTTGCATCAGTATAATTGTTAGAAACACAATTTGAATTGATAAATATGAATGATGATTATTTAAATGGTTATCCATTAGTGCGGTGTGTTGATAAAAATAAAAAAGAGTTGGTTTACCAACATAAAAAGAAAGAAAAAAGAAATAAAAAAGTAGGAGGGAGCAAAAGAAGGGAGGAAGGAAGGAAAGAAAGAAACAAAAAAGGAGAGAGCGAGTGAAGAAAGAGAGGAAGGAAGGAAGGAAGGAAGGAAGGAAGGAAGGAAGGAAGGAAGGAAGGAAGGAAGGAAGGAAGGAAGGAAGAAAAAACCTTAAATGAATGTTCTAGCTTCAAAATTCTAGTCCCTTCTCCAACATTCAGAGGTGGTATTCAGCAGGTTCTGACCAGTTCTGGAGAACCGGTAGCAGAAATTTTAAGCAGTTCGGAGAACTGGTAGCGGAAATTTTGAGTAGTTTGGAGAACTGGCCAATACCATCTCTGATTGGTCCCACCCCCATCTATTCTCTGCCTCCCAAGTCCCAGCTGATCGGCTGGGTCTTCTTTTGTTGCCCTGCACAGGAGAATGGAGCTGGGAAGTAGGTTAGTGGGATGGGGAGGGAATGGGATTTTGTAGTAACCATCCCCTGCCATGCCCACCAAACAATGCCACGCTCACCAAGCCACACCCACAGAACCGGTAGTAAAAAATGTTTAATCCCACCACTGCCAACATTCCATGTCAAAGGTAAATACTGAATAATTTTGAAGCAGCTCAATGTTTGTTTGAAATATAATTGAGCACATGACATTAAGTTATGTGAACATAAGAAGCTGCCATTCCTATTAGCCAATATTATAAAGAACAATAGAGTAATAGTGACACAAGAGAAACAATTTTTTCACAGACTTTCTAGATATTGAAAGTAGAAACTCTCACTTGTTTTCTATGCACATCTTTCTGGAAATATGTTATGGATACAATACATCATATACTGTACATCATATACTGTATATTGTATACAATACATCATATACTGCAATACATCATATACTGTACATCATATACTGTATATTGCAAAGGAGGAACTCATGCTTACAAATCAAATTATTTGGATTTTTTTTAAAAAAAAAAATACATGTATTTCTGATGAAATACACTTCCTAAAATTAATATAGCCAAATAAGAACATATAAGGATTACAGTTTGTGATGCTGCACTTATATGATTTAAAATGTTATATCCACATTTCAGCATGATTATGCTAATTATTGTTGGCCATAAAATGATGAAATTTCAGAGGGATAGATTTTTAAGTGAATTAAAAGTTAAATGAATAAAATTTTTAAAGAATAGCACAAGCTATTCTTCCTTTATTCACTGCTACACTGATCTTTGATCTATAGCTTTACTATTAATTTTGAGAGGCAGTCTTTAAAAAAAAAGTCAGAGAAAACACAGGCAATATGTTGATGTGTTGCCAACTTACAAAATGTCAAATGAGGGTTATGGGAGGAAGCATTATCTATGAGCCAGACTGACTTCCTGACATCAGTAGGAAACAAACAACTAGATTTGATTATAGCTTCTGATAATGGATCTGAAATTGGGTGTTTTATTTCATAGATATTTTTTTAAAAAAAACATGTTTTTGAGAAATGTAATTAGTCTCTTTCATCATTTCCAATTACTCTTCTTAAAACATCATTAAAAAAAATTTCAGAATTAGAACGTTCTGGGTATCTGAAACTTAATTTCTTATAATTTTCATCCTGAGAATTCAGTTAAGGGACAATTCCATGAAATAGTTAGCATGCACAATGAAGCCATTGCTGTACGAAGAAGCTGAACACAAAATATCAATAAGACACTGGTAGTTATCGATTGTAACACATTCATAACCTTAATTGGAACATCTTAAATCTTGCTTCCTCCTCTATTCATCTTCATAATGTCTGTGAATTGTTCTTGAGCTTATTTTTTATTGATTTATTTTTATCCCGAGTTTTATCATTTTTATAAATAATGCAAAGAAGTGATTATACCTACTACTTCTTTCTCTTCCTATTTTCCCCACAATAAGAAACCTGTAAGGCAAGGGGGTCAAACTGGTAGCCCACAAGCCAGATGCCTCATGCACAGGCCACGCCTACCCCAGCTCAGCGAATGGGGAAAATGTCACAAACATCATATGATGGCAACGTGACATCATGAGTTTGACACCTGTGCTGTAAGGTGAGTTGGACTGAGAGAGAATGAATGGTCCAAAGTCATCCAGCTGACTTTCATGCCTAAGGCAGTATTAGAACTCTTAGTTTCCTGATTTCTGGAGCCTTAACTTAATCCAAACTCACTGATACAAGTAAGTTCTTTCATTTTACCTAATTTATCCAAGTGTACAAATTTTATGTAACTATTATTTATCATATGCATATTACTTTGTAGGTATGGGCCATAAATGAATGGAATTCTGACAGACCAAATACATCTCTTAGAAAAAAATAGGTAACCATCAGCAGATTTGTCTATTGCTTGCAAATTTCCCAGTTTTGCACTTAATTTTAATTTTGTAAGCATATTTCTTAAAAGTGTATATGTGAGTGGATAAGCACCAATTTGAAGTTGAAGCAATGGCAATGTTTAACCAAGTATTCTTACACTGACTTAATTGAAATTCAGATTTTCTGTGGCACTATATGTCATAATACAAGGATAAAAGATTTCAAGTGCCTTTCAGAAACATAATGAAATCATTGTGATGTGACAGGGCACTGCAGTATGCTGCTATTCAATTACTAAGAAATGTAAGATGGGTGAAATTTGAGATTCTACTCGCCATAAAAAATAGCGAAGTAAGTGATCCACAGTAAGAATTCTTTTAACCTTTAATAATATTTTAACGTTCTAATCAAAATTCAAGGGCATTCCCATCTCTAAAAACTACAGATTTTGAAAATGCAGCAGGACGAACAGCCTCATCACAACTGCAAACATCCTCTGACCTGGGACATAATGGCTACATTTGTGGTATTCAAAATGATAACTATTGTATCCAAAGACAATGCATTTCAGCAACCACATAGAAATTATTTTAAATCGTTCCCTCTATTAAGCCTTCCTATGAGTGTTCCCAGATGTGCACTTTATTGAGCAAAACTAGTCCCCCACATTTTCCCACTGAATCTTATATCATTTCTTCTGATAAAATTGTTAAGGAGGAAAAGATGAAAGTACTGCATTCCATTTTTTTTAAAGCCTCTTAGAGCAGACCCTATATTTCCATGCAAGTAGTATAAATGGAACTGACAATGTGTTTTTGTATGATTTGTACATAGAATACATACACAGTGATGTTCATATTGCAGACATATACTCTGCACAATTAAATGAGGACTTTGCATCCACGGTGTAGGTCAGACTACTGCAAAAGTAGTTGGCAAGATGCAGGCAACAGTATGCTGGGATGGAATGGAGTAGAATAGAATTACTTTATTTGGCCAAGTATGATTAGACACACAAGGAATTTGTCTCCTGCTCAGAAGCTCTCAGTGTATGTGCAAAACAAAATAGTAATATTAATCACAATAATGATAGCAATAAGAGGAGGTAATAGAGAAGATGAGAAAGATAATAATAATGATACAGCCATACCACTTGGGCAAATATACTCAGACATAAGACTAAGTAAAGATCCTAATTTGCAGAGAACAGAGCAAATACCCTTGGACTAAAGCATAAGGAATATGCTCAGAATTGCATTAGGATAATATTTCTGAGGGCTAGACATTAGACTGAATACAAAACTGAATAGTCAGTACAGAAGATGTATGTGGAGGTACTGTAACTTGGTGATACAGAGAAAATGGATGAAGATTGAAGTG
The DNA here is from genome assembly GCF_049901735.1 of Notechis scutatus. Taxonomy (NCBI): domain Eukaryota; kingdom Metazoa; phylum Chordata; class Lepidosauria; order Squamata; family Elapidae; genus Notechis; species Notechis scutatus. Next base: position 67,327,075 of record NC_142014.1, on the reverse strand, counting down.
CAGACTAATATGTGAAGACAGAGTGAATTGGCTAAGAAGAAGATAAAGAATGATAAAGTCTGCATGGGATTGATGAGATCCTGAAAAAGAGAGAGGTGGCAAGTTTAAAGAACAAAAAGCTGTGTCTAAGATAATGTACCAAACACTGCATTTCAACAAACCAAGTTCTCCTTTCCCAGCCAAATCAGGAATTGTCGTGGAGCTCATGGGCAAATTGTCAACTTGCCACATTTCATAATAATCTTTTTTTTTAAAGAATAGAATAGAATACTTTTTTGGCCAAGTGTGATTGGACACACAAGGAATTTGTCTTGGTGTAAATACTCTCAGTATACATAAAGAAAAGGTACATTCATTAAGAATCAAGAATCATAACGTACAACACTTAATGATAGTCATAGGGTACAATCAACAATCAAATCACACTAGGAAACAGTCAAGTGGGAGGGGATCGGTGATGAGGAGTGGTGAGAAGATGAACAGTAATAGTAGTGTACACTTTGTAAATAGTTGAACAGTGTTGAGGAAATAATTTGTTTAGCTGAGTGATGGCTTTCAGGAAAAAGCTGTTCTTGTGTCTAGTTGTTCTGGTGTGCAGTGCTCTATAGCATCGTTTTGAGGGAAGGAGTTGAAACAGTTTATATCCGGGATGTGAGGGGTCTGTAAATATTTTCACAGCCCTCTTTTTGACTCATGCAGTATACAGGTCCTCAATTGAAGGCAGGTGGGTAGTAATTTTACTACATATGTCACTCCACAGCACTGCACTACTTTGCAGTTGTCATCCAGAGTTTTGTAGGTATACAAAACAACACTTTTACTTACATAGCAAGATCCACTAATTTGATTAATATGTATGGCATCTCCAAAGTGCTGCTACATATATAAACAATCAATTATTAGCATTCACTGTGTACAACCTATAAGAATGGAAACCAGTGAACAGAACTAAAGGGGCAAAAAGATTTTGGAGTGCTAGATATTAAGAACAAAAGGCTTTTAAGTACAAATGTATCAGAAATCCTTCGGGAACTGTATAGGTCTTTTTATTTTACCCCCTTGGGACAAGTCTTAAGTTTGTGAAAGAACATTGCCACATAGATAGGCACACTTTGTGCTTTTGTCCCGAAGAGCAGAAAATACAGGCTATAACTGAAAATGAGAAACTGTTCATATTTTTTAAAAAATAATTAGTAAAATTATTGTCCATGCCTGGCGAAAATGTGCAGAATTGTGCTTGAAAAGTAATGCTTAGACAATCTTGCTTTCATCCAGCACAAGAAATTTATCTCAATTATTCATATATTTGGCGTTTTATTCAGTTTTTTTTACTAGTATTAGATCATCTCCAAATGAATAGACAAGATATATGGTATTTTTATACATATTTCACCAAGACTAAGGAAAGCCTACAAGATGGGAAAGTTTGCCACCAGACTTGAAATTCTAGACCTAGACAACCTAGAACTACGACGCCTTCGGTCTGATCTAAGTATAGTACATAAAATTATACATTGCAATGTTCTACCTGTCAATGAATACTTCAGTTTCAACCATAACAATACAAGAGCACACAGTAGATACAAACTCAAGGTAAACTGCACCAAACTTGATTGCAGGAAATACTACTTTAGCAACAGAGTGGTCAATGTCTAGAATACTCGACCTGACTCTGTGGTTTCTTCCCTAAACCCCAAAAACTTTAACCTTAGACTGTCTACTATTGATCTCATCCCTTTCCTAAGAGGTCTGTAGGGGGCGTGCATAAGCGCACCAACGTGCCTACCGTCCCTGTCCTATTGTTTCTTTCTTTTTTCTTATTTGTATCCATTTCATGTATTCATAACTATGTTTATACTTATACCTGTTATCTTATAATCGCTTGACAAAATAAATAAAATAAAGTTTATTTTAATTATTTAGAGGAAACATTAGTTGGTTTTCACATTAGCTTAGCTACTTGATGCAAAGTCAGGAGATACATCTGAAAAAGAGAGTTCCATGATCGCCGCTGTCTTAAGGATGAGCAAGCCTTTATATTTATCCTTCTCTATCTTTCCCTTGCATCTTGTCCTGGGCAAAAAAATATCTATGCCATTTGTTTGTATTATTTCAGTTTAACTCTGCAAGCCAGACACTAATGACTGAACAAATGTAACTTGAACCCTACTGGGTCATATTGTTGTTCCATCTAATAGAATTTTGTGTACTGAAAAATGGGTTGGCTTGAGGTCCCTGGAATATTCAAAGAAGACAGTCTCTGACTATAAAGGAGAGATTACAATATCATGGATACTGATAGTCATGAGGCTGTCTCATTTTAAAGCAGGGTTGAGGAGCCTTTCGTTTTGACTGTCAGAAGCTACAAAAATTATGTTTTCTTGACTAGAACCTGTTCATGTTAGAAGGATCAGGACCAGGGGTGGCCTTCAAAAATTTTAGCAAAGGTTCTCTGCTGGGTGGGAATGGCCATGGTGGGCGTGGCCTAGTCGGCCTCCTGCACCGTGATGGGGGGGGCATTTTTGCCCTCCCCGGGCTCTGGATGCTTTCCTTGAGCCTCTGAGAGGGCGAAAATGGCCTCCCCGGACTCCAGAGACTCTCTAGAAGCTGGAAACGGGCCCATTTCTGGCCTTCCCAAACTTCAGGAAGGCCTGTTTTTCACCCTCTCTAAGCCTCTGTGCATGCCCTGCACTTACCTGCATCCAAAACAGCCCACGTGAGGACTCCTGGGAGGGGCGGGGCCAGCCTGGAGTGAGATTTGGGGGCTCTCCAAACTGGACAGAATCTTAGCTAGGGGCTCTGCTGAACCCTTGCGAACCCCCAGCAGCCCACCCCGATCAGGACCATAACTAGTGGCAAATCCAGAACAAAACCTGAGTGGATTTAATTAATCTCCCTTTTAAAGGAGGCTAATCCAGGTCTTTCAACATCTTTTATAGTTGAATATACTACAGGTTTTTTTTTTTTACTAATCTACTACGAATCAATATCTTTGTGCAAATCTTTATTGTCCATTCGGGTGATTTAAAATAAAGCGATCTAGAATATAAACTAAATAAGCCATGTGGATCCTAAGAAATATAGGGCCCTATATCTATAGATTAATTCTTGAAAATATGCAGGGTTATTTTTTGAAAAATCTACTTCAGTAATTGTATGGACGGACAAATTAGGAACTATTCTTGGTAGCTTCCTCCTACAGCCTCCAGTATCCACAATGGAACTTAAATAATTCTGAAATATTTATGAATATATGAGACTAGTAGTGTCTACAAGCATTAAGGGAAAAAGAGAATTCCCCAAAGTTGCCAGCTATTAAAGCTGACCACAAAATCGATGAACAAATGGAAATCTTCAGAAACTGAAACAGTACCTAGAAAGTTTTATCTCAATCCACACTTTGTTGATATCTAAAGACATTTAGTACAAATGAACTGTATCAGAATGGAGCATGAAAATGATACAATACAGATAAAATTCAGATTCACATTAGATTTACAATCATTACACCTCCTCTTGTTGGTGGTACAAATTAAACATTTTCTTAAGCGGATTTCCTTTGCTCGACTGGAACAGAGTCAGTTTGTTTCTTATTATAGATGCAGCTATATTTCATATGGGATTATTTTCCTTTGTAACCAATTAAGGTTCCTAAATTTTTCCTTCAACAAATATTCTGTGCCTCCATTTATTACAATAAAAACAGATACCAAACATTGAGATGCAGTAATGGAGAAAGTTAATCATTACCTCAGCTTAAAAATGTCCTACGTGTTTTTCAAGATATCTGGGACTTCCACCAAGTCTGCACTTTACAAGGAAACTGATGTATGTGCCTCAGTTAGATGTAGTCCCCCACTTACAATGGTAGTTGAGTTTATAATTATGATTGTAAACCATATTGGTTGTTAAGCAGGCCATCTTGTGACCATGCCTGTTTTTACAACTTTTTTGGCCATAGTCATTAAGTGAATATGTTAGTTGTAAAGTGAACCTCAGTCACCAAGCAAATGCCAAGGTTGTTAAGAGAATCCATTTTAACCAATGAATATTTTTTTTGCCAGAAACTTTAAGTAAAAGCCAGTTTCTGGCAAAAAAAATCCCCGTTCATAAATCATGGTTGCATCCTCACAGGATACTGCGAACATTCCTAAATTTGGTTGAATACCCAAAATGTGATCACATGGCCTTAGAGAGGCCCCTGGACACCAGAACCTCAAATCAGGGTCATAACTTTTTGGAGCCTGTCATAACTTTTAACGACCACTAAATGACAGGTTGTAAGTCAAGGACTATCTGAATATATAAATAGTAGTTCTTTCCAGATGAGCTTCTAACAAACTTGGCTGAAGACAAGTGGAATTTGATAGTTGTCTGTCCCATGGCTAACTGTGCTCGCTCTCTTGCAAAGAACTTGGATATATGCGAACAACATGCATGTAGGCACAATGTTGGAACTCTTGGTATTAGCCAAGGGTGTTTTTTTTTTGTGAAATCTAGATATATACAATGCATCACATTTGCACCCAAACTTCCTTTGATTTTCATAACTCCGATAATATTATATTTCCCTAAATCAAGCCAATTGCTGACAAACGATGCAAAAACTATTAGCACCAGATATAAATAGGTACTAATACCACTCTATAAAGCCTTAGTAAGACCACACCTAGAGTACTGCATCCAGTTTTGGTCACCACACCAAAAAAGAGACTCTCGAAAAAGTACAGAGAAGAACAACCAGGATGATTAGGGGACTGGAGACTAAAACATATGAAGAACGGTTGCAGGAACTGGGCATGGCTAGTCGAGTGAAGAGAAGGACCAGGGGAGACAGGAGAGCAGTCTTCCAACATTTGAGGGGCTGCCACAGAGAGGAAGGGGTCAAGCTATTTTCCACCCAAAGGAAAAATGGATGGAAACTGAACAAGGAGAGATTTAACCTGGAAATAAGGAGAAACTTTCTGACAGTGAGAACAATCAACCAATGGAACAGCTTGCCCTCGGAAGTTGTGGGAGCGCCATCACTTGAGAATTTCAAGAAGAGATTGGACTCCCACCTGTCAGAAATGGTGTAGGGTCTCCTGCTTGGGTAGGGGGTTGGACTAGATGACCTACAAGGTCCCTTCCAACTCTGATTATCTGTAATCTGTTAAATGGCAGACATTTTTGTGCAACAGGCTTTGCCAGCAAGATGTACACAAGAAAGGAATCAGGCTATTTTTTTGCAAATCATTTATTGTCAGATGAAATGTATTTTACATGTGCTTCATTCATAAACTATATGGTTTGTATATACTTGGTATGTGAATGTGCTCATATTAAAGGTATTACAGAAAACAACAAGCAGCAAGGTGGATGGACAGAGTTAGGATGGCAATGAAGGCCAAGGAAGATTTGAAGAACAACTTAAGGAAGGATTGTCCTGGAGAAAATCTATGTGATCGCTAGGAGTTGAAAATGACTTAATGGCACTTAATTATCAAGCATTAGAAGACAATCACAAATAAAGATAATCCTCATTTAACAACTGCCTTTGTTAGAGATCATTCAGTTATGATGATTAAAAAAGTAATTCTGCGGCCAGTGCTTGAATTTAGAATCTTTGGGGTCTGTAAAGCAAAGGAAAGCTGAAGTAAGATCATAAACAGTCAGGGTATCATTTAGCAACTACTTCACTTAGTGACCTAGTTGCCAGACCAAACTGTGGTCACTTAAAGAGGATTACATCTATTTAACAAAATGTACTCCTAGGGTTTCTCATTTTGTTCTATATCAACAAGATGTTCTCAAACTTACAGATAAATATTCCAACCTTATGTATTGTATCCACATAGCTATGAACGTTTCAACTAGTGGTGGGATTCAAATTTTTTTACTATCGGTTCTGTGGGCGTGGCTTGGTCAGTGTGGCTTGGTGGGCGTGGTGTGGCTTGATGGGCATGGCAGGGGAAGGATACTGTAAACTCTCCATTCCCTCCCCACTCCTGGGTTAAGGTTACCGCCAGTTCTCCGAACTACTCAAGATTTCCGCTACCAGTTCCCCAGAACTGGTCAGAACCTGCTGAATACCACCTCTGGTTTCAACCTTATATTAATCATCATTAAGATTTTTAGTTATTATGAAATTTCTACAATTAACTAATCATAATTGGCGGTGATAATTTTTTCATGTTGGTTATCTACCTACCTATCTATCATTAAAACTAATAGTGTGTCTGTTTCAGGTTGATATTTTCAGAATTTGTCCTCCTCTTGGTTTGTATAATATGCCATCTATTAGTTGCTCCACTTATCCTTTTTGATGGGGAGAAACATCTACTGGCTAAAAAAAATCCTATTTAAAGCAGCTTGTTGAAGTCATGAGAAATTTTCTGGATGATTAAAACTCTGCTTGCAAAATTGTTTTCCTTGGGCTAAATTCAACTTAGTGTCAATTTCCATTCCCTTTTTGTAGAAAGAACACAAACATATTAGGCCCCAAGGCTTTGTCATAGAAAGTTCTCTAAATAAAGCTTTCTCTCTGTGTCTTTGTTTCATTCTCTGTTACACGCATAGTCACAAAATCCAGTCTTGCCAACTGCCTTGAGTGCATACAATTCAAGGCAAATCAGATCAAAGATGATAATACATACTGTAAAAACAATTTAAGGAGGAATGTTACCACCCCCATTAAAAGCTGATGAAGCATTCAGCAGCTTGTATATTTTAGACTCTCCTTCTCTGTTTCAGTGGTGAGCTAATATGATAATTTTGATAATTAAAATGTTAATATGCCATAGAAAAGAGCTAACAAAACAAACAAACATCTGGGGACATCATGCAAAGTGGAAGGAATCTAAAGCTGGTTTTAGTGCAATGATAGCAATAATTTTAGATAAGGAAAATGAGAGAGGAATTTCAGCCTTGAAACTAATAGATCTCCTCAGTGGTGGGATTCAAATTTTTTTACTACCGGTTTTACTACCGGTTCTGTGGGTGTAGCTTGGTGGGCGTGGCAGGGGAAGGATACTGTAAAATCTCCAGTCAGAGGTGGTATTTGCTGGTTCTCCGAACTACTCAAAATTTTCGCTACTGGTTCTCCAGAACCGGTCAGAACCTACTGAATACCACCTCTGGATCTCCTACTTCAGTTTATTGAGATTCTGCTATGAATAATATTCTTTCCAGTTTAGTTCAGTATCTTTTCAACCGACTGAATAGCTACAATAATAATAACAATGACATGCAAGACAAAAGTAGATGATTGATAGAAAGCTGACTCCAATTGCTGCTCTCTTGGAGTCCCATCAAACATGGTAGCTTTACTATATGGTTACTATATGGTGGGATGCTACCGGTTCTGCCCAGTTCTATAGAACCGGTAGCTCTGAAGAGCAACAGACACTAAATCGGTTCTGTGTTTGTTGTTTGGCCCACCAGCCCGCCCGGGCTCTTACCTGTCCTTTATTTCCTGCCTTTTCAACCTCAGCTGCTTTGCGTGGCACAGCTGCAGTTGAAAAAGCAGGAAAAAAGAGGCTTTTCAAATGTTGCACACCCACGCGCAGCGCTTTTCAGCTGTCCGGGCACCACAGCTTATGTTTCTTTTACACGCATGCACAGTGTGCCTCAGGCAAAACGTAGTCACCAAACTGGTAGTAACACTGATTGAATCCCACCCCTGCTCTGAATGGTTTCCTTGCCCCACATGAAGGAAGGTTGAAAGAGATGTAACTGAGTTTCAGAAGTATATTGTCTTGCACTCATTTCCACCAGAATCAAGTGCTCAATGAGAAGTCATGGCAGCTGAGAAACAATCTCTTTCCAATTTGACTGCTAACTTATTGAAGATGGTTAGACCTTATTCTTATTTTGAATTAGGTTATATTCCTCTTTCACCAACTGACCCATTCATATGGCTGTTGGCACTTCCAGCACAGATTTCTAATCCTGCTCCCAATCCCACCAGCTCACTGCAATTTATAATATTCAATAGAACACAATCAATATAATGAATTAAACAATATCAAACAATTATAAATATTGTATAACTATCACTAGGTAATAACTTATTCAAAAAACAAGATAAAAGGTAAAAGCCATACATCAATCAAGATCAAAACAATATATCGAGAGGGAACAATAATATACAAATATATATAGGAGCCAGTTTCCTTAAGGCACCAGACTAGACCGTGAGTTCTAGTCCTACTTTAGCCATGAAAGCAAACTGAGTGACTTTGGATCAGTCACTCTCTCTCAGTCCAAATCATCTCACAGGATTGTTCTTGTGAGATAATTAGGAGGAGAAAAGTGTGTTGGATATGTTTGCCACCTTGAGTTATTTGTAAAAATAATAAAGGTAGTCTATAAACAAAGACACAAATAGCAATATTATCATGAAATCTGCATAGATAATTGAATTAGCTTCCATGGGGTAAGTTATAAACATCTTTTGTGGGGTAAGTTATAAACATCTGGGACACTTAAGATGTTTTTTGGGGAAAATTCCAATGAGTTAGGGCTACCACCAAAAAGGCCCTACCTCTAATAGATGTGAATTCCTCTCTTTCCAGCTTAAGCTTCTCATCCATTTCCTACTTACTGGCTCTATTTGAGCAAAATTGTGTCTTTATTCCTTACAGCTAAACAGCTCTGATGCTGAGACTCGGCTGTCAGAATTGAGCCTGCGGGAAAATTTTAGAGATCTTAAGATCATTTGAGGACTAATAATAATAACGTGAATGTGAGCATTGTGAAATTGTACGTTCTCTCAACTTGAGAGAATACAGCTTTACTGCAAAGGCAAGCATTTTATAATATATTTACTAGAAGCTTTTAAAGAAATGGTTTAAGAGTTTGGGGAATAATAATAATCTTCCCAGGATGGTGCCAGCACTCAAATTTTCCCTTACTTAAAAATATCCTTTTAGCAAGATGAATGTACCAGAAGGCAATCAGAAATTATGACTCCATTTTTCTAAAAAAAAATTAGCAAGATCGAAGTAGCATTGCCACATCTTTCTTCTGTCTAGGCTCCTATTCTGCATACTGAAGTACCTAAAATCTGCCTGTTGAAACACTGATAAAGCTGAACCTTTTCTATTTATTACAGCTGTATGGCATGCAAGGTTATCCTGATTATTTTGATTATCCAGGAAAAAAATGAATGGGGAGAGACACAGAGTATATTACAGAACATCATGAAATTCAGTGATTTTCAGGTAATTGGAAAAACAAAGCATTTTTCTTCTCCTTTTTAGTCTCGCAGAAACTTTGAAATACAGGCAGTCCTTGACTTATGGCCACAATTGAGCCCAACATTTCTGTTGCTAAGTGAGACATTTGTTAAATGAATCTAGCTTCCCCAATGACTTTGTGTCAACTCATAAAATATTTCTATGGTCTTTTTAGAGTTGTCAACAGAAAGGGAGGGGGGAGCAGTGGGCAGCTTGCATTTGTTGTGATTAGCTGGCAGCAGGTGCGGATGGCTGAGGAGTGCGAGGACTCAGATGATGGGCCAGGACCATTAGGGAGTGGACTGTTGCCTTCAGAGATTGTGGGGGCTGGCAGCAGCAATGAGGAGGTTCCCGAGGAGCCTGTGCCAAATGCATGTGAGCGCAGGGCTGCTCACAGGAAAGAGCAGCTGCAGCAGCATGGGTGATTCGGGAGTAAGGCTGCAAGGTAATGGCCCCTCCTTCAAGAAGATAAAAGCCAGCTGTGAATCGGACACTCTTTGCAGGAAGCAAAGACATTTTGAAACCCGAGCCTCGTGGAAATTGCAGCATCTTAGTTGGTGTTTGAAGACTCGTGTGTTGTAAAATATTTTTAGGCAACCTTATCTGTTATTTTTGGCAGCCTCGCACAGTTTTGGCGAGGCTTGTGCTTATCAAAGTTAATTAGTTTGCAGCAGCCTTTTAACCTGGGATTTGTAAGAATCTTTAAAAGGTTTCTGTTCCCTTTGGTTCGTGTCTGTTTTATTGGACAAAGGTTTGGGTCAGAACAAAATTCCATAAATGTTTTCAAAGATAGTTTCTAGGTGACTGAAGTTTCTGCTGCGCAAAATTCTAACTGGAGAGTATGACTGATGACTCTTGGCTATGGATGTGGCCCATTGGAGAATATGAATTATGATATACCCAGGCAGTGCTGGCAAGTTTACTCATAATAAATCATCTTTAAGTTTTGGAAGTTCGGCTTGAGACTCATGACTTAAATGGGGGTAACTACTAGAGCCCTGACACTTTGCTTGTCAGAAAGTTACAAAAGGTGATCACATGACCCCAGGACACTGCAATCGTCATAAATACAAGTCAGTTGCCAAGAGTCTGAATTTTGATCATATGACGATGGGGATTCAGCAATGGTTTAAGTATGCAAAATGTTCATAAGTCACTTTTTTCAGTGCCGTTGTAACCAGGGGTGGGTTTCAATTTTTTTAACAACCAGTTCTGTGGGCATGGATTAATTGGTGGGTGTGGCTTGGTGGTAATGTGACTGGCTAGGCGTGGCCAACTCAACATCACTCACATCGAGGCACGCATCTCCTTGCCTGACCTCTCATGACTGTGAGGATGCTGCAACAGTCGTAAGTGTGAAAAATGGTTATAAATCACTTTTTTCAGTGCCATTGTAACTTTGAATAGTCACTCCACACAAGCAAAGTATCAGCAAAGGAGGGGAAAAAATCTCCAGAGACGCTCCTGAGACAGGAAGTCTAGTCCTGCCAAGAATGTAATAAGGGTTAACGGAGAGGCAGTTTCTGTAAGCAACACCAGAATGTTTCCTTCCTGCCTTCCTTACAGGATTAGGCCAGTAATTTCTTCTAACAACCGGTTCTCCGAACTGCTTAGAATGTTAACAACCGGTTCTAGCGAATAGGTGCGAACTGGTAGAATCCCACCCCTGGTTGTTACTTCGAACAGTCAGTAAGTAAACTGTTGTAAGTCAAGGACTACCGGTAAAACATATATTCCTATTTCAGGGACTTGCAACCTGGTCTATAATCCACTATACTCAAGTACCACCTTCTCATGGCCAGAAAGGATTGGACAATGTTTTAGGAAAAGCAAGGGGGCAGGATAATCAGATAAAATAGGTAATGCTATGTCCTTCAAACAAATTGTGATAGTTGTTTCTTCAGCTGTTTCTTCAGTTTGTATTAGAGCAGGGGTGTCAAACTTGCATCATCACGGCAGCATCATGTGACGTATCGGGACTTTCCCTCCCTTTGCTGTACCAGGTGTGAGTGTGGCCAGTGCATGACGCATCCAGCCCATGGGCCGGGAGTTTGACAAGCCTGTTTTAGAACAACCTTGACATAATCTCTGCCTCTTTTTAAGAAAGCCATACTTCTAGGGATTATCAGAATTCATTTTGCTTAATTCTGACTATGGCTTGTTTGAAACAAGCTAATGTAGATCTATGGGCTATGAAACTGGTTTGCTTCAAGGAAACAGTACTTAAGATTAGAAGCTGATTAGGATCCATCTGCAGCTGGGGGGAAAAATGAAGATGGAACCCAAATGGTAAGAAATCATGGTTAAGTATAATATGTGAATACTCCCCGAGATATATGATTTAGCAGTAAAATTTTATTACGATATATGGATTTATTTATATAAACTGATAGGTCTGTAGCACAAGAGAATGATAGGACAATTTAGCTGCATCTCAAAAATGTAATCAGCAACACCACTGATGTTGTTTTATATCTGAATGGTTCTTCAGGTCATCAGTACTCACATTAGTAAACATGATTCAGCTTCCTTCACAGTGAATGCATATAGGTGGTAGAACAATGGAAGTTAGCTTTCATGTTCCTTGAAGCTAGCCATACCATAAATCACGCACTAATCCTTATTACTTTGCCTTTCTATTAACATTCCCTTAGGGGTCTTACACAGGTAATTTTGGCCCACTACTCATTTTCCAATGAGTTATGTGCTGAAATATTTGTAACTGTCACTCTTGTGACAGGATATGAGCCTTTAATTATAGACCATCTTTTCCTTCTTACACTAAATGCCTTTATCAGCCAGCAGTGCTAAAGCTTCAATTTCTGCAAGACAGCAGGAAAAAAAAAAGCTTCATAATGGTTTTTCACATGCATTATTTCAACAAGTAGCAAGATGTACAAACAAATGAAGGATAGGGTGGGGAAGAGAAGAAAAGCTCCATTCTCTTTTCAATTTAAAAATCAATTGCATGGTCATAAAAAATGGAATAAGATTAGCAAGCTTGCAGTCTGGAACTTTTTATGTCCTCATTGTTAGGAGCAATGCTAATGTAAGAATCTTCTTCTCTGCATTTTCAGTGTTCCAGCCCGGGTGGGATTCAAATTTTGTAACAACCGTTTCTGTGGACGTGGCTAGGTGGGTATGGCCATGTGACTGGGTGGACGAGTTCTTCTTCTCCTTCTCCTTCTTCTGCAGCAACCCCCCCACACACACACCAATTTTTGTGCCTTCTGGGCCTCAGGAAGTCTCGGGGGCATTTTTGCTCCCAGAAAGTTTTCCTGTGGCTCAGGAAGGAAAAAAAATGAAGCATAGAGGGGGCATACAGCATGCCCCTGCGCTCCATTTTGGGGCCTTCTGGGCCTCAGGGAAGCCTCCTGGGGGGCGTTTTTGCTCCCAGGAAGCTTCCCTGGGCCCAGGAAGGCAAAAAATGGAGGGGGGTGGGGAGGTGCTGTGCCCCACTCTATTTTTTGCCTTCCTGGGCCTCAGGGAAGCCTCCTGGGTGAAGCATTAAGTAAGCGAGGGGAATCCTGGCACAGCTGATCATTGTGTGTTCTGTTCAGGTGGGGGCTTGGCTGTGCTCAGGTTAGTCTTAGTTGTCGGGGGATTTGAGCTGGTGAGCTGTGATCCTGTTGTTTGGCTTCGCATTCGTGGTCGTGCCACATCTTCATGTTGGGCGTCAGTTCGCTTCATGTATGGGTCGGAGGGGTTTGTGAAGTGAAACAACAGGATCACAGCTCACCAGCTCAAATCCCCCAACAACTAAGACTAACCTGAGCACAGCCAAGCCCCCACCTGAACAGAACACACCCCCAGCCAATCAGAACACAGCCAACCCCCAACCAATCAGAACACAGCCAAACCTCCAACCAATGAGAACATACCCCCAGCCAATCAGAACACAGCCAAGCCCCCACCCAATCAAGTCACACCCCCACTAGCAGTTAAAAGGAAGAAGCAGCTGCAAGCTCACATTACTCCAAGAAGCACAAAGTTGAAGACACAAGCCTGAAGATGACGAATGAGATTTCGTCGAAACGTCGCCAAAATACTTCCAATTTTACTCAGGAGAAAACCCGAATAACCAAAGATCCATATATTTATATAAACTTAATATATATATAAACTTAAGAAAACTTATATATGTATGTATGTATGTATGGCATTCAGCTTTGTTGAGTATTTTCCCACGTCATTGTAGTTGTGCTTTTAAAGTTGTAGCATTTGGCAGAATCTCATCTGCCATCATCAGGCTTCTGTATTGTATCCGTCTGTTTTTTTATCCAATACAGAAGCCTGATGATGGCAGATGAGATTCTGCCGAAACGTTGCTACAACTTTAAAAGCACAACTACAATGACGTGGGAAAATACCCGAACAAAGCTGAATTCCATACATGTAAGTACCCGCGAAAACCATCATTACTATCCAAAAGCAAAGACTGGAACATCAATATTTAAGAACAATGATAGCAATGATCACTATATCAGAAGTATTTCCTGAGATAGAAGCACAGGAGAAAATGAGGGACAGCAGTTCCCAATAATCTGAAGGGCTTCGCTCTATCACGGATCTATGTCATCTTAGAATGCAAAACACTAAAAAAGGGAATTCCTGCTCAATGTTAAGAAATCCTCAACCAATCAATCACCAATCAGAATAGAGCTGGAAAGGATCTTGGAGAAGTAGTCCAACCCCCTGCTCAAGCAAGAGACCCTATAAAATTTGAGATAAGTGGCTGTCCAGTCTCTTCTTAAGAACCCCCACAACTTATGAAGGCAAACTATTCCACTGGTTAATTGTTCTCACTGTTAGGAAATTTCTCTTTAATTCCAAGTTGCTTTTCTCCTTGATTAATTTCCATCCATTGTTTCTTGTCTTGCCTTCTGGAGCTGTTGTAAATAAGTTAACCCCCTCTTCTTTGAAATCCTAACATTTCTAATGAGTCTAATGAGGTGTTCAACCTGGTATCTTTAAGATTTGGATTTCAACTCCCAGAATTCCTCAGCCAGCTGGCTGAGGAATTCTGGGAGTTGAAGTCCACAAGTCTTAAAGTTGCCAAGGTTGGACACCCCTGGTCTAATGTGTTCAACAAAAGCTGGATAAGTATCTACTGGGGCTGGTGAGCCGAAGATCGGTTCCATGGACTTTTAAAAACTCTACACTTTTAGAAATACCCTGCATTAAATGGAACCAATTGTCTCTAGTTTAATATCATCTCCTCTTAATTAACAGCAATTCTAAGACATTAAGATGTCTTTACCAATCCTGGGGACTGAATTTGGAGCCATGTGCATGTCAATCACATGCCCTACCATCAAAGTATGAACATATGAACACTAGAAGCCTATAAGGAACCATGATGGGAAAGGAGACGCACCATGGGTTGCAGAGGGGCCTGTGTGCTAACCAGCAGTTTTGCTGACTGGTAACATTCCTTCGCCATTTGCTGAAATTGAAAATTCAGAGATTTATTAAAATAAAAAGAAGTGACGAGGTCTAGACGCTGCCATTCTAAACACAGAAGTTTTTCCTTAGGTTTACTTTACAGTCAGCTATTTATCGAGTGAAAACAAGTATTTTAACTACTACCCATGATCCAGTAGCACATTAGTATAAATAGCACTCTTTAACCATAAACTCTAATTATCTACAGCAAAAGTTATAACTATAACAGTCGCAATAGCTGTGCTGACTCAATTCATGCAAGGGGGCTTGAACTCTGACTGGAAAAAAAGTGCTTGAACTGACAGGGGGCAAATTGCTTGATTTCATTTACAGCAAAGCAGTAATAAGAACTACCTATTGCTTGGCAAAGGGCTAGCAGCCAACTGACTATTACAGGCATGCCTTGGCATTTTGCCAGGACAGTGGTTAAACAAGCAAGCCAAAAGATGGGTTCAGGCTAGCTGGAAATCCAATCTCATTATCTTAAAAGGCAGAGGAGGTTTGAAAGACTGGGACAAGGAAAAGAAAAAGATTATGATTAGGATGTTGTGTTCATTATTTTATACTTTCAAAAATATATGCTTCAGAGCACATGTTGGCTGAAATAAACTGGATGCAAAATTCCTATTTTATTTTAAAGTTGTCCACGACTGCTATTCACATTTCTGTTCAACTATAATCAGTCTTACATCTACATTCACAGAAGATGCTAGGACAGGGTTTATTACATGATAACTTGTGTAATCTCTGTTCTAATCCACACATAAAGCGTCTTATTTGGGTTCACAAATGACACTAATAAAAAAAATCAAAGCCACCATCTTGTGGCTGAATGTGATGCATGAAGGTGGCCATTATCATCTTTTCTACAGCACCTTTTCTACAACAAATACCAACCTTATCAGTACCATGACTGATGCATAAAATACAGGGATAAAAGTTAGGCCTGTGCAGCTACCTGGATTCAAAAGGAAAAGGTGAGTTGGAACATGCATGAGCATAAGCATGTATGTTGCACCTAATAAGAAGTCTTCTATTTAAGGAGACGTCAACAAGTATATTGAGTTCTGTATGCCCAATCAAACTCTAACAGGATCACTGCACAGTCCTAAAAAAAAGATATTAGCAAGGTTCTACATTTTTTATCAATATCAATTTTTATTCCTTTCCTAAGGTCATTTAGGTATTTAAATAGGAAGGAAGGAAGGAAGGAAGGAAGGAATAACTAAATACCACATAAGATTTCTTATCGTTTACTCAGACTAGAGTTCTTCCTTACTCTCTGCTTGTTAAAACCAGCTTCTGATGAGAGAGAGAGAGAGAATCAAACATGAAATAATAATAAAAAGTTATAGTATCATTTAACTTCCATACATCGTACCTCCAGAAAAGGTGTTTTAGCAGCCCTTTAAAAAAAAATCCCCTCTAAATTTATAATAATGTGTCATGTTCTTAACTTCCTTTAGTGCTCTTGTGTCATCAATACATAAGGATGCTGCTGAAAACTTTTATGTGAACCACTCAATCTATTTTAAGAATTATTCAAGCTGCAGATTATGATTATTATTAATAATACAGTTTTCACAGACAGCATTACACCTCCTCAAAATTTCATTATATTAATTGTAGTCTTCTTACATCATGTTGGGAGGGATTGTAACTGAAATGGTACATATTGCTATCTCTGTTTGCTTAATTCATTTTACACGAACATTTTTGTGAACATTGGAAATATATAATTTTTGGTTGTTAATTCCAATGTGGCCTTTATTGAGCATATTTTGCAAAACTTACACAGTGGGGAAAAATATCAATATACTAAGCATAATACAGGTAACCTCAACTTATAACCACAACTGAACCCAAAAATTATGTTGGTAAGTGAAACAGTTGTTAAGTGAGTTTCAAGGCTCTGAAATTTGACCATGGGGATGCTGTAACAGTCATAAGTGTGAAAAACAGTCACAAGTCATTTTTTCCAGTGCTGTTGTAAATTTGAACAGTCAGTAAATGAACTGTTGTAACTCAAGGACTACCTGTATTGAAAAACTAAAGTAAAATTGGTGGTATTTTTTTAAATTATAGGAAGTAACCAGTGGTGGGATTCAAATTTTTTTACTACTGGTTCTGTGGGCATGGTTTGATGGGTGTGGTGTGGTGTGGCCTGGTGGGTGTGGCAGGGGAAGGTTACTGCAAAATCTGCATTTCCTCCCCACCCCACTAGCCTGCTTTCCAGCTCTGTTGTCCTATGCAGGGCAACAAAAGAAGACCCAGTCAATCAGCTGGGATTCGGGAGGCAGAGAATAGATGGGGTGGGGCCAGTAAGAGTTGGCATTTGCTGGTTCTCTAAACTACTCAAAATTTCCGCGACCGGTTCTCCAGAACTGGTCAGAACCTACTGAATACCCCCTCTGGAAGTAAAGTTGGCTGCTGAAAAAATGTATCCAAAAGCAAAAAGTCTTTAAACTAAGCACTGTTAGTTCACACATGGTTTTCATATTTGATAGATAATTCCCACATGCACAAATGCTCCATATAGATCTTTAAAATTTTGCATATCAGCTCGGTATTACAAATATATTAGTATATATGTTCAAATTACCCTTTTAAAAAGTATTTATCTTTGTGCCATTCTGTCATCGTTGTTTGCTTTGCATCTATGCTGGGAATTATTATGCTACAATCTGGGTCTCAAGGTGACACCTATAATTTAGAAGTATATATTCTCATTCCAGTTTTGCACAAACTCAAGCACGGCTATTAATTTCAAGGGCATTCTTCCTTTTATTTCATTTCTGCTTTGGTCTGATTTAACAAAAGGAATAAACAGAACTGAAGCCCTTATATTAAATACAGTGGAGAAAATGATTCCTTGTGACTCGACCTTGTGAGAGATCTTTCCTGGAAATGCATCAGAAGAATTCCAAATGTTTTTTCCCCACATCAAAACAACGGTTGGTCCTTTTCCTGTGTAGAAATGAGTAATGGTAGAGGTGAGGGCCAGAAGCTTAATTTATCATTTGCAACGAAGAAACATGCCATGTGGCTTTGATGGAAGGAGGAACTTCTTTAGCATAATAGGGAATATACAATGTTAAGGACACCGAAGCATTAAGACTTAAATTTTCCAAACCCTGAAAATAAAATATCTCACTGGAATTTTTTTTTAAAAATAAACAATGGATCACTCTAGGTCAGGGGTGTCAAGCTCAATTTCACTGAGGGCCGCATCAGGGTTGTGTTTGATCTTTGGAGGGCCTTTGTGGATTTTTATGTTGACAAGTTAGAACTCTGTACTAATGAAGTTACTTAGAGCAGTGATCCCCAACCTTTTTTATGCCGCGGCCTGGTATCCCCAACCTTTTTTTATGGCGCGGCCCGGTACCGGCATCAGCTGGGCGCCGCCATCTTGTTTTGATGAAAAAGTGCTTCCGGTGAGCTCACCGGAAGCACTTTTTCATCAAAACAAGATGGCGGCGCCTTTCTACGGAAAAGCTCACCGGAAGCACTTTTTCATCAAAACAAGATGGCGGCGCCCAGCAAACCAGCGGCCCGGTAGGACTTGTTCCACGGACCGGTACTGGTCCGCGGACCGGTGGTGGGGACCCTGGTTGGGGACCCAGATAATTCTGACCAGCTCCAGGTTGAATCAAACTTTCATCCTTCCGAGGTTGGTAAAATGAGGACACAGATTGTCGAGGGCAATATGCTGACTTTGTAAACCACTTAGAGAGGGCTGTAAAGCATTGTGAAGCGGTATATAAGTCTAAGAGCTATTGCTATTAGAGGCAAAAGACTAAGACTGAAATGTGGGTCAGAACAGAGTACTAATCAGGAATGAATAGATTAACGATAGCAATTACAGAGAAAGAACAAACTGAATATTATATGATGTGGGAATTATTCTACCAATGGTTAGAGGAGAAAAATGGAAGTTAGAAATAAAAGGAGACTTTTATAGAAAATACGTTAAGATGGAGATGAAAACTATATGATGATTGTAATCGATATGACTATTAAGTTCACCATGTTTCATATTATCATTATATTTTTATTAGAAGATATGTTAAGAGGGAGGAATGGAAAGTCTTATTACATACAATATTATGATTGTAAGATTAGAAAGTCAATATCGAAGTAATGTATACTGTTGTAAATTTTGGGGGTTATTGCACAAAAATATTTGTAACCAGACAACACACTGTTTAATGGAAGATGGAATGTTTATATTAAAAAAATAAAAAAATAATTTAAAAAAAGAACAGAGTACTAATCAGAATAATCCAGATAAACTATAGTATGTTTCCTGGGTGGGAACAGAATTTCACTTTTTAGAACTGATAGTGTTAAGGCAGCCTGCCGAGCAATGGAAAAAGATCTGTTTTCTTTGCTGGATTATC
Organism: Notechis scutatus; assembly: GCF_049901735.1. NCBI lineage: Eukaryota > Metazoa > Chordata > Lepidosauria > Squamata > Elapidae > Notechis > Notechis scutatus. Next base: position 67,308,012 of record NC_142014.1, on the reverse strand, counting down.
TGATGGAATAGAATAGTACAGAAGCAGCAGGAGGCTGCAACTGCAACATTTAGCTGACCTATTTGATCTCTCATGGTTTGGTGAACCTGCAAACATTCTTTGGTTGGCAGTAGGGACTGAAATTAGGCACCCTATCCCAAAGGGTTTTGATATAATTAAGCAGAGGATGTGACACTGACATCCCCTAAACTCTGCTGACGATGTTCTCTAATGAAACATTCTGAAACCAACCCACAAGTTCAGAGAACAAACCTCCACCTTCATCTTACCTCCGAGCTATGATATTTTCCACCATTGCTCAGGATCACAATTAATAGATGCCCTCATGGTAGAACCAGGCAAGGTAGTGGTGGGATTCAAATTTTGTTTTACTACTGGTTCTGTGGGCATGGCTTGGTGGGCATGGTGTGGCTTGGTGGGCATGGCTTGGTGGGCGTGGCAGGGAAAGACACTGCAAAATCTCCATTCCTTCCCCACTCCTGGGGAAAGGTTATGTCATGCCCTTGTTAGAGTTGGACTCTGAGGGAGAGAAGGAACAGCCAACAGGCAGTGGAAGTGTGGCTCCGGAGGTTGTGGAGGAGGCTGGGGAAGGGCAGGGGCCGGCTGGGCAGTCAGAAGAAGAACCAGGCCCATCCCCTTTTCATCCTAGGACACGCAGGGAGAAACAGAGAAGGAAACAATTTGGCTTACGAGAGAGGAATCGGCCATGATCCCCCACATTGGTTGAAGCTGGGGAGAATAGTATATAAGAGAGACGGTTAAAACACAGCATTGCCAGAAGCAAAGCGTGTTTTATTTTGGGCTGAAGTTATCTTGGTTGGCATCATTTCCAACAGACTGTGCCTTGTTATCTCCTTGAAGTTGGTAATTACTTATCCGGGTTCGTTGTGGAAATTCCTTCATTGTAGTTTGTTTTGTTTTTTTATTCACCTCTATCTGCTCATTAAGTTCGGACTGTATTGCTTTCTTTTGAAGACTATTTTTGAATAAGTTTTATCTCCAACTGAGAATTATTGAACAGTGGGGCCAAGCTGGAGGCATTAAAGGACATTTATTTATGTTTTGGATTTTGTTACGTTTGTGTTACATTCCAGGTCGTCACAGGTTACTGCAAAATCCCCATTCCCTCCCTACCCCACCAACCTGCTTTCCAGCTCCATTCTCCTGTGCAGGGCAACAAAAGAAGACCCAGCTGATCAGCTGGAACTCAGGAGGCAGAGAATAGATGGTGGCAGGGCCAATCAGAAGTGGTATTTGCCGGTTCTCTGAACTACTCAAAATTCTCCAGAACTGGTCAGAACCTGCTGAATACCACCTCTGAGTCCAGGGTTCAAAAAACCATGTTCCAGAGTAGTTAGTATTCATCAGGTTCTGACCAGTCCTGTAGAATCGCTAGTGGAAATTTTGAGTAGTTCAGAGAACTGGCAAATACCACCTCTGACTGGAGATTTTACAGTATCCTTCCCCTGCCACGCCCACCAAGCCATGCCCACAGAACTGGTAGTAAAAAAATTTGAATCCCACCACTGCCATGTTCTCTACCAGCATCAAGGATCCAGTAACTTTACAGTTACTGAGCAAAATACCGTCAACACAACTCTGAAGTAAGAATGTTCACAGCTTCAAGCATAGTTTCAGAGCAAAGCTAGAAGGGTATAAAGTCAGACTGTTGTCAGAATTTGTTCCAGTGTCTTAACATTCTCATATACAGCTTTTTATGTGTATCCAATCTGTATAGCATCATAATCTTCAAGAACTCTCAATGGTTTACAATGACAATATAAAATAACAGTATATAATAATTCCAGAAATTAAAGCATCTTCCATAATACCATATATTCATTTTTGATGCCTATTTTTGTCATCATTTCAACACCAGATAAAGAATCTTTTTATATTTTTTTATTTTGAGCCATCAAAAGACAGTGTTTACTAAATAAAGGAAAACCTACATTCTCCAACATCCATTCAGTGGACTTTGAATGTAATGGTCATAATGTTTCTCTGGATTTTACTCTCAAACTGTTGACAAAGCCTGTTGTTTCTAAATCAATGTGGAGTAATTGATTCAGTAATTGATAAAATGACATAAATTTGGATTTAACTCCTTCTCCCAAATCATCTATTAAATGCATGAAGACACACTGCACCTCAGAAGTAAAACTATTGTACCATTCAGTATGAGAAGGCACAACATTTTCAGCAGATTATAATCCCTAACTCTAAATAACCTAGCAGCAATGAACAAGCTGCCAAATTAAACTTAACTGGAAAATAACATCACCTCTGTATTTATTTTAGAGGAAAATTGGAGTCATTTGCACTTGTAATAGCATTCCTCTGATTATATCAAGACCTGTATTTGCACCAAGCTTCAGATATTTCCAAAAATGTTTGTTTATACTGCTAACAAAAACTCTGAATGGGAAGAATGATTCACAGCAAAAGCCTGACTGTTTGTTGAATAAATATTTATATCAGAAATCATATGAGAAAAGGCTTTATCGTTGATCTCATCACAATACCCACAAGTACTAATATTTTGGTCTTACTCTGGGGTATCAAAATGTTCATCAGGAACATGTTGAGGAAGCTGTATTAATTCTTCATAACATGGTATCTTCATTGACAACTTTAACAGTTCCAGCTAGAATGCTTTCAATTCTATATTTTAGAGAAAGATTAGATCTGACAGCTCTTTTATCCTCTGGTTTCTGTTTTTAAAAACTGTTGTTAGCTGGGCAACTCTTCAATCATCCAATAAAGAGGAACATTTTAATAAGTAATGGATTTTATTTAACCATTCTCCCATTTCCTACTGCAATTATTGAAGAAGTGGCCTCTCAAATGAAAATCCTTTGAACTCAATGATGTCTTACAATTTAATTTGTTGATCAATTCTAAAACCTCTTTGCTGCTATTAATAACTGACAAATCTCTACCATGAATATCCAGGTGAGAGGAATGAAACTATCTCTTGCTTCTTAAAAAAAACATGGTACCAGATGTTTACAATTTAACTTTTAGCATATTATGTCTACCCATCTGGAGAGTCAAACATACAGTGGCATTGAGAAATTAATATAAAATTTGAATAAGAATGACAGCATGACTGTCCACAAGATACGATGGAGGTAGCCCCTGAATTATCTCTGTGATTGAGTCCCCAATTTTGGGAATAAGTCATGATGGTCAAAAAGCAAGTCACCATGATTGCACCCAATTTTATAACTTTTTTTTGTAGCACTCACAAATTGAACCGCAGCCACGTTTTCATTTCTCAGCTTGCCACACAGGATGGAGGGGAGGGAGATGTTTGAACTGTCAGGCCAGAGAATAACAACTATTGTCCTGTGGGAACCAAGGTCATCTCAACAGATGCTGGCCAGAGACTCAAAGAAATTACCCGGGAGACACCAGAACATCTAATTGGACAATGAGACTTGTGACAAAGAGGGAGAGGAATATCTATTATTTAGTTATACAAAAACCACGGGAAATAGAGTTGGTTTTGCTTTCATGCATGCTGAAATGATGTACTCAATAAAATAGTACTTAAAGAGATCTGATCGTCTTGGAGTGCTGGCTTGGTTGGGGTCATCAGTCGGAACCTTGACATGAACACTATGGTCATAAATTACCATCTACTGAATATTTTCTACTGAGCATACTAAGAACATAAGGAAACAGAGGTTTTCTTATTAATAAGCTAAGAACTGTGGCAAAATTTGGCATCCTAAACATTTAACATCACCTATCTCTTTCCAGTTTTATGTACTGCTGGAGTACAATTTATTAGCAAGTACTAAGACCACTCTATAAAGCCTGGAATACTACATCTAGTTTTGATCACCACACTATAAAAAGATGTTGAGACTCTAGAAAAAGTGTAGAGAAGAGCAACCAGGATGATTAGGGGACTGGAGACTAAAACATATGAAGAACAGTTGCAGGAACTTGGCATGGCTAGTCTAGTGAAGAGAAGGACCAGGTAAGACATGATGGCAGTGTTTCAATACTTGAGGGGCTGTCACAGAGAGGAGGGGGTCAACCTGTTTTCCAAAGCACCCAAAATTCAGAAAAGGAATAATGGGTGGAAACTGATCAAATAGAGATTCAACCTAGAAATTTTCTGACAGTAAGAACAATCAACCAATGGAACAACTTGCCTTTGGAAGTTGTGGGAGCTTCATCACTGGAGGCTTTCAAGACAAGACTGGACTGCCATCTGTCAGAAATTGTGTAGGGTCTCCTGCTTGTGGGAGGCTGGACTAGATGACCTACAAAGGTCCCTTCCAACTATGTTAATCTCTTAAGATTAGTGCTGGATTTGCTTCAATCCAAAACTGGTGACCACTAAATTCTAGGGGGAAGAAGGAAGGAAACTGCAAGTAGGAAACTACAAGATGGCAATCGGCTTGATACCTTTTGCACTTAATTCTTTAGGTCCTGCCACTATGCAATTTCTCCTTGTCTTTTCTCCCAGCAGATTGCATCTTTCTGATGTCTTCCATTTTGACAAGCATCTGCAATGCCATGCAACATTTGGTAAATTTATGTTTGATGAACGGATATGTTGTAGAAATAGAAGAAGGGCAGGAAAAGAAAGATACATCTTACAATTTCCCAGCTGATGTATCAGCCATGCAGATAAAGACCCCAGAAAGATTGTGTTAGGACTGGCACTGTGAATACAAAACAGAACAGTGAAAAGGAAAAAAAGGAAAATAGTGGGTCTGATCATGAAATTACATTATTGCTCCAGCCTCAGAAGGTCCTCTCCAGTGACTTGCTGGCTCCTTTCCCTTTCATTTATTAATATCCTTAATGCACTGAACAAACAGACTTTAGAATGATAAAACAGGCAGTGAGCCCTGTCATTCCTCTGACCTATGTTTTAGGCTTCATACAAACCACTAACTGCATATACACATACAATATATACATTTACTCATACAATTACTGATACTGGGGAAAAGGTCATCTTGATAGGAAGGTGATCTCATAGTATATAACAATCTTCTATTAAAATAAAAAATGATATGGGAGTTGGATAAGAAAAAAAGATTAAATCCGTTAAAAGAATGTAATAAAAAAAATGGGATAACAAATCAGGAGTCATTCTGTAATTTTCTCTGACCCAAACCTTCGGTTGGGTAATATTTTATAAGGGCCAATAAAATAACATTATTCGGTTTCTCTTTGGTTGGCTCAAATAAAGGTATTATGACCCAACAATTGATGAATTAATTAAACTAAGCATTTAGATTTCTAGCAAGCTTGAATAAATGCAAGTAAATGTATACTTTTGTACTTTAAAATATCAGGCTACTCTACAGATCATTGTAAAGATAACAGATATTTATAGGGTTACCACTATACACTAAACAATAATTTTCATCATGGTTGGAGTAATTCACAACAGCTAGGTAAAACAGTCCACATATCCTGGACCTAAACTGCTTCAACGTCTTCCCTCAAGTCGATGTTACAGGGCATTGCACACCAAAACAACTAGATACAAGAACAGTTTTTTCCACCCAGACCATCACGCTGCTAAACAACTAATTCCCACAACACTGTCTTATGCCCTGGGATGTCAAACCACCTAGTAGGCTGTATTACTACTATCCTTCTCATATTTCCTATTACCTATTTCCTTAGATTATACACTATAACCTTGTTGTTTGTATCTTATGATTTATGTTGATTGTTTATTTAGCATCTTATGACTCTCACTAAGTGTTGTATCTTATGATTTATGATGATTGTATTTTATGATCATGATTTATCACTTGTTGCTTATATGTACACAGAGAGCTTATGCACCAGAGACAAATTCCTTTTGTATCCAATCACACTTGGCCAATAAAGAATTCTATTCTAATTCTAATTCTACTCTTGACATATTTTTTTTACATAGCATGCTAAAGCATAACCAGCCTATTGGTATCTGTGAATTCAGCTAATACAGAAAGTCATTTCAACATTTAATATGTGCTTTACAGATATTAAGCATTTTTCTCTCTGCTATGGGATTTCAGTTTGACTGATATTAAATATTTGGTGGGGGGGGGGAATAACAGATGTTTTTACTTAACTCAAGCCATGCTGTGACATGGCCTTTTGTAAGCTAAAGCCCTCTTTATTAAATTGGTCAAATCATCCTTTCCAATTTGCCTTCTCCAGATACTGCAAACTATTAGATGTACTAAATGCAGTTAACATTCTCTAATGTTTGGAAGACATCAACTTGAACCTGAAATAAGCAGAAATAGACAGGATTGATTTACAATCAGTCAAAACAATTAGCTATTAAACTGAAAAGGAGAACTATAGTTATGTTACATCTCTACACAGACCTCAAATCTGAATATAAGACAGAATTTTAAAAAAGAGATTTCTTCACCAGGTTTATTTCATGCTGCACCATGGTTTCTTTCGATCGTGGGTGAAGGAACAAGTCAGTATGGCCTAGTTCATACCTAAGCTAACAGCAAATTAAAAATATACAGCTTAATATAACATATGGAATCAAGTTTTTATCAATCAGCAATTACAAATGAGACTCTAGTTCTCAACACCAGTTGAACACTAATGCAAATGAGAAACAGTATCGAATGAGAAACCAAAACACATATTTGAACAAACTCGGGATTCTCCATTCAAAAATATAGTCTCAATCCATCATGTATATTAAATGTATCATAACACTTCAGCACAAACTTTCTTATTGCATTTGCTAGAGTTTAATGAATGCTCTAAAAGTCAAATGCTGAAGGGACATGCTCTTGCATACAACCAACTGGAATCCCTCACTTTAAAGAAAGCTTTCTGTATTCCAAAAAATTGCTAAAATGGTATACATATCAATACCAATAAAAATATGGCTATGCAGCCAGCATCCATCTTAATAGATTCAAACACAGAGGGTTAGGGGCAATAACAGTTTTCTTACTTTTCTAGGGAACTCCTTGTTTATAGTCACCTCATATGAAAAGTGAGAAGGGTAATACCTCAGTGAATCAGACAGCGTTTGCCTGAATTAGTTCAAAATATTATCTTTTTTCTCAGGGCTTAAAAAATACTTCATTCCTCTTTATGTAGGAAACAATTATTGCATATCTCCCTCAAGGTCATCTTCCTTACTTTCTGCTTGTTAAAACCATTAGATTGCTATTCACCAACCTGAACATTGCATAATTGTCTAGAATCTTGCTATGTGAGGGATCCTTGATGCTCTTTGAGCTTGGTTGTTTTCTTACAGATATTTCTTTAGGTAGTGAACTGATGATGTTACATAGTATGGGTAACGAAATGTCTGCAAGAAAGCGACTAAGCTCAGACAGCACCAAGAACCCTTCATTTCAACCCTGATCTATACATATCCTTCTTTATCAATATCTTGTTATGGATATGACTATGAACAAATAATAGGGTCTATTTTTAAGAATACCTTAAATCCACCACTGACAGAAATTGATATAACTAAGATTAGTTGAAACAACTTTATTACAGTCTAAAAGCAGCATAGCATTTCTTTTACAAAAAGAGAATATTGTCCATCGTCTTAAAATGTCTCACTTTTTAAAAACTGCAAGGCAATTTCAAATATTTATTTTAGGTTTAAAGACAGGTTGCTGTATGTGAGACAAGTAGAATTATTACATTTTTAAAAACTCTTTCACACTCTTTTCTTCTTTTCCATTCAAGAAAACAAGCAGTACGGAATCAATGTTTTCCTTCGGTTTGTTGTTCTGTAGGGCAAAATAATCCATTTGTCCCAGTCGATAGCAGCGATGTTATAGTTTCTACCAGCAAATAGCTGAAACATTAAAATAAATTAAAACACTACTTTACCAATTAAGTTCACAGTCGCCGTAAATGGGAAAGCTAAAGTTAGGGCTTAGGATGGCACCGGGAAATCCCATGCCTATGCAATGGGACAGGCTGTGGACAGAAAATCTGCTGGACACATCCATTTCATGATCAGACCCATAACACATCAGATATAGAAGAGATATGAAACCCTGTTGCAAAAGGGAAAAGCTGCAAAGTAAGAACTGGCAATCTAGAGAGGATTTCTCTGCCACCTAGTGATTGGCACAGGCAGATCAGCACGACAGCAGCAAAAGGTAAGGTTCCATTCCAGCTTCAGAGCTCGGGATCCAAAGAGCTACCGGACGGCTTGTCTTCCTGTTCCTCATTGACAAACAGATTTCAATGTAGTTGTCATCTATGGAATCCTTATTCATCGCTGCCACATAGCTTGAGAAAGTGGGAGGAGGGTGATATTAATTGAGTAGCTCTTAATAGACAAAATAGAATTCTTTTGTTAGTTCAAGGTCAAAGAGTATGGCACAGAAAGAATTGGAATTTACTTTGGGATTGGTTCATGTGATGTGATGATAAGTAAAAAGAGGGTGGTTTATAGGTTGGGACATTGTAGGAAGTCCGGGAAACTTTTAAGTTCAAAATTCCACAGATGTGCCAGGTGCTATTCTAATAAAAGTACTTTTGAGATTATGCTTGTCTCGGAGTTACTGATCGGAATGGATGTTCCCTGGAACGCTGACATTATTTCGAAACAATTTGACAGTAGTATCATAAAAGGAATGCTGCAAAAGCTCTTTTAAACCTCTGGGTGACACTGGCTGGAATAACTGCAGCACATTTAAATACAAATTTCAAGTCCTACACATCTACTGGAGTTGTTGACCTAGTTCTATTGATTCTGGATAATTTAATCAAGTGTGGAAAAGCAAGAGCTCAGAAGGAAAGCATGAATGTTGCATGCAAAAGTTTCAAAATCCAAGTCCAAGCATCTTCACTTGAAAAGATCAGGAGGTATTTAGGAAACTGACAGGTCAGTGCCAATTACAGTGCTGTAATAGACAGTTCTATGCCAATACACAGTGTATCCTATATACACATTCATCAGTACTTCAAAGCTGATTTTCACTAGGTAGAGCACTTCAAACATCAGATAAAGACTCACATAATAAAACACAGAAACTTCCACTGATACTTATACCGGATTAACATTTTAAGCTAAGCCATAATTTTTGTGATCATAGCTTGCTGAATATTTCTAGTTCTGCCTTAGCTATGAATGCCAACTAAGTAACCTTGGGCCAGTCACTCTCTCTCAGCCCAATTCACAACACTGGGTTGATGTTCTGGGGACAATAGGAGAGGAAAGTATGTTGGATATGTTCATTCCCTTGAGTTATTTGTAAAAATAATAAAGGTGAAATACAAACAAGGGAGCAAGCCAACATCCCACAATTGTTTCTAACATTTCTAAGACAAAATGAAACAAATCATATTAACACATGCTATAATGAAAACCAGCATATTAGATAGGGGTACACTACAAAGTAGCCTTCTTCAAATGGGGTACCCTCCATATGTATTAATTTAAATTCCCAGGGTTTTCAGCAATGATTGTCTAGCCGGGAAATTCAGACAGATGAAGTCCATGTTTCTCTATATTATGGGACACTGCTAGACATTTCTCTTCAATATCACATTTTCTCTGTAGTCAGAATTTTGTTTAAGGAGAAGCGTTAAATCACATGAGATCAGTAGTACAGTATGGTATATTTCAGCCCTGACATTTGGCCTCATAATGCAATCTACTTTATTCTCAGTGCTATGTCATCATGAACCTGACTGTTAGCTAATGTTCTTCCCCCATCGTTTTTCAACAGACCCAGTGCCTGTGTGGCTTACAGACATCAGCAAATGTGACAAGACGTATTGATGTTTCAATCACAATCCCATAAGACCTATGCTTGATAAATGAATATATCTGTCAAGCTGATTTTTATCAAAGCCTATTAAAGAATGTTTCACTTCAAACGTTCCTGTTCAGTTGCTGATTTTGCATCATATTACTTTCTTAAGACTAGCAGTAACTTAAACAATTATAGCTGACTAGCCTTATATTTATGTAGGACATTTAAATCTTAAATATCAAAGTATTGCCTATATCATATACATTACAATTACACATTCCTTCTGTATTATATTTCCTTATATTTGCCAACCTCGTACTTCCATTCCTGTGTAGTTTTCAGAAGAAACTAACAGGATAATGGAAGGGAAATTGTAGATCTTCTAGTCCAATCTCCTGCTCACGCAGGAAACCCTTCTTGATATCTGGTATCATTTCAGACAAATGACTGTCCAATGTCTTCTTTAAAACCTCCAGTGTTGGAGCAACTACAACTTCTGGAGGCAAGTTGTTCCACTGATTAATTGTTCTAACTGTCAGGAAATTTCTCCTTAGGTTGGTTCTCTCCTCAATTAATTTCCATCCATTGCTTCTTGTCCTGCCCTCAGGTGCTTTGGAGAACAGGTTAACCCCTTCTTCTATGTGGCAGCCCCTGAGATATTGGAACACTGCTATCATGTCAACCCTAGTCCTTCTTTTCATTAGACTAGACATACCCAATTCCTTCAATCGTTCTTCGTATGTTTCAGTCTCCAGTTCTTTAATCACTTTAGTTACTCTTCTCTGTACTCTTTCTAGAATCTCAGCATTTTTTTTTATATCATGGCAACCAAAGCTGGATGCAATATTCCAAGTGTGATCTTATCAAGGCATTATAAGGTGGTATAATAAAGGACCTTACCCCAAACATGACCCAAGTTTGAATATTACAACTTACACTGATTTTTTATTTTATTTCCCAATTTCCCACTGAAATATATTGATTTAATAAAACTATATTTTAGGAATTATTTCCAACCAATGACCAATAGCAATTCTCAGATTTGCTAGAATGGTTAGATGGCTTTTTCTTATCACAAGGCCAATATCTGAAACACCCATCACTGATGGTTAAGGGTATAATAGATGTCATTGAATCAGAGGAAAACAAACTGATAACAGATCTCTCCGTTAGAAAAAAAGGAAGACAGATGGAAACTGGTGTCCTGTGACTGAACTACATCTTTAATTAACAGAGAGAGGCTACCTAAACAAGCTAGTTCTTCCTATGAACTCTCCCGGACTACAAGATAACAAACTTCCAATTCTAATACCAGTTAGATAACTATTTCCTACTTTTGTCTTAATTAGGTGCCTACAGGGGTGGGAATCTACCAGTTTGGACCAGTTCGGGCAAACCCCTTGCTCCAAAGATCAGCTGGCAGCAAACTGGTCCACTGCGACGAGCATGTGGGGCCCCCCTGCCCACCCCTGCTCTTTCCTGTGCTTTATTTCCTTTGTTTAGAGCACAGCTGATTCGCATGGCAGAGTACTTTGCCACGCCTCAGCTGTTTTATTCACAGAGACTCCTATAGAAGGTAAGTATTAGAGCAGGGGTGTCCAACCTTGGCAACTTTAAGACTTGTGGACTTCAACTCCCAGAATTCCTCAGCCAGCTTTGCTGGCTGAGGAATTCTGGGAGTTGAAGTCCACAAGTCTTAAAGTTGCCAAGGTTGGACACCCCTGTATTAGAGCTTTTCTAAATGTGGAGCCGGTTGTTATACTGGTGGAATCCCACCCCTGGGTGCCTAATATCTGGTAGACACATAAAAGTGTAGCTAGACCTGATTAATACATAACCTTCTCTTGCTGAAGCCTAAACTAAGCAACTCTGGGAGAAGAGAGAAATTGTCCAATGATAGCAATCCCTTTTAGAGTCTATTCCATGGAACTCCTTCCTTGTAGCTACCTGGGATCACCGTGATCAATTGGAGTAGAATCTGTCTGATAAAAGTATTAGGAGTTTTTACAGTAAACTTTTATTTACTGTTATCATGTTGGTGTCTTCCTTCATAGAAACATTCTTTGCTATCTAATCTGAGAATGTTAAGGCTGAAAACCCCTGGCCACTCTCCAGAAGGTGAGCCATTGTACTGCTTACATCTGGTGGAAGAAAGAGGCACAAGGGATCTGAGTATCAACTTTTCAAAATTGCTTATCCATAACAACATGCTCTCCTTCAATCATTGATCACTTAGGCAAGAAAAACCAAACATACACATATAGACCGGGTGAAACCAGGTTAACAGCAGTAACTGTGTGAGGAATCTTGGAGCCTTAGTGGACAACCAGCTAAATATAAGCCAGCAGTGTGCAGCAGCAGCTGCAATCCAGTGCATTAACAGAGGGATACAATCAAGATCAAGTGAGATACTAGTACCACTCTATAAAGCCTTAATAAGACCACACCTAGGATACTGCATCCTGTTTTGGTCACCACACTATAAAAAAGATGTTGAAGCTCTAGAAAAAATACAGAGAAGAGCAGCCAGGATGATTAGGAGACTGGAGACTAAAACATATGAGGAACGGTTACAGGAACTGGGCTTGCCTAGTCTAGGGAAGAGAAGGACCAGGGGAGACATTTATTTATTTAGTCTTCCAATATTTGCCAGGGTATAAGTGTATACTGCCACAGATAAGAGGAGGGGGGACGGTGCTGTTTTTCTAAAGCAGTCCAAATTTAGGGGCTGCCAGAGAGGAGGGGGTCAAGGAATAATGGATGAAAACTGATCAAGGAGAGAACCAACCTAGAAAGGAGAAATTTTCTGACAGTGAGAACAATCAACCAATGGAACAGCTTGCCTTTGGAAGTTGTGGGAGTTTCATCACTGGAGGGTTTCAAGAAGAGATTGGATTGCCATTTGTCAGAAATGGTGTAGGTCTCCTGCTTGGGTGGGGAGGTTGGGCTAGATGACCTACAAGGTCCCTTCCAACTCTATAAATCTGAAAACTTTTCCATCAGATAATGAATATTGTGTTAATAAAGACAGCAAGGACAGCATTTGCAGTAAAAATGGTTAATCACATTAATTTTTGTTCTATCTCTTACATACAAACCGTGCCCTGATGTGTCATAGAAATTACCATATTAATCATATTCCAAAACAATTGAAGAACATTTGTATACTGATATTGTTACATTATTATCTTTCTCTGATCCAGAAAAAAAACTAAAGTAAAACACACAGTACAATGAACATTTTAGCAAGAAATAGCAGAAAAGGGTGAAAGACTATTCCATTTCAATACTCCAGTCACAAAATTGAGATCTCAGTTTCTGTTCTGACATCAACTTTAGTTAAAAAATAGAGACACCCATACACATGTTAAGTGTTTATACAGTATTCATTGACAGCAGTATAATGGCCCTCACAGCTGCTTTTTAGCATAATGACAAGCCAAGCATATTAAAAAGAAATGCTTCATACAACTACCAGAATATGTAACTTGCTTCACAAAATGCCCCAAGCCATGATGTTTTTTTGGCTGGAAACATTGTGTGAATGTAGTCAGTGGTGTCTGTTTAAGCAAATAATTGCCCAGTGTGATGTGTGTATTCAGATAACAAACTAACTGATTCAATTAATCACCTCTCACCCCAGTAGAAGAAAATGACTCTTTCACAAACACAAAACCCTGTCTCCTGTTTCATAAAGAACTTGTTTATGCAGAAGGTAAAAACATATTTATGACCATGTCTGACAACAGAAATTCTAATCAGAAATTCCAAGTTAAATCAAAATGGATTTAAAGAATTAAGTGTTTCATCTTGTAGTAGTCATGGTTTTTTAGAGCAAACAAAAAATAGTAGTTTCACCACTAAAGTGACAGAACATGTAGGTATGCTGTAAAAAGAAATATCTAAGTGCAAAAATAGCTTAAAAAGAAGCATGCAAACAACTTTGCTAATAGAGTATAGGGCAATACTTTTCAATGTTGGCAACTTTATGATGTGTGACGTTCAGTTCCCAGAATTCCCCAGCCAGAATGGGGAAACATTCCTCTAAAATGTTCTCCTCCATATACTGAATACATGTTTCCTGAAAATATCTTTGCTACAAATGGCATCTGGAATGATTTTAAACTCATCTGCATTTCTCTCTTTCCTGTTGTTGACTTTTATAATTTCTCCTGATGTCTTCTGGGCAACCAAACTGAGAAAGGTATAACACGGGGTCATTTCCGAACAAACTCCGTCATTTAGTAGAGCACTCGTGTTTGTGTATCATATTTAAAATAGACATAAGGAAACAAGCATAAGTGAAGCCCTGCTGTTGCTCAAAAGCAACAAAAGAACATCTCTCATTTTCACTCAATATATCAAAATAATCATTTTATTTTATTAAACATCAAGGTTAGATTGCCCGCATCTATCTATTCTCTGGCAAGCTACATGGAGTGTTTGTAACCTAAACCGTTGCCATCTATCCCCTTCTTGGCCAGAGAACACATATGACATATAGGGATTATACAGGACAGGGAAGTACATGCTTGTATACTTCATTCATGTTCTGTGCTGCCCCCTACCAATCCAGAATAGTGAGACTTAGCACTGATTTAAAGACATACCACGTACGGCTGTTTAGCATTAGCAAACACTGACTAATTACAGATCTGGCTGTGTCCGGCAGCATGCCAGGTGTCCACACTCATGCACAGAATGGCTGTTTCATCAGTTGGTATGCTTTTCTCGAGTGGATACTAAATATGTGGTTTGAACCTGCAAGTATGCAGGACAGCCTCATTGATGTAGTAGCTGCCTGGTTCTTGGGGTTCCATCATTTTTACTCTTCATTGGATCTAGAAGTTAAACCCAAGCATGTCAATTTAATTATTAAGGATTTTAAAGTATGGGAGACAGTTATTTCTTACTGTGCTGTTCAGTTTCACAAAGCTATTGGATTTCTGCTTAAAACCACCTTATAATGTTTTGTCCGTCAACTTTGTTGTATACACTTCATAATAAGCAAATACTGTACAAATAACCTAAGTTGTTCTTCAGTTTCCATGAATGGCTATGATCACTCATTAACTACAAACAAAATAATTTGTGTTACATTACCTCACTGTGTGTATTAACAGATTGTAACAGTCTTAGCCAACTATTTAAGATGGTGGGAGAAAATTCCTGGGGCTGTAAACCTAATATATTTAGAAAACTATAACAGATTTGGAAAGGACAACATTTTCTACTGTATAATTTATATATCTTAATCTAATGATCTATGTCAAATATAGGCAGTATCTGAGTTAAGAACAACTTCCATTCCAAATCTATCTTTAACTCAAATTTGTATGTAAATCAGAATTCATACGTAGGAACAAACTGCCTTTTATTAAAAATGGTGGACGCCATTCTCTTCCTTGAGTTAACAAACTGCTGAAGACATGCAATGTTTTCATGACCCTTTGAAAGCTACTGAAAAGAGGCTATATATTAAAAACGGTAGTTTCAGCAGTTCATGAAAACATTATACAGCTTCAACAATTTATCAGTTTAAGGAAATAAAATGTATTTTGCCATTTTTAATATCAGGTAGCCCATTCATAAGTACAAATTGTCTATAAGTCAAACATTCTTAACCCAGGGACTACCTGTATAAAATTCCTAAATTGTATAGAGTTTAAAAATTAAGTCAGACCAATAATACATGTAGTGCTTTAATAATATATAACAGAGTGCTTTTAATTTGAAAAGCTTTGTAATTTGGGAAAGGGTGATTGGCAGAGGAAAGAACAGATTAGAAATGGTCCATGGTGGATTCCAAAAGCATTAATCTAATTATAAAATATTTCTGCATTGGCAATCAGGCTTTGCTTCTAAATAAAGAACCAACTTTATGGGAACTGAATTTGAAAACAGTCCCATATAGCTGTTGTTGTCATGCTGCCACATTCACAGTGGTGGTCCAACCTTAAGTCAATAAGAGGAAATACCGGTATATGCAACTCACACCACTACCATTTGGGCATGCAAATGTTCATATTTTATATTTGTAAATTATTTATTTTAGAAACTGATTTCTAAGTGGGAAAAAGGAGATTAAATTAATATGTAGTGAATTACTTTATAAGAATTTACAATGAAGTAATTATTAATTTTTTTGTAGCAAACACAAATTTTGGGACATCTTAAAGACTACCACATTATTGCCTAGTTTGATGGATAATAATTCATTTTATCATTTGAAAACTTTTGTGATAATACATGTGCTATTCTCTCAGGTACCGGAAGACTATTTGTTCCGCTTTTTAGAGGTTTTGAATTCTATCACATTGCACTGGATTCATATTTTCCCATGCTGAAAGTGCTCAACTGAAATCAGATTTTTCTTGTGGGAAATTTATATATGAGAAGCAGAGGTGGTATTCAGCAGGTTCTGACCAGTTCTGGAGAACCGGTAGAGGAAATTTTGAATAGTTCGGAGAACTGGCAAATACCACCTCTGACTAGCCCCGCCCCCTTCTCCTCCATGCTGCATCGAGAGCCCAGGATGGGTTGACTCCTTCCTATGACTTCATTTAGCTGAGTCTGTACTAAGATATAAAAGCCAGCCCCCGGAAGAGACCCCAGCTTTTGACTCAGCTCCTTTCAGTCAGTAGCTGAGTCTCTGAAAGTTTCTGTTAGATAACACTCACCAGCGATCTTCAGTACCGTTTTTCCTCATTTCAAGCAGCTCCCAGGATCTGGGCAGTTGCTCTTCCAGGAGAGCAGGGCTCTCTCTCTCTCTCCTGCAACGTTGGGAGCAGCGTTGCCAGAGCGCTTTTCAGGCAAGCTGGGCAGCGTCTGTAGACCTCCCCCACGCCTGTGGTTTGAGCGGTCATAAAAAGTGATTGGCAAATCGATAACAGCTTCAGCCAGCTGAGATTCTTTAGATAGCACTCACCAGTGATCTTCAGTACCTTTTTTCCTCGCTTCAGCAGCTCCCAGGATCTGGGCAGCTGCTCTTCCAGGAGAGCAGGGCTCTCTCCCCTGCAGTGTTGGGAGCAGCATTGCCAGAGTGCTGTTCAGGCAAGTTGGGCAGCGTCTGTAGACCTCCCCCATGCCTGCGGTTTGAGCGGTCGTAAAAAGCGATCGGCAAACCGATACCAGCGTCAGCCAGCTGATCGTGTGGCCAGCGGCTGCCCTTTCCTTTGCTGACTTCACTCGGGGCTCTTTATAGCCTAAGGAGAGATTCTTAGATCTCAGAGCCTGTTTCCCATAGTCAGCAGCCATCTTGGATTGAAGCTTTCCACCACGAGGTGAGCGGCCATTTTGTAAGCCCGGGGGCCAATTTATACCCTAAGGGGCTTGATACAAAAAATTTACAAACAGTTTCTTTCCATCGTAAGAGCCTTTATTCTTCAAATGGAGCAAGATAAGGGTCAGGCAGAGTTCCCCCCCCCAATGGAACAGTCTCTTAAGCCCAATAAGAGAAAAAGTCGTAGGCAACGCACCCAATCAGTCCAGAGGGAGGTGGCTGCTAAAATGAGAGCTATGGCTCTAGCCCCTAAGAAGGCAACTCAAGCTGAGTTGAGGGCAGAAAAGCGCAGACATGCAGCCTTAGAGAGGCAGTTCAACAGAACTATTCAACAGAAGGGAGTGCAACTACAGCATGTTTCAGGTGATACCCGTGGGCCCCAACCAAGCCCTCCCAGGGGAGGAGAAGTTATCTATGAGCCTTTCCATCCTCCTTCCCCTTCGGCAGGTCCTCGCCCATCTTCTCTGGATAAGCGTCTCTACAACGTCAGCGCAGCCCTGGACAATACCCTGGCAGTGCCTTCTGTTGACATTCCGGTTCTGGCCTCGTTCTCATCTCCTGGCACTCTCACGTGGGCATCCATATGGTGGCTGCACCAACTCCAGATTAGATTGCCTACATCTGACCTTCGGTCTCACCAAGGCCTTAATAAGATTATCGCAGCGGCGGAATTCACTGCAGATGCCACTCTCAATTCCACCAAATTTGCATCTAGGGCCATGGCATCTTCAGTAGCAGCAAGAAGACTGTTATGGCTCAGAAATTGGCAGGCGGAGTTACACCGTAAATGGAAGCTGGCTTCAGTTCCATTTGCGGGCGATAAGCTTTTTGGCGATGCTCTGGAACCTTATCTCATCGAAACCAGAGATAAACATAAAATCCACTCTTCTTCTGGGAAGAGAGCTGACTATCGCCCAGCTCCTTATACTGTTAAACAGCCCTTTCGGGAGGGTGGGGGTCATTCCTTCCATCGCTCTAAGTAATCCCTCATTCTCCCCACCCATCGGAGGTCGCCTAGCCTTCTTTGCCTCCAAATGGGAGGAGTCAACGACGGATGCCTGCGTGCTCAGCACTATTAGGTCAGGATTACAATTGGACTTCCTAATGCCACCCCCCCAAATTTTTTTATCTGTCCTGTCTCTCGGGACATTTCAAGGCAAGACCTCATGAATCAGGCCATTCAACTCCTTCTTGAAATCCAAGCTATTCAAACCTGTTCCCCCCTCTCAACGGGGACGTGGGCTGACTCTCGTCTTTTCATCGTTCCCAAAGCCTCAGGGGCGGTAGCGAACCATCCTGGATCTAAAATTTCTCAACCAATTTGTAAAATACAGGCAATTTAAAATGCAGACTCTGCATTATATTTTAGAGAGTGTTCGGGAGGGCGATCTCCTCTCTTCCATTGATCTCATGGAGGCTTCCTCCACATCCCCATTTGGCCTCATCATCGCCAGTTTCTCCATTTCTGTTATCAGAATACCCATTACCAGTATCGAGCACTTCCCTTCGGCCTCTCATCGGCTTCAAGGGTCTTCACAAAGGTTCTGGCAGCATTGATGGCATCTCTACTTTCTGTTCCAATGCTACTTGGACAACATTTTGATTCTATCCTCCTCCATCCATGCAGCCCATCGGGATCTGCAAATTACCCTGTCATATCTCCAGAGCCACGGATTTTTCCACTCCCATCCACTCCAATGGTTCCTGCTTCCCTACCAACGAGCAGGAACCAGCCACTCATCCATCAAGGTCCCACTCCCACCACAAATCCAGATATCTCTCAATTGGTGGTGTTCCCCGTTAATCTGGAAGGGACTCCTTTTCAGGGTCCCAGACAGGCTAGTGATAACCACCGATGCCAGCCTCCTGGGTTGGGGTTCCCATATGCAGGGCCAGATAGCTCAGGACCTTGGTCCAGGTCAGAGCAGGCCCTTCCCATAAATTGGCTAAGTTCAGAGCCATTTTTCTAGCTCTCAAGCATTTCAGGCACTCAGTGACCGGCTCTCATGTTCTAGTCCTCATGGACAACATGGCTGCCATGGCTCATGTCAACCAGCAAGGGGGGATGAGGTCCAGAGCCCTCATGGGAGAGGCTCTACGGTTGGGGTTATGGGCAGAGAAACACCTGTTGTCGATCTCGGCGGACCACTTCTCCGGGATCAATAACTCCCAGGCTGACTGGCTCAGCAGGAGCCTAGTCGACCAGGCAGAATGGTCCATTCCTCCATCTCTATTCAGGGACCTTTCCCTCAGATTCGGAACGCCGGAGGTGGTTCTCTTCTCCACTCTTCAAATCGCCCAGGTCACCAGATTCTTCACCAGGTTTCCTTGCCAGGGAGCGGAGGGGACCAATGCCCTTCAGTGCAGATGGCCCAAAAGTCTCCTCTATGCCTTTCCCCCGCTCCCCATCATTCCAGCAGTAATTGGGAAGATGTTGGAGGAACGAGCGGAGCTCCTCCTCCTGGCACCTTATTGGCCAAGGACACCCTGGTTTGCGGACCTGGTCAACCTATCGGTGGCTTCTCCTTGGAGGATCCCAGCCCATCTAATCTCCCTTCATCAGGGGATTCTGCTCCACCCGGAGTCCCAGTGGCTCAAGCTGACCATGTGGCACTTGAGAGGCAGCGGCTAGAGGTGGCTGATCTTCCTGAAAGGGACATCATCACTATCCTGGCATCTCGCAAACCTTCCACAAGCTGCATCTATGATGCCACCTGGAAGGCCCTTTCCCGATGGTGCCTTAGGGAGGGTCTCTCTCTCCTGCTTTAGCCCAGTTGGCAGAGGTTCTTAGATTCCTTCAGCATGAGCTGGAGAAAGGTTTGGCCCCCAACACCTTACGCAGGCAGGTTGAGGCCCTCTCCTCGGTTCTTTCATGGGGTTCGCTTCCTTCCTTATCCCATCACCCTTCAGTCAGGAGGTTTTTGAAAGGGGCTTCCAACCTGCACCCACCGGTGGTTCACAGGTATCCTTCCTGGGACCTTCATGTGGTCCTTAATGCCCTTACAAAGCCTCCCTTTGAACCCCTTAGAACATTGTCTCTCCGTTTCCTGACTCTGAAGGTAGTGTTCCCCTTTTCCATCACTTCAGCCAGGCAAGTATCCGAACTCGCTGCTCTTTCCATCAGACAGGACCTTTGTTCCTTTCATGATGATAGGGTTGTCCTCAGTCTCGACCCCTCATTTATTCCAAGGGTTAACACATGTTTCACAGGTCCCAGGACATTATGTTGCCTGGCTTCTGCCCCCTCCCGCACCATGACTTAGAGCAGCAGTGGCACACACTAGACGTAGGTAGGGCTCTTAGAATATACATTAAGCGCACTTCCTCCTTCAGGAAGTCGGAAGCCATTTTGTTTCCTTTTCCCTTCTCAATTGGGGCACAAGGCCTCTTCTCCTACTATTAGCAGGTGGGTCAGATCTTGCATTGAGCAGGCCTACAAAGCTGCGGCCCTTCCAGTTCCTCGAGGTCTGACGAGGCACTCTACCAGAAACGCGGCCACTTTGGCTGCCTGGGCAACCCAAGCACCCTTGGAGGAGATCTGTTGTGCGACCACGTGGACATCTCCGTCTCCTTTCATCAGATACTACCATCTGGATGTCTTTGCCTCAGCAACTGCAACCTTCGGCAGACGGGTGCTTCAACGAGTGGTTCAACAGTCGGTGTGATGAGCCGGACGAGGAGCCGCCCGTGTACATACAAGCTTTGGTATGTCCCATCCTGGGCTCTCGATGCAGCATGGAGAATGGGCGTTGGTAGAAGTTACCCTGAACGCCCTTTCTATGCTGCGAGAGAGCCAAGCCCTTCCCTTGATTCATCCGGAGAGGGTAAGACATATTTCTGTATTCATTTGTGCTTTCAGAGACACCTTTCAGTCTGTCAAGTATCTTCGCCAAAGCTAGGGTCTCTTCCGGGGGCTGGCTTTTATATCTTAGTACAGACTCAGCTAAATGACGTCATAGGAAGGAGTCAAGCCATCCTGGGCTCTCTCGCAGCATAGATAGAAAGGGCATTCAGGGTAACTTCTACCAACGCCCAATCTATACTCTGCCTCCTGAGTCCCAGCTGATTGGCTGGGTCTTCTTTTGTTGCCCTGCACAGGAGAACGGGGCTGGAAAGTAGGTTAGTGGGGTGGGAAGGGAATGGGATTTTGTAGAATCCTTCCCCTGGAGTGGGGAGGGAATGAGGATTTTACAGTATCCTTCCCCTGCCATGCCCACCAAGCCACACCACGCCCACAGAACTGGTAGTAAAAATTTTTGAATCCCACCACTGATAAGAAGATATGAATATGCATTCTGCAAGATGAAAATGATATCTAAGTATCATCTAGTGCAAGATTCTTTCCCTCCGTGACTAACTAGTTCTCCAATTGTCACACCAATGAAAGGTATACTATCAGGGGTGGGATTCTACCAGTTCGCACCTATTCGCTAG
Source organism: Notechis scutatus (assembly GCF_049901735.1). Taxonomy (NCBI): domain Eukaryota; kingdom Metazoa; phylum Chordata; class Lepidosauria; order Squamata; family Elapidae; genus Notechis; species Notechis scutatus. The sequence goes on along the minus strand of NC_142014.1, from coordinate 67,286,556 downwards.
AACCGGTTATTAACATTCTAAGCAGTTCGGAGAACCAGTTGTTAGAAGAAATTACTGGCCTAATCCTGTAAGGAAGGCAGGAAGGAAACATTCTGGTGTTCCTTATAGAAACTGCCTCTCCATTAACTCTTATTACATTCTTGACAGGACTAGATTTCCTGTCTCTGGAACCTCTCTGGAGTTTTTTCCCCCTCCTTTGCTGGTACTTTGCTTGTGTGGAGTGACCATTCAAAGTTACAATGTCACTGAAAAAAGTGACTTATGATCCTTTTTCACACTTACGACTGTTGCAGCATCTCCACAGTTATGAGAAGCCAGGCGAGGAGATGCGTGCCTCGATGTGAGTGATGTTGAGTTGGCCATGCCCAGCCAGTCACATGACCACCAAGTCATGCCCACCAACTAAGCCATGCGCACAGAACCAGTTGTTAAAGAATTTGAATCCCATCCCTGTATACTATATATTGTACACTCTGAGTATAATGTAAAGAAGCAACAAATTGAGGGAAAACAATCTTCAAAATCGGGAAATGAACAGATACACAGGATTTAACCCTATGGAGTGACATATATATTGAACAGGGTTCTGAGTGCTGTTAGAGAACTTTGAATGTAGGCCTTCTTAATTCTCAACAACAAATCCATCTGTCTAATCTTCAATATGCAACATGGAGCAGCAGGAGAGTTGAATTACTTTGTCTGGTAAATGAATAAATGAATAAATAAATGAATGCTTTATTGGCCAAGTATGATTAGACACACATGAATTTGTCTTGGTGCATATGCATAAAAGATACAATAAAAAGAAAAGATACAATAAAAAGAAAAGATACAGATCACTGACAGCTAAAAGCTCATATACATGATTGAAAGCAACAATATTTGTTCATTAATTGTTATTGTTGTTTGCTCATATAGTTGCTTTTGACTTTTTATGTCAGTAATTGCCCTGAGTTTTTGGAAGTTCATGTTTGTGTTATCAGTGATAGCACCTAGCCATTTTGTGTTCTGGTTGTCCTCTTCTTTTAATTGCTTTTCAATTTTCTAACCATCACAGTTTTTCATACGACTATTTGTTCATTCATTCATTCATTTTCTGTAGCCGCCTATCTCAAACAAGTAACTTTGAGCAGTAAACAATCATAAAATCAATTAAAACCAAGTACAAACGTTATATCAATTTCCACTATGTGTCCAAAATATTTATGATTTAGATTCCTGATCAGTGCAGTACTAAAATCTGAATGCCTCTAATACCAGGAGCAATAAATAGTAATTATGACTAGGCGCCTTTGACAGCTTGATTCTCCTTGTCCAATTCAAAATAATTCTAGAGTCATTAAGCAAATTGTTTTGCTTCAGGTTAAGTTCAATTCATAGGCATATGCACAAATCGGAAAGAAAGCTCATCATATACTGGAGCATGTGAACCTATTTAATTGGGGCTTAGACTACAGCAGATTCCTTTCTCCACGTTCAAGTTCAAGTATGAATATGTATTAAGTATCTTTCCGAGTTCTATTGCTTCAGAATTTCTTCTCTTTTTTAATTTGGAGCTTTCAGAAAATTAAACGTGCATCGTCAGGAAAATTGCCCAAAATCTTTTGGTTATCAAAATGTTTCTAAGGATATATCTATCCTACATTTTATGCAAGTCTACTTTGTCAAGGATGCATTGGATCTTGTGCCAGGAATTCTTGTATGAAATTACAGGTGCAAATTTTTTCAAGGAAGAGCAATAGATATAATACTAAGAGAGTTGACTCACAAGCAGCATTCTCAGTTGTATTAGAAAAAACAAACCAGAAGCCAAGCTAGAGGTCAAAGGCAAAAAAGTAAACAAAATCTGAGAACAAGCCAGCAGAAAGGAATAAAGAATAACCAATCTGTAGCTACTATATCGAGGATTCCTGAAATAAGAAATCTTTTTACAATCCACCATACCAATGGCCCAGAAGTGGTATTCAGCAGATTCTGACCAGTTCTGGAGAACCAATAGCGAATTATTTTGAGTAGTTCGGAGAACAGGCAAATATCACCTCTAACTGGCCCTGCTTCCACCTATTCTCTGCCTCCCAAATCCCAGCTGATTGGCTGGGTTTTCTTTTGTTGCCCTGCACAGGAGAACAGAGCTAGAAAGCAGGTTAGTGGGGTGGGTAGGAAATGGGGATTTTGTAGTAACCTTCCCCTAGCAATGGGGAGGGAATGGGGATTTGGCAGTATTCTTCCCCTGCCACACCCACCAAACCATGCCCACATAACCGGTAGTAACAATTTTTGAATCCCACCACTGGGATGGTGGGATTTATAGATACCCCTTGAAGCGTTGAGTCTAGTGTCTATGACTGTGATGTGCATGCAGACATTACCAACATTCAGCAAAAAATGTTCCTGGGCATGGAAGATAGTAGATGTTTTTCATTTGAAAGATTGGGGATATTTATGTGAGTAGAACTATGGGCAGCAGCGATGAAAGAGACTTTCTGCAAGGCTCCATTTGGTTTTGAACCTGGTCCAAGATGTTGTACGGGATGAGATTAGTGAGGTGGAAATTAACAGTTCCCAGCTTTAAAAAATGTTATGCCATAAGGAACCAGCCAAGTATCTGTTAAATCAGAAGGGCAGAAAGAAAAACAGGTATCATTGAAGCTAGGGTTATATCCTTAGCTGTAGGAAAAACAGTGTTCAAAAATCTGTGTATTCATGTTGTAGCTACACATATAGTCACAATTCAAACAAATGAAGTGGCAAATAAGTTCTATCATGGAACATCAGACTGTTTCATAAATTCAACTTCATCATGATGTTACATCAGACAAATAATTGGGTGTACTTAAAAATACGATGTTCGGGGTGAGTGAATGAGTGAGTGAATAGCTTTGTGTTATTGAGCTCACATATGGAAGCTCAAGCCATGATAATTAATTTGCGATGGCCCATTCACAAATGCAAATAATCATGAGTCCATATGAGCAAAGCAGAGATTTTCGGACATTCCATATACTGAAGAATATCAAAAAATCCAGCAACCTCAAAGATCTTCACCATGATTAAGAAGCAAGAATTTGACTTACGACCACAATTGAACCCAGAATTTATGTTGCTAAGTAAGACAACTGTTAAGTGAGTTTTGCGTCATTTTATGACTTTTCTTGTCCCAGTTGTTTAAGTGAATCACTGCAGTTGTTAAATTAATAAAATTGTTAAGTGAATCACTGCAGTTGTTAAATTAATAATACAATAGTTCAGTGAATCTGGTTTCCTCCACAGACTTTGCTTATCAAAAGGTGATCCCATGACCACGAGACACTGCAATCATCATAAATACAAGCCAGTGGCTAAGAGTCTGAATTCTGATCACGTATCCATGGGGATGCTGCAGCAGTCGTAAGTGTGAAAAATGATCATAAGTCACTCTTTTCAGGGCCGTTGTAATTTAGAACAGTCACTAAATGAACTGTTGTAAATCGAGGATTACCTGTATAAAAATATTCTTCCCGATTTGGACACTGGGATTAAGGCTAAACACAGGAAAGGGCAATAAGTTGTTAAAGTCCATGCCCTAGCCAGCACAGTACTACGGCTAGTCCCAACAACTAAATATTCCAGTACATACAATACATATTGCTTACTTGACTTCTCAACTTAAAGTTTTGGTCTTATTCAGCAATGCTATTTTCTCTTTCTCTCTTTATGTGTATCTATGGTGACTCTTCTAGTTACGGTTCTTGGATATATAACTTAAACTTTAATTCATTATTACAATACTAAGTGTTTTGAGAGTGTTTTGAAATGAGAGATAGCAATAGCACTGAGACTTCTATACTGCTTCACAGTGCTTTACAGGCCTCTCTAAGTGGTTTGCAGAGTCAGCCTATTGCCCCCAACAATCTGGGTCCTCATTTTAACGACCTCGGAAGGATGGAAGGCTGAGTCAACCTTGAGTCTGTTGAGATTTGAGCTGGCAAACTGCAGGCAGCCAGCAGTTAGCAGAAGTAGCCTGCACCACTGCCCTCTAACCACTGCACCACCAGGGCTCACCAGATAGCTCCAGGCAAGAAGGAGGAGACTTCTTTCTTGTCACATGAGCTTTGAATCTTAGATGGAGGTTGACTCATTCCCAAAGAATGAGGTAATCAAAACATTATAATGAGCCTTATCTTCATGGATCATCATTGGAAGGAGTTATCTTTTCAAGCAAATGCCATTATGTACATCCATAGCTAAACAGGAGATTTTAAACTTCTCTCTTTTCTCCCATATAACTCACACACGGTGGTTTACCTTCATTCATATAAACAATGCCATGGACATCATCTCTGTATCCTCATTCATTCTGTCTCTCTGTCTCTGTCTCTCTGTCTGTCTGTCTGTCTGTCTCTCTACATACATACATACATAGTGCTATTCTACCGGTTCAGCCCGGTTCTGGTGTACCGATAGCACCGAAGATCAGAGTTCTATCTGATGAGCTGCTGTTGGACCCACTCACCTGCCCGTGCTCCAATACTGACCTTCATTCCCTGCTTTTGAAGCGCAGCTGCTTTGCACGGCACAGCAGATTGCCGCGCATCAGCTGCTGAAGCTACAGGGAGAGTGCAGGATTGCAGGAGGTGAACAGGAAAGCCTGTGCACGCGCGCAAAGTGTATATGCATGTGCAAAGTACGCCCACCAAGCCACACCCACCGAACCGGTGGTAAACTGCTTTGAAACCCAGAATCTCATCTGCCATCATCAGGCTTCTGATTTCCAAATAGGATTGCCAAGTCAAATTTTGTTTTCATTTATTTACTTGAGCTGTACCATGCCTTGTTACTTAATTCAGTATTCAAAATTAAAACAAACATTATTACTGAAGTTGATTAACAATAAAAAGGATGGTGAATGAAGTGTATCTGTAAGTGTGAGAGACTGGGGACTAAATGTTAGCCCCAGGACAATGGATTTTACAAAGCCTGGAAGTATAATATACAGGACAAGGTCATCCTCTGTATGACTAGTAAGCAAACTTTGGAAAGCAGCTGTGTCTTCAAATAAGCTTCTCCTTTTAATCTAAATGCCCATTAGTTAGTTTCATAAGATGGTCAGCTGCTCAGCAATTCTGAGCTCAAAAGGTCAAACTCAACCTGTTATGTTGCTTGGTTAGCAACTGGCAACCAGAGCAGGTTCTTTCTCCAAATGACAGAGTTCTTGTACTTTGCATAGGTTTACTGATCATGCACTTTGGACAAACAACAACTTCATGCATTTTGGACAAACAACAATAACTTTGAACAATTTCCTGCACAGAGCCTGCTGAAAACATCAAGGCTTTCAGCTTTCAATTAAGTATATAATAAAGGTTTAAAACGAAAAGCTAAAGATTTTTTTTTACACTGCGAGCTGCTGTGAGTAGCTGGCAGAACCCAATTTAAAATCAACAATGCTGTTCTCAAGTACAAATACTGCTTTCAAAAACAAATGAACTACATTTAAATACATGTCCTCAAAGCAAACAGTTAGCTTTAATTTTGAAGTCCCCCCTCCCACTTTTAATCTCTTGTTTCACCATCATTGGCTGCCTTTTACTTTAATTGGAAATTTAAAATCCCCAGAAAACTGACATATGCTCCGCAGTTCCATAGAGTGGCATAAACAGCAACATCCGACTTTATATACAAATGAAAGAATTTTGAGGAGTGCTAATGCCTCCGGTGTCAGGTGACTTTATCACATTTGCTCCTTAATTCCCTGAATTCAGAAGTGAAGAAGATTATTGCAGACACTGAAACCTCTATCTTGAGTGAAAATGAAGAGGAAAAAAAATTAACTGCAAAACATTTCAACTGGGTCTTCCATTACTGCTGACTCACTTGCAGTGGTGCGATTCAACCAGTGTAACAACCAGTTCGGTGATTGTGCGTGCACGTGCCAAACATGCGCTTTGTGTGCGTGCACAGTCACACCATTTTAAAAACCCCATTTTCAGCTATGATGCTTACCTTCTACTGCAGCTCCGGTGAGTAAAAAAGCTGAAGCGTGGCAAAACTACTCTGCCGCACAAATCAGCTGTGCTCCAAAACAAGGAAATAAAGCACAGGAAAGAGCAGGGGCAGGCGGGTGGGTGATCATTGGAACTACCGGTTCACTCAAACTGGTCCGAACCGGTAGAATCCCACCCCTGCTCACTTGGTTGCAAAGTCTTTGGAGTCTGACTGATGGAGAGAACTCTCTTTTTCTCTCTCGTTGTTGTTGGGGGGAAAATAGAAGAAGAAAAGGAAAGGAATCTGGGCACTGAAAAATCTTCATGGACCCAATTCATTTCAATATTATAAATATCCAGTCGTTAGAATCGGAAGGGTGTTCATAATGCAAGTTAAAATAGCTTAAAACTTGATAGATATTTGTGCACATAACTGTGCGGTTTGGGATTTATTTTGAGGAATGAGAAATGTGCAAATGAACAAATAGGCATCTTGTTCACTGAGATTCCTGAGTAAGGGCCAAACCACCCAAGAACAGGTTTTGTGTTTCTGATCACACTGCCTGCAACTCTAACATTGTACTCTGTCAAAATCCACACAGGTGTTATTTATTTTTAGTGGGGAAGGGTTAGTGAAGCGTACCTTCAAGATGGGGTCTAAATATGCTTCCTGCTCCCAATTATTGCATATTTTCAGGAAAACGTTGACTGCTCTTTGCATAACAAGTGTTTGAATTTGCTTCTAGATCATACAAGCATGCCAAAATATGGAAAAGGAGTTTATTTATAGATGAATACAAATGTCAGGATTCCGGCAGTTACCCCCATTTAAATCATGAGTCTCGAGCCAAACTTCCAAAACTTAAAAAGGATTTATTGGGAGTTAACATGCCAGCACTGCCTGGGTGTAGCCGACTCTGAGACACATAATTCATTGTCTTCCTTGACTCTGTTTTTCCCCCCACCCCCTACAATTAGCCATCGTAATTCATATTCTCCAATGGGACACATCCATAGCCAAGAGTCATCAATCATGCTCTCCAGTTAGAATTTTGCGAGGCAGAAACTTCGGTCACCTAGTTACTATCTTCGAAAACATTTATGGAATACAGTTTCGGTTTTGCATGCTGCTGCATTGCTCCCCCCTCCCTTTCTGTTGGCAACTCTAAAAAGACCAGAGAAATATTTTATAAATTGACAACAAATGTGAACCATGTTTTGGGTGAAGTTCAGTTTGTTCTCATACTAACACTGTATTTGAGACAGTGCTTAAGTCTTTTTTAGTTTTGCTTGAGACCAGGGGTATCAAACTCAAGGCCCACAGGCCGTATCCGGCCTGCAGGGTGCTTAGATCTGGCTTGCGGTGCTGCCCTGGGAACACCGAAGGACCAGTCCGCAGTGCCTTTGCCAGCAAAACTGTTTTTGGCTGCAATGGCCTCCTTCAACTCTCTGCCAATGAAAATGGAACTCGGGAGGGCAACTCTCCCAAGCTCCATTTTCGCTGGCAGAGTGCTCAAGCTGCCACAGGCGCCCCCAATATGAGTGACGTCGAGCTGGACACACCCACCCCAGCTCCCTGAGGTCAAACATAACCCTGATGTGGCCCTCAATGAAATCGAGTTTGACACCCCTGTTTTAGACTATTTGAAGCATCTCAGCTCTAATTGCTTCAACATTATATCACTATCCTTATTGTTTCTTGCTCCTTTGTAGATTAGACCCATGAGAGATAGCAATCAGGAACAGTCTGATTTTTATACAAAACAATGTTCTACCATGACGTAGCCAATCTGTTCTGCCTATTTGATGACATCTTTGCAGCATAAATAAATAAATAAAATTAGAGGGCAATCAAAAGAGCTAAAGTATACACATTAAATATATCTTTTTCAAAAACAGAACAGAACAAAACAAAACCCTGCAAAATACAAATTGAGCCAAAAATGTTTCTGGCTTTCAGCTTTCATCATTGGCAAACCATCTTATAGAAATCTTAGTTTGTTTTTTGATATGCTTGATAGAAATATTTTGATAATTTGAAAATATTGTTATGGATGTGTGTTTAGATATTTATGTGTATGCCTATGTATATGGTGCATGCTTTCACATTAGAACTAATATACTGAACTGATGAAGATTGAAGTTGTCACCTCAGGAATAGTTTGACAAAGAGCACTAACTGAATAGTACTTGGTATTTAGTCAAACATACACTATTTGGGGAAAAATAGAATCCGCATAAAAACTAAATTTACTATACATATTTCTGATGTACTGGTATTATTAGTTATAGTGGTTACACAGCAGTCAAGCGCTCCATATTCATGCAGAACTATTATGTGCCATTCTTACAATTTCATACAACATTGCACAAACACTGAAGAAATGAGACAGAAATAATAAAATTAAGCAATCTGTGAATTTTAATCCTGCTATTTTGCCTTCTAATAGTAGATTTTATCTCACTTGGCACATTTCTTGAACCTGTGTTGCTATTAAAGCTTCCTTTTATCTCAAAAGCAAAGCTTGGAGCAAATTAATAACATGTCAGGTACAAACCTCTAAGCCAAACCAATTCTCCAACAGCAACCCACAAGCTACCTGAGCTGGACTGCTGGGAATGAAGTTGATGTTAAAGTCTCGCTGGTGGCTACTGCATTCCTCAGATCAAAAGTAATCAAAACTACGTCAAGCTCTGAGGAACTTCTAGAAACACAGAGACAGGCAAACATAAAAAACAAGGCAGTTCATAGAGAAGGGCTGAACAGGAAGCAAAAACCATGGGATGCAAAAAACTTTCTCAGTCCCCTATTAACCTCTGCATGTCTTATCTCCAAGCTGGTTTCCTCCAGCGACGGAGGAGTAGAGACAATTGGCCCGGGAGGGATAAGATAAGCAGAGATAAATAGTGATGCAGCTAGCGATTCCTACTTTCTAGTGAATTTATTTGTCTGTCATCGCTTAGCTTTCTCTGCTTGTCCTGGAGAAGGAAATGTTTCAGAACCATCAGATCAGCTCTGAATTTAACTTGGCAGCTTTTGATATGAGATACTCTCAGAGGTAATCAAACAGGGGAGCATATGGTAAATATGTCCATGGATTGTACTACTTCAGATTGCAAGAAAGAGAAGACAGAATGTGTGCTCCATATTAAAGAAAGGGGGAAGGATATTGTAGATATAATAGAAAAAGGCCTGTTCCTTTTGATTCTTAGTTTTCGGGATACAAGGAATGTTCATCCCAGTACAAAGTATTCCGTTTCTCAATCCCAATGTGCAGCTATAGTAAAGGTACTGAGTATGATTTGCAGGCTGATTCTCAGAGCTTCTCTGATGTAAAGTAGCTCATGATGTAGGCTGTAAACAAAGAGCTACTTAATGGCATTTCATCAGGTCTATAAATCTGTCCTCAGTCTTTAAGCTGGAAGAAATGCACTAGTTGTCTGGATTCAATTGATGATTTTTTAATCTAATTTATTTGAAAGAACTACAATGAATCAAGTCAAACATTCAAAGTCCCAATGTAACAGTTGAATTTTTCCTGCGATATCTCAGCTGGTATCTGGGGCATTTCCAGCAATAATAACTGATGGGAGGAGAGTGTATTGTCCAATGGGGAAACATCACCAGTAAAAAGTAGCTTGTGGGACCTTTTCCTGAAGTATAATAATGTAATACACATCAAGGGAGCTCACTTATGAGCAGGAACCGCAACAGTGGTCATACATTTTGCACAATAATAGTTAATGAGTATTCAGACCCATTGTTACTGAGAAGCTCTGCAGTAACGTAGATTACAGATTAACAGAGTTCGAAGGGACTTTATACATCATCTAGTCGAACCTCCTCGCCCAAGCAGGAGATCCTACACCATTTCTGACAAATGGCAGTCCAATTTCTTCTTGAAAGCTTCCAGTGATGAAACTCCCCCATCTTCCTAATGCAACTTCTGTTCCATTGGTTGATTATTCGGTCAGAAAATTTCTCCTTATTTCTAGGTTGAATCTCTCTTTGTTCAGTTTCATCCATTATTCCTTGTCTGGCTTTCAGGTACCTTGGAAAATTGACCCCCTCCTCTCTGTGGCAGCCCCTCAAATATTGGAAAACTGCTATCATGTCTCCCCTGGTCCTTCTCTTCATTAGACTAGCCATGCCCAATTCCTGCAACCGTTCTTCATATGTTTTAATCTCCAGTCCCCTAATTATCCTGGTTGCTCTTCTCTATACTCTTTCTAGAGTCCCAACATCTTTTTTACAGTATGGTGACCGAAACTGGATGCAGTGGTCTTACTGTGGCTTTATAGAGTGGTATTATCCCTGATTGTATCCCTCTGTTAATGCAGTTTAGGATTGCATTGGCTTTTTTGTCTTTTTGTATACACATAGTTTTATAGTATATATGTGTATATACTTTGCATACATGTTTTATAATGTAGTATTACCTTTTCTAAAGTGTATAGTACACCTATTGTACTGAGACAGGCTGCAAGCAAGGAGCTAAAGGACTTTTTAGCATTAGGTCTACCCAACTGTATTGTAATTTCCTCCATTTTTATTGAATTGAAAAGTTGGTCTTCTGGAGTATGCCAAGTATTCAAAATCTAGACAAGGATTGTGGTCTAGGAAAGATCAGTAAGGTGGAGTCCCCCAAGTTTGATTCAACTGCTTTGGGTAGAGGCTAAGAACTTTCCAAATCTCCTCTTTGTTCTCCACTTGTTTACATATTGATTGTATCCACTCAAAGTAATTCCACTGAATGTGTAATTTTTGCCTAAAGTCTGTACCTACCCCTACTTTGATGGGGCTCTTCCTTTTGCCAATATTCTAAACCAGCACTGGGTAACATGAAAGTCCAGGTTGCATGAATTCCCAATACATTATTTTTTCAAATATGAAAAAAATATTCAGTCACAGACAATCCAGTCACAATTGCCAACCATAAGTGTCATGGTTTCCCAACATGATGAGAAACGCATACACAGAGTGAAAGATGTAAATCTAAAATAGGATTCCAAATTTGTCCCAAAAGTGCTTTTTTCAAAAGGCAACTGGACTTTCTTGTTTTTCTTTGAAAATGTTTTGTTTCTTATCCAAGAAACTTCTTCAGTTCTGACAGGATGGTGGGGAATGGAATGGAAATGATCAGCTGCAAGGAATATAAATCCTTCCATTCCCCATCATCCAGTCAGAGCTGAAGATGCTTCTTGGTTGAGACGTAAAATATCTTCAAAGAGAAACAAGAAAGTCCAGTTGTCTCTTGAAAAAGCCCCTTTCAGACAACCATGACCTGGACAACTGAGAATCTCCAGAGACAGGATTCCAAATGCCTTCTAAATCCCAACAGCAGCTTTCAAATCTGAGAAGGATGATTATGAATAAAATGACAATATTCATATTATACAACACATCTTGTCTCCAAGTCCTACTTCATACATGCCACCAAGCATGAATCGCATTTCCTTCTTCAGTTAGCAATACCCTACTCAAGCTTTCTCTGTATTTTTCCACTGAGAAGGAAAAATGAACTTAGTAGCCTACATTGGCCCCAAAGCTACACAACAACTTTTTATCTATATCACAAAGAAGCAGATAAAACAGGCACACCAAGCGTTACGCTCATTAACATTTATGTTGCCATGACAGTAAGCTGTTGCCAGGTAGCTAGGAACTAGGAGAAGAGTGAGAATTAGCAAAGCCTAAAAATAAAATCACCAGGTTTTTTTAAAAAATCCCACCGCCCTATAGATGTCCTTCTTTATAGCAAGAACAATAATTAGTTTCTCCCTTTACTTAGTTTTTCAAAGACAAGATTTGGTAATTCTGTTCTCAACATCTATGAAAGGGAGGCAAATATCACAATGGGGCTTAATACACAACTAACAAGAGGAAGGAGAACAATCAAGGATTTTTCTTCACTATCCTCAGACTTTGTAGAGATTCTCAGTCAACCAGGTGATGCTTGTCCCAAAGGTGCTTTTTAAAGAGGCAACTGAACTTTCTTGTTTTCTCTTTTGAAGACTTTTCGCTTCTCATCCAAGAAGAAGCTTGTCATCCTAGCACCTTTGAGACAAGAATGACCCGGATGGCTGAAAATCTCTACAGACTTTTAGCTATACAATTTGGGATAGCAATAGTAATAGCACTTAAGATGTATATACCGCTTCACAGTGCTTTAAGCAGTTTACAGAGTCAGCATATTGCTCCCAACAATCTGGGACCTCATTTTACCCACCTCGGAAGGATGGAAGGCTGAGTCAACCTTGAGCCTGGTGAGATTGAAACTGCAAAACTGCAGTAGGAGTAGCTTGCAGTACTGCACTCTAACCACTGTACCACTAAGACTGAATGATGAACACCCTTTGAATGGTGTGGGATTAGGAATGGATTTCCAGAGAAAAATTGCAGACTAGGAGCACTACTCAGGTGACCCTGAGGACACAGATAAACCTCCAAGTGCTTCAATGACCCTCTAAAAGGATGCAGATTACCAGCTGTCTGCAAGGAATATAAATCCTTCCATTCCCCATTATCTGCATTAAGGCGCATTATCCTGTCAGAGCCGAAGAAGCTTCTTGGATGAGAAGCAAAATGTCCTCAAACCAAAAAAACAAGAGGGTCCTGTTGTCTCCTGAAAAGCATCTTTGGGATATCATCAGACATGCAATTGAGGGAACCCAGTGGAGATTTACTCTCCCTGGTATAATCTTTTTTTTAAAAAAACAAAGTTTTTATTTTTTACAACAAACATACGAACAAAACATAAAAACATAAAACCATCTTTCAATTATATACATACAGTGTGTCAGTTGGTTACAATCCTTTGTGCTATCCTTTTTTTACCATTACTCACAAGTTATATAAATTCTCACCTTATCGATCTAGCTTGTCCTTATATAATATCAATTATTAAACATTCATTTGACTATTTTTCCATCATTTTATATGAGATATTCTATCATTTTATATGAGATATTCTAATTTTCATTATGATTTCATCTTATACATTCATCCAATGGTTATATATTTTATATTGTATTCTATATCAATCTATTAACTTTTATTGTAAGGCTTACTACCAAACTAAATAGCCGCTTGAAGATCTGGGAAATTTACTAAGTCTATTTCTTTACCATGTCTTTTTGTCTAACCATTGATAAAATAAATCCCATGTCATATAAAATTGTTTATCCTCTTGTTCTCTAATTTCAAATGTCAATTTACTCATTTCGGCACAATCCATGATTTTCTTAATAATTTCCTCCTGCATAGGTATTTTTTCATTTTTCCAGTTCTTAGCAAATACAATTCTAGCCGCTGTTAAAACATTTACAATCAAATATTTCAATTCTTTACAATATATTTCCGGTATAATTCCCAATAAAAATATCTCAGGTTTAAAGTCTATGTGTTGTTTTGTCATTTCTGCCAACCATGTGTGGATTATAGTCCAATATCTTTTTGCATCCGAGCATGTCCACCACATGTGGTAATATGAACCAGGTATCTGATGACATTTCCAACATTTATCCGATTTATCCTTGAACATCCTGGCAATTCTCGTCGGGGGTATATCCCTGGTATAATCTTAAGACTTTTCAAGTATTTCCTTGTATTACCCAGGTACAATGTGGCCCAATTTTATTTCTTCTTCTCTCGACCACAGAGGATCTTAGAGTTAGGCACGAATGCACCAAGCCACATTCACAAAGGGTGAGAGCGTGTGAGAGAAAGAGGAAACTCGATTCCTCCACCAATCTCTATTTCCAGGGGCTTTGATTGATCGGAAGTAAACATTTCTGGCTTTCTGACAGGGATTTAAACTACAGCACTGGATAGCAATTAAGTCCAGGCTACCAAACTAAATAGCCGCTTGAAGATCTGGGAAATTTACTAAGTCAGGCAAAGCCAAATGACATTCTTCAATTACTATCCGCATATATTTTGAGCAACTGGGTATATTAATTTCCAAAACCAATACATTCTAATAAACGAAGCGTTGACAGGTCTAACAAGGAAGAGAAATGAGTAAAAAATAATCATGGAAATAGATGGGAATTTATCAAAACATGTTGTGTTCCAATGAGTCAATTGGATTATGAAAGCCAGCTTGGCATCTATATGCCAATACAACTCTCATTATTATGACCTTTAACTGGGTGAAATGGTGCATCATATGGCAACAGTTTTGAATCAGGATACCCCTAATGGGCTAACTTACAGTATGTGTCCAAAATCTGGGACCCACCCACAACTCCTGAGGAAATGAAATTTGGGGAAACTGTGGCTGCTTCAGCGCTACTGGCTGCTGCTACAAGCAGTGTTCTGCTGAACTCATGTGATCTTAATATTCAATGTTCCATGACAGTTTCCCAGCCAGTCTTGCAACCCCTCCCTCCCTCAATTAGCAGCAGCCACTTACCTACTTGCTGAAAAAGGGAGGGAGGGAGGAGGAAGATTACTGATGCTCCCAGCCAGATTGGCAAAAGCAATCTCAACAGGGAAACTTGGCAGGAAGCCCAATCCCACCCTTGGTCATTCTGGTGGATTTTTTTAAAGATAAGGAAATATCTAAAAAATATGTCTAGCAATAACAAAGGTAACATAAGTTATAGTCCAGCTAAAGCTGGGTGACTGGGTCAATCATTTTTTCCTCAGTCTGAGCAATAAGGCAGTGACGGCATGGAATGGAATAGGATAGGATAGGATAGAACAGAACAGAATAATAACAGAACAGCTTTATTTGCCAAGTGTGATTAGACACACAAAGGATTTGTCTCTGATGCAAAAGCTCTCAGTCTACATGCAAAGCAACAGAATAATTATCATTATCATTATAATAATACCAATAAGATTGGGGAATAAGACAGATAATAAGAAGAATAAATAAATACAAAACCCTTGGGAAAAACACTGCAGGAACTACTCCACGCAGTCACCAGGAATCAAAACTGTTTTGAAGGCAGAATAGTACTGTTGGAATAGTGTTTGTGGTTAAATTTTGTCCATTTATATAGAAAATTTCCCTGAACTGATATTGCAGGCTAAAGTTATATCAGTAGATCAATTTTATTCTAGTTAAAGACCCATGGATTCGCCCAAAGAATTCTGGGAATCATAGTTTGGGAAATAAGCTATTTTTGAGTAATTTGTTAAATGAGTATTAGACGTTTACTTCCACTTTCTACACTCACCACCAAGAACAACTGAGAGATTTTATGTCACATTCAAATCACACTGAGGATTCTAGTTAGGAAAGTATCATTAAATGACTAAGAACAGAAAATGATTACAGAGTCATTTTAAACTGTACTGAGAATTGCACTCTAGTTTTCTAAAGTAAACCTGAGTTTTTTTATTTTGAATTTCTGAAACTTCAGTCAAATTCAGTCCTTTTGCACACTGAATTGTAAAATCATCAGAGATAGTCACAAACTGAGCGTGCCAGATTAAGACCACTGTGTATGAAATGCAGCATTCATTATTTGAAAAGACTACTAAATTATGATATGATTAACTTGGGATGGAGATTCCCATCAAAGACATGATTGGAAGAAATTTCCACTAGGTCAAATGATAAGGTAAACATTTATTATTCTGGCCTAGGGTAAACATTTATTATCCTGATAACAGATAATCAGAGTTGGAAGGGACCCTGTAGGTCATCTAGTCCAACCCCCCGCTCAAGCGGGAGACCCTACACCATTTCTGACAAATGGCAGTCCAATCTCTTCTTGAAAGTCTCAAGTGATGGCGCTCCCACAACTTCCAAGGGCAAGCTGTTCCATTGGTTGATTGTTCTCACTGTCAGAAAGTTTCTCCTTATTTCCAGGTTAAATCTCTCCTTGTTTCCATCTATTGTTGCTTGTCTGGCCTTCGGGCGCTTTAGAAAATAGCTTGACCCCTTCCTCTCTGTGGAAGCCCCTCAAATATTGGAAGACTGCTATCATGTCTCCCCTGGTCCTTCTCTTTACTAGACTAGCCAAGCCCAGTTCCTGCAACCGTTCGTTGTATGTTTTAGCCTCCAGTCCCCTAATCATCCTGGTTGCTCTTCTCTGTACTTTTTCTAGAGTCTCAACATCTTTTTTATAATGTGGTGGACAAAACTGGATGCAATACTCTAGGTCTGGTCTTACTAAGGCTTTATAGAATGGTATTAGTACTTCCCTTGATCTTGATTGTATCCCTCTGTTAATACAACTTAGGATTGCATTAGCTTTTTTGGCTGCTGCTGCACACACTGCTGGCTCATATTTAGCTGGTTGTCCACTAAGACACCAAGATCCCTCTCACAGTTACTGCTATTGAACTCTCACCAACTGTACATTTTATCTGTTGTAATATAGATTCTTCTTCCTATATTTAATTGATTTCTTTTTTTTCTTCACAGGGGTCCAATTCAAAGAGGTAAAAAAGCAGACTCAAAAGAAAATGTAGGAATAGGATTATCCTTTATGCAAAATTTGAATTGTGTTTGAAACAAGCAATCAGCACGTCCCAATTCAATGTAGCATGCTCACGGGATAAAAATAAGTGAAATGAAAGAGAAGAACTTAAGCCTTTCCCTGGATAAATCTTCAAAGTAACCCAATATTCCTAGTGATTCCAGTAGAACTAAGCTGGTTTAAAAGTAATTTACATTGTTGCAGTAAATATCCACCTCTCCAAGCATATTTCTGATTTAGTAGTATAGGAAGAATTGATATTTCTCCACCTATTAATGGTCTTTTTCTCCTTGTTGTCCCCTCCTCCAATGTTTATGCAACTAAAAGCCATTTTAATCTTTTGTTATGCTTCCCTTTCAATCTATCTCAGGCTAAAAGATCCTATAGTATGCATTTTGTTTCATTGAAGAGGGAAGAAATGCAATTTCAGTAAAGCTGAACAATATTGCAGCCTGAATATATTTGCATATTGCTTGAGAAAATATTCATGTTACATAAGGCAATGTTCTGAGGACTCAATCCTCCTGTCCAATGGCTGAGGATTTATGCAGTTTCTTATTTCTTCTCTTTGAAGATCCCTATGGCTGAAAAACAGTCTATACCTAGAAAAAAATATTAAAAAGTCATGTCTGTTACAGTAAATGTTATGTCAGTTGTAAGCATAACATTTCAGTCTACAAAATAATGGGATATTGCAAGTTTTACCAAGATACAAAATGACTGTTGTTGCTACATTTAAAAATGTGCTTGAAATTGCTCAGAACTGTTTTCTATGTGTAACTAAGAGTGGAAGTTGCTGGTTTGCAGTGTCAGTTAGGCCAGTTTCTAATTAACAACTCTTACAAACAACCAAGTTGTCAGAGAAAAGGCTGGTGTGGCATCCAGCAGAGCTTTTAAATTCTTTGCTTCCTTCTAGTTTTAGGAGATCTAGGGCTGAACTGTTTCCCTTTAAATGTCATGGACTCAGCTAAGTATACAAAAATATCCATAGGCAAAGGGCTCCCCTAGTATTAACTTTATTGTGTGTTCAGATTTTACATCTCAGAGCAGCTTAAATTCAAACAACCTCTTTCCTTGTGGATATTTCAAAAACAGTATTTCTGCCAGTCAGCCCTGTTCTCTGTCATTTTACATACACAAAAATTCACCTTTCTCCAGGGCATTTTATGGGCAGCCATGGAAGATAATACTTTAGAAAGACAAATATTATGATAAAAGCTTAACACATGTGCTGATGAAATGGAAACTGAGAATGCCGTTCCTGCGCCAAGGGATGTATATATACCTAAATTAACAGACTAAGATTTCTGTACACAGAATCTTTCTGCAAAAATCTACCATGCCAAGGATATAAAGAAGGCATTAATGAGCACAAAGGCATATACTGTACATCCAGAATATTATTCCTTTTCAGCTTAAGCAACACTATTCATCATAGTGCAGAAAAAGGAGTAAGAAATAGTAAACCAAAAAAAAATCAAGTCAAGATATAAAAAAAAGGAAACATAACTATACTACCTATTTTATACAACTACTATACATCTCTCCATATTGTTGACTTTCAAATCCTCCTTGGATCCAACAAATGTGCTTTCACCGTATTCATTCATTGTCATTGCATTGCCCTTGCCCTTTGTTCTTTACATTCCCTATCTCATTTTTAAGGATCTTGTCAACTTCATCCAACCACAACTTCTTCAGTGTTCCCTCTCCTTTTGACCTTTTGTTCTTTCTTCACAATCACACATTTGTTCTGCAATTCAATCCACTTTAGTACTATGTGTATTATAGCAAAATCCTCAATATACTTCTGTCTTTCCAGTCACTCACTTTTCTATTAAATTCACATTCATACAGCATCCATACATTTTTGACTTCACTTATGCAACCAAGTTTTCATTCTCTTCTGCATCTAGTTAACATAACTCAACTTTGGAAAGGTAATTCCATTCACTAGCTCCTACATCCTCTTTCTTTGTGTCAATTTTCCATTCATTCTATCAAGAGAACAATCTAGCTTCAAATATTTTGCATAGAAAATTTGTACTTCCCTTTCCTGCATTCTATCCCACTTCCCAGTCTACCCCTACTTCTTTCATGAACATCTTTTTTCAAATTTTTCAAACTGAAGTGTTAATACCACTTTATAATGCCTTGATAAGGCCACACTTGGAATACTGCATTCAGTTTTGGTCACCACGATGCAAAAAAGATGTTGGGACTCTAGAAAGAGTGCAGAGAAAAGCAACAAAGATGATTAGGGGACTGGAGGCTAAAACATATGAAGAATGATTAGTCTAATGAAAAGAAGGACTAGGGGAGACATGATAGCAGTGTTCCAATATCTCAGGGGTTGCCACAAAGAAGAGGGAGTCAAGCTATTCTCCAAAGCACCTGAGGGCAGGACAAGAAGCAATGGGTGGAAACTAGTCAAGGAGAGAAAGAACCTAGAACTAAGGTGAAATTTCCTGACAGAACAATTAATCAGTGGAACAACTTGCCTTCAGAAATTGTGAATGCTCCAACACTGGAAGGTTTTAAAAAGATGTTGGATAACCATTTGTCTGAAGTGGTATAGAGTTTCCTGCCTAGGCAGGGGGTTGGACTAGAAGACCTTCAAGGTCCCTTCCAACTGTTTCTATTCTATTCTATTCACCTTTTTTTGACACTACCCAAAAATGGCCTATCCTAGTCAACATTTTTATCTTTCAATTGTACACAATCAAATCAATGATGCTTTTAGATTTATATTCCTTCACCATGTGTATATATGAAAAGATTCATGCTCACATGCCACAATCTAAATGACCATAATTGATATTTTCTGACCTTCGTTTGAATTTTTTATCCATAATTAAATCTACACTTTCACTTGTGTTTATTCACCAACTTCATTTCATAAGAACAGGACATCATTCAGTATAAATGATTGTTCTTTCTCTTACTTTCACAGACACACAGATCACATAACTGTGCTCATTAATTCATGTTAATTACTATTTGCTCTTCTTACACAATCTTATATATCACAATCTTCCTTCAACAGACTGCCCATAGATATTAATCTTCACCAAAATCATGTCTTTGGTCACTCAAGGTTTCACATGTCATGGAAGCAAATTGAATTGGAAATTGCTACAAAAAAGCTGCACACCACTATGACCATAAAACCCTGCCACTCCTCAATCAATCCAAGCCAAGCCAAAATTTCCCCTTTCTCTTCCAGGGGTAGTGTCAGACAAAGGAAAAAAGAAAATCCAAATCTGTATTTTGAAGCCTTATTAAAATTTTATTTCTGTCTCTAAATCCTTAAGGCATCTCCTCCAACAAAATCCAACCAGATAAATATATTTTTTGTCCTCTCCCTTCCGACTTATCCCATAAAGCTAGTTTTACCTGAAAAAAACAGGTTTCTCAATATCCGTTTGTTAATTCCGTCGGGAGGAGAGTAAACTTTCCTTTCAGCACCTCAAAATTGCCGCTTGCTTTCTTTTGTGGAAAGAATCATCCAAAAAGCCATCACTTCCAGGAATTAAAGTAAATATATCTCAGAGTCCTGGATCGACCAAGAAGACTTTCACTTTTAAAAATTTTCTCCTCTTCCTCCTGCGCATACTTGCCCAGCTGCCGGCTTCTTTGTGGCGGCCATTACGGACCGCCGCTACACCGTCTTGGTAAAGGGGTTCTGCCGGCCAGGGAGGGGTCTGCAACACCCCCAAACCCTTTTCCGGATCCCCTACCTTCAGCTGCCCCTGCAGGGCAGCCTTGCTCCGCACCCTTTCGGATCGGAGCCCCAAAAGCGGCTAGCGCGGCAGGGATCGCGCAGCTTCGCGAATCCCTACCGCTCGCAAAGCCGACAAACCGGAATGGATTGATTGAGGATTGTGGACTGTGGGATTGTCTTCCCTTCTTTTTGGAATATTTTGGTTGGAGTAAGAAGAAAGAGGGAAAAAAGAAAAGAAAAGATTTATAATGGCTTTCTCCTTTGAGGAATTGAGGGATGAATATGAGCAAACAAAAGCAGCCTGTAAAGATGGCATGGAAAAAGCTTTTCTATTTTTAGAAATGGCGCTGGTTAACTATGAACAGACAATGCGACAGATGGAACAACAAGAAGAAGAAGATGAAGACACCATCTTTAATGAATCCCAAAACTTATCTAAGAAAGAAGGAAGGAAGAAAGCGAGGAAAATGAAGGACTTAAGATCTAAAAAACATTTAAGAAAGAGAAAAATATGATGCAAAATAAATACAATGATAGTAAACAAGAGAAAAAGGGAATACAACAGAGAAGGGATGCCAGCAAGACAGAGGTTAGAAGAAGGGGGTAGGAAGATCTGGTGGGGGAAGAAAAGAAAGGGAAAAGGCGGAGAAAAGCCACAAAGTTTTAAAATTGGATGGGAAAAGAGGAATCTTTTTTGGATAAAGGGTAAAGTATAAATTTTCTTAAAAAAGATTTTGCAAGGTACATAAGATGGTATTGTAACATTTGTATTAGAAATAGAAAATTAGAATGGCTTAAGAGTTAATAAGAAATTAAAATGTTGAAATGTTTAATAATGATTGATTTTTAAAATGTATGCTATAAGATTTATTATTTAGATTTATTATTTAACTACGTATTTAGGAGGATACTATGTATTTAAACATTTTTGATTTATTACTCTGTTTTTACTGTTATTAAAAGTAAAAATTAATAGATAGAATGTACCAAGCAGAATCAGATTGGGTATTAGATGTTATTTTAAATGTTAATCTAATATTTAGGGAGAGGATAGAAAGGCATCATACTCTGATTAGTGATTTCAGGAGAAATTCTTTTTTTTTCATTATAAGGAATGAGATAGAGGGATAGTGAAGGATGGGCAAAAGATACAAATATAATGAATTAAATTAAGATGGATTGAATAAGATAGAATTATGAAGAGTGAAATGTGTGGAGAAGTATATATAGAAGATATAGAATGGTAAACAAAATAGGTAATGATCTGTAAGATGAGCATGAACATAATTAAAGCCCATATAAAGAGAGGTACCGGGGCCAAGTTACTTTACTAAAGGATTTTTATATGTTTGTTTGTGTCTGTTTATGTTTTTGAGAAGCATTGGTGAAACCTTTTAGAAATACAGAAAGAGAATGACGATAATCTAGTCGGAAAGAAATAGATGAAATAATGGTGGTGAAATTGGATAGGAGTGAGGAGAAGTAAAGAGAAATTGGATAAGAGATGTTTTTTATGCTCATATGGAAATGGTTTAAAATAGAATTGTATTGTATAAGATAAGGTTTTATCTGACTTGTAAAATTTATGATGGAAAAAGGTTCAAATATGTAATGGTTGATGATGATTTGTTTGTTTCTGAAATTAATAAAACTTGCTTAAAAAAAAACAAACCCTGCCACTCCTTGATTGCTTGAGGAGCACCTTAAAATCAAAGTAGAGCCTTTCCTTTCAAAAATCACTTTCTCTGTCATTAATCTGTCATAATTAATTTGCCATCAAACCTTCTGCAAGCTCTCTTATGAGCAACAGAAAGAATACCAAAAGCTGCATTTTGCTCAGGCAAACTGTTGCTGCATCCAGTCTTCTGTGAATGGTGGTTTCAGGGAGGATTTTTTGCTCCTTAGAGATGGCAGGAATGAAACTGGAGACCTTCTGCAACAGTGGCGGGATTCAAATTTTTTTACTACCGGTTCTGTGGGTGTGGCTTGGTGGGCGTGGTGTGTCTTGGTAGGCGTGGCAGGGAGAGGATACTGTAAAATCTCCCTCCCCTCCCCACTCCTGGGGGAAGGTTACTGCAAAATCTCTATTCCCTCCCCACCCCACTAACCTGCTTTCCAGCTCCATTCTCCTGTGTAGGGCAACAAAAGAAGACCCAGCCGATCAGCTGAGACTTGGGAGGCAGCGAATGGATGGGGGCGGGGCCAATCAGAGGTGGTATTTGCCAGTTCTCTGAACTACTCAAAATTTCTGCTACTGGTTCTCCTGGTCAGAATCTGCTGAATACCACCTTTGTTCTGAACCAAGCAACATGTTGTAACAGTAAACTACAATAGGAAGAAAAATGAAATTCTGCACAGACGTGCAACCCAACTCAAGGATGTTTCTCTTCAATTGTGTAATACCAAAGTATCTGAGCAATGAAACTGAGTTTTTTTCCTATGAGGAAAAAAAAATGGGCCTCCTTTTAGCTATCTACTCAGTATGATGGATGAGCCATGATATTATTCCCTTCACAATCACATTCTTCTTGAAAACAGGGGATCAAGTCTCTCTTGATCCTCTGACCGATGGCAGAGGTGGAATATGCCTCTTAGATATCACATCAGAGTCCTTTAAGTAACCATAATAGGCATACATGGAATTCTTATTTCAGAAGCCAAAGCCTCAGACACTAACAATACTGATGTTCCTTTTCTCCTTGACGGATCCTCTTGGGAAGTCAAAATATCCATCTAGTGGATAGTTTCCAGAGACACAATGTTTGCTAAAGTTTAAAGAGCATTATTCTAGCCTGCACTTTCCAATTTGTATTTCTAAAGCATAATTAGGGACTCTTTTGCTTCAATCCAAATAACTGCATATATGGCGGTGTTGGCCAGCAAGTGTTATGAAGATGAGCAAAACGTAAAATGAAATGCCTTTCTTTATAAAGACATTCTGCTTTTTGTGCCAAGCTCAAAACTCCATGTATCTTCATAAAATATGACTGGTAGAAAGAATTTATTCCTCCAAATGAGTACCTTGTTGAAGTTTGCTTTCTGCACTATGCAGAAAGATTTACTCATTTATTGACTAATAATAGAAAAATCTACAATGTAAACATATAATTTACAGGACCTATACGCACGCTCATTACTGTCACTGCTCAATATTTCCTTGCATTTCTAATCCTTCTGACAGCTCTGTCCCATTAGACATAAGGCACAGAATTTTATATGAGGGGCGGAAGAAAGAGGCAGGAGACGTTCACATTCTCAAATTCAGTGTAACCACAGAGAAGGAATTTTGGGGTTTCATACTAAATGATGCTAAATAAAAGTTCAGATTCACTGGGAAACAATGGATAAATGTGGCAATTAGTTGCATAGCTATGGCATGATTTTCGACCACATTTTCTACAATCCACATAACAATCTTAACTACAGTGCTTAGGAAGAACTAAGGTTAGATGAAATCAACAATTCAATTTGATTACATGCTTCCTAAAAATTCCTAAGCAAGTGAAAATTCAGCAACTTTTTCGATGGAACTCAAGGATAAAATGCTTCTTAGTATGTTGCAACTCTTGAGACCTAAAATATCAAAAATTTG
The DNA here is from genome assembly GCF_049901735.1 of Notechis scutatus. NCBI lineage: Eukaryota > Metazoa > Chordata > Lepidosauria > Squamata > Elapidae > Notechis > Notechis scutatus. Next base: position 67,262,837 of record NC_142014.1, on the reverse strand, counting down.
GACATGACCTAGGGCTGAAATTGCCAGCCCATTTGATTGAAAACACATTTTCAAGACAAGTAAGTAAATTTTATCCTATCCAAGAGATAAATGAAATGTTTCAAAGGTTTCTGTATTTCTCCACCTTCAAAATTTGTCAATTTCTTGCATTGTATCTATATACCATCACAATTACAAAAGCTGCATAGGGAAAAACACTGATACCCAAATTACAATGTGAGGAACTTTCAATCTTTGTTATGTTGCTTGTATATTCTTTTCTCTTTTTTTTTGCTCCAGAAGCTCAAAGCAGCTTAAATGGGAATTTCTAGAATCCCAAAAGCAGCTTATAGGGGAATTTCCCCTTGATTTAATCCCACAACACTATCCAATCAATAACAGTCTGGGCTAAGTGTATGTGATTGGCTGAAGTCGTCCAGTGTATTTTCATAGATGAGATGGTTTTCACACAAACCTCTTAACCTGTACACATGTGACATCATCCCAACTGAGGGGGCTTCAGGAGAAAACGTCTGCAGCAAATGAAAGATCTCAACAGAACATCTTTTATGTTTAGCTGAAATCTGCCATGAATTTATTCCCAATAATCTTCTGTTTACCAGCCCTGTCAAGCAGATGGTGCATCAGTGCATTTTAATTTAGCTTAGTATTATAAACCATTTTATGAATAAGTGATAGACAAGAATAGGCGATGTGGATCCTTTGCAAATGTTTTGGACTTTAATTCTCAACAGCTTTTATCAGCATTGACAATGTAAAGAGATGGAGTGAATGATAATCCAAAATACCTTTATGAAATCAAATTATTGATCTCTAGTAATAGATAACAATTCTGAAACAGTATCTCAAACAGACTGAACTTGTTTCTCTTGTTTAACTGAGCTCTGACCTCAGCTACCCTCTATTTCTTGGAATTTAATAAGGCAGTCTGACAGATATTACAAGACACATTTCTAAACTGGCTACCATCTTAGAATAGCAGAGATTGCCAATTTAGCCTCCTTCAGATAGCTTGGACTTCAATTCTTATCAGCTCCAGTTAACAAGCCAATACAAGGAACAGAGGGAGTTATAGTTCAAAGTATCTGAATGGCACCTAATTGTCTATCTCAGGGTTAGAAGCAGTTTCTTTTAACAGGATTTGTTGAAATAAAATAGAATGTAGAGTTACAAAAATCTTAAATCCCTGGACTGCTTTTAATTTGGAATTTAATTTAGCTAGTAAAGACAGAGATAGTTTTATTCTTCTCCAAACTGTCTCTGTAGGAAATTGCAAGCAGGCTATTCTCTTAATTGATGAATAGTGAAAATCTCTCCAGACCATTATGTACAGGTTCAAATATTCCACTCCCAGGTGGGACCAAAGAAGAAACCACACTTGTCCTTTGCATGGTTGGAACAGGTTGTCCTAGCTGGAAAAAAAATGGGAGGAGCAATAATGGATATTACTTAATCATATATAAGATTGAAATATGCATTCCACCTCATGGAGGAGGTGATATGGAGGAGGTGAGATTCCAGAGATAAGAGAGAACTAAAATCCAAATAGAGAGCAGAGATGCAGCACGGTAAGGTAAAGAGTATATATTGCCTTAGACCAGGGGTCTCCAACCTTGGCAACTTTAAGACTTGTGGACTTCAACTCCCTGAGTTCCTCAGTTCCCTGCCTTAGACAGTTGGAGAAGGCCCCAGGAGGTTTGGTGCTGTTCTGACCAAGGCTTTGTCAAACTTAATAAAACGCCAACTGAATTTAAAAGTAAAACTTTTTAAATACGACACTGGGAATTACTTGCATTCCACGCCAAAACTCATTAGACACAGTTCCTCCAGATAAGAGCATGCTTTTCAGTGTTGCAGAATGCTGCCAAGAAACAGAAGTCCAATTATTTAGAATATAAACCGACAGGAGTTCCTGCAAAAACAAATCAGAGTTTGCAGGGCTTCACTGAGGAATCAGAATCTAATGAACTTCTTTGCTTCCTGCAAAGAGCACATCACCAAGGGCTGACTTTTATCCCTGATGGGAGGGGCCTTACTCCCGAGTTGCCCCTGCTGCTTCAGCTGCTCTCACCTTCTAACAGCTCTGCGCACACACGCACTGGGAACAGGCTCCCTGGGGTCCTCTGCTTCGCTGGTGCCAGACTCCAAAAGCTCTGAAGGCAGCACACACCCCACTCTCAGATGGTCCTCCCATCCCTGCATCGGATGCAGGACCCTCTTCCAAGTCTTGCCAGACTCCCTGACTGGTTCCCTTTCATTCTCACTGTCTGACACCTCTGCCGTCCGCACTGGCTGCCGGTGAACCACAACAGGCGCAGGCTGCCTGCAAATGTTTCTTTGCTCTGGGCCTGAAAATCCTACCTGAATTTCAGCACATTTTCAGCTCTTGAGCTGATCCTCCAATCCCAAGGTACCCTTTGCTCCCTACCTGGGAATCCATCCACTTAATGACCCAGGAGATTACTTGATGACCACAACTGGGATTGCAGTCATTGAATGAAGCAGTCACATAACATCTTGCTTAATGACAGTTTCATTCAACTACCAGGTTTCCGGCCTCAACTACAGTTGTAAATCAAGAACTACTTGTAGACATGACCTAAACTGCATACAGCATGGTCATTTCATGGAATTTTAAATTCCAGTATGCTTTAGAAGGCGGGCATTAATACTTAAAGAAGTCTGAAATTGGTTATAAAATATGCAACGTGGATGTGTTTCACAGACAAGGAATAGGATTTCCCAAGATCCAGTGAGTTGTAGACCAAGCAGGCATTTGAACCCACACAGAAACTTTGAAAACTGGAGAATGTTAACTTTCAGTGAAGGCCAAAAAGCAGGTGATCTTTAAATCATGTTCAAAGTAAAAACATTTCATTCTGTGCTGTACTTTGTGCTTGTGCATTTCTTTCCTGTGGAAAGAAAATTTCCAAGATCCTTCTCTTCCTCCTCATCTGTTCATGACAGAGTTCTGCAGCCAATGTTTTATTTATTTATTTAGTTTGTCAAGCATGTATGAGAAAACAAGTATAAGTATAACATACATAACATATAAGCATATAAGTACAAACAGGTATAAGTATATACATAATAAAAGAGTATGAAAAAATGGATGAATGGGAACAGTAGGGCAGGGACGGTAGGCACAGGGACAGTAGGCATGCTGGTGCGCTTACAGACCTCTTAGGAATGGAGTGAGGTCCACAGTAGACAGTTTAAGGTTAAAGTTTTGGAGGTTCAAGGATGTAACAACAGAGTCAGGTAGTGAGTTCCAGGCATTAACCACTCTGTTGCTGAAGTCGTATTTTCTGCAATCAAGTTTGGAGCAGTTTACTTTGAGTTTGTATCTATTGTTTGGCTGTGTATTACTGCGGTTGAAGCTGAAGTAGTCATTGACAAGTAAGACATTATAGCAGACAATTTTGTGTACTAAGCTTAGATCAGACCATAGGCGGCGTAGTTCTAGGTTGTCCAGGTCCAAAATGTCAAGCCTGGTACTCGTGAAATACCTCTGGACTCGCTCAATTGTATTAATGTCCATTATACAGTGTGGATTCCATGCAGATGAGCTGTATTCGAGAATAGGTCTGGTGAAGGTTTTCTATGCCCTGGTTTGCAGTACAGTGTTACTGGAGAAGAAGCTTTGCAATGTATTAATTCTTACATTTATTTATTTATTTATTTGATTTGCCAATTGTTTACAAGATAATAAGTATAAGTGTATACATAGTTGTGAATACATGAAATGGGTACATATAAGAAAAATAAAAGAATAAGAGAAACAATAGGACAGGGACGGTAGGCACATTGGTGCGCTTATGCACACCCCCTACAGACCTCTTAGGAAAGGGGTGAGGTCAATAGTAGACAGTCTAAGGTTAAAGTTTTTGGGGTTTGGGGAAGAGACTACAGAGTCGGGTAGAGTATTCCAGACATTGACCACTCTATTGCTGAAGTCGTATTTCCTGCAATCAAGTTTGGTGCGGTTTACTTTGAGTTTGTATCTATTGTGTGCTCTTGTGTTGTTATGGTTGAAGCTGAAGTATTCATTGACAGGTAGGACATTGCAATGTATGATTTTATATACCATGCTTAAGTCAGACCGAAGACGGCGTAATTCAAGGTTTTCTAGTTCTAGAATTTCAAGTCTGGTGGCATAAGGTATTCTACAACGAGTAGAAGAGTGGAGAACTCTTCTTGTGAAATATTTCTGGACTTTCTCAATTGTGTTAATATCAGATACGTAATGAGGGTTCCGGACTGATGAACTGTATTCGAGTATTGGTCTAGCAAATGTTTTGTATGCTCTGGTTAGTAGTGTGATATTACCAGAGAAAAAGCTACGTAGGATTAGGTTAACAACTCTTAATGCCTTTTTGGCAATGTAGTTGCAGTGGGCTCTAGCACTTAGATCATTAGAGGTGAGTATTCCAAGGTCCTTTACAGAGCTTGGGTCATCAACAAGATCTTGGCTATTCAGCTTGTATTTTATTTTCTGATTTTTTTTGCCAATATGTAGGACAGAGCATTTATTTGTTGAGATTTGAAGTTGCCATTTGTTTGACCATTCAGATACATAGTCAAGATCTTTTTGTAGGGTAGCAGTATTGTCTGTGGTATTGAACAGCTTTACATCATCAGCGAAGAGAACGCAATTGCTCTTAATATGATCACAGAGGTCGTTTATGTAGAGTATGAAGAGTGTTGGTCCTAGAACACTGCCCTGGGGGACACCACTATTGACAGGTACTGGATTTGATAGGACGCTCCCGATTTTGACCATTTGTTGTCTGTTTGACAGGAATGCTTCTATCCAGTTATTCAGTTGTCCAGAGATACCATAGGATTTTATTTTTAGGAGTAGTTTGTCGTGTACCACTGAATCAAAGGCTTTACAGAAGTCTATGTAGATTGCGTCTATTGCTTTGCCTTGGTCGAGTTGTGTCGTCCATATGTTTTTGCAGTGTAAGAGTTGCAGATTACAGGATAGTTTTTTTCTGAAACCAAATTGTTTATTGGAGAGTAGGTTGTTTGTCTCTAAGTGGAGGATGATGGATTGGTTAATAATTGATTCCATGACTTTACAGGTGACGCAGCATAAGGAGATTGGCTGATACAAACTATTAAAAAAGCTTCAAACTAGGATCCTGTATACTCCTCATAGAGGAAACCTTTCTAGACTATTTCACCTAAAAGCATGTTTGGGTAGAAAATCAGTAATGGGTTGCACATTTCAGATAAAGACAAGAATGCACTTAAAGACCGGAATTAAAAATGTCTCATTCTGAAAACACATTATATAAAAAGGGCTGTGAGTACAAAAAGTATGCTTTAAGAGTGAAACTGATGTCAGTAAGACAAGAAGAGTAACACAAATAAGGCAATTAAAGATAAAGTCACACTAAGGAAGTGCCAGCTGAAACTGCATTTTGAGAAGTGATTTGAAGGAGTGTTAAAAAAAGAGAGAGAGAAATAGAATTTAGATTTCAAAAGGAAAACATAGCTTTAGATTTCTTTTTCTAATTTAAGAACATAAGGAGAGCCCTAATGGATCACAGGGAAGATCTAAATCCAGGAGCCTGATGACCAGATGCCTCTAAGAAACCTGCAAACAAAGGATGTGGGCATTGGGCCTCTTCTGCCAAGATCCTTCAGCAATTAGTACTGGGAGGTCAGCTAATTCTGATCTCAGTATAAAAATTGCCTAGCATCTCTTCATGGAGTTTATGAATCCATCAAGTCTCTTTATAAAGCCACCTAAATCTATCACCCAAAGATGTGATGTTAAAATCTATATAAGTGCATATGAACCAAATGTTTGTTCGCACCAATGCAGGAGAAGAAAAGCTAAAAATGATCACCTGCGAAATAAGTAATTTCCAGAATTTGCTGTAAGGTAGTAGTTAATAAGAAACTAAGAAATAAACAAATACAATAAATTTAATTGTGAGCCCCAAAGCCACAACTACACTATGAGCAAACTTCCTATAACTCTCTTTGCCTCCCATACTAAATGCCTGAACACAGAGACTACAAAGTAATTGCAGTTGTTGGGAAAAGTCACCGGCTAAAAACTATGGCACATACTTTTGTCACAGCGCTGACATCTTGAAAGTCAAGCAATTTCCCCTTCTGCAACAATTCAGAATAATAAAAATCCCCTTCTGCCAGAATTCAGAATAATAATAAAAAAAAAACCACATACCCAACCAAATATATTTACTAAAATATATGTACTAAAACAGGGGTCTTCAAACTTGACAGCTTTAAGACTTGTGGACTTCAACTCTCAGAACTCCTCCTCTAGTCATGTTAGCTCAGGAATTCTGGGAGTTGAAGTCCACAAGTCTTAACTTTGCTACGTTGGAAGACCCTTGCTCTATTGATTCACAGCATTCCTTGCATATTCTCAGCATTCAAAAGTTGGCAGTAATGCAAATGATTAGAAGGTCTGGGAGACTGCAGGTGAGTAGCAATAGCTAGGGTACAAAGCAGAAATTGCTGGACCCAAGGGGTTGGAAAGCACAGTGGTACAGGTTGTCTTCATTACTGAAGGAATCTTTAGTAGACCTTCTGTCAACAATAACCCTTCTTTAACTTTAAAGTTTTGAAAGTATTGGAAGTTTCTTCTAGTACCTGAGAGGTTATCACAGAGAAGGATTGGCTTTTTCTCCAAAGAACCAGAGGCCAGGACAAATAATGAATGGAAAATTGTTAAAGAGAGAACCAACCTAGAAGGAAGGAGAAATTTTCTGACAGTGAGAACAGTTAATCCAGCTTGCCTCCTGAAATTATGGGTGCTTCACCACTAGAGGTGTTCAAAAACAGACTGGAGAATCATTTGACCAGAATGGTGCAAGGTCTACTGCCTTGGGCAGGGAGCTGGACTAGAAGATCTCTGAGGTCCCTTCCAGCCGTATGATTCTATGTTCTAAATATTGAGGGGTGTAAAGTGAAGGGCCATGCTTGCCAACCCTTCAAGAATGGGGTTCGTTGAAAGTAGTTTCCTTTAGAGTTCAACTATAAACAGAATCTTGCCAGACTAAAGCAACAATAGACATACTTGGGAAAAGCAGGGGAAGAGCCATTTTAAGCCACTTTCTTCCGACCAAACATTCCAAGGTCTACTGTCTGAAAGTTGTCTTCTGGAAAGCAGTCCCTCCCTTCTGGGAATCTAGATTACATTCCACCACAGTGCTTGTCTAAAAGGATACTTTATTTTTGAAGATTTGCTTCAGAACTTAAAGTAATTTCTTATCGAGAACAGTGCTTATTTCTCCAAACCGCTTCAAGTGCTCTAGTTCAGGGGTCTTTCTTATCTAAGTCAGTAGTTTATTATTAGAAACTGCTTAAGTGTTCAAATCCTTGCTTATCCTAAACAGCATTTTATTTTCAAAACCTGCTTAAGTACTCAAATTCAATGCCCTGTTCTTTTTTCAAAACAGTCTTTTACTTTCAAATGTGTATTGTTGCATTGTGTCCAAGCAAAAATCCAAGCAAAAACTAACTGCATTCTATCTTTTATATTCCATAGAAGGCAGAAAACTATAAAACCAATCAGAAAAACACAGGTGTCACTGTGAAATATGTTTTTGTGATTTTTAAGTGCTCCACACTGGAATTTCATGATATAAAGAGACGATTACATACTGTCAAGCCTAAGGAAAATTCAGAAAGTTAAAAGAGTTTAAAATCCTCTGGAGCATTCGTGAGTTGCTGGTCCAATCCCCAGCTATTTTGACTTTTGCTGCGAATAACCAGCTTTTAAACGGAGAAAATGTTTTTTGTCACTGAAATGACTAAGAAATATGTATGCACAAAATGACTGTGTGTACCTAAATCGGCACAAGCACATCACATTATTCCAACAGAAGAAGAAATGGGGAGCAAAGGAATTTACATACAGAAAAAGTGGGGGAAGGCAATGGAGCTACAGCTAGCTTGTACCCACACCTCTCACTATATGTCTCTATTTTCTTTTGTCCTTACAAACCACCCTTCCTTCATGAATGAAGGCAAATATACATGTCCCAGGATAATAACGCAAGATCGAACTTGGGTCAGTCACATAGATTTACTCTTCTGAACTTTCGGACTCACGCTGGAGCCCATCTTCAGGGAGTTGATTGAAGCCTGGGAAATGGGCCCCTTGTCAGTTAACAATAGTGCTGAATTACCACCAGCTTATCAAATACTTAGGAGCCGGCAGCACAAGGAAACAACAGCCAATCGCCAGACACCAATCAGCCAATAGGAAGGCACTACATAAATACAACTTGCAGAACAGCCCAAAGCATGTATTTCAGTAAAGAGAAATTTCCTGAAGATGGGCTCCAGCATGAGTCCGAAAGTTCAGAACAGTAAATCTCTGGTTACAGACCCAAATCTGATCTCACATCCTTCCTTCCTTTTTCCATGGCCATACATGGTCAGTCATTGTTTTGTCAGAGTGCGCACAGCTTTACTATGTGAGACAACCCAGGAGCAATAACAGCAAACAGAGGTTTGTAATAAATAGTGGTTTTATCTACAAAAGAATATACACGTACTATAGGCAAAGGTCAAACGAGCAGCAATTACAGCAGGGAAGAACACATAGTGAGCGAGAGACACCCTAACAGAGCCTCTTCTTATTATACAGGCTCTTAAAGGGATAACAGCCAAAAACCCTTGCTGACTCATTTCCATCATTGCATCAGCTGGTCAGCTCTTAAATCACTACCCTGACATGCTTGATTTCATTTAAAGAAAATTGTCTCCATTGTGGCCGAGTACTTTAGCCTCTGTTCTGAATATTTTTTTATTGGTTCTATACTTTTGGTCTGGAAAGACAGAATGCACATTGGGAGGAGCAGCTGTGTAGGAGATGGATCCTGCATCCATCTCCTACACAGCTGCTCCCATGTTTTAGATCCTGATATTTTGGCAAGTATGGCTTAACTGGGCTCAGCTCTAGATCTTGACGGATGAACAAGCTAAGAAAGGAAGAAGTGGCCTCTCAGATTGTCAAACCTTAAGCTACTGTGATATTGCATTTTCCTACTTCCTTTATTTTTGTCCCTGAGTATTTTTAGATGGTTAGCCGGTTTGGAAAGAGGCCTGTTCTTTGCAAGTCCCCGATATGCGCAAAGATGGTGCTACATAGATAATTGCTCATAACATAGGAAGTGCAATATTTCAATGAATGGGTGCTTTTCCTCTTGTGTCCTGTAAACTCAGCTGGCTGTCCTCGGTCTAATTACACAATATAAAATTAGAGAACCGACAAGGGAAGGAATTGAGAGTGAAACATGCCTCTAAGCCAATTGGAACAAATTGGAAGGTTTTTCAGATACATATATTCTCCATCTTTCACTCTCCAGTGGATGTAATTCGCAACAAATTTTGCATGCCCTGGAAATCAGAAAGCAACATTTTCTATGTCAGGTTTTTCAGGTTGAATACCCAAACACCTTATGAGTCTCTTGAGACAAAGCTGATTTGCGACTTCAGCTTCCCTCTCTGCCAAGAAGGTGTTCTAACCATCGTCTCTTAATGTGGTTGATCTTCTAAGCACAGCAGAATTCACTGGCTTCTCTTTCAGTCACTGATCAGTAGCACCTGGGACTCTGCTATATATAGGATGAGTGGGATTTGGCCTTACGTAAACAGTTCGGATTTTTTCTTGAAAACATCACTAACTTCAACAGTACAATAGTATGCACATTTACTCTGAGAAAGCTCACTGTATTCAATGGAGCTTGCACCTAGGTTAAGTGTGTATAGATCTTAGCCTGAGACAGTCTATGGACATGGGGACAAAAGGCTGTTTTTAACTGACCAAGAGGCAAAGCAAAAGACTGAATGCATGTGAACCTCTATGCTTTAAAAATTATACTTTTATACTTACTTACTGCACTATTCCCTAATCTGGTGTCCAAAACTTTAAAAAGCAATAGTGGTCACATTGATGCATCAGAGGAGGGGAAAAAACCCAGTGGTGGTCTGCTACCGGTTCGGCCCGCTTCTGCCAAGTTCGGCCCACTTCTGCCAAGTGGTGAAGAGCAGTGGAGACCAAACTGGTTTTCTCCACCACTCTGCTGTTGGGCCCACCTGGGCTCCCATAATCACCTTTATCCTCTGAATTTGAAGCGCAGCTGCTTTGCGCAGCACAGAAGAGTGCCACGCGGCAGCTGCTGAAGCGGCCGGGAAAGTGCAGGCTTGCAGGAGGTGAGTTGGAACGCCTCTGTGCCTGCGCAAATGCCTCTATGCCTGTGCAAAGTGGGTGTTTGGTGTGCACGTGCACGTAAAGTGTGTGCATGCGCGCAAAGCGTGCCCACCAAGCGACGCCCACCGAACTGGTGGTAAAAGTTTTTGAATCCCACCACTGGAAAAAAAACCTTGTAATTACTGATAAAGAGACTAAAGACACACAAAAATCTGCAAGCTTCAGGCTTCCGTGAAATCCTCCAGTAGGCAGGATGTTATTAATGCCAGGGGAGGAGACCCAGGAGTGGGTTTCTACCAGTTCTGTCCACCTCTGTAGAACTGGTAGCTCTGAAGAGCAGCAGACATAGAACCGGTTCTATGTCTGCTGATGTTTTTGCCCACCCGGGCTCTTACCTGACCTTTATTTCCTGATTTTTTTTCAACTTCAGCTGCCGTGCGAGGCACAGCTGCAGTTAAAAAAGCAGGAAAAAAGGGCTTTTTCAAAGGCTGCTTCTCTGCACGCAGCGTGCTGATGACGATTTACAGGCGCGTGCTGGCAACCTGCAGGGAAGCACATCATAAATTACCCAACCTCGTAAATCAGCGAACTGGTAGTTAACCTGTCGGATCCCACCCCTGGAGGAGACCCAGGTTTGAGATTTGATGTCAACAGTCATGGATTCTGTTTCTAGGATTCTTCTATCTTAACATGGATTTTGTTGACAAAATGTAATGGACAGCTTTAGGGGCAGCAGATCAGTGGTGGGATTCAAAACTGTATACTACCGATTCTGTGGGCGTGGCTTGGTGGGCGTGGCTTGGTGGGCGTGGTGAGGGAAAAGATACTGCAAAATCGCCATTCCCTCCCCATCCCACTATCCTGCTTTCCAGCTCCCTTCTCCTGTGCAGGGCAACAAAAGAAGACCCAGCTGAACCACTGGGACTCAGAGGCAGAGAATAGATGGGGGCAGGGCCAATCAGAGGTGGTATTTGCCGGTTCTCCGAACTACTCAAAATTTCCGCTACCCCTTCTCCAGAACTGGTCAGAACCTCCTCTGCAACAGATGTCAAAGTTCAAGTTATAATCCTGGATAAGGCCAATTGTTGCTTCCCCAGCTCTGAGGAAACAAAAGCCATTAGCTCCCAATCTTTTTTTTACCAGCAGCAAAACTCAAATTCCTGGCTTTGGAGAGAAAATGAAAAAGAAAAAAGGAAGGGAGCGAGGGAAAGAGAGAGGAAGAAAGAAAGAAAGAAAGAAAGAAAGAAAGAAAGAAAGAAAGAAAGAAAGAAAGAAAGAAAGGAAGGAAGGAAGGAAGGAAGGAAGGAAGGAAGGAAGGAAGGAAGGAAGGAAGGAAGGAAGAAGAGAGAAGAAAGAAAGAAAGAAAGAAAGAAAGAAAGAAAGAAAGAAAGAAAGAAAGAAAGAAAGAAAGAAAGAAAGAAAGAAAGAAAGAAAGAAAAAAAAGAGCTTCTATCCACAAAGTTATGCATTATTACATATGTTCACTAGATAGTCCTTTGGGGTAAATTATGTAATCATAGCTGGTAATTGGAGAAACTGAACCTTCTACCTTTTATAGGCAGGTATCATCCTGCACAGCTGCTTAAAGAATTTCCAAGGCACATAGAAAGCATAGAAATCTACCTACACTATTCTCTGAATATTCTTCTATCCTTCCCAACTGACTCCTACACCTCCAACACCCACACCACAGAGCTCAATCTGGATCATCCATGGCAACTCAATGAAAGTAAATTTGGTCAAAAACACTGAGCAAGCATTATTTCAAACCATTTTTAATATGCAACTGATCCAAAAGAGAGTAAATTCAATTGCTTTGGTGGTGTGAAGGAATGTTGTCAGATTCCCAGAAGGGACAGAATGCTTTCAAGAGGAGCAAGAGATAGCACAGTTTAGATAGACTGAGAGGGAGAGAGTTAAGATTATTCTTCCCAGTAGTTCCCAGACTATATGCTTTATGCTGCAAGTAATCTGCTTTAGTTTCGTATAAGTAAGGAACAACAAAGGAAACTACTTAGAAGAGACTCAATAGGATGTTCTTGGGGAGTCATTGGAAACAAGTGATTAATCCATCATAGCTATTTTACACAATTAATGCAGCAAAATGCAACTCTCTTGCATTTTAATATTTAATGGGCCTCACAATTTAAGGATTGATATTATATTATAGTTAGGCCCTGCTGTGTTTTGCGTGCAACTGACAGATTGGGTGCCAAATTGTGATTTTAATATAGATTTTATCTGTTATTTATTATTTTATTCTAGAATTTTTAACTGAATATTCCTTGAGTGTTTTTCACTTGCTCCAGTCTCTAGATCTTTGACTGTAATAAATATTGACTTTCTTGGGTTTTGGAGCCTGACAGGTTGGGTGTGCATACACAGACACACAACAGGATAAAAACAAAACAAAAAACCAAGGATGCAGAACTCACTGAATTCCACTCATCTCAGTTATATATTAGCTTGCTATCCCAGATAGGGAAGCCAACAGCTATAAATGGCTTGTGCAAATATTACTGAAGTGTTTTCTGCCCACCTGGCCTTTTTACATTTTGGCATAGCATTTTCAACTGTTTAGTGGTTCTGCTATATCATTTAACGATAAGGCTTGCCTGAGGCCATAGAGAAAGGCCATAGTAGAGGTGAGTACTAGAACTGGTTGCTATTACATTACAGAGACTGCTCCATCTCTTGGTGATTTTGTTTCTCTCATTTCTTCTACAGAAGAGACTAATTTTCAAGAGGGGAGTCCATGGTTGAGACTTTTTGCATGTACTACCACAAAGCTATAGTTGCCTCTTCATTTCTACATCTCTTGCAGGTGCTGTGAAGATAAATCCGATCTGTTTTTTTTTTTAACACCCAGAACAACAACAATAACAACAAAATACAGATCAATTCTTTCCTAATCATGAAAAACCTCTTCATAAAAAGATTCGTCACCTCATTCATTAAGAACTTCATTTCAGGAGTGTTCAGTCACCTTGATGGAATCACTTCTCACAAGGTAACAGCCTCACTATGTGGAAAAGGGCCTGTCTCCCTCCCTCCCTCCAGCAACTTAATAACAGTTATAAAATAACACACGAGAGTGGAAAAATCTTCACACAACTCCATCTAGCCCTTTTGCAATGACTCATCTCTCAGATCTATCCTCCCTTGTGACCTGCTCTTTCAAAATGCAGTCTTTTGCTAAAATAAAGAGATTATACAAAATCTGGTGTAAACACCAGAGATGACTGGATTGTCAGGTTCTGTTTGCTGTGCACGGCTCTCCAGTTGCCAGCGCAATTTAATGAATGCTCGCTGTGGCTTGCACCAACAATAAAAATGAGAAAAATCCAGATCCCAAAATGTAACACTTTGTTTCTTTGGACAATGCACGTACATAGGGTTTTAGCAACACCACGATAAAAAGGAACCATTAACTGCGTTATGCCCCTGCAAGCATGTTATGTCCTGCATAATCTATTTGCTTACAGATTGTGTTATCTATTGTTTTGGCAGAACTAAATAATCCGATTTTTTAAAAAATTGCTTTGGGAATACCAGGAACAAGTTCTGGAAATGTTAAGGTTTAGGAAGTGGAAGATGACAGCTCTGTGGATTAAATTAGATGTTCTCAGAGTTCAAAATGGGACCTACAGTCAGAAAACTCAATTCAGGGAGAATTGGGTATGTCAAGGAAGGGTGGTCATACAATCAGAGAAAGGCAGTTTTTCCTTTTTGTCACTGGAGTGGCAGTGTGGCACTGAAGAACAAGTATTGTGCTGCCACTCAGTCTGTTGTGTATAAAAAGATGCTCTCCAATGCTGAAGCAATTTTCAGTTGTGTTTATAAGGGCTACAGCCATCTTGTTCAGTCCAAAAAAGCAAAGTGGCTTGGGCTGAAAGGATGAATTGGGTTAAGTAAAGAACCATGTAGTATCCATGGAAATTTTTCCAAGTCCTAAGATAGACGCTGACAACATGGCTCTAGGAACCATTTTTATTGAACATTAAAATGAGGTGGTGTGTCAGGAACAGAGCTTGCTCAAAGTGATTCTTTTGTTACTGGGGATTCTCTCCCCAGACAAAGCTGACGGTTTCCTTTTCTCCTTTTCTTTAGCTAGGTGTTTGAACTGCTTTCATCTTGAAAGCTGGTCTTCATTTGATTCTTGCATTAGGATGCAAATGCTTTGAAGTAAACAAAAATTGCAAGCAATGTGCATAAGTATTTTGGAGTCAACACTGTGAATATGAGAATAACAAGAAAATAACAGAAACAGGACTGGGCACAATATCAGCTCTCTAAGAGTTCTGAAAGCAGAAGCAATTTGCTGAAAGGTCAGGCATTGTGCCATAATGAAAGCCCCAAACAAGATCTTCACTTCTGGGATCAAACAAACCAAACTAAACCCAGGCTCAAATTCAAAGCAACGAGAAAAAACAGATCACTCTTCTAACTATCGCCCAGCAAAGACTCCGCAATAAATCTACAAACCAGCTGAGCTCAGATAGCAAAGATCACCGTTTGATTTCTGAAGAGGAGAACAGAATAATATCTCTTGATTCTGCAACTACCAAAAGCTTTCATTATACATATGAGAAGCTTCAGGATCTGCCGACACTGTCATTGCTATGTTGCTAAGGTAAAACTGAGTACCAACCATTTATAGGAACCAATCACAGCCCACAAAGGTGGAGTTAGCCGGGCTGCTTCTTCAGAGAATCCTATCTTCTGCAAAGCATAGCTTGCTGTTTATAAGTGGTAAGGAACAGTAGAATTCCTGGCTAGGCTGCAGAGTGACATTCATTTGTCTTGCCTCGTTTCCTTTTATCCCCATCAGAATCAACAATACTGTCTGAGCTTGGAGGTCACCCCCTATTTAAAGTTAAATAGGAGGCCGATAGCTGGTCTATATTGAGTCAGAAAATTGATTTGCACAGTTCAATATTGTCTGTAGTGATTGGAGGCAATTCCCGGGGTTCCAAACGTAGGTCTTATCCAGTGTTACAAAGAGATGCCTTGCGTTGAATCTTCAACCTTTCTCATGTAGAATATGTTCTTGACCACCGAGTCATCATTTTTCTCAGTGTCAGAGAAAAGTAAGGAATAACATGTGTTCTCCCTGGTTTTTATGAAGCTTAGCTCAGGCTAGATCTAAGTAATAGAGTGGCTCTGATTTTTCTTTCATTGTAATTTTAATTATTGTACATTTACAACTGGATTGTCTGATGCTTATTCCCCAAGAACTAATCTTGGCTTACTTCCTCTGCATACTGTATATACATTGCCCTGTGTATCTGCAGAACTGCTATTTGGGGTCCTGTGATACAACTGGAACAACTGGACCAGCTATCTAAATAAATGTAAAGCAATGGGCCCAAAACAGAAAGGCAGGCACTGTAAAGAATTATAAAGATGACTCTTTGGAAGGAATGTGGTAGATAGCAAAATGTGACTTAAACCTGGGCCAGGAAGAGAACATTAGGGGGAAAAAAACCTTAAACTGGTTCCCCCTTAACTCTCTTTGGCAGAGGTCTTCAAACTTGGCTGGAGAATTAAGGGAGTTGAAGTCCACAAGTCTTAAAGTTGCTAAGTTTGGGGACCCCTGCTATTTGGTATAAGGAGAAAGGGAAAATGGTGCCAGGCCTTGGAGGTTGATGTTAGCCATTTGAGGTGGCCAACATCAGCAGACAGACCTCACAAGTACAGATACAAACATTCATTTAGTGACCATTAGAACCTACGATGGCTCTGAAAAAAAAAAGACTTGTTTTTCACCCTTGCGACTGTTCCAGCATCCTCAAAGTCACGTGATCAAAATTCAGATACTTGGAAACTGGCTCATATTTATGACGGTTGCAGTATCCTGGGGTCATGTAATCATCATTTGTGACCTTTGGACAAGCAAAGTAAATGGGGAAGCCAGATTCACTGAACAACCTTGTTACTAAATTAACAACTGCAGTGATTCACTTAACAACTGAGGCAAGAAAGGTCATAAAATGGAGCAAAACTAACTTAACTATCTCCCTTAACAATGGAAATTTGGGGTTCAATTGTGATTGTAAGTCAAGGACTACCTGTAATACTGGGACTTTTGTTTATTGATATAGCAGTAGAACTTAAGACTTATATAATGCTTCCCAATGCTTTACAACCCTCTCTAAGCGGTTTACAGAGTCAGGATACGGGCCCCAACAATCTGGGTCCTCATTTTACCGACCTCAGAAAGATGGAAGGCTAAGTCAATCTTGAGCCAGTGAGAATTGAACTGCCAAACTGCAGGCAGCCAGCAGTGAGCAAAAGTACTGCACCACCATGGCTCATATTACCAAAAAAAAAACAACGATACCATTGTCCCTCCCTCTGGTCTTACACCTTTCAGTTTCTTTTATTCTCTTCCTGCCCTGGACATAAATCACTTTTAGTTAGCTATTATTCTCCAAGGTCACCTCTATGATTCTTTACAAGTACATTTTAACAGTTTCATTTTTAGAATTGGGTCTGGGATAATGAATGAATTAATTTGATTTCTGTTAATATTAAAACAAAGTCACGATCATACTTTGAAATTTCCAAACATAAAACAACAATAATGAAACTAAGGGAGCATCTGCATCAGTGGATGCAGGGGCAGATATGAAATGAGGCATCTGCCTTCCACCATGCATACAAACACACAAATTAACCTGCGCTAAAGGGAAAAGCTAGTGAGACCAATGTTTCTTAACCTCGGCAATACTGGTGGACTTCAACTCTTAGCATGCTGGCTGGGAAATTCTGGGAGTTGAAGTCCACATATCTTCACATTGCTGAAGTTGAGAAACACTAAGCAAGACACTGGCAGAGTTTATTTTTGAGAGATGGTATCTTAAGTAAAGAGAATGTTCTATTTGGGAAAATCTTTTTTTTAACTGCACATACATAGTTAATCATTTCATTATTTTTATTCAATTTGCAGGCAAAATAAATTAATTACAGCCATGTCTATGAATGTATGTTTATATTGTATGTTTCTTCCAGGAATCTAAGAAACAAAACAAAACCTAAATGATTCACACAATGCAAGCTATACAGTTTAAATGATACCAGCTGTATAGTGAAAATTGACTCTTTATACCCAGGTTAGTTTCATCTTCCCTAAACAAATCTAGCCTTTGTTGGGAGGAGGGGAACCACCAGAAGAATTTAGGAGAAAACCAAACATGATATCCCTTTAATACAGGAGGGTCAAACTCTGATTTCATTGAGGGCTGCATCAGGGTTGTGCCTGACCTTGGGTGGGGGGTTGGCCAGCTCAATGTCACTCCTGTCAGGGGCACCAGTGGTGGCCTGAGAGCTTTGCCAGTGAAAACAGGCTCCCGAGCTCCATTTTCGGCTGCCAGGGCCTCCAGCAACCCTCTGCCAGTGAAAACAGAACTCGGGAGGGCCGTGTGCCTCCATTTTCACTGGCATAGGGTTGCAGGAGGTCCTGGCAGCTGAAAACAGAGCTCAGGAGCCCATTTTTGCTGGCAGAAGCACCGCGGGCCGGTCCTTCACTGTTTCCAGGGCAGCCCCACGGGCCAGATCTAAGTACCCCGCTGGCCAGATCTGGCCCCTGGGCCTTGAGTTTGACACACTTGCTTTAATAGTATTTCTACAGGTAGACCTTGGTTAGCTATCGCCTTGTTTAATACATATTTGCAGTTATGGTGGTGATGAAAAAATAACTTTACAACCAATCCTCATATTTATGACCTTTGCAGGTCTACAAAAAAAAAGTTGAAAATCATAGAGTTTCACTCAGTGACTGCTTCACTTAATTACCTAGTTGCTGATCCCAGTTCTGGTTGCTAAACAAGGACTATCCTCTAGGACAAAAATGAAGCAAAGAACAATGCCAAAGAACTGTGGAAAACCCAATCTGCCTGTCCTCCAGAATTCTCCGGACAGCATGGCATCAGTGAGAAGGCTGGTAATGCAGACCCATGTAAGGTTGAGAAAAGCTACTTTGAAATATAACCTCCTCCTTCTGTGACTATCAGGAGCATCATATGGCAACCATCACTGTACAACATCCTGCTCGCTTATGCCCAGGGGTGGGATTCAACCTGTGTAACTACTGGTTCGGTGATTTATGTTTTGCGCGCATATGTGTGCTTCGCGCTTTGCACGCGTGTCAAACATCATAAGCTGTGCTGCCCGGACAGCTGAGCAGCGCTGCGTGCAGGTGCGCAGCATTTGAAAAAGCACTTCTTCCCTGATTTTTCAACCTCAGCTGTGCCGCGCAAAGCAGCTGAGGTTGAAAAAGCAGGAAATAAAGGACAGGTAAGAGCCCAGGCAGGCGGGTGGGCCAAAACAGCAGCAGACACAGAACCAATTCAGTGTCTGCTGCTCTTCAGAGCTACCGGTTCTACCAAGCTGGACAGAACCGGTAGAATCCCACCCCTACTTATGTCCTTAAACTAACTACATATTAATATTTATCACAGTGCATTGTGCGATGGGAAAAAGCATGCTTCTGGGTGTATGTCACTGAATTACTTTTAATTCTAAACATTAATGTAGTTCTCATGACTGGTGGAGGCAAAACCAGACAATTAGGCAAACCTCTCTTGATCAACAGCATACTGTTATCTTACCATGAGACTGCACCATTTCTACTTCACCAGTCGCTCTCAGAGTCCTTAACATTTCCACGTATTAACTACATATTTTTCTTGTCTTGTCTGTTCTTTGTTTGCAGGAAGGGAAAGGTCACAGAAGAAGGATCATTGATAGGGGTCCTTCTATCTGGTCTATGTTTTCCCTCTTCTCTAGGGCTGAAAAAAGATGTAGCTCTCTATCCATTCCTTCACAACAACCAGCCTTGCAACAGCCAACCTGCCTTCCACTGAGGACCTATATACTACACACGTAGGAGAAAGAGGGCTGAGCAAATATCTATAGACCCCTCACATCTTGGGCCTAAACAGTTTCAATTCCTCCCCTCAGAATATTGCTACGGGGCATTACATGCCAAAACAATTCAACCCATTATTTTCCTTCATGCTATCACTCTGCTGATTCCCACAAGTACTGTCTTATGTCTAAGGATAATTAGCCATGTAGTATGGCATATTACTATTATCCTTCCCATCTTTTCTACTACCTTCTCTTATTGGTATCATTATTATGGTTATATTACTTTGTTGTTCGTATCTACACTGCATCAGAGACAAATTCTTTGTGTGTCCGATCACACTTGGCCAATAAAGTGCTCTGCTCCGCTCCGCTTTGCTCCATTCCATTCACAGTGGTAGTTGGAAAGTCATTTGTCTTAAAGCAAACACCATGGTTTTTTTTAAAAAAATTAAGTGAATTATATATGGGAGGACACAAGAGGGGAAAAACACCCAGTGCTGCTCCATTAATATCAAGAGCATCAACCCCAGCCTATTACATTATCATTGGCTTTCAGTATGCACTTTGTAATAGAGCAAGTGCCAAGAATATTTGATAGGCACAAATGGAGGTGGGGAAAACCGAAATAAAAGAAACAAACATCTCATTTGCCCATTTAGAGTAATGAGCATAAATTTAATGCCTTTGTGCATTCTCTTGGGTAAGCCTGAAAAAGACAATGTGCACAAAGGACATAAATAAGCAGTGCCATGCGAATGACGATGGCTGTTTACAGCTCTACATGAAATCCTCACTGGGAAGAAAGACAAGTTCCATGTGGAGTCTTGACTCAATAAAAAGCATTCGGGAAGTTTAAACATCCTCCTTCAAAGCCATCCACTTTAAAACATTTCATCTTTGCCTTTCTTATACACAGAACTGCCAAAATGTCAGCCAATTGGAGTGGGGGGGGGGGATATATGAACAGGAATTCAAGGAGGGAAGAGATGAGAGAAGTATTGTTATTATCCCATAATTCCGTTGCTTCATGACTTAATCAGCCCATCTGGTTGGACCCACTCAGTTGCTTCATGACGGAATGGATCTAACTTGGCTTCAACTGGATTCCAGCTACCTCTTTGAATTCTTATGTTTATGTTACCAGCAATAGCATCTAGCCACCTTCTATCAGTCTATTTTTCTATTATCTCTCATTTTTTGAAGCATCAGGGTCTTCTCTAGTGGCTCTTGCCTTTCATTACATGTCCAAAAGTGTTCAATTTTAGCTTCATCATTTCCAATGAGGAGACTAGTTTTATTTCAGCTAATACTGAATGAGGTTGTTTTTTTTTCTTGAAGTCTATTTCCAAACATTTTCTCCAGCGTTACCATTTTTCGCTCAGGCTTCCTGATGATCTAGCTTTCACAGCCTTACGTTACAGCTGAGAAAATCGCAGTCTTGAAAAATACATATCGCTATTATCAGTGTGATGTCTCTAAAATTTAATCATTTGCCTAGCTTTCCCAAGTAGCAGACATCTTTTTATTTTTTAACTACACCTTTTGAGCTTAGTAAAATTAATTTGTTAGCACTTTTCTCTACTGATCTGCATTCAATTGGCACTCCTAGTTTTTCTTACTTCTAATTTCCCATCCTCATCAGCATTTGAGGGGCCTGGGAGATTTGTTTTTTCCTTACAAAATTTTCAAAACTGGTAGAACCTATTAGTTATAACATGAAAATATCATAGCAGAAAAGAATGGCTCCTACTCACATTATCACTTGCTATATTATTCCAATTGGAAAATCCTGCTATACCTGAAATCTTTAATCCTAGCTACTCTTTCAAAATATATTGTGATTGTTAGTAACAATCACAGTAGAGCATGCACTGAAAACATTTAGCCAAAGCCAAAATGTTTGATTCTGGCATATTATACAGAGTGAATCAAACCAATTGTGTCTTATTAAATAAACATATAATTAAGGCCTCAGGGACAAACCAAGTAGCTAACACCAGAAATAATAATAATAATAATAATAATAATAATAATAATAATAATAATAATAATAATAATAATAATAATAATAATAATAATAATAATAACAATAACAATAATAACAATAATGAATAAGAAACAGATATCATACTTTCACTCTGTGTAAAACAACTCTTGTACAGATATAAAGTTCCTTTTCACCCTTATGGATGGTATGTATCTTCCTCAATTCCAGATCTTCTACAGAGGCCTGGGAGTTTGAGGCTTCTGCCCAGTTCCTAGTTCCTTAGTTGTTCCTAAGCTGCACAATTCTGGACAGAGAGCTCTGATGTTGGTCCTGGGATCTGTTAGAGCCAGTCTCCCAGCTTAGGGGTCATAGCTCCAAGAGCTCCTACCACCACTGGGATCACTGGCCTTCATTCACCACAACCTCCTTCAGACCCTGGTACTTCTCCAGCTTCTCATACTTCTTCCTGATGTTGCTGTTACTTGGCACTGCTATATCTATCTCCACTTCTGTCTTCTTGCCCTTGTCTACTGACATGATCTGGAAGTCCTACAAAATCTTAGCTCTGTTATGCTCCATGACTTCCTGTGGAATCTCCTTTCTGGACCAGGCAGGCCTAACCCACTGTGCAGATGTTCCTGTATACAATACAGCTACTTGGTTGCACTGTTCAGTGTATGTTATTCCTGCATACATCTTACATCCTGCCACAACATTTGTACTATCTCCAAGGCCTATCTCCATAGTCTGCATCTTTCCTGTGCTGTCTAGTTTGGTAGACCTTTGCTTCTATGGATCTGGTGCTTAGCGCCTGTTCTTATCATGCTATGATTAGCACCTCAGTGCTGTCTTTTAGTCTAGCCCTTCCCAACCCAATGATAGGATTTCCCAAAGTCTGCCAATTCAGCTATCTCTTGCTGGTACATCCCATGTAGGGTCTTATCATGTCACTCGCTCTGCTTGATCTTCCTCCCATGCCTGAAGCATTGTCTCAGCAGCTCAGATTTGGGTGCTGTCCTACTGATGTACTCCTCAATGCTCTAGGTTAGTGGTCATCAACCAGTGGGCCAGGGACCACTGGTGGTCCGCGAGAAAATTTGGTGATCCGCAGAGCAATGTCACACCCAAAGCACCCTCCAAAGCAATTAATCCAGGAGCACAAGGCAGCGCAGCCCACATGGCCCGCGGAAACACAAAGCTTGCGTCGCTTGCATTGCAAACAAGGTAGTGAGGGGAGGGGGAAACTTGCCCCATGTTCCCCACACACTTCACCTGGCCACTGGGCTGCTTCTTTCCACCTTTTTCTTCTGCTTTTGGCTGCATGCAAGGAAAGCAGCAAAAGTCTTACTTTCTCTCTCCCAAACTCCTCCAGAAATCAGTCTTTGGGACCCTGCAAGGCATCCTGCTCCAAGAGGCTGTGCTGCAAAGACTCATTTCTGGCGGAGTTTGGGAGGAGAGAAAGAAAAACTTCTGCTGCTTCTGCTGCTTTTCTTGCATGAAGCCAAAAGTCTCTCCCCTCCTCCCCCGGGAATGGAGTTGGAGGTGGTATCCTGTGATCCCAAATAAAGAATGATTGATCGATAAGAAAACAGGGTGGGGAATTTTCCTGCAGACTTTTGGGGGGATTTTTCCAGGGTCTCTGGTCCGCAGGATTTAAAATTATGAGTTAGTTGGTCCCTGAGGTCCAAAAGGTTGGCGATCCCTGCTCTAGGTTTTGTCCAGGACAGTGACTTTCATACTTAACCAGATCCTGTCCACACTTTTTCTGTCTGGTCTCTGAGGACTGGCCTTGGGGTGGAATCCTCTGTGCATTGTGTGGAAAACCCAAGTCTTCACATTGGCAATTTCTGTGTCCTCTTTTGGCCAACTCATTATACTGGCGGGGTATCTGGTGACTGGCAGGGCATATGCGTTGGTGGCATGGAAGTTATTCTGCCCATGGAACTTATCAGGACCTGCCTTATCCTTTGATGGTACATGGATGTTATAGCTTCCTTGCTTCCCAATAATAGATCCTGTGTGTCTGTGTCTGTGTGAGATATAATTCTGTCTTTTTCTCTCTCTTTAATATAAGAGAATATGTAAATATGTAGCTCAAGGTTAAATTGTTCATTTCTTAGTGCTTCCTGTGTTGGGTTTTTCCCCTGCAAGTCTCTCATTATCAGACTATGTAATATCATCAGTGCTATTTATCTGGTGCTGAAACATCTGTAAGAAAAAAAAAAACACAATACAGAAATCCCCCAAAACTACACACATATACACTGTACATATACACAACACACCTATTTAACAATTGTTTCTAGAATTTGGACCCCAAAAAATAGAAATGCCACTTGTACCTGGTGAATATAGAAACAGGTCTGTGATTTCTGTGCATACTGGGTTCCGTAAAAAAAAAAATTCCTCAGGAACGTCATGAAAATTTCTGAGGATATTCAATTACATGATTTGGAAATTATAACGAAATAACAAATTATACTAATAAGCATCTGACATCTATCCTATGCAGAGGTTTGTATGTCTCCAGTCCTTCCTGTTTCAAAAACTAGTGAAAAGAAGCTTGTAAGCAACAAACGAAACTGAAAAAAAGGACAGAAATACTGGATTCTGCTCTCTGTTGCTAGGCTCCATGTCATGTGTAGATACTGCAATGAAACAAGCTTGAAAGCTGATGCAGATATTTGTCCTAATGAACATAAAAACCTGATTAAAATCAAGAGATGGGCACGCTGTTACCACAATTTGGTCCAAATTGCTAAAAATGCCATTCAAGTTGTGGATCTCACCCTGTTCGGGTCACTGAGATTCAATTTTTTTCTGAGCATCATTCTCTGAGGTGATGTTTTTCAGGATAACATGCTGCCATTTTGAAACACAAAAGGATCTATCATCGCCCTTCATGAAGGTGGTGCCCCTAATCCAGGAGCAAATTAGTCCTGTTGTGAATGGTAGAAAGGCAAAACATGGAGTTTTGAGTCCCTGAAACTATTCTCTGAATCCTTTTGCAAAAGAATTATTACCGGAATACCCGCTGAATACAGAGCTTTTACTTTAGAGCAGGGCTGTCAATCTCCCGGCCCATAGGCCGGATGTATCATGTGCTGCCAAGCCCAGGCCCACGCCCAATTTAGCGTCACATGACACCAGCGTGACCACATGAGTTTGACACTCCTGCTTTAGAGCAACATTTAAGAGGGGCCACATTATTGAAGACACAGGAACAGAAGATGGTGGCTCTCTTAAAAACATCACATATATTTTAAGATTCTTCTGTGGGATGGAAGGATAAGAAGAGTGAAAGCAACAAAATGTGTGTTATGATGACATAAATACTTGGGTCAAATTTGATACATATGAGCAGAATTTGAAACATGATGTCAAAATACATGTCATTTTGGTGCACTCTAAACAGATATCCGTGACCTGAAATCCTACCAGTTTAATTTGTTATATCTAAATGGCAATTGCTAGTAAAATACTAGCAGTATAACAGAGCTTAAATCAGTGTGATGCACAAATCTGCTGCATACTATACTATCCTTCTGGCTAATTCTTTTTATGCATAATTTTTATTTAAAGTTTTAAAGAGGCCATAAAAATAACATAAGCCAATACAAAATAAAGAAAAAGAGAGAGTGACAGAAAAGACAAAAGTACAGAAAGATTAAAAAAAAATAGAAGGAAGAAGCTTCCGATTTCCTTTGCAGCAAATATCATTACAAAGTTATCTCCTACTCATGATTACAAAAAAGCTCACTTTTTTCTTCTTTCCTTTTTTTCCTAATAAAAAAGTCATAAGTGCATTTTTTGTTTCTTGCAAAAGCCTCTAAGTTTTCCAGTCTATCATGAATGTAGATAGTGTCTTTTTTCTAATCAAGCAATTCCATTTAGACATCTCTGCAAATTCCATCATTTCCACCAGCCATTCCTCTGCTGTGGGTAATAGTCTCAAACCATTTCCTTTTGAGCAAACAGTAACCTCACTGCAGTTGTAATATATAGAAACAAAGTTCCATGGCTTTTTTTCTAGCTGTCCCTTTGGATCCTGCAGGCTCTAGTCCTACTGTTCTCCCTGGCTGATTAAACTGGATAGAATGGGACTGGCTCAGTGGTGGGATTCAAATTTTTTACTACCGGTTCTGTGGGCATGGCTTGGTAGGCATGGCTTGGTGGGCATGGCAGGGGAAGGATACTGTAAAATTTCCATTCCCTCCCCACTCCTGGGGGAAGGTTACTTCAAAATCTCATTCCCTCCCCACCCTACTAACCTACTTTCCATCTCCGTTCTCCTGTGTAGGGCATCAAAAGAAGACCCAGCAGCCAATCAGCTGCGACTCGGGAGGCAGAGAATAGATGGGGACGGGGCCAGTCAGAGGTGGTATTTGCTGGATTATGGATGTTTTAACTTTTGTGTTACTGAGCAACCACTGGAGTGCAGCAGCGTACACAGGTGATATATAAATAAGTGAATATGGGTGTCTACATCAGTGGTGGGTTTCAAAGTGGTTTACCACTGGTTCAGTGGGCATGGCTTGGTGGGCGCGCTTTGCCCACGCACACACACTTTGCGTGCACCAAATGCTGTGCGCACACACAGAGGCGTTCCTACTCGCCTCCTGCAATCCTGCACTCTCCCTGTGTCTCCAACAGCTGACGCACGGCAATCTGCTGTGCCGCGGAAAGCAACTGTGCTTCAAAAGCAGGAAACAAAGGTCAGTATCAGTGGTGGGATTCAAATATTTTTACTACCAGTTCTGTGGGCATGGCTTGGTGAGCATGGTATGGGAAGGATACTGTAAAATCTTCAGTCAGAGGCGATATTTGCCGGTTCTCCAAACTACTCAAAATTTCCGCTACCAGTTCTCCAGAACTGGTCAGAACCTGCTGAATACCCACCTCTGCACTGGCTGCTTTATTAAGAGAGGTGATCAGTGGCTATTTGTGCAAGGAATGTGTTCTTCTGGAACTGAAAGAGGCAATAAGACTAGGTTTTTATCAGCTAACATCCAGATGACCACTAGATAGGAACAAAAAAGTAGAGTTTTGGAACCTCTTTCAGACTAGTGCAGATCTTGTTGCAGAGATTTGGTTGGCCAAAAATCAGGCCTCAACTGAACAAAAAAAAAAATCCTTCTCCCAGAGAATTATAGAGAACTATTCCAGAGAACTTCCAAAGAATTATCTGGAAGTATCAAATATAGGTAGTCCTTGACTTACAACAGTTCATTTAGTGACTGTTCAAAGTTATAACAGCACTGAAAAAAGGGACTTAGGACCATTTTTCAAGGTTACAACCGTGGAGGAATCCCTATGATGATGTGATCAAAATTCAGATGCTTGGCAACTGAGTCAGACTTATGACCTATGGCTACATCCAAAGGTCACGTGATCACCTTTTGCAACCTTCTGACAAGCAAAGTCAGTAGGGAAGCCAGATTTGCTTAACTACCAGGTTACTAACTTATCAACAGCAATGATTCACATAACAACTGGGGCAAGAGAGGTCGTAAAATGGGGCAAACCTCACTTAAGAAATGTCTCATTTAACAACCAAAATTTTGGGCTCAATTGTGGGCATAGGTCGAGGACTACATGTATTCTACTTTTGGTCAGATGTATTTGAATAATACTCATTACCTTGATCCACTGAGACTGAGCTTTGGTCAATAGTATTGAAGCTTTTCTGGTTGCCTAGGTGGATGGTGTATCTGGAAATTAGCAGGTTTTTCTCCTGCATCTCTTGGTGGCTTTTGATATCATTAATTATGGTGCCCTTCTTATAAAATTGGACCTTGGAGCAATATTTTATTGTTGCTTTAAGTCTTTCCTATCAGATTGTGTTCAAAGATGGTAATATGAGACTAGTCTTCAATCTGTGTCCCAGATGGAACTATGGCATCAGGATCTACTACACTGAAAAGTACATCTTGTCTCCTAAGCCATTTAACATCACCTCAAGCCACTAGTAGAGGTTGCTTCAAGTTCTATTACTTCTTATCAATGAACCCAGATATAGCAATAGCACTTAGCAATAGCATTCAGACTTATATACCGCTTCACAATGTTTTACAGCCCTGTCTAAGCGGTTTACAGAGTCAACATATTGCCCCCCAACAATCTGGGTCCTCATTTTACCCACCTCAGAAGGATGGAAGGCTGAGTCAACCTTGAGCCTGGTGGGATTCGATCTGCCAAATTGCAGTAGGAGTAGCTTGCAGTACTGTACTCTAACCACTGCGCAACCGAGGCTCCTTATACTATGTCCTACCATCTAACTTCCACGAAAGCAATTGAAAAGGCCTTGAAGGACTATGGGAAGATCCCGTTCTAAAGCAATGATCGGACAAGCCCAGCTTAAGCCCTCTGTAAGTGACTAACTTCAGAAAACATCTCAAACTAACCTCTCCCTAATGCACTTGAAGATAAAGTAAGAGAGGAGGGAAGCACATTCACACTTGCATCATTGTTACTAGAGCTATTCTAATAAAAGCCGTTTTAGACCTACGTGGCATTGGTTTCTTAGTTTCTTTAACATTATTAATAGATTAGGTCTTGCTATCAAAAGAAATGCATCTTCTGTTGGGAACCAATCCAGTTGTTAAGTAGGAAAGACTCCTTTGGAAAATGCATCACATTGCTCTCGGAAGTTACGGGAGCGCCATCACTTGAGACTTTCAAGAAGAGATTGGACTGCCATTTGTCAGAAATGGTGTAGGGTCTCCCGCATGGACTAGATGACCTCCAAGGTCCCTTCCAACTCTGATTATCTGTTATCTTTCTGGCAGCTGCATTTGGTCCCCTTTCCTTGATGGTTTATAAAATCTATAAAACTGCATCTTGTTAAAATGCTTAGTTACCACATATAGCATTAATTTTCATTTATGTTTTTAACTTCTTATATTCTATTTATGTTTTTCTAAATTTGCCAACTACCCCTGAGCCTTCACCTGTATAGACAGATATAAATTAAATAAAAATATTCAATAATCCTTCTTTTTGAAACGTTTGAATGTTCATTTGATTTATAGGCTGCCTGACTCTATCATGACTCTGACATAAAACAAGAACATAAAATAACCCCTGGAAAGAAACACATTTGACTGAACTCCCAAAAGCCTCCCAGAGTCGCCTTGTGGTGAGATAAATTAAATTAAATTAATAATGAAATACATAATTAAATACCTTTGACAAATAATATTTGCAAACTCACACACACAGCTTGGATTAAAGCAGGGTTCAGAAAAGTATCTTGCTATTAAAAAGGGTTATATCCCACTGGACAATCACTGTGTATAGTAGTTTATTTTAAGTAGTCTTTTGTATAGACATGTGTGAGTCTGTTTTTTATGACTTTTTATGCCTGGAAATATATATATATATAAAAGCAAAATACCTGTCGCGCATCATCACAAAATCTCCAGAACTGTAAAGCCTACAAACTTGAAATTTGGCACCTATGTTCCTCTTGGCTTCTAGGTGCTCACTAAGAAAGGATTTTTCGAAATGACCATCAGAGCATTAGTATTTTGTATATTATTAACATGCCCTGATGCTCCCCAGCTGAAAAGAAAATTGTTACAAATGCAAAACACAAGCAGAGGAGTTTCAGTTTCAGTTTTACTTTCACAACACCAAACACCTCTAGTACAGAACAGTTGAGCTAAGCCACACCCAGGCTCCTTGCTGTCTCCTTGCTCACACAAGAAATACTGCTTCAGTTTCTGAACAGTCCTCAACTCTCTCACACACTAACAGGACGCTAGCCAGATGAATACCGATGGATGCTGGTAGGCAGAGGCAGATTTTTTTTTCTCCTTATTTTCCTCCCCCAAAACTAAGCTCAATCACATAGTTTCGTAGTGAAGCACGGGTATAGAGCTAGTAAGTATATAAATCCTACTGGTTGGAGAACCTTGCACCAGGAAGAGTATTTGGAAGCACTAGTCTCTTGTCTGCAGAAGGAAGATTTGAAGAGCAAACATTGACTCATTCTTATTGTTGCTGACAATTAGCAACACATTATCAGGCTGCATTTCTGAACTTGAGGAAAGCTAAATCTGTTTCTCCATGTGTAGCAGAACCTTAGAATAAGCCAACAGGCACTGGGGGTGCGAAATGAAACTGATGGCTCTTTTGAACTGGCTTTATTTCAGTTATACCTAGCACTCTAATGGATTAAAAAGAACAATGTATACACCGTTATCAATTCTATCTCATCTTTACCACAGTTAAATGCTATTGATCTCAGCAATTGCAGCACATAGAATATTAGCTGCTAAATCATGCAAAAGGTGTTCCCTTTTACTTTGCATCAATTATAAGCTGTCTGCAGTCAGCCAATTAATTTTACCTAAGGTTGCCGGAAGTGTGCCAGATCTTCCAAGGAGAAAGATGTACACTGGTGTTTCTTCTCTGCCAGCTATACAGCATTTCCAGATGATTTCTTGAGCATGAAGAGATGGAGGAGTCAGTCTCTCTGCCCTGATCCATTGCTCTAATGGAACATTGTCTTTGGGACAATGACGCACCATAATGTTAGGAGAAGAGGCCTCTGGATGTTAACGCCCAAGTATTGGGCACAAAAAAACTTGATGGTCAATATTTATGGAAACATCCGATGACAACCCTTGCATTTGAAGGACTGACCAGCAAGAGGACTAAATGGTTAAAAGTATGGATGAAATGAAAGAATAAACAACTGTTACAGCTCTGTGCAACTAGATTTGACCTGAAGGTAATCTAATCCGGATTTTGTTTGTTCATTTATAATAACTTTTATAGGCCACTCTATTCCATTTGTCTCCAGGTAATTTACAACGATTCTATAAACAAAGTAAAACTATAAAACAATATCAAAAGCAATATGAAAAAAGCAAATCAAAGCAAGGACTGAAGTCTCAAAGAAAAACCAATCACCGGAACTCACCCTTTAAGGGTGTTACAAACAATCAATTCCAAAATCATAAAAATAATAAGATGATGTAATAAATATATGCAGGGAAATTGAAATGTGGGCTTCACTGTAAACTCCCATGAGTCTGTAGTAGGTCAGATAGTAAATAACTGGGATAAATAAGAAATTAACAAAAACCGAAGGACTAAAAACATATATTGCAAAGTATGAACTAGTCTCATCTAGGTCAGTGGTCTCAATTTTTCAGGCTCCATGGACCGGCAGTGGCAGCAGCAGCAGCAGCATTGAGGGTGGCGGGAGGTAATGGTTTTGCACATGTAACCTAGCTCCTGTGCATAAATGAAGCTTTATGCAGTGGCCCGCTGCTTACACAGCCCGGTTCCAGTGATGGAATTCAATTTTTTTTACCACCGGTTCTGTGGGTGTGGCTTGGTGGGTGTGTTTTGTGCGCGCAGAGGGCTTATTACTGACCTTCTCCTGCAATCCTGCACTCTCCCTGTGTCTTCAACAGCTGACACATGGCAATCAGCTGTGCCACGCAAAGCAGCTGAGCTTCAAAACCAGGAAATAAAAATCCGAATAGAGCCGGGGGGGACAGCAGCTGATCGTTGGAGCAAACCGGTTCGCTCACAGATGATCCTCGGAGCTACGGGTTCCGCCGAACCAGGCCGAACTGGTAGAATACCACCACTGCCCAGTTCCCAATGATCAGTATCGGTCCATGACCCAGAGGTTGGGGACCCCTGATCTAGATTGTTGTGGGCGCTTATGAAATTAGGAATCCACAGATGGATGACTGTTGCATGTCACACTTTTATTAATCACCTTTAATTTAAAAAAAAAATAAACAGAGATGAATTCTAGGAAAATGCGTGCTGCATTTTGAATGAACATGATGGCGAGGAGAGCGAGGTGGGGATTATTCCTTTAGTGAGAAGTGTGGATGGATGGGAACAACATTTGGCAATCCTCTTAGACATCCTTCTGTAGAATATGGTAATCTGATGCCAAGGCTTCAAGCTGGCCTAATGGGTTCATACGCAAGCAGGTTATTATTCAAAGTGCCAGATTCGATACGAAGCAAAGCACCGCAATGTATGTTATATCTTTCCAATTGTCCCGTCCACACAAGGTCGTGAGCAATTTTCTGAAATGGAATATTATTAATTGCAGATCCAAATTAACCATGTAACCAACCAGTAACACCGTTCTTTTAATGTGGTACAGAAAGACGTTGTCAATGAGTGGAATTGAAGCAAATACTATAAATGTTAATACCCAAGGGGGGGAAAAAATGATGGAAAGAAAAGCATACAAGATGAATGTTGAAGATTGTAAGACTGTAGCAGTAGATGATATAATGGGAACACGAATGTGAATTTGGTTTGCTTATGGAGTGCTTGAGCAGTTTTTTTAAAATATGTGCGTGAAGGTTACATCTATGCCTATCAACTGAAAATATGGGTAGTTCTCTCAAATGGTAGATCACCATGTGTTTAGTGATCATTCAAAGTTACAAAAAAAGTGACTTATGATGGTTTTCACACTTGTGACCACTGCAACATCCCATTAGAAGATGACATGGTCTGATAGCTTTAACAATATTCTTATCTGTCTACTTGGCCTGTCATCTTCCATTAAATATCCCAAATTGGCATTACAGGTAGTCTTCAACTTACAACAGTTTGTTTAGTGACCATTCAAAGTTACAATGGCACTGGAAAAAGTGACTTATGTCTGTTTTTCACACTTATGACCGCTGCAGCATCTCTATGGTCACAGGTTCAAAGTTGAGACACTTGGCAATTGATTCATATTTCTGACAGTTACAGCGGTGTCCTGGGGTCATGTGATCAGCTTTTGACAAGTAAAGTCAATAGAGAATCCAAATTCATTCATCAACCATGTTATTATCGTAACAACTGCAGTTGTTGTTCACTTAACAACTGTGGAGAGAAAGGTCGTTAAATGTGGCAAAACTCACTTAACAAATGTTTTGCTTTAGCAACATAAACTTTGGGCTCAATTCTGGTCATAAATCAAGGACTACCTGTATGGAGTGTAACAACACTGTAAAATCTGAAACTTCCGGTTTGTCGGCTTCGCGAGCGGCAGGGATTTGCGAAGCTGCGCGATCCCTGCCGCGCTAGCCGTTTTTGGGGCTCCGACCCACACGGGTACGGAGCTAGGCTGACCCTGCAGGGGCAGCTGAAGGTAGGGGGATCCGGAGAAGGGACTGGGGTGTTGCAGACCCCTCCCTGGCCGGCAGAACCCCTTTTCCCAGGACGTGCAGCGGCGGTCCGTAATGGCCACCACAAAGAAGCTGGCAGCCGGGTAAGAATGCGCAGGAGGAAGTGGAGAAAGTGATTGAGAGGAGAAAGTTTTTCTTGGCTCCTAGGACTCTAAGACATATTTAATAAAATTCCTGAAAAGTATGACTTTCTGAATAATACCTGCCAGAAGAGGAAAAAGCGGCTGTTTGAAGGTGCTGAAAGGATAGCTTTCCTCTTTTCCTACGGAATAAATAACTGGATATTAAGAAACCTATTTTTTTAGGTGGAAATTGGTTTTAAGCGATGAGTGGGAAGAGAGAGGATTAAAAAGAAAATATTTGTATGCTAAGACTTTGTTGGAGCAGATGCCTTAAGGATTTGAAGACTAGAATATATTGTAATAAGATTTTAAACAGATTTGGACTTTTCTTTCTCTTTGATTGATATTACCCCAGAAGGAGAAAGTGAGAACTCTGCCTTGGTTTGGACTGATTGATAACTTTGGGACTGTTTTATCTTTTTTATTTTCTTTTGAATATTCTGGTTGTTGTAAGAAGAAAGAAGGAGAAAAGGAAAGAAAAGATTTATAATGGCTCTTTCTGTTGAGGAACTAAGAAAAGAATATGAACAAGCAAAAAAAAATGGTAAAGATGGTGTGGAAGAAGCTTTCCTTTTCTTAGAAATGGCGCTTACTAATTATCAACAAACATTACAACAGATGAAGACAGCAGAGGAACAAGAAAGAAAGGAAGGAGCCATCTTTAATGAATCTCAGAATTTGATCCAGAAAGAAGGAAGAGAGAAAGAAAAGAAAAGAAGAGAAAAGAAGAAAACTAAAGGACTTAAGGACTTAAGATCTAAAAAAACATTTAAGAAAGGGAAAAATAAAGTGCAAAACCAATATGATGATAGTAAACAAAGGGGAAAAGGAACACTGTAAAATCTGCAGGAAGATGAAGTGAATCTGCCAAGGACGGTAGGAGAAGTCTGACTGAAAGGTAGATGACACAAGCAAATCTGAGGGTTATTGTTTGGCTTTATGTTAGCTAGACGGTAGATAGGCCAGGGTTTTGCTCTTCTATTAGAGGTGGTATTCAGCAGGTTCTGACCAGTTCTTGAGAACCGGTACTGGAAATTTTGAGTGGTTCAGAGAACCGGCAAATACCTCCTCTGACTGGAGATTTTACAGTATCCTTCCCCTGCCACACCCACCAAGCCACACCCACAGAACCGGTAGTAAAAAAAATTGAATCCCACCACTGTCTTCCATGTGTCTCTGAGAAAAATATTAAGGTCAGAAAAAATATTTTCTGAGTTACAGACAACATGTAAAAAATGAAATAAGAGATATCTAGTATGAATCTAGAATTGATAGCTGGTTGCTGGGTGTAATAACAGCAATCTGCAATGCAAAGAAAGCATGTACAAGAACAGATGAAATGTAGAGCAAATAGTTCAACGCTGAGCAGAGTAAGAACAGGATGTATAATGTTCCTTTGGTTGTTTAATATATTTATGGATAAATGTATAAACTGTGCTTCTAGCGAAGAAAGACATTTGTTTTTGAAATATGAATGTATGCATTTTTGTTTTGTTCTGTTTATAGATGATGCCATGTTGTGTGATAATTTTTGGTTTGCCACAAAGTAAAAGAGACAGATTATAAGACAATTGACATTTGCAAGAATTTTCACCTTGTAAATATGTAAGCTTTTGCCATGAGTAAATTCCTAAATTCTTCCCTTTTGGATCATTTTAAAAGCATGGAAATAAGCTCTCTGATCATCCAGCATTTTTCTGTCTTATTTCTGTTGATTAGTGTTTGTTGTTCCAATTCCACGAGCATGAAGGCATTGGCCACAAGTCACTGATAATTGTACAAGTCATGGGAAATCAAAAGATTGTTTACATCTGCTTGTAATATTCCCCGTGCCTTGTTTCAACATCAGATTTCTTTATTCTAAAACACCTTGAGTAACTCAAGACATACTTTTTCCTAGGATTATATTGGGAACAAATCAGTAAATTGCAGTAACTATCAAATTGATTGAATTTTGTTCATTACTAACAAGAATTAACATCCACATGAATCATTCATAACATCCACCATGAAAAGCAACTGTTTGAGACCAGAAATGCATGAATATTATAGCAAATCCTAGTATGATACAGGTAGCTCACGACTTACAATTGAACCTAACATTTCTGTTGTTATGTGAGACATTTGTTGAGTGAGTTTTGCCCCATTTTACGACCATATGCCCTTATTGTTCAGTGAATCACTGCAGTTGATAGATTAGTTACTCAGTTACTAAGTGAATGTGGTTTCCCCATTGGTTTTGCTTGTCAGGTCACAAAAGGTGATCACATGACCTTGGGACAGCAATGGTCATAAGTATGAACTAGTTGCCAAACATCTGAATTTTGATCACATGGTCATGAGGATGCTGCAAAGTCGTAACTGTGAAAAACGGTCATAAGTCACATTTTTGTCAAGGACTACCTGTATTTATGTTATCCATTTCCCCCCAGTGCTTTTTCACCTGCTTCTATGTCTTTTTAAATAAAGATCAGTTCCACTCAATTTTGTAAAGCACTATATAACATGGTGGTATAGAATGACAAGACTCCTATTATTGATCATAGATGGGAGGGAGGAAAACAATATGCATATGTTCACGTTCGTGGTAATAAAAAAACCTAGATGTACAATTATGGATAGTAGCAATTAGATCTCTGCAGTGCATCTCATTCCAATGCAAAAGATGCTTTGCAGTGAACAAGGGTTTATAAAAAAGCAATTTCTGGATATATTGTGACTCTGAAAGCAACTTTTTCCTAGAAAATATGAGTTTAGTTTAAAGATAAAAAACTACATTTATACCTCCAGTCTCCAAAATATCTTTTGGTCTCTGAATTCAAGCGCTGCACCACCTTAGGCGCTGCACTGTCTTGCCCAGCAATAGCAGCACAGATATCTAATTTCATGCTTCGTATGTTTAACTATTCCTTTAAATTCAATTCAATTCAGAATAGAGCTGGAAGGGAACTTGGAGGTATTCTAGTAGTCCAACCTTCTGCTCTAGCAGCAGACCCTGCTTATACCATTTCAGACTGTCTAGTCTTTTCCTAAAACCTTCAGTGATGAAGTACCCACAACTTCTGAAGGCAAACTGTTACACTGGTTAACCGTCCTCACTGTTAGGGAGTTCTCACTGAACTGCAGGCTGCTTCTCTCTTTAATTAGTCTCCATCCATTTTTCTTATCCTGCCCTCTGGTGCTTTGGAAAATAAGTTGACTCCCTCTTCTTTGTGGCAGCCCTTCAAATACTGGAATACTCTATCATGTCACCCCTAGTCCTTCTTTTCTCTAGACTAGCCATACCCATATCCTGCAACCATTCTTCATACGTTTTCGTCTCCAGGTTAAAATCATCTTAGTTGCTCTTCTCTGCACTTTTTCTGAAGTCTCAATATCTTTTTGTAACGTGGTAACCAAAACTGGATGCAGTATTCCAGGTGTCGCCTTACTCAGTCTAAGAGTGGTCTTTTATAAAGTGGTACTAATACTTCACATGATTTTGATTCTATGCCTCTGTTTATACAACCACTGACTTTATTAGCTTTTTGGCCGCTGCAGCATGTTGCTGGCTCATATTTTAAGTGATAGTCCACTAGGACCTCAAGGTCTCTCACATCTGAGAGGACTTGTTCACACAGCTTTCTTGCCCAAGTTCTGAGGCAGCTTGCCTACCATTTGTTACATGTACTTACAAAGAAACCTCCATCTTGGTACCAGCCAGCAGTTGAACCATTTTTTTCTTCAGTGGAAAACAGAACAAGATCTCCTATATATGCCACCTCAGGTTGCACAGAGTTGTCTTCAAAGGCTAAGTCTCTTGTTGGATTCCTACTAACCAAGTGCAAAACTATCTCTTCCTTGCAGTCAGTTGCAAACTCTGGACCTAAATTAATTAATTTAGCTTTTGATTTAGGAGCATCAGCCTTGTGAAAAGTGTTCCCTGAGGTCAAAAGTCCCTCAGGGATTGGGGCCAAGACATTAGTTGAGCCTGGTATATAGTTTTACAATGTGGTGAGTTTTGTTTGGAACCACAGTTGTATTGCATTGTATTGTTTTTGTTTACATTGCTCTATTTTAAGTGTGCGTGTATTTTTAGCCAGCCAGAGTCATTAAGGCTGATTTGGGCTGCCTTATAAATTCTATAAATAAATATTCCTCGGCAAGCACCAACTGGGGGAATTTTCCCATAGTCAGTCTTGTCATTTTCCCACTCCAAATTCAGCCTGCTTCTCCTCGTCAAAAGCGAATGACAGAAACCCATCTCCAGCGATATCATTAACAACTGGAAGAACAGAACAAACCAAGCAATGATGCCTGTACACAGCAGCAATTGCAGCAGCATCTTGAAAAGCCAAACGTTGGAGCTTAAGAATGTGTAGCATTTACCCAGAAGCACGTCTGGACAGAACCTGGTACTCAAGCCTGGACCAGAATCTGTGTAAGTGAAGCCAGGAATGTAGAGCCAAGGTTACTTCTTTGCACAGAGTGTGCAGATTTGGTCCACAGAAGTGATTTATCGCCTGCCCCTTTTCTGGCTGCTGTTCTAAGAGGAACAGTATGCCTCTATACTCCAAGCACCATATAATGGTACCATGTAGGCTGTTCCAAGGAAGGGAGAGTGACCTATGAATGTTGAAGGAACCATATCCACGAGAACCAGTGCAGCAGCAGAGATTCCCCAACCCTTCTGTTTCTGAATCAAGGAGGGACAGGACCAAGGGCGGGCTGCTGGGGATTTGCAGGGGTTCGGGAGAGCCCCTAGCTAAGATTCTGTGCAGTTCGGAGAACCCCCAAATCCCACCCCTGGCTGGCCCCTCCCCTCCCAGGACTCCCCACGCGGCCTGTTTTGGATACAAATAAGTGCAGGGCGCGCACGGAGGCTCTGGGAGGGCAGAAAATGGGCCTCCTGGAAATGGGCCCATTTCTGGCTTCCAGAGATCCTCTGGAGCTGGGGAGGCCGTTTTTGCCCTCCCGGAGGTTCAAGGAAAACTCCGGAGCCCAGGGAGAGCAAAAATGCCCTCCCCCCCCACCATGGTGCAGGAGGCCGACTAGGCCACGCCGACCATGGCCTCGCCCACCCAGCAACCAGGCAGAGAACCCATTGCTAAAATTTTTGAAGCCCACCATTGGACAGGACATTCCTTCTTAAGCAGAATGAATAGATGAGCCATAGCAAGTTGGGAGGGGATGGCTAGGCCTACTTATACTGTAGGGTTTGACATGTTAAAGCCAGCACTATGAATAGTACTCTTTTCTTGGAAACTGTAAATTAGTGGTTTATTTGGAGAGAAAAAAATTAAGGTATACTGTACATCTCTTTTGTTTCTGCTTTCCCACTATTAACTGAATGTTCATTTATTCTGATGGTCACAGCCTCCACTTGTGCAAATGTAACTGTGAAACTAGAGTTGGCAAGCTTAATCAGATTGGCCTATTCCAACCACAGAACAGGAGGCAAGCAGTGAAAAGCAATTAGAATTTTCTTCGTTCATTTTACTATGACTTATGGCTACCCAGTTTTTTTTTTCCTGGCTTTTCTTTGATTAAAACCAAAATAGGTCGTTGTTGTTTTTTGTCTTTCCTCCATGAGATGCAACTGGCGGTTCATTATTTAGACAAATACCAAAATAAAATGTGAATTATTATTCTACTTGTGATAGGTTGTCCTAAAATTAGAGCTAACCTTAAGAATAATGTTTTCAATATCAGCTGGAATCTGGAGTCCCCTAAAGTTTTTACTGCTATTTCAGGGGCCATGTTCCATATCCTTTGCCTGCAGCTGCCAGGAGAGGAAATAGAACTGTATACTTTAAAATCGGACTCAACTTAATGTTCTTGACTTTCAAAGCAGAACTGGTTCTTTCTCATGCCCTCTGTTTCCTACACTGAAGCACATGGCAGCCTATTTTCCACTCCCCTTGAGATCTTTATTTATTTGTTTAATCCTACCGATTATTTATTAACTCCTCTTTCCAGAGGCACCCAATGACGTATAGTCAACTTAAAAAAATAATAATGCCCCACAACACATTATAAACCCTATATCATGTTTCTCAGCTACTTACTGCATTTGAATTAACTTTATAGCTTTTGTGGCTGATCTATGAACGTAGGAAATGCTATACTGCAGTGTTTCTCAACCTTGGTAATTTTAGGAAAGGTGGACTTCAACTCTCAGAATTTCCCACCAAGTGTAGCATAACTGACTGGGGAATTCTGGAAGCTTAAGTCCACCTGTCTTAAAGTTGCCAAGGTTGAGAAACACTGCTATACTGCATCAGATAAAGGGTTTATCTTATAAGTTCTGTACCAAAATGGCCCAAGAAGGATGTAAATGTACTAATATCTTGTTGCTTTCATACTTTATATTAGCCACTGATATTTAGAGGTTCTCTGTGTCTTTGATGTTGGAAGTAATGCATTGCCAACATGACTACTAGCAATATGATATTGATTTTACTTCCTATAGATCTGTAGAATAATCCCCTGTAGATCTGTAGAGCTCGCGTTTAAAAGCCATTCAAATGGGCTCTAAAAAGTGATATGGGGCCATCACTTCATCTCATTGAAGTGAATTCAATAATTTAATTAGATCACATTTGAAGAAGCACTTCCTTTCATCTTTTAATAGACAATCCCCAGCTTTCAGTAGCAAGATTACTAAAGAAAAGAGGCAAGTGGAAGAAAACTTAAATACAGGATAATGCCCAAAGTATTGTTCTATGATGGCAAGGTTCACTTTCCTTTTGAAGATATTGTCATCCCTGGAATGAGATTGCAATTTTCATATGGTAATGAGAAAAGCCACATGACACTTCTCCAATTGTAGCAGGTAAACAGCCAGTGGATTCTGATATTGGTTCCATCAGGATTTTGGAATACTTTAATTTCAGTGAATTCAGTATTTTCAGTACTTTAGCAATTAAATGCTCCTTTGTGAGAGTTTCTCATATAGAACCATTCATCTAATCTTGCAAAAAAAGATTTAGCAGCTGGCATGTCCATGCTTAAAATTCAAAAGGTGAGTGGCAACGGGCAAGTTTCTGCATCTCAGCCTAACCTACCTTACAGATTATTATTAAGATTATTATTTATTTGAAAATAGACAAACATTATACAAATACTTACATACCACAAATTAAAATTACTTAACCATTTTTCTTGAATGTAAGAACACCGCCTGACAAGTAGGAATGGAATTCCATATTTATTTATTCTTACCAAGGAGAATATAGGGTGGTTATATATTGATTTCATTTTTTTTTTTACTCAGATGTCCATATAAGGCTGTTTCACTTCATTTTTATTTCCTCATTTTATATCATGACACTCATTAGGATGAAAGCAAAGACAAACATCATTCTTTCAGCAGCCCTCCACGCAGTGGTGTCCCTGAGTTTCTGGCACTCTGCCCAGCTTCTAGATGCTATCTCAAGAATTTATCCACCCACCTCAAATCTATAGGATTGAAGTAAGATTACTTTGTCTCAAAATATTTCTCTACATAATATGGAGAAGAGGGAGAGAATGGTGAACATCCTATGAATTTGGAGCAATGGACTTACAGCCAAGAGTTTATCATCAGTGCGTGTATATTGCACACACTTTGCCAGACACCTAGCATTTATGCCCATATTCTCTACTCATAGTGATTCTTTTACAATTTCCATAAATCCCATAGGTCAGCACAGGGGGAAAAAAATAAGTGTGTTTTTTTACAATACATAATTGCATTATTTGCTATAAATTTGCTATAAATGATATTTTGATGGCTACTGCCTTAGTTGGTACAGAGGGGAATCGAGCCCTTGCTCTAATGTGGAATGCCACAGGTCTTCCCAATTGTATCATTTAATATCAATGTGAAAGTAATGGACTAGATCACCAGTTGATTAGAACGAGACATGAGTATGCTTATTTAGCTATGCATCACCATTCTAGGGTAGGCAGGAGATGGCTGAGGAAGTATTGAATCAGTGTTCACAGAGTGTAAAGGATGGATGAGGATAAACAAATTCACTCTGAAGCAAAAAAAAATGAGGTCACGCTCCTACTAAAATAGTTGGTCTGTAATTTGGAAATCCTCTTGAATGTATGGCTCTGCTCAAGCAGCAGATGTAGGTCATATCTGAGTGAAGTTTGCTCAGCATAACTGGTGCGCTAATTATTACCTTACCTGGATCAGGAAACTTTAGTAACTAATCCACTCTATAATCACTATGTCATGGGGCTATGGTAGCATTTTCTAAATAGGGCTATCTTTCATGATGACAGGGAAACTGTATGGAATTCCACAGTTCTAAGAATTCTAAAATATAGAATCTTAAAGAAGATTTTCCCCATCTCAGTTATACTGGGTTAATCAAAGTGGAATCCCTTTGAAATGCTTTTTCTCATGTTTTTCTGCAGCTGGACTAAGATGTCTCTTATGAGATAAATGTTCGAATACTTCATCCCTGACTTTCTCGCCATTTCTCACAAACAGAAACTAGATTTGAAAAAGATAAATGCCATGCCGCATGATCTCACCACACACATTTCCTAATATTCTCTCGAAATGAGTATTTAGGTGGGAGTAGAAGATTGCAGTGAATCACACGGTGTGACATCATGTAGTATGCATTTCTTGGTATTATGGAGAAGGAGGTGGAAATTTGATGGGATATTACATTACCTCTAGTTTGGTCCTTTCCAAATGAAACTTTATTTTCCGTGTGTGTCAGTTCATTTCCTGGAAATCAGAAATGATGTTTTTATCTCTCTCATAATGTATTCATGAGACTTAATTTGGAGTTGGGAAAATCCCAGGTTTTTTTTTTCTTTTTGGTTTATGCTTGCCATTTTGGATTTTGAAGAAGCAGGTTAGGAAAAGTATCAACCAGTGGTGGGATTCAATTTTTTTTACTACCGGTTCTGTGGGCGTGGCTTGGTGGACATGGCAGGGGAAGGATACTGTAAAATCTCCAGTCAGAGGTGGTATTTGCCGGTTCTCTGAACTACTCAAAATTTCCGTTACCGGTTCTCCAGAACTGGTCAGAACTTGCTGAATACCACCTCTGGTATCGATGCTTTTGAATTTTGATTTCACAGAAAACTCCTAAGAATACCATGGACACCCCCAAATCCCCAAACCTAAGGATAGAGCAAATAACTGATTATACGAGACACAAATGGCGAGAGTCAAATTATCTTACTTTGAGCACATCATGTGAAGATCCAGCTTTCTGGAGAAACTCTTAATGCTGGGAAAGGTGGAAGGAAGGAGAAAGAGAGGATGATCAGCACCAAGGTGAATGGATTCAGTTACAATGGCACTGTATGCAGAGCTGGCAGGTTTGAAAGATCAGATTAAGGATAGATCTTCAGGGAGAAAATCTATGAGAGATGACAATGACTTGATAGCACATAATCAATCTTGCATAAAGTACTTTCCATCTCTTCAGCACTGCTATATATTTCAGTGATGGTTAATTCATTCACTGTACTGACAATTCTATTAGTGCCAGTGCTAGTCAATTCCTTCTAAATTTTTGATTATTTGTAGGGATCTTACATTATAATTAACAATAGTGTTCCTTTTTCAGCATCCATTTATCTACCCAAATAAAATAAAATCTTTTGAACAGGGCCACCTTCCTGTGGTCAAGGTAGTTTAATAGTGGTATGAAATGAATGTGTCAAGCAATGAGAAGGAAATGGAGAAGGATGTACTAGATATACAAATGAAACTGGTGGATGTTTCATTGCTTAAAGAAGATGTACAATTACTAAACCAGAAAACTGACTTGGGTAACATTCTGTAACTGAATGTACAAAACAGGACTGTTAAAGCCTTGAGGGACTTTATGAGAAATGGCTTTTTAAAAGGACAGATTGTACTTATTGGATGTACAAAAGAAATCTGTCAAAGTTCTGAAAGATTCTTGGGACAAAAATAAAGGTAATCAGAAATCAAGCTCTGGGACTATATTTGGTGGGATTAAAATTCATCAAGTTTAAAAGAGAAAATTAATTATGTCTGGCTCCCCTTATTCAACTTCTGCTGCTAAAGAATGAATGACCAGGCTTTAGGATTTTGGTTTTTTAGTTCGGAGAGGAGTTATGGAGGTAAAAAGAATATAGGTTGTAATAAAAGACAGTTATAAGCTACTAAAATTGTTTTTACTTGATAAAATGAAGGGGGAGGTATATCAACATATTTAATTATATCAATATTTTTTAAAATAGTAGGAATCTCAAT
The DNA here is from genome assembly GCF_049901735.1 of Notechis scutatus. Classification (NCBI taxonomy): domain Eukaryota; kingdom Metazoa; phylum Chordata; class Lepidosauria; order Squamata; family Elapidae; genus Notechis; species Notechis scutatus. The sequence continues at coordinate 67,220,257 of NC_142014.1, read as the reverse complement.
ACTGAAAAACCTTAACTGGCATTTTGAATTTGCACACTGTGAATTTGAACAGCTAGAATCACTCATCATCTTTATCATTCTCAGTCATTCCTGGAATGATTATCCACTGAAGAATACTACAGAGATTTTACTCTGCACACAATAATGGTCACAGATGGAATCCCTGTTGCACTGGTTAGGATGCAGGTAGGGGATGATCTGTACCCAGGTACCTGAAACATATTTTTCCAAATTCAAAGTGAGACCTAACAATGTCATTTCCATCTGTTCCAAGAAGGGTTTAGGCAATAGATGAATGAAGTGGAAAAAGATACCTAGGAAGCTTTTCAGGGAGAACAGCCTGAATATCAATAGAGAACACGCCTTCCATGCAAGTTGATTCAATATCTCTGTGGTGTTCCTCTTTCAAAGCAACCTTTTCATGTGAAAGCAAAAGATAAAACACTTTCAAAAGGAATTGTTGTCAGTTGAACTGACCTGGAAAATTTTATGCTATTTTCTCAGGATTGTCAAAGGCTAACCTGCCACAAACAATCACATTTCTTAAAAGATTCCATATTTCCACCCCTTAGTATAAATGACATCTCATAGCTTACCAAAAAATGTTTGAATTAAGAAAGGATAGTAGTAGCTCATACAAAAAGGTCTGGATTTAGTTCTAACTAGCTTTACTCCAGTTGGCTGAAATTTTTATATTTAAATATGGACAGTCACCTCTATTCTGAGTAAACAAAGCTCAGTTAGATGGAATGGAGGTCTAATTCAGTAGAAGACCATTTCTTATGTTCTCAAGGAAGGGCTACTTTATTGGGTCATCAAGTTTGTTGAATTTGGTAGGTTTTTTAAAATATGTACATATATATGTAGTGTAAGAATATAGATTGCAGTTACTTTTGAATGGCAGTTTCACACTTCATGAATTCAGGAAATCTCCCCGGGAATCTCCAGACTAAAAAAAAATCACAGATGCAGTTTTAGCTGTCATAAATCATTATTTTAAAAGATGCAGGAATTCAAATGTTGGAAACCATATTTTTGAGGGTTTAAAAGCGTTATGTAAAAGTATTTTTAATGCCTGAATATTTTTCTCACAGCACTGCACTAAAGATGTCAGGATTTCTTTCAAATATGGTAGAGAAAATGTACCACAGTGTGAGTGTTGTGAGACAGGTTTCCAGCGGTCATTTTCCAACTGAGCCTTTGCTAGCTCTCTGGATTACTGCAGGCCATCAGTTCCTCGATGCTGAATGAAACTTCTTTTCTGAACATAAGAGATCAGTTCACAAACTCCCAAATTATCCCAGCCTGTGTATTGAATTGAACACGAACTGCATCTAATCATGCAACCAAGCAATTGGCTGTTTTATACACCACACATCCAAATTGATTTTCCATCCATGTATAGCCCATTTCATTGTATGCTAAAAATCAATCTGGCAATGTGACGGAAAAATCAGATGACTGCTTGGTCATGTAGCGGCTCTAATATATATTCAACTTGCCATGCAGATAGGATCAATTTTGAGTAGCCGATTCAGATCTTGAAACTGGGAGTACAGAAAACACAATTAATCTACTTCATTTTCTCCCAAATATATTTTCTAACATCTGCACCAATCCATTATTGTTGTTATTAATCAAAAATATGTTTTCAAGCGTGATGACAATACTCAATAATTATCAATGCACTATAACAAAGATATGGAAAAGGATAATATAATGCTGTATATATTATTTTGTATACCGTAGTAAATTACCTTTCACCACATACTGCATGCCTTGTACAAGGGTTAAGATGCTGCACCCTCAGCTATACAAACTCACTGTTTGAGTTTGGGACAATCACTTTTTCTTGGCCCAACCTATCTCAGGATTGGTGTGGTGAGGAAAAGGAATGGAAGGAGTGTTGTATGCATTACCTTGAGTTCCTGAAAGAAAGGCAAATATAAATCTAACAAACTGATTTATCTCTTAATTTTCATAACAGATTCTCTCTTCAAATATTTTTTTACCACTAACAGCGGATGTGGAACTAATGAGCACTACTACAAGAGTGTGTAAAAATCATGTAGTAAAAATGTATATAATTTATTAGCACAACAGCAATAGCACTTAAACTTATATACTGCTTTATAGTGCTTTACAGCACTTTCTGAGCAGTTTACAAATGTCAGCATATTGCCCCCAATAACCTGGCCCCTCATTTTACCGACCTCAGAAGGATGAAAGGCAGAGTCAACTGTGATGGACAGTATTTTGGATGGGAAAGGGGTTTCCTTTCTCATGCTCATCCCAGGGGTGGGATTCTACCAGTTCGCACCTGTTCTCTAGAACCGGTTGTTAACATTCTAAGCAGTTTGGAGAAGCGGTTGTTAGAAGAAATTACTGGCCTAATCCTGTAAGGAGGGCAGGAAGGAAACATTCTGGGGTTGCTTACAGAAACTGCCTCTCCGTTAACCCTTATTACATTCTTGGCAGGACTAGACTTCCTGTCTCAGGAACTTCTCTGGAGTTTTTTCCCCTCCTTTGCTGGTACTCTGCTTGTGTGGAAGTGACCATTCAAAGTTACAATGGCACTGAAAAAAATGACTTATGACCATTTTTCACACTTACAGCATCCCCACAGTCATGAGAGGCCAGGTGAGGAGATGCGTGCCTCGATGTGAGGGATATTGAGTTGGCCACACCCAGCCAATTACATGACCACCAAGCCACATCCATCCAGTCACATGACCGCCAAACCATGCCCACCAACTAAACCACACCCACAGAACAGGTTGTTAAAAAAATTGAATCCCACCCCTGGGTTGAACCCTCAACAAGAAATGATCTTGGTCAATCCACTGCAATTATTGTTTGGCTCAGAATAAAACAGACTAAACTCCCATAGGCTCTGTCCTGATTAAGTGCAGAATCCAAGATCCAAATTAAAAATCCTTTGTGCACGCAAAGCATATAATTCACTACTGACATACAGCCCACCTCCTCAATAAATTATTGAGTACATTGGCTCTTTGACTAAATTCTAGGACATAGAATTTGCCTAATTTCATTCTTCCTGCATCAATTTACCTTGCAGGCAGAATTTCACATTGGTACAATGTGGTTCACCTAAAGGTTTATTCTATGCCCTCCGTATTGTGGAAAAGCACAAATACCAATCAATCACTGCCAAAACAACCACTGGGACAAAATAGCAAACATCTAATAAGATCTCAACAGAAAGATGTAAAAGGAGACGCACTGTTTGCAAATAATTTTAATGATTGCTTTCAAATAAACAGCAACGGCTTATTGCTTATTGCTATAATAGTTAGAAATCCCAACATGCAATATTTTAATAAACCCCACCCATAAGGAAATGGCATCATGTGACTAAAAATCTAAGTTTGCATGCCTATCCCATTACTTGTGGTCTAAAATAACTTTAGCTGTATAAACCTGTTATGTTTTGGTTAGGGAGATTCATGGTTAAAAAAAGGATTTGCTATTTTGGCAAGCCAGATAGTGACTACCACAAGCAATGGTGGGATTCAAATTTTTTTACTAATTTTTTACAATTTTTTTTTTTACTGTGGGCATGATTTGGTGGGCGAGGCAGGGGAAGGATACTGTAAAATCTCCAGTCAGAGGTGGTATTTGCCGGTTCTCTGAACTACTCAAAATTTCCACTACCGGTTCTGCAGAACTGGTCAGAACCTGCTGAATACCACTTCTGACAGATGATCCCCACTTCAGTTCCCTCCACCCAACTCCATGAAGACCTCACAGTCACCAAGCTACTGGCAGACAGGCAGAAAGCCTTCCAAAATCCCAGCATTTTCTATCACTGAAAGTTTAACAAGGCAGAGCAAAAAGAAGCTGTGCGGATGCCAACATAACTAACAAGGGAATTGCAAAAACACTACAGTTGGAAAGTGCTGTAGGAATCAGGCATCTGGATCTTGCTAGTGCTGAATATTGCTTCTACAGCAAAAGGTGTTGACATCACAGTTGGATGTCACAATCACAAACAGTGACCCAGATACAGCAATCAAATTACACTCGGTATGAAGGGTCACAGGGTAATGTCTTCACATCCAAAATGTGAGCTCACTATATATAAATTCCATTTTCAAAACACAGAAATCAGGCAAATACAAATGGTGTACAACTTCACAAGAGTTGCCAGAAGCTCCGTTATAATTTTCACTTAAATTTTCATCTCACTGTTCTGTCTACCAAATTGTTAGTAATGGAAGAAACGAAAGCTAAACAGTTTTAATTACCAGAGCACTCTCTTAGTTCAAAAAAGAGGCAAATTGATTACCTAGGCCACACTAAATACATAATAGCTATGAGGCGATAATATTTTCTTTCTTGTATTTCTTGTTTCTACTCATTCCTATTCATTCCTGGTTCTATCTATACTCTAATACTCTCTGTGTGTGTGTGTGTGTGTGTGTGTGTGTGTGTGTGTTTGTGTGCGCACGCACACACACACACATATATGTGGTATATAAATATATGTAGCATAATTACTGTAGGTACTAATAGCTAAAGCTCACTAATTTAGCTTCCTTATTTTTCCTTAAAGCCTGTCATCTAAGGAAGACCGAAAAAACAATCTATTTCTATAACATTGCCAGGAAACATGCATGCAATCCCCAAGAACCGAACAACTGAATTAAATGTTTATTTACTTTTATATGATATAAAATTACTTCCAGCACCGTTAATGTAAATGTAGTCTGGTGTTTTAATTTTTTGTATTATCACCTACTAAGGCACCTGTGCATTTCACTTAAGGCTAGAGCTTGTAACAATCAGCCATATTTTATGTTTTCAAAAATGAAGAATCAACTATTCTTCATTCACCAGCTGTTAGGAGGCTTAATTGCAACTTGCGACCATTTCATCACCTGAAAAAACCTAATTGAAATATATGAAGTTTACCTCCATATTTCATCTTAAGAGTGCACAATAGGCTCCATATCATGATTATTATCTGTCATTCTTTTTTTTTCCTTAGTTTACCTTTTTCAGCACTGAGAAGTTCTAGAAAACTCTAGAAAACCTTGCATGGTATTCACTGATATTAAGTTGAAAGGTATTATCCCAACATGGATTTTAAAAGAATCTGGGTTATGTTACATGGTACATAAAATAAAATAAAAACCTTATTGAATCACTCCATCACCACAAAATTCTATTTCGATTGTTCTAAATATAATGTATGAAAAACAGTTAATTTTTTTTAAAAAAATGAGTACATAAAATGATGGCAAGCTCAACATACTAACACAATTGTTTTGTTATAGCTCATGAATTAAAGACATCCATGGCACTAGACCAATACCAAGCACTCTGTCCGTGTATCTGCCATTCTTCAATGGAAGAAGAAGGGGGGAGGGAAGTTGGTAAAAGAAATCCTTTTTTGATGTAACTTGAATATATTAAATCTTATACTGAATTTGTATAACCTACACTTAATATACAACTGAGAGACTGAAACCAGATGCCCTGGAAACCTGTCACCTCTGGAAGAGATAGCAAAAGAGAAGGGACCATAAAAATTCCAGCCGGGAGATGTTTCCTGAGAAACCCTTCAGAAGTTCTCAGAAGAGGGGAGGGGGAATTAACATGTTGATTCTTTGTTTTACAAAATACACATCAAGATAAGGGGAGGGGTCCCAAACTCCCTTATCTATCACTGCATGCCTGGGAGACGTTAGACGCTGCTTTTGAATCCCTACTTGAATTGTCTCATCTCAATAAAGGATTCCTTTTGAAACACCTAGATTTCAGAAGTTCATTCTTGTCAATTGAAATGGGAAAAGTTCATTTAGCCTGACACACCCTATCCAAAACTCAACCCTAGCATAGAGCAAACATCTCGGCTGGCTACAAAACAGCCATCTCAAAACAGCCACTCAGCAAGGCAGGGATGGTTAGATGTGCAATCTCAAAGGCATTCCAAGATGGCAAGAAAGCAAGACACAGCAATTCCATCTATCTGTGATGACCCGGGGCACAAAGGCAACACAGTCAGATAATCAATAAGAGTCCTTTTATTAGCTCCAGCTTTGCCCCCAATATCTTGGTTACCTTCTGGGCTGGAGAAAAACTCTCCCAGGAACAGCCTTTGGCTGCAGAGAATCAAGTCCAAAACGTGGTCAACAAAAACTGTAACTATAAGTCCAATCAAGGCAAGATGAAGTAATTAGTCCAGCAGGGCAAGACAAGGAATTCCAGATGTGAAGGAATGGCAGTAATTCAACACAGTTGGGAGGATGCCAGGAATGCAGATAGCCAAAGTCAACACAAAATAAACTCACGATTGTTCCCAGCAGATGCCGCACTCAGCTTTCATCTCTTTTAAACTCTCATTTCCGGGTGTGGCTAATGAAGGCAATCAGGGCCCTTTCTGCCCCTGTAAGCCACGCAACCCACGTTGCTCTCCTCTCCGTTCTTCCCTGTATGCCCTAGGATGAAGAGGGAGTGGGCCTGGGTCTTCCTCTGAACTCCATCTCCCTTGCTCTACCTCTCCCCTGCTCTGCCCAGATGGACTTTGCCCTTCCCTAGTTTCCTCCACAGCAAACAGAGCCACACTCCCACTCCCTGTCAGCTGTTTGTCTTCCTCCTCAGATTCAGACTCCGACAGGGGCATGACACTATCTGCTTTAGAAAGTACAGTACAATCTTCAGAAAAAGAATGAAAGGGAGTAACTTTCATCCACCCGTATAAATAGTCAATACAAATGCCGAAGACTTTTAATTTAAAGAATCAAAATGTTGCTTTTATCACAGGCAAGACTGTGTATGGTAACTTTCATAGGTAATGAAACTTGAAATAGGAATCTCTTTCTGTCCTACAAGGTATAAACAATCAGCCTAGCAAAATGCCAAACAAACTGTTTGAATCTCATTAGGTTATCATCAATGGTGGCTGCAACCGGTTTAACAACCGGTTCAGTGAGTGCACGCTTCACCAGGTAATCATTGAAAACTATAATGCACGAAACAACTCACAGCTGATAGCACATGAACGACAGCTATAATGACTGTCCTCTGTTCCTCCTGAATTTGTCATTGGTCTGTCTTCTGTAAAATGGATGCTGCAGCAAAAACTGAAATGTAATTCAAATGGAGTTGGAAGACCGAATACTTTAAGGGAACAAGTGTTATATTTGTACATGTCCTAGATCCATACAAAATCAGACTGTAAAGAGTGTATAACAAAATAATGATTTCTTTAGGGTACATAAACTGGTGTGATCATGAAAAAAAGAAAAGGAAGGTTTTTATCACTTCATAATTAAGTTATTGGTCTTCTCAAAAAGCTGGGGGTTTTCCCAACTAGTGGCCTTCAACTCACAAAATTCCAGACTTACGGTGTAGTTAGTGAGGGGGAATAACAGAATAATGAGTTTGTGGTAAAATACCTTGTTCACCGCCCTTTCGATGTATATCAATTGCAAATAATTTGCAGTAAAATTATTATCTAGAGTGGCCCCTGAACTGCAGTACAGCTTGTGAACGAATTTCCCTGGTGTAATAATGAAAGCCCTCCAAACTAAGTGTCAACCCTGAAGCTGTGGCCATTTTCTCTAAGGAGGTTTCTTTTTTGCTTAGGGCTGACACAGCCTGGAGCAAGGGGTCAGGGAGGGGGCTGTAGAGATAGCTGGGGTGTTGTAGCCTAAATAAAATTATTTCCCCTGGAAATCAAGGACGTTCGTGCAGTTGTTTGAAAGGTGGAGACTGAGGTCACCTAGCAACTGGACTATATGCTGATTGGATCATGTGACTGGGGACTCGGGGGTGTGTGTGTGTGACAAAGTTTAAATTGGGTGCAAAACTGGCGGAAACTTAGAACCGATTTCCCACCGAGACTATGGCACTTTGATATGTCCCAAATAAAATGTTCTTTGAGGGATATGCCTGCCTCAGAGTTCTTATTCAATGGGATGTACTACTTGGAACCTTGACATTAAACTGGCTCTCTAAACCTTAAGGCTTCAAACCAAAGCTGCTGTCCGGGATCCTGAGCTCCAGCCATTTACCTGGTCTACCGGGCAGCGGAAAAGACTCAGGGAAGATGGAAGAAGAAACCAGGACACTAAGCCATTCAAAGAGGGGGAGGGGAGAAAATTACATGCAGCCAAAGCATTCCATGGAGCACATCTCCTTTTAGAGCAAAGCTTCCTTGACTTTTCTCTAGCTTTAACTATTCCCTCCCCTTTCTGCTCCCACTTGATTGCTAATCTCCTTCCTCTTCTACAATGCAAGTACGGCCAATTCTCTCTCCAATGCAAAATCCATCTGCAAATGGAATTCTGTCGCCTTCCAGATTTCAAACAATCATCATAGCATTCTTGGTTTTTCTAAACCGTAAACCAGATTGCTACTTTACAGCTCAGAGATTTTAAAAAAAATTGCATAGGGTAGTTTTTTTTTCAGTATGCATCAAAAATCTGTCAAAAATTATCCATAGTTCTGACTGCAGAACTGGTTTAGGTAAACAACTTCACTAGGTCCAGGTTAATTTTGAAAACTTTCCATCAGAGCACATGCCAGAAATATTTCTTGAAGCCCTTTTCTAATGAAGCCACAACTTCACAATCCAATATAAAATGCCAACGGGTAGGTATTCACATTCAGAAATTTCCTGAGTTCATTTCCCAGCTGGGAAGCAGTCACTGATGCTAAGAAGAAATAGACATCAAAGCCAGCTGCCAGAAAAGGGATCCTTTAATTCAGGAAGGCAAGAAAAGTAGTGACACAGCTCCAGCACTCCTAGCTTGCAAGCAGATTGGAAGCGTGAATCTGAGCATTTTATGCTTAATTCCCCTTTGAAGCTCCTGCAGCTTGATGGGTTTATGTGTGTGCCTCTAGTTAAAGGGATTGCCCTGGATCCTGTCTTCCTGCTTTAATGGGTTAATCCTGTCCCAGGACATTTGTCTTTCTTATCCTGGGGCTAATCTTGTCGGGGGCAGGAAAAGGGGAGTTCTGGTTTTGTCTTCTTAATGGCTCTACTGAAGTGTTTCTATTGTCAGCTCTGTTAGCAGGGCTGCTCTGAGTTTTCTCTTTCAGCTGGTGATTCTTGGTTTTCTTAAAAGGGGAAGGTCTGGCTTGAGTTTCTTGGCACTGTTTTCTGACGTTTCTGGTGCTGTGAGGTTTCTGGCACTGTCCTTTTGGGATGTACACCCATAAACATAATTCAATGACTGAATGTATAATTTGCAGATACAAGATTCAATCTTTGAATTTCTAGGTATAACAGAGCAAACTGGATGCACTTTAGATGGACTCACTCTGTGAGAGAACTTCCTGTGTATCCTTATCAGTGCCCATAAAATATTTTGTTCACTAAGAAATCCCATTACAGGGAGATCTCACTTACTGACCTCCTCACTTAGCAACCATTTGAAGTTATGACATGTTGAGGAAGTAATTTTATAGCCACTCCTTGCATTTACAATCCGTCTCTGGCATCCCCACAATCACGTGATTGACATTTGGGCACTTTGCAAAGAGGAGGGATTTATGATGCCTCACTTAACAACCAAAGTGAATCACTTAACAATTGCAGTGGGAGGGACACTGTAAGTCTGTCCCAGTCATGTGATGTTTCACTCAGTGACAATGGTGAAAGGAGTTGCGGGTCCCAATTGTGATCACTAAACAAGGACTACCTTTATTCTACTCTATTTATTCTATCTTACTACCTACACTTAAGATTACCATCCAACATAACTAAGAAAGTAGTCAAATCAATTGATATCATACTATGCTTCCTTTGGACCCAGTTGTGATGAACACTGAACAGATTGTGCCAGTAAACAGGCTGTCATCTAAGAGTACTCCTGTGAATATAAATTTACTATGTCAAGAAGCAAAAACTTGTCCTTTTTGTTCCTGTCTAACTCAGCATTTTCACAAGAGGAATATCCTCTCTTTTTCCTACTGAATTGCAAGTTAATATTTAGATACTGCTAGATTCAAGGAAAGCCTCTCTCCACATACATAAATCTACAATCTGATGTGGAGCCCTGTGGTTGTTGTAGAAGTCTCATATTTAGTAATTTCAGAAGATAATTTTCTTCAATGAAATGACTCTTCTTTCCAATTGTATTTGATTTCCATGTCCAAAGAACAACAGTGTTTCTAAAGCAGCTTTTTCTGCCTCAGCCATACCTGCTGTCTCACCCAGGGCTTTTCAAAGACGAATAAAATACTTGACACTCAACGAATGAGAACTTAGCAGAAAGCAATAGCAGCTTTTCTCCTCTCTAGCAGGGGAATGGATGATACGTATCAGAGAGCAACTGTAATATACTCAGCCTGAATGCCATAGAATTTGACAGGTACAGTAGGTAGACCAAAAAAATAGCCCATGGAGACTTTTTACAACCACACAGAAACATCACAATTGGGGGGGGGAATCAGCTTCTGAAAAATATAAGGTACCCATGTCAAATACCTTCCTACACACAAAATGTATATTTTATTTTAATGAATGAATGAATGGAGTTGTAAAATTTGATTGTTCTTGATCTATATAAATGGTATTTTCTTCCCCCCCTTTCTCTGCAGGTTTATCCCATGTAATTGAACAGACTTTGGGAACAGACAGGGATGTATATAGCACCCCTCTTTCTTGAGCTGTTTTATTTTAGTTCTTCATTTAAACCAACATTTCTGAGTTGTCAGAATTGTATGGTTGCCAGCAAAGCTTCTCAATGTGACAATGTGCTTTAATTTAAAGCAATTCAAAAAAAAATTCAAAAAAAAAAATCCATGCACAGCAGCATTAAGAAAAAGTAAAGTTCTTTTTCTTTAAAAAAAAAAAAAAAAAACAATGAACACGTTTTGCATCACAAAAATCCATGGGAAACCAGAATATGTTAAGATCTGCTTAAAAGTAAACAAAGAAAACTGACAAGCTAACTTACCCAAGGATATAAATTCTACAGTTGGGGGGCGGGGGGTGAGGTTGTGGAAATGGCACCAGAGGGAAAAAGCATCCCATGTTTCTCTTAACCAAGTTTGTCTTTCTTACTACCAAAAAGAAATTTGGATAATAGAAACCAAGAACGTCAGCTAAAAGCAGCTTCCAATAGGAGGAAATAGCCTTTCAGATATCCCGACCCTAATCATAAGGTATCAGTTATAAACAAGTGGATGATACAAGGTTGTTTACAACAATAACACCTACTCCACCCACCAGAAAATGGGAGGCAGGTGTATTAGGTACGTTCGACATACAGTATGTATATATGATAAAACAACAACAGCAATAACAGTAAGAGATATCAGAGAGAATTCAAAATACTTTTCTACATTTTCCAATGCTTTTAAAAATATTAGAATACTTTCCCAAGCAACTTCTGGACTGTTGCAGTTCAGAGCTACTATATCTAGGCTGATATGTTCAAGGTAGCCACCAGAAGGCAACAGAGTTAGCTTTTGCTATATCTCTGTTGCCATCTACTTGTCATTTTGATTTCTGCAGCCTAGGTATAATACCATTAAATAAATGAAACATCTCTTAAACACATATTATACATTTTCACATAATCATTGTATTAACCACATTAATAATGTAATTTTCTGCAATTTCCCACAGTTTTACAAATAGCTTACGATTAAGCCCACAATTGCTGCCACTTTTTCAATATATTCAAGAAGAAATGCATTAACTTGTTTTTCTTTCTATTTTTTTAGAATATACAATATACATTAGCAAGTTGCTGTTTTATTTAGCAGATCCTATTTCCATATCACACTGATCAGAATTTGTACATGAATATTTAACATTTGGCTTGGTGGCAGAATTAAATTTGAACAGACATAATTATTCCAGTATTTTTATCTTGCCTTTCTAATAATCATCACAAAAACAATTGGATATTCATGGGACCAAATCACAAATAAATTTGCTTCCTAAGATAAGGAAATCCTTAACAGATACATTTACTGTCATTCTTCCTCCAACTCATCTCTCCAAGAAACTGCTTTAAATACAGCCAGAACTTTAAGTCTGTTATCTAAAATTTATTATCAAACTAGCTTTTGGGATCTTTCTTTTTTTTTTTTTTTCCCTTTGCCCAGAAGAAATTACAAGTAGTCCTCAATTTACAACCATTAATTTAGGGACCGTTTCAAGTTACAATAGTGCTGAAAAAATTGACTTGGAACTGGCCCTTGTGTTTACGACAATCACACTATCCCTATAGTGACATGATCGAAAATTCAGGTGCTTGGAAACCAGCATATATTTACAACAGAGGCATCATCCCTGGGTTATCGGATCACCTACCCAGCTGATTTCCAAGAAGCCAAGCCAATGGGGAAAGTTGAATTTGTTTAACAACCACATAATTCACTTTAAAACTATGGCAAAAGAGCTTGCACAATTGGGTTTGATTCATTTAACAACTGCCTTGCTTAGCAACAGAAATTCTGGTCCCAATTGTGGCCATAAATTGAGGACTACCTCTATACATCTGAAAACCGAAATGCAAATATATTTTCTTTCTTTTCTATAATAAGCATTGCCCATATTGAACAAATGGCATTACCGCTGCATTTAGAGAAAAAAATTCAAGCAAAAGAAGAAAGGGGGGGAAAAAATCAATTACCATACATCAAATACACAAGTCCTATTGTCAAACATTTGAACGTAACACTAAGACTGTTTATTAGCTCAAATAAATAATCCTCCACTGCTTGAAAAAATATAAAGAACATAGGCAATGTTCCAACAACACATGCACAAAACACAAATTTGAGATTTAATCCAAATATCAAACAATCCAAGACTCTAGAGCCTGAAATCCATGCATACATCCATAACTACAACATGAGCACATGGCATTTCAACCTTTCAAATGCCTTTTTTTCTTGAGTTCCGAATAAGATCTTTTTGTTGCCAAAGCCATAAGCATAAACCAAGACTTACCAGATTGGAATTGGTGGCATTGGAATCGTCTTCTGGAAAGGGGATATAGATAGCTAAGGCCACACAATTGGCAAAAATAGTCAGTAAAATAATAATTTCAAATGGTCTGAGGAATGGAGTTAAGGAAGATAGTTGGTTTCTTAAATCGTAGCTTCAATTGTATAATCTAATTATGCTGGAAGGAAAAACAAAGTTAAAAAGGATTCTGTTTAAAGAAGACTGTTCTAATTCTTTGTATGTTGAAAAGAAACACCTGCCTTTAAAGTGCTTTTTCTCCTTCCCAGCCAAATTTCTTCTTAATATGTCAAAAGCATCGTAGGTCAGTCGCGTGCCAGAATACACATAGATTCCTTAAGCTTTCTTTGGTCTTTATTTAAGCTGAAATTTATTTATTTCCATCTTTGTGAAGCTGCTTTTGAGCAAATTGCTTCCAACTAAATCTCTTTATCTCTAACTACATTTGCAATACAATTTCATTGTCATCTATCACTTCAAAGAAGCAACTTTTAGAACTCTTTTTCTGCCTTTCTTTGACTTCTTTGGGTTTTTCTGTGTCTTACTTCTGTCGAGTTTGGAAAATACTTTTTTATACAAAGGAAGAATATCCAAAGAAGCTCTAGGGCAGGGGTGTCAAACTTGATTTCATTGAGGGCCACATCAAGATTGTGCTTGACTTTGGGGGGCATGTTGGGCATGGCCAAGGTGGGCATGGCCAGCTCAATGTCACTCATGTCGGGGGGTGCCTGTGGTGGCTTGAATGCTCTGCCAGTGAAAATGGGCTACCGAGCTCCGTTTTCAGCTGCGAAGGCCTCCCTCTGTCAGCAAAAACAGAGCTTGGGAGTGCTGCCTGCAGCCATCGCGAGCTCCGTTTTCCGCTCCTGCAAAACTCTACCAGCGAAAACAGAGCTCGAAGGGCTGCATGCAGCCCTCCCAACTTCCGTTTTGGCTGTCAGAGACCTTCGCTGGGCCGGTCCTTCGCTGTTTCCAGGTTGGCCGTGAAGGCCAGATCTAAGCACCCAGTGGGCTGGCTCCAGCCCCCAGGCCTTGAGTTTGACACCCCTGCTCTCGGGACTTTAAAAGATATAAGGATTTAAAACACAACTACATCTCAGAAGTGCACATCTACACAGGCCAGATTACTTTGAAGGGTACTTTTAACCTATAAAAATAGGAGTTTATTGCATGTTGTGTATTGCATGTTGTGTATTCTGGAATTAAGTAAGTTTGTGACCTTATTCTATGTCAACCTTTTTGGGCTCCCATGCCAAAAATTGCGCTTGTGTGCTCGCGTGCCAGCACCCAGAAGGCAATGCACGCGAGGGCCCCCACGCCTCCTACACATGTGTGTGCAACCCCCCACGTATGCAGCACATCTCTGCATGTGTGCATGATCTCCTCATGCACCATGCATCTCTGTGCATGCACATGCATCTCCTGCACACCCCTCACCCTCCCGTGCATGTACGCCAGATAACCAACAATCAGCTGTCGGGTGTGCGGCATGTGTATGCACTGTGGGGCTCTTCTGGGCAACCGGCACAGCAGAAGTGGCTCTGCGTGCCACTTCCAGCATGCATGCCATAGGTTTGCCCCCACGGTTCTATGTTGTAGACCTGCTCTATCCTGTTTTTCCCTTTTGGCTGAATTTGTATGCATGATGTTAGGGAAAAGCAAGATATAGCAATGTGTCCCTAAATATTTTACTTCGACCTATTTGCTTTTTTGGTAGTTCATAACAGAATATGATATCTGCATTTAAGAGGAAAACCGGCCTATCAAAATTTGATTTTGGTTTCCCTTCTCCAAATCTGTACTGTTTTTTTCTGTAGTTCTGTGCAGTAGAGATGGATAAAGAATCTGGCACTGCAAAAGTTCAAATATAATTTTCTTCCCTATAGCATTGTGTTTTACACTTTAAGGTCAAATGTACGAATATAAATTGTAGTATGGCAGTTTCTGGGAACAGAACTGTATAAAGACAACATCATGTGGAAAACAATATATCAAAACAGGAACCGACACAGATCTGGAAATGACAGCCATGAGATGGATGCGAATATAGTACTTGATGCAGAGATTCAAAACAAGGATGATTTGATCAATTCTTTAAACTGAATTGATTACTGAATCTAATTACGTGGTTCTGCATCAATTCAAACAAGCTGAATGTTTCTGTAAATGCCCAAATCTGATTCAACAATTCAGTTTTAAGCTGAGTGGACCTGAATCATTTTCCAAATTAATCTGAACTAAACTGGATTACTTTTCTGAATCAGACTGATGAATTCTTATAGAATGGGAGTAACACCTGTGCCCAAGTAATCAATCTATTTATTTACATGCAAAGTAAATAGGCTTCTTGCATATGATTGTGCCACTTTTGCAAGTTAAAGATCAGACTGAAATATGAACTAGAGAAAGCAAGCAATTAACATTTGGTGCCAGAGATTCATTTTGCTTCAATTCTTTTAGATAGCTAATGCCTTGTTCATAATTTTACATTGACCTGCATAATGACTTAACCATTCAAAATCTCTGTTCAACTATTTCCCTTTTTTATTAAAATAGATTATAATGCTTTTAAATTTCTGATTGGAACATATTTGAAAGGGTTTAAGTAGGTTTCTTTTTTTTAGTAAAAGGAAATATAAGTTAATGAACGTCCTCGAAATAATTACTATACTGAGGAATTTTACTATGTCTCGATTTGAGAGAGACAGCATTTTTATAGAAAGCTCGTTTTTATCGTTTTATAATAGTTTTACATCTGTGACACTATTTCTGCATCTATATGAAGAAGTTGGAGAAACTTATACAGGAGTCTCAGAGGCATCTGGTTAGTCAATGTAGGCAGAAGGCATTAGATTAAAGATTCATGAGTCCCATTACTTTATATCCCAAATTAGGGGCCAAATACTGTTCAGAAATGCACAAGCTGAGCATGATGACAGAGGCACACCATGTTTCTTCCTCCAAGGTCTGATCATCAGAAGGACTGAGAGACCGTTCCTTTCATAAGACGATCTGCAGCCTTCCAGATAGGCTGGGATTACAATAACATGTTTATTGAGTCCTGAAAGTTTTGGCCCAACAAAACTGGAAGGCAGGAGGTCAGAGAAAGCTATATAATACTGTTGCACACAATGTATAAATTGCATGTTACATATACAGGTAGTCCTTGGCTTATGACCACAGCTGCACCCCAAATTTCTGTTGCTAAGTAAGACATTTGTTAAGCGAACTTTGCTCCATCTTACAACCTTCTTTGCCACAGTCATTAAGTGAATCACTGCAGTTGTTAAGTTAGTAACGCAGTTGTTAAGTGAATCTGGCTTCTCCATGGACTTTGATTGTCAGAAGTTCCCAAAAGGCGATCCCATGACTCCAGGACAGGGGTCCTCAAACTTGGCAACTTTAAGACTTGTAGACTTCCACTTCCAGAATTCCTCAGCCAGCAAAGCTGGCTACCACTTTAAAGCAAAGCTGGCTGAGGAATTCTGGGAGTGGAAGTCCAGAAGTTTTAAAGTTGCCAAGTTTGGAGACCTCTGCTCCAGGACATTGCAACCATCAACAATATGAGTTAGTTGAATTTTGATCACGTGACCAGGGGGATGCTGCGATGACCATAAGTGTGAAAAATGGTCACAAATGACTTTTTCAGTGCTGTTGTGACTTTGAACGGTCACTAAATGAACTGTTGCAAGTCAAGGATTACCTGTATACATTGTTCTACAGTGCCCAGAGCATTTCCAATGAGATGGATGGCGATTTAAATACCATCAATAAATACATTCCACGTTTCTCCGAAAATACAACCTACTCCGAAAGTCTGAGCTTAATTTTTAACACGTACCCCCCCCCCCAAATAAGCCCTAATTAAGACCCCGCTCACTCCAGGGTGCACAGGTAAAAATTAAGGTAGGGTGGGGATGGGGGGGTGGAGCTGCCCTACTGCTTACCTTTGGACAGTTGCAGCCAGGCCTCGCACACCCCGACACCTGCCTTGTTGGCCCATTTCTTCTGCAGCCAGCGAGGCTTTCCTGAAGGCCTCTGAAGCCAATAAAAGCTTCAAATCGACCCAGAGCTCTGTTATCAGCTGCAGAGGCCTTCAGGAAAGCCTTGCCAGTCGCAGAAAAAGTTCCTGAAGGCCTCTGACAGCGAAAAGGAGGCCAGGGGTGACAAGTAAGGTGAATCAGTGGATGACATCCCACCCCCTGAAATCTGAGATCTGGAGCCTTTTTTGGTGGCAAAAGAATATAAGACAGGGTCTTATTTTGGGGAAAACAAGGTAGATTGCAATATAATCACCAAATGGATTTTATTTGCCAGCAATTGATTATTGACTTACAACTATTCCATTTAGCGACTGTTTGAAGCTACAACAGTACCGATAAAGGGGATTTATGACCAGTCCTTGCACTTATAACGGTTGTAGCAACCCCACACTTACATGATCAAAATTCAGGTGCTTTGCAACCAGCATGTATTTACGATGATTGCAGTGCCCTGGAGTCACATGATTTCCTTTTCCAACTTTTCCAGCCCGCTTCTGACAAGCAAAATCAATGGGAGGGAAAAGCAGATTTGCTTAATGACCATGTGATTCACCTAACTGCAGTCATTTGCTAAACAATGGTGGCAAAACAAGATCGTAGAAATGGGCATGACTCTCTTAACTGGCTTGCTTAGCCACAGAAATTCTGATGCCAATTATGACCCATAAATCAAGGACTACCTGTAAATAGGTAATCTGGCAAAGGATCCCATTTCTGAGATGCTAGGAGGATTTCAGCTGTTTCTGTGTTGTGTTTTTCCAAAAAGAATATTCATCTGCAGAGATGACAAGTGTATTGTTCAACCATTTCCAGATCTCATCCCTGTACTCTCTTATTTTGTGATACATCCATCTGTTCAGCCAGCGCAAATCTCTCCCATTTATCAGGCCTTCACTTGTGTGAACTGCCTAGAAATGCATAGTTACTCAGATGCCAGGCAAATAAACAAATATCAGCTTGGCCCCCTTAAGTTATCCATCCATCATGGGATGCCAAATATGGAGCTTCTTTGTCCAGGAAAGTAAGATATAAAATTAATCCAGAAGATCAAACAATAGTAGAGAGAAAAAGAAAGAAAAAGGAGACACTGGAGGATATCTTTGAACTTTGTAGTGACAAGTCCATTTTTAAACTCCCCTAATACTGAAGGAATTTTTTTTTAAATACTCTGGTAAAATTGTGAGGTTTTCTATTTATCCCTTCTGCTTTGCTTAGAGGCATATGACTCATAAGAAACTTAATTTCAGGGCCGTCTACATTCTTGTATTTAAATCAGAATCTGGTTTAATTTTTTAAAAAAATAGATAAAAGATCTGGATTGGATCTTCATTGGATCAACTGGGTATTTGTAACAGGGTTTATTGTTCAGTTACAAATAAAAGTCAGGAAGAGCAGATTGTGAAGGATCACAGAAAATGTCTCTTTTGTTAGCTAGCACCTGGTCATCTCTTGTTTTCTTACCCAATCAAGACAGAAACAATACATTTGAAGATTAGTTTTAATTTTGAGGTAACCTGTTGACTTTGTGTGTGTGTGTGTGTGTGTGTGTGTGTGTGTGTACACGCACACCTACCCATACACACACATACAGATGTTGGGTTGATTTGATTATTAAATAAATACCGAGTTTCCTTGAAAATAAGACCCTGTCTTATTTTATTTTTTTTGCCACCAAATAAGGCACTAGGTCTTATTTTGGGGGGATATAATCCACTGACAAACTTCACTTGCGCGTGTCAGCCCTAGCCTCCTTTTCACTGCCAGAAGCCTTCAGGAACTTCATCTTCTGCAGCCAACAAGGCTTTCCTGAAGGTCTTTGCAGCCAATCACAGAGCTCCAGATCGATCTGGGGCTCTATCATTAGCTACAGAGACCTTTAGGAAAGGCTTGCTGGCTGCAGAAGAAATGGGCAGGCAAGGCAGCTGTCGGGATGTGCAAGGCTTAGCTACATTGTCCAAAGGGCAGCTCCGCCCCGCCATCCCCACCCTAGCGTAATTTTTATCTGTGTATTCCGGAGTGGACGGGATCTTAATTAAAACTTATTTTGGGGATAGGGCTTATATTGGGCACACGTGTACAAATCAAGCTAGGACTTACTTTCAGGGTAGGTTATATTTTCAGAGAAACAGAGATATTTGTTTATGTAATATAATACTTTTGTTAAATATAGAAGGGGCAGTTTATTACTATTAGTGCACCCATTATGTAAAGGGAGTGGAATATACTGTATTAGATTTTTGATGTAACTTTCAGCATTCAGCTCGGGATGATTTTTTTCATATGTTTAAAGTTAGATGTTATTTGATTTTTTTTTTACTTTTTTGGTACACTTTTTTTTTCTTTTCGTTGTTAGTGTTGGATGTTTGTTAGTCTCCCCCCCCCTTTTTTTTTCTCTTTGTTTTGTATTTTATCTTTGGTGATAAAAGAATAAATAAACATTTTTTTTAAAAAAAAAAAGACAGAAATATTACAAGACTCAAGTATAATATGGTCAAGGAAACACTCCTGTAACCTGCCACAGTTTTCATTCATCTATAAATAGCCTTGTGTTGACCTCCATAAATCTGACTGAAACCAATCCCAGCCTATTCCATTTTATCTGTATCTCTTCCCCCTAATCTGCAGGGTTATTTACAATTCCCCATCAAACTTGATGCAACCTGGTGATTTGCCAGTTCCATACATGACTACACCAGAAAAGGATATTTCCATTCAACAATACTGATACATGCCCTCCGGATGGGATTTTTCAATGTTAAACACAGCAATGCCCGAGGAGGACGTGTAGCGGTCGTGGTACCCTGTTTTTTCTGTTTCCCATACTGTTGCCGTTTCCTCTGTGTGGAGCTAGCGGTGGATATGGTTGCATTGCCAGCAGCACCCATCAACTTCGCCTGCCTGGCAGCATCGATAGCAGCCTGCCAGGAGAGGGCTGCACCCGGAGTAGGGATATGCTCAGGTGCCAGCCCTGTTGCTGCATTGGCATTCATGTTGGCATGAGCTGGACGGGGACTCACATAGTTGGAACCTAGAAGTAAGAAAAAGAAGAGATTGAAGATAAAGCTAAGAAAGACAGCACAACCTGTGGCTTAAGTTATTCCACAATTATGTCCGTCCCCAGTCCAAGAATGGTACGTGGTAAATCCAAGAACGGTACATGGTAATTTTTCCAAGCTGAGTTCGTTGTTGTTTCACACTCACAAAATGTTGCCAGACCAAAGACTTTAACATCTGCATTAGTAGTGGGATCCTATCTTAGCCGCTACCAGTTTGGTGGGTGATCGTGTGTGCGCACACGCGCCCCTAACAAGCCAATCAGCTGAGAGGATGAAGAAATGAAAAGCTAGGAGCAACCCACCCCCCATGCACTTTTTGGTCTTTTATCCTCTCAGCTGATCAGAGGCTTTTTTAAATTACCCAATGGGTAGTGATTTTTACTACCAGTTTGCTCGAATCAGGCTGAACCGGTAGCATACTACCACTGATCTGCATCTATAATATACTCTGTGTACTGTTAGGGAGAAGCCGTCTTCACCCTCTTTCTCTCACACAAAATATCTGGGCTGGGTTGCCTCTTACTCTACTGGAATGCATCCCCCCCTCCATCCTGGAGATCCACCTCCTCACAACATTCCCTCACAATTATGCCACAAGGACACGATAATTGTGTTCTTTCACAACAACAATAAAAATGAGGCTATGCAAATTAGAACATTTTTGCCCATATACAAAACGCTAGTTCCAGTGTCAAATCACACTGCATGGCCAGGAAACAATGCAACTCAAAACGTGTGCCATCGATATTAAAACAAGAGCACAAACACTTAAAAAGAACCATGTGCCAAATTCTTAGATGTTTAATTTATTGTTGTGTATTCTTAGCTGGATGAATCGCAGGGGGAACACTTATGATTTTCTGCCTCAAATGACCCAATCACTTGCCTAAATTGGGAAAAGTATATAATCTTAATTTGGGACAGATGTTCACCATTTTCTCATCCTCATGAGACAAATGGCTTTGCTCATGTCTGAGTCAACCACTATTCTATGCATCTTTTATGGCTTTTTATTCAGTTTGCAGCAGTAGCTTTGAAGATTTGTAGCTCCAGAACTTAATTTATCACCCTAAGTCTTTTGTAATAAAAATTGCGACTGCTCAAAATGTCTACTTGACAGTCTAGGAAAAAGAGCCCAGATGTTGTAACAATCTGTCTGAATACTCCAGTTTCTATATTACACATTAAAAAGTAAATTTTTGGCTGAAATGATGTAACATTATTCCTATTGACATGACAATGAAAAAAAAAATGTAAGCGCCAAGAAAATAAACCTGTGATACTGGACACGCTGTGAAAGTTGACAGGACATCTCATTGCACTCTAACCACATAACTTGGCATAAGTCACTTTTGGAGGGTTTTGTTTTTTCCACAGAGAATTGCCTTTCATAACGATACTGGGATTACTAACTAAAAAGTAATCCAAATTACTTCTTTTGGAACGTATTTCCCCAACCCCACTTCTCCAGTTTAATTTGCAACCTGGTATTTTCTGGTGATGTTTAATTTACTGGTGCTAGCGAGGCTAAAAGAAGAAGGTGTAAAGGAACTAGGCTATGTTTAGCTTAACAAAGAGAAGGCTGAGTGGAGACATGATAGCAGTCTTCCAATACTTGAAAGGCTGCCAGAAGAAAGAGGGCATCAATTTATTCTCCATTAACACCTGAGGGTAAGTGGAAAGTTGTCAGAAGGCAATTCAACCTGTAAATAAGGAGGAATTTCCTGATAATCAGAACTATTAACCAGTTAAACAGTTGCCTCCTGGAGTTGTGGGTACTCCATCTCTGGATTCCCACCTTGGGCAGGGGTCTGGATTAGAAAACCTCTATAGTCCCACATTTTCCTAGGCTTCTGATAGGATTTTAAAAGCTGGCTCTTCCCATTAGCCCTATGACTCTATGGTCTCCCATGCAAGTTATTAACCCAGATGCTTAGCTTTTTGAGATCAGTTAATCTTCCTCACCTGGTAACTGGAAAAGAATCAAAATAATGAATTTGCTTGTTTGGGAAGGTAAACCAATAAACCAAGATTGAAGAAAAACAAGATAGAATGACACTATTAATTGCAACTATAATTTGACTTATTACAGAGTACAGTACTCCAGTCAAAGTATATAAATAAATACATATGTAATTATATGTCCAAATAAAATATCGCTGATGTCTGCTTATTTCCAGTTCTTTTTCTGGGTGCAAATTCAAAATGTTGATTATCACATTTAAAACCCTGCATGAAATGGGATTAGATTATCCTGTCCCTTCCCCCCTTCCCTTCCCCTTAAACACTGCTATCTAGTGCAGGGGTCTGCAACCTTAAACACTCAAAGAACTATTTGTTCCCCGCAGAAAAGAAAACACCAGGAACCACAAAACCTGGGTGGGCATGGCCAACTCAACATCACTCCCACCCAGTCACATGACCTCCTTTCCATGCATACCCAGGTTTTGTGGCTCCCCTTGTTTTCTGTGGGAAATGGGTCTCTCTCTCTCTTTCTTCCTCCCTCCCATTTCTGTTTTTTGTGTTTTTCCTTATCAGGCCAGGCGAGGAATGACTGGGCGGGAAGGGCGAGGGGAGAGGCCAACCAGTGGTGGGATCACCCAATAGGAAGCCACAGCAGAGGGCCCAAAGAGCCACATGTGGCTCCAGAGCTGCAGGTTGCTGACATCCGATCTAGTGGGACTAGGAAGTGCACACATGACACAGCAGTTCCTGCCCTTTCCCCACTGACATGCCGTAGTCCCCCATTTTCCTAGGCTTCTGATAGGATTTAAAAAGTTGGGTCTTCCTATTAGCATTGGGATACATTCAGTGGTGGGATTCAAAAATTTTTATTACCGGTTCTGTCGGTGTGGCTTGGTGGGTGTGGCCATGTGACTGGGTGAGCATGGCATTTTTTTTTGCAGCCCCCACCCATTCTTGGGGCCTTCTGGGCCTCAGAGGAACCTCGGGGGGGGGGGCGTTTTTGCTCCCCTAAGGCTCCTCTGAAGCTCAGGAAGGCAAAAATGGAAAGGGGGGCTGAGCCTTTTTTTTTTTTTTTTTGCCTTTCTGGGCCTCAGCAAGGGGAATCCCGGCACAGCTGATCTATGTACAGCTGATTGTTGGGAGGGTAAAAAAAGAAAGAAATACCTTAGGCAAACGTCAGGCAGACGGGGTAAGCGAGCATCAGGCAGGAGGGAGACCGGGTAGGTGGCGTGGCCAGCCAGAACTTACTACCGGTTCGGTGACCCACACCAAACTCTTGCTACCGGTTTGCCCAATCCGGTGCGAACCGGCTGAATACCACCGCTGGATAGGTTGAAGTTGGAGGCAAGTGATTGTGACTTTTGATGGGTTAGTTAAAGAATGACGCTGAGGTTGTTAGGATTGGTATTTTGTACACTGGTTTTATTAGCTCTCTTGGTATTATTATTCTTAAATTAGCTATTCAGGATTGTTATACATAAGATGGGTGTTTAAAATAAATAAACAAACTATAACTTTCTAACAGGACTATCTAGATTTCTGCCATGGGCATGAACATGATTTTATCTAAATCAATTACACAAACAAAGGTGGAAATGTACCAGTATATTGACTAAAGTATCTTTAATAAACATACTTTAGCCTTAATTGTCAAATATACAAGAAACCTTTATTCTTCAAATATATATCTTAGCTTCTCTTCTCTTCAGTACTTTGCCACTGGTCTTATCTGATATTTTGTGTTGGTTCAAATCCGGTAATGTTTCATATCTGTATGAAAAATCCCACACATCTGCTTTGAAGTCAGAGGCAATACTATTGAACACGTCTTAGAGCAGAGAATGGCACACTTAATTTTTAAAGAGAGAAATGTCTAGTTCAAGCTTACACAGGAACAGCTTGAATGATAATTCTATAATCAAGCAGAAGAAGAATAATTTCCAATATTTTTTTCACATGCAGGTATCCCTGCTTCTCTTTTTCATTGGCAGCAGGGGGAAGGGTTGCTATAGAGCAGGGATCGCCAACCTTTTGGACCTCAGGGACCACTAAACTCATAATTTTAGATCCCAGGGACCACTAACTGGTTCTGTGGGTGTGGCCTAATTTGTGGGTGTGGCCTAATTTGTGGGTGTGGCTTGGTGGTCATGTGACTGGCTGGGCATGGCTTGTATGTAAATATTATAAATATTTATATAAATATTGAATTTTTTTATAAAAAAGAGCAACTTTTACCCAAAATCAGGCAAAGCAGGCAGGCAGATTGAGTTGCTCACAGAATCACAGATTCATTCAGAAATCTATCTATCTGCCATTGGCTAGCTCAGTCTGTCACATAAAATTTGCTTGCAAGCAAACTCACAAAATTAACTCACAACACACCATGTATGTAAATATTGAATTTTTTTTATTAAAAAAAGCAACTTTTATCCAAAATCAGGCAAAGCAGGCAGATTGAGTTGCTCACAGAATCATTCAGTGATCTATCTATCTGCCATCGGCTAGCTCAGTCTCTCAAATTTGCTTGCCGTGAGTCTGCACTGAATTTGCTTGCAAGCAAACCTTCAGTCCTAAGGGAGGTTCGGCTGTGCTTAGCTAGAAAGCAAGAAATCCAGCCATTTCCTGCTTCCTAGCTAATCTAAATCTCCCGGCATAGCAGAACAGATGATGGTCGGAAAAAGGAAAAATAGCAACTTAGCAGACAAGTTTGCCGGGTAAGGAGTGAGTGGGCGGAGAGGGTTCCCGTGGGCCATGTGGGCTGAACAGCCTTGTGTTTCTGTGCAGCCTGGATTAATTGCTTTGGGGGGGGGTGCTCTGGGGGTGAGATTTCTCTGCGGCCCACCAAAATTTTCTCACGGCCCACCAGTTGGCGACCACTGCTATAGAGTACTGGCGGAGCAACGCCCTCAAGCCGCGGCCCACTGGTTGGCGACCACTGCTATAGAGTACTGGCGGAGCAACGCCCTCAAGCCAGCTCTTGATACTTGCAGCATTTTGGGGACATGGTTTGTTCTTGCCTCCTCCTTCTTAGGACTGAGAGAGTGATTGGGCCAAAGTGTCCCAGCAAGCTTTATGTTTAAATCACGACCTTCAAATTTGGCAGTTTTAAGCAGTGGTGGGATTCAAAAATGTTTTATTACTAGTTCTGTGGGCGTGGCTTGGTGGGCATGGTATGGCTTGGTGGGCATGGCAGGGGAAGGATACTGTAAAATCCCCATTCCCCCCCCACTCCTGGGAGAAGGTTACTGCAAAATCCCATTCCCTTCCACCCAATTAACCTGCTTTCCAGCTCCATTCTCCTGTGCAGGGCAACAAAAGAAGACCCAGCCGATCAGCTGGGACTCAGGAGGCAGAGAACAGATGGGGGCAGGGCCAATCAGAGCTGGTATTTGCTGGTTCTCTGAACTACTCAAAATTTCCGCTACCGGTTCTCCAGAATTGGTCAGAACATGCTGAATACCACCTCTGGTTTTAAGACTTGTGAGCTTCAACTCCCAGAATTCCCCAGCCAGCATGGTTGGCTGGTGGATTCTGGGAGTTGAAGTCAACAAGTCTTAAAATTGTCAAGTTTGGAGACCCCTGATCTAAGGCGAGACTTAAACTCAGGGTCTCCCTCTTTATAGCCCAATGCTTTCAACCACTAGACCAAACTGTCTCTCACAGTGCACTAATCCCCAGTATATATGTGTGGCACTTCAAACCTTAAAGTAACTTGATTTGGATTCTGCGGATAATTTTCATGTAGGACTACAAGTTCTGTCATAGAGTTCAAAAGACAGCAAATGGGAAAAGAAACAAAATAGAGGACTGTGACAGTGCAATGACTCAACATTTCTCTTAAAAACAGTACAAAAATTAGACAACCTTCACATTTTAACCATTTAGAACATTTCAGATCAAAACTGACCTCCTTCAAAAGTCTGATCCTATACATGATCTTAATACTACAAAGGAAGATAACAGCTGTTCCCAGAATCTCCTCTCTTGCATACCTTCTACCTGCCTGCATCATCACCTGCCTGGTAAAATGTAAAATTGCAAAGGATATATGAATCAGCACAGCAGGCTCCCTTAAAATGTCATCTTGTCATTCCTCCTTTCTCACACACAATTGTGGCATGGAAAATAACATTCTTTGTAAAAAAAAAAAAAAGCGTGTTTTCCGTTTTTTTATACAACATGGTGAAATAAACTTTCCTACTGAAAATAATTCTGGTACTGGCCCTCATGAACACAGATTTTCTACTCAATAGAAATCCACACTCAGACTTTAATATTAGAGAAGAGAGAAGGATATTATAGAGATCATATGGAATGACCTCAGCTAGGACAGCAATTTTCTCAGCAGGTAACAGACCACGTGCTAGAAAATCACATTTTGTAAATTACAATGTCTACCTCTACTTAAACCAACCAGTCCCTAGCTGAAGTGACCTTACTCTGGAGCTCCCTTATCACACAATTTGAAATTATTGTAGAAGTTTTTCTTCAATGCTGAACCAGATCATGCCTCCCTTTGTAGCATATATTTCTAATCTTTTTATTATGAAGATAGATTGTCTGTAGTATGTAGTGATAAGCCTACTTAGCTATTCCTTCATGCCATGTAGGAAACACATTCCATTTGTCTAAGCGTTGGTTATCATTTTCACATCAGAAAAGGTATTCTTGAGGGCTGCATGCTCAAAAGGAAGAGAACATGGAGAGAAAACTTCTTTGAAGGATCCAGGGAAGTTGGGTCATTCTGTATGGAGAAGTGAACCTGCAGATTGCACAGATTGTCCCATGATTTTAAAAGCAACTATTAAGCCAAACAAATAGTCATTTTTCCAGGCAGATTAATTGCAGGCCTATGAATCAATATACAGTGGAAAAAGACCAAGGACAGGAAAGTAAATTCTGAGGAGATTAATATGTATTGAATGAAAATGAACAGAATGTCTCTCCCCACTTCCCCCCCAGATGACTGTGGATTTCATCTTGTTTATCTAGAGTTGGAAGTAAACCAAAGAATGTGAATCTAAAGGATGGTGGGGAAACTCTACACTGTGAATTGATTTATTAAAAATGAGTAGAAGGTCCCTCTTTGATGGAAAATGCCCATGTCATGTACAGAGGTCAGCTGTAGACATCTTAAATCTAATTAACCTAATCTAACAAAAATACAAAGATAAAGATTTCCCTGGCAGTTGTAGGGCACAGTGATCATCTCAGTTTCCTGGCTGAGGGAGCCAGCATTGTCCTAAGACATTTTCCTTGGTCATATAGATTTAAGAAATATTAGGACTTATAAGACACTAAGAAAATATAAAGTTATGCTCTTATATTGATCCTTGTACTGTACAGATAGCCTTCAACTTATGACCACAATAGGGACCAGAAAGTTGTTGTTATGCTGTATGCTAATTAAGTGAGGCATCATATGACCACACCCAATTTTATGCATTTGCTATGGTTGTTAAGTGAATCACTGTGGTCATTATGCAAGACATCAAGTGACTGAGATTTGTGACCTTTCCTGCTGGCTTCCCCATGGACTTTTGCTTGTTAGATGCCATGAAAGTCACAAATAGCAATCACATGATCATAGGATGCTGTGACTACCTCTATCATAAAATGCACAAGTACCTGAATATATTCAGGCATACATGGTGTCAAGTACATAAATCATGATCACATGAATGTGGGGATGCTGCAATGGTCATAAGTGTGAGGACCCATCATTTTTCAGCACTTTCTTAACTTTGGAGAATCACTTAATGAGTATTTCCTACTAAGGTTTGCTCAGATTACAACAGTTATGATCTAATCTGTTGCCAACAAGGAAAAATCAAGATAAAATATGGAATGGTATTGTATGTTGCAAGAGGGGGAGAAAAGGAGGACGGAAGAAAAGAAGGGAAAGGAGGGTTATATTGAGTTATGGGAATTTATACCATTTTATGTGTTGATCTTGGCTACAAAATGATTGCCAGAAAGTCCAAAAAGACTAGACAGGAAAATAAAGAGGAAAAAAAAACAACCTACAGAACATGCATAGATTTCTGTCCTCCACAATGCTCTGATTTGTCCTTCCATCAATTTTGCAGGAGTTGTATTCTAGTTGTATTCTACTGCCTGGACCACTTGGATTCATATTGCAGCTTCACTCTAGACAAAGATGCTCCAATTTAGCCTGTGCTTGGACTAAATGCCCAAAGCCCGGGGAAGAGGGAGGTTTGACTGCTCTATATATTACTTAAAAAAACATAAAACCTTTAAATGATATTTTATTACTTATTCATGAGGCACAAATTTGCTACATATTAGGATGAGTTGAAATTGCTTTAATGGTTGGTCTTAGTTTACATTAAAAAGAAATCAGAGTAGGTTTAAAATGCGTTTTTCAATATTTGTGTTAATCACTTCTATGGTTAATTGCCAACATTGTTCCATTTTTCTCCTTTATAGAGATCATCCCTTAATGGCTACTTTTTGAAATCTTCAAAAAAATATGCGTACTTCGTATAATTAACCTTGGCTTGATTTTCACCTACACTTAATTGTCTCACTACATTACCCAGTACAGAAAATTGGTTGATTGAGGTTTAAATGTTTGACTTGCTTATATTGTTCTCCTCTCTGACTTTGCTTTTGGTTTTGTGCCTGACCATGTGGCCATATTCATATTTTAGTAGCATATTTTTCCTCACTATTTAGCATAATCCAAGAGGAATATGATAGAATGGAAGCCTTTGATTTGGATTTGCTCCTGAACTGCCTGATATAGCTTGTGCCTAGGCACTCTGTAGCTGCAGCTCCTAAATGAAGCATATTACAAACTCAAGGTAAACCGCTCCAAACTTGATTGCAGAAAATACAACTTCAGCAACAGAATATTCAATGCTTGGAACACCCTATCCAACTCCGTTGTTACAGCCTCAACCCCTCACAGCTTCAACCTCAAACTGTCTACCGTGGACCTCACCCCATTCCTAAGAGGTCCTTAAAGGGGGTATGCATAAGCACACCAGCGTGCCTACCATCCCTGTCTTACTGTCCTCATTTATCTATATTTACTTCCATTGTTCATGTTTATGTTCATACCTATACTTGTTATTTTGTACATTTTTGACAAACAAACAAACAAACAAACAAATATTTAATCAGGATAGCTATTGCTACCTTTAGGAAGAATTGTGAAAGTATTTCTTATTCCAAAATGCCTTCCTTACGCTTCCCAAAGTTCAGTTATAGCCCTATTATTCTTGGTTGGCCTTCAAACCTAATTCCTGATTTGTTTTTTGGGTCTCCCCTGAGCCAAAGATATTAACTTCTAACTTGTTCCTCATCGTTCCCCATTGGGCCTAATTTACAGCTCTTGATATCTGATTCATAGGTCATACCCAGGCTGTGGTTGTAAGAATACAAGAATATAATCTGATCCTGCCCTGAAGAATAATCCTGATCCTACCCCTTTCAGTATAAAAATTATAATACTCAATTTATGAGAAATTAGAAACTCAAATCTGAATCATCATCTTAATAAACATGGGACAACACTCCAAATGCTAACTCAAATGCAAAATTTTGATAGTCACATGTATCTAAGAGCAATAGCACTTAGATTTA
Source organism: Notechis scutatus (assembly GCF_049901735.1). Taxonomy (NCBI): domain Eukaryota; kingdom Metazoa; phylum Chordata; class Lepidosauria; order Squamata; family Elapidae; genus Notechis; species Notechis scutatus. Next base: position 67,190,627 of record NC_142014.1, on the reverse strand, counting down.
TATACTACATCATAGTAGTTTATAACACTCTGGACAGTTTACAATGTCAACATATTGCCTCCACCAATCTAAGTCCTCATTTTACTGTCCTCAGAAGGATGGAAGGCTGAGGCAACTTTGAGCCCCATCAGGATAGAACTCCAGGCTGTGGGCATGCAATACTGCATTCTAACCATTGCTCCACCAGAGCTCTTTAATACAAGTAGCCCTCTTATAACCATTTATTTAGTGAAGTTACAATGGCACTGGAAAAAGTGATTTATGACCATTTTTCATACTTACAACCCTACAGTGGTGTGATCAAAATTCAGATGTTGGCACATGGCGTGTATCTATAACAGTTGTTATAACAGTTGTGGTGTCCTGGGATCATATGATGGAGCCAATGAAGAAGCCAGACAACCATGTTACTTACCATGTCACTTAACAACCATGTTACTAATTTAACAACTGCAGTGATTTACTTAAGGACCTGGCAAGAAAAATCGTAAAAAGGGGTAAAACTCACTTAACAACTGTCTTGCTTAGCAACAGAAATTTTGGGCTCAATTGTGATCGTAAGTTGGGGACTACCTGTATATGCGTGGTACATGTCCCATAGTGTTCAGTAAGGAAAATACTGTGAAGCCTTCAACATTTTGTGTCCTACTCTCCTATCCATGGGGTTGATTAGACCTGAACATCAACTCCTCAGAAAGACTAAATTATACTTTTTTGGTAGGATATAAAAACTGAATCCTGGATCTCTGCTTGTGCTCTTCTCCCCTCCTCTTACATTTTGTTATCAGGGAACCTGAGTCTTTTCTTAATACTATCTCTGTTCCCAGAATTTAAGAGCTTCTGCCCTTTTTACTTGCTTACATAACAGTTTCTGGATATTTGCTTCAAGGCCACCTCTCTGCGTTCCCAAAGGAAAGGGATAGGCAAGTAATGCAATTAGGGTAATGAGATTCCACTGAGGAAATGGCTTATTTTTTTAAATAGAAGCACTTCCTTAACAGAAGATGTTTGGATCGCACACCAAACTCAATTATCAGTCGGAAGATTTACAGGCTCAACAGAGCAGCTAAAATATCTTGATGTTATGAGCAGGTTATCCTAATCTCACGATATCTCTTAAACAATGTTTTAGCCACAACTGCACACTTTGTGCTATTATCACTAGACTTTCATCAACTGATGCAGCCTTAAGTGTATATTAGTTGACTATTATATAAACACAAATCCAACATTTTCCATATTTTATAATCTGTAGTTTTGAGATGGTATCTCTGAATACCATCAGTTAAAAAGAATTAGGATTTTATTTTTTTTGCAGATAGATATTGTGCGTTACAAGCGGCTTGTAAATCTAGCACCCCTGTATCATTTACAGTATTTAGACTAATCATAAGAACAATACAAATATCAAGTCATTGCTCTGTACGAGAGGAACCCTATTACATCCCTGCTACTAACTCCTATCTCATTTTTAATGATGTGGAAGTTGGACCAGTCAACCTCTTAGTCAACTAAGACCTCAATCAAAATGCTGAAGTAGCACCAATGTTCCCAGCATGGCCCTTCAGACAGAAGTCAGTTTACTGCAGATGAGGTATTAATTCATACCTTGGAGAATGACTTTCTTTTGACAGAGTTCAAATCCCTCAGCAAATGCTGAGTTTTTACATCCTTCTGGAAACATGAGAGGAAATGCTTCAATATGGATTTTATCCTCAGTTGTTAAGGGAACTGGGCTACGTGCTAGTAAAACAGAGACTGGAAGATATTAACAAACAAGACAGCCTGTTATCGGGCTACACAAATATTATAGCAAGTAACCAAAGCTCTAATTCTAACCTGGAATGTAGCTTGAACAGTTCATTCTCCTTAAATCCCACAAGATGTCTGTTCAATAATATTCTTTTTTCAGCAATAATGAAGATTCAGGTACGTATAAATCTTCAGAGATCAAAGCTTCCTTTTGGCTCAGATGCCACTGAAGCATTAAAGCATCTCTAGTTTCCTAATAACTCTTATTAGGAAAAACTCAACAATACAATATTCCTTCTCATAGAAAGTATTCTGAATGGTCTTTGAATTCTGTAATTACATATCCTCTAGCTCAGGGATCTCCAACCTTGGGCCCTTGAAGCCTGGCGGACTTCGACTCCCAGAATTCCCCAGCCAGCAAAGCTGGCTGGGGAATTCTGGGAGTTGAAGTCCGCCAGGCTTCAAGGGCCCAAGGTTGGAGATCCCTGCTCTAGCTCATTTAGATCCAACTGCCAGAATCCAAGTTGCTAGATTTTGCTTCTCCTCCTGTGCATGCACGTGTCAGGAATGACTTACAGAACTTAGTTTATGATTGGGCTTATGATATCACATATCAAAGTCTTTGTTCAAAGTATTCTTATTGTACATTTTGTTGCAAATTACACGTGTCATTCAGTTCTACATCCAATTGCGTCTGTAATTTAAAAAAATTGTCTTCCCTATCTATACTTATCAGTACTTCCAATAGGATGGAGTTAGTAAATAAATTCTCCTTTAGAGGAAATGCTGGTGCCTTGCATAACCCACTAAGTTTAACTGCTTACAAGCAGTAATCCTCACATATATTTTGCTGCAGTAAGATCGTGCGAGCACCATGACACAGACTATATGTAACTACAACCATCGCTGCAAATCAAGGGCTGTCTTGATCAGCACTATTTTAAAGGCAGCTAACTTATTTTATTTATTTATTTATACTGCTGATTATCAGAGAGCTTCACAGCTTCATCAGCAGTCCATTATTCTCCCTACCCAATGTCTTATTGACTGACAGATAGCTCGCCTAGTCATTCGTGTATGGGAGTTATGTACAATTTGTACCTACAGCAAAAGGAAGAAATCTTTCCAGCAAAGCAAACATCCTTTTTAGTATGCTGGAAAACAGGTATCACTTGGGGTGATTAACGCATGTGATAATGGGCAAAGATATTAATTTGGGAAAGTGCCCCAATTACCCTACCCTGCTTAATATTTAAGAATGGCATATTGTTGAGGTAGCTTCACTTAGGGCTTCTTAGTTTCCACTTTAAAAGCAGGTGTGATGACAGAATCCTTCAGCTCAAATTAATTTTGAACAATCTGTCATGGTGGCAGATTTATAGGAACAAATATTGCAAGTATGAATTACCAATAAGGACTCCAGATCTTAGACATGTTAAATAATTACTAGCAGTAACAAATGGCTTGTTCTCTAAGGTTGGCTAAAGAAAACAATTCAATTAGAAACACTAACCTCCTGCAGAAACTGGAAGGGATCTGGCTAACTTCCTAAAGAAGTATTTTGAAGAACTTTGTTAGTAACAGTAGAAGCTGGAGTTTATTCTGAAAGGGTTTTTAAAAACCACAGAAAAGTTAAATAATAAACAGATACATCTAAACAAAGATTAAAAAACATCAGATTTTTTAAAAAAGAAAAACCCATCTGCAGGCTGTCAAAAAAGGCAGGAATAACGCTGGCAAAAAATAATAATCACCTTCTGCCAAGTGACTACTTATTTAACATATAATCTACTTTTTAAATTGGATTGTGGCTTCTACTTGTGGTAGAAGCAAAAATAAGGAAGAACATGCTACTTGCCCAGCCCAACAGAGATCTTGGTACACAGAGCTGCCAAAAGCAGAAAATGCACTGAATCTACTCTTTCTTTTGTGAGAAGGGTATTCTGGCCTTTAGCCCATAATGACAATTAACTAGTTTGATTTGAGTAGTCAGATTAGATTTGAATTTAATCCAGGACAGAGGTGTGTGTGTGTGTGTGCGTGAGCAGGAGAGATAAATAGCAAAAGAGCAGGTTGGGGTCTAAGAGAAAAAGTTGGGAAAAGAAATTTAGTTGCATTCTCTTCTACCCTTTTTCTGTAGCCCATGATTACTTTTTTATCTTTATTTTTTCAACATTTTAAGTTTACATTCAAACGTTTGAGGTACAAAATAAATAACTTTTACCCGCAGACCATTTTTATTATACTCCACTTCCATCTTTGTGGTTGTTAGGAGTTGAAAATGAATAAAATGAATCAATTCACAAAATGAATCAATCACTCGATCAACCAAGAGTCCATTTTTACTGCCGTCCCTTGATACTATTGTTCCCAAACACTTTTGTGGCCCCCATCCTTTGGAACATCATTCCCCCTGTTTCTTAGACTTCCTCCGATCCTTTTGGCCTTAGGAAGGCCCTCCAAGCATGACTCCGCCATTGCATGTGAGAGGCTGGTAATAATGGAGAACTTCTACAATGGCTCTGTAGAACGTGATGCAGTGATAGACTTTGCTGATCATCCTCCTCTTTTAACAACACCATAATCCTTTGCGAGGTAGAATCTGGGCAACAGAAGAGAGCTAACAGTGTTTAGTGGCCGGATGCCCTTCATGTCCCTAATCCGGATTTTTTTTTCAACAGATATATTCTGTGTGCCCAGAGAAATACCAGCCTCTCCCTAGGATCGAACTCACAGCCTCCTGATTGTGAGGTGAGAGCTCCACCTCCAGGCCACCGCACCGCTCATAGACTTTGCTGGTGATGGTGGTTAAATTTGTTTGAATGTAGTTTTATTGATCGATATTGTATGTTTGTACAGATCATCCTCAACTTACAATCACAATTGAGCCCAACATTTATGTTGCTAAGTGAGAACAGTTGTTAAGTACATTTTGCCTCATTTTACGACCTTTCTTGCCACAGTTGTTAAGTGAATCACATCAGTAGTTAAATCAGCAACACGGTTGTTAAGTGAATCTGGTTCCCCCATTGACGTTACTTGTCAGAAAGTCATGAAAGGTGACCAGATGAACCTGCAACAGTTGTGATGACCCAGAGTGTAACACAAACGTAACAAAATCCAAAACGTAAATAAATGTCCTTTAATGCCTCCAATTTGGCCCCATTGTTCAAAAATACTCAGTTGGAGATAAAACGTACTCAAATATAGTCTTCAAAAGAAAGCAATACAGTCCGAATTTAATGAGCAGATAGAGGTGAAATAAAAAAACAAACAAACTACAATGACGAAATGTCCACAACAGAACAGGAGAAGTATTTACCAAATTCAAGGAGATAACAAGGCACAGTTTGTTGGAAGGACGTCAACCAAGATAACTTCAGACCAAAATAAAACACGTTTGCTTCCATCAACCTGTGTTCTAACCGTCTCTCTTATATACTTGTCTCCCCAGCTGTAACTAATAAGGAGGATCATGGCCACCTCCTCTCTCACAAGCCAAGTTGTTGCCTTCTCCTTTCCTCCCTGCATGTCCTAGGAGGGGATGGGCCTGGTTCTTCCTCTGACTGCCCAGCCAGCCTCAGTCCTTCTCCAGCCTCCTCCACCACCTCCACTCCCTGTCGGCTGTTCCTCCTCTCCCTCAGAGTCCGACTCTATCAAGGGCATGACAAGGGTCGTAAATATGAACCAGTTGCCAAACATCTGAATTTTGATCACGTGACCATGGGAATGCTGCAACAACTGTGGGAAAAACAGTCATAACTTAATTGTTTTCAATGCCACTGTAACAGTCTCTAAATGAACTGTTGTAAGTCGAGGACTACCTGTATATCTGTTTTTACCAGTTTCTATTTGATTGTTATTTTTAACTGTTGTGAGCTTACCAGAATCACATAGGTGAGATTGACTGCTGTATAAACCGAATGACTAAATAAAAAGTAAGAAGGTCTTTTTAAAAAAAAAAACTCTTGAAAATAAAGCCAGAAGGTTTCCAGGAAAATACTTTTCTTACACCATTATACCAAAGACAACGGCACTTTATAGAAGTGCATCACTCTCTTTGATTTTCTACTTCCTGTACATTCCCCGTTAGTTCTTCCATCTTTCTTCTCATCATAAAGAAGAGATTGGAGAACCATTTGTCTGAAACGGTATAGGTCAGTGATGGCGAAACTTTTCGGCACCGAGTGCCCAAACCGGAATGCGTGTGCATGCATGCGTGCCAGAGTGCCGGAAACCCGAAGACCAGCTGGCAGGTGCATGCATGCCTGTATTTTGGGGCATTTGGGGTTGTTTGGGGGGATGTTTTCAGGCCATTTTTGGTCTGAAAATGGCCTGAAAAACGGCTGAAAACAGCCTGAAAAACGGGTTGAAAATGGCCCGAAAAACAGCCTGTTTGGGGGGCATTTTTGGGGGGCATTTTTTTAGGTACTCCAGAAGAGCGGCTGGCCAGAAACCAGAAGAGAGCTGGCAGTGGCTCACGTGTCCACAGAGAGGGCTCTGCATGCGTGCCATAGTTTCATAGATAAAGGGGGTTGGACTAGAAGACCTCCAAGGTCCCTTTCAACTCTGTTGTTCTGTTCTGTTCTATTCATTGTTTGAAGGAAAAAAAGGAGGAGGGAGCTGCAGTATGTCTTTTCACGAGTTGCCATTATCAGCCATCCATCTGGAAGCACCCCAAATCTGCCAACCATTTAATCTAAAGGATATTGATTTTGGCTACTGTCTTTAGGTAAATTCATAGTCTGCTTCCAAAACTTAGTGCTGTGCTATTAAAAATTCTTAGGGAGTATATCAGCGGTGACACCAATACAATACCACAAACCATTCTGCTCTGCAGAAAAGTAACTACTGTATACTCTTGCAGCTTGGCTGGCTGGTGAAGAAATAGAGAGGCCAGCTGTCTTAAATTCAAGCGCTGGCTTTCAATTTAACTATAGGAGGAATTCAGAATATTAAATTCGCTGTAATATGGGTATTATGTAGACAAGGGATGGGATTCTACTGACCAGTTTGGCATGGTTTGGCTGAACTGGTAGTTCCAAAGATCATCTGGGAGCAAACCGGTTTGCTTCAACAATCTGCTGTTGGGCCCACCTGGGCTCCCATACTAAACAGAGGTGGTATTCAGCAGGCTCTGACCAGTTCTGGAGAACCGGTAGCAGAAATTTTGAGTAGTTTGGAGAACCGGCAAATACCGCCTCTGACTGGAGATTTTACAGTATCCTTCCCCTGTCACACCCACCAAGCCACACCGACAGAACTGGTAGTAAAAATATTTGAATCCCACCACTGATACTGACCTTTGTTTCCTGCTTTTGAAGCACAGTTGCTTTCCGCGGCACAGCAGATTGCCGTGCGTCAGCTGTTGGAGACACAGGGAGAGTGCAGGATTGCAGGAGGTGAGTAGGAAAACCTCTGTGTGTGTGCACAGCATTTGGTGCACACAAAGTGTGTGTGCGTGGGCAAAGCGCACCCACCAAGCCATGCCCACTGAACCAGTGGTAAACCACTTTGAAACCCACCACTGATGTAGACACCCATATTCACTTATTTATATATCACCTGTGTACACTGCTGCACTCCAGTGGTTGCTCAGTAACACAGAAGTTAAAACATCCACAATCCAATAAAGTTTTAAAATATAAAAACACCCAAACCAAAAATCTGAAAAAGCAATCTAGATGGACAATCTAAAGAAAATATGTCAGACTCTGAACGTTCTATGGAAGTCAGGCCCCAAACCAAGAATGATGTGGATGATTCTTCCCAGCTGAATTCTTTTTTGTTTCACATCTATAGACAAACTCTTTCCAGAATAAGGGCTCTACTATCTGCATCTACAACATACTCTATGAGCTATTAAGAAGGGGCTGTCTTCACCCTCTTTCTCTCATGCTGGATTGAGTTGCCTTCTCCTCTCCCTCTGGAACAGGGATGCGGTGGCTCAGTGGCTAAGACGCTGAGCTTGTAGATCAGAAAGATTGGCAGTTTGGCAGTTCGAATCCCTAGCGCCGCGTAACGGAGTGAGGTCCCATTGCTTGTCCTAGCTTCTGCCAACCTAGCAGTTCGAAAGCATGTAAAAATGCAAGTAGAAAAATAGGAACCACCTTCTGGAAAGCAATTGAAGTCAGAGCTGGAACCCTCATTACGTATCTGATATTAGCACAATTGAGAAAGTCCAGAAATATTTCACAAGAAGAGTTCTCCACTCTTCTACTCGTTGTAGAATACCTTATGCCACCAGACTTGAAATTCTAAAACTAGAAAACCTTGAATTACGCCGTCTTCGGTCTGACTTAAGCATGGTATATAAAATCATACATTGCAATGTCCTACCTGTCAATGAATACTTCAGCTTCAACCATAACAACACAAGAGCACACAATAGATACAAACTCAAAGTAAACCGCACCAAACTTGATTGCAGGAAATACGACTTCAGCAATAGAGTGGTCAATGTCTGGCATACTCTACCCGACTCTGTAGTCTCTTCCCCAAACCCCAAAAACTTTAACCTTAGACTGTCTACTATTGACCTCACCCCTTTCCTAAGAGGTCTGTAGGGGGCGTGCATAAGCGCACCATCGTGCCTACCGTCCCTGTCCTATTGTTTCTCTTATTCTTTTATTTTTCTTATATGTACCCATTTCATGTATTCACAACTATGTATACACTTATACTTATTGTCTTGTAAACAATTGGCAAATCAAATAAATAAATAAATAAATACTCCAATGAGAGTCCATTCCAAAGGGATGGTGCTACTACAGAAAATGTCCATGCCTATCAACCCTCTGAGATAGACTGGACTAAGCAACCAAAGTCATGAATGGTAATATTTTTTATTACAGTAACAAAATCCCGCAATACAAATACATGAATACATCTTCCTCCCTCCCTGCCTTTATCTATATGAAAATTAGGGAGGGTCGTGTGTTTAAGAGGTTGTCTCAAATGACATTTTTGCTTTGGACTCAGATTTCATTATCTGGCCATTGTGTTGGGTTGAGGTTTTTCCTCTTTCCCTCTAAAGGTTAATCTCACAGCCCATCACATGACTCCATCTCTCATATCTCCCTGAAGTGGGGAACCAACCGCTGCTTCTCCCAGCAAGACTGAATAAGTGGGGATGACCCAACTAACTGAACATGTACTAAGCTAAGCTTTTAGAGGGCTCAAGAGCTTCACCAGCACTTTACATTGCACCCAGAAGCCTGCAGAACCCACAACTTAGGTGTAAGGTGATATGATAGGTAAATACTGGATAATACACAGACCATACATTTGAGGTCAATGGAACTTATATGTAGTCTTCAAAGACAGCCCCAGTAGAATGTGTTGCAGCAGTATCTGACGTCTACATTATTGTCACAAATCATAAGATGATTTCAAGATGTCAAATCTTAAGATGTCACAAAATATAAATGTTCCACTATTTAATTTTAACAAGAATTAAGGTACATAGCAGAAATTCTTTATTAAATTCCATATTTTACAGCCAAGTAATCTAAAATGCTGCATATACTGGCTATAAAAATCTGTGCAATAGTATTATGCAGACAACTAGTGTAACTTATGCCATATTCTATATCAATTATATTAATTCCCTTATACCAATTTAAATATTTGAGGGCATCCCCTGCAAACGTACGTGATCACAAAAATTGCAATCTTTACAATTCATTTTTTCATTAATTAAAATATAAAATATTTTCTTGCATTTCACTAGCAATCTATGCCCAAGTTAACTCTTAAAAGGGAAGAAGTTAAAGTAGTGGTGGCATATAAGAATGTAAGATTTGGCTTGGTTTGATAAAATACTGGACAACATAGTTTTACATGTGCTTTTTAGAAATAAAATTGGGTTGTATTCAGTGGAATTTACAGAAAGTAAGTATGCATAAAAACACAGCTTTGCCTAAAAACCATGTTAATTATACCCTTGCTTTTTAAACTTATTGGTGTAAAACAACTTTCAACAGAAATTATTATTGTTGAAGTAGCACCCGATCAAGAATTCCATGTCTGAAGACAACTGTAAAAATCAAAGTGAGAATGCTCCACAATTTGTCACTTACTAAAACACAATCCAGACATTCTGTGAAAGCTCAGCTTTATGCTAAAGCCAATTGCCATCAGGTATAATATAACAGGATAGGCACTCACTTACTGAAATTTTGTTGCCACAGAATGAAAAGATACGTTGTCCATCTTGTAAGTATAATTTAAATGACTGCATTAGTATGACAGGATCAAAAATTCTCAGAACGAACATAAAAACTATGCTGGAGCCAAATAATTTGTTGAATGATATGAAATTCAAATCAAGCGTTACTCAGCAGTGGGCCAGATCTAATACAAAGGAGGTTCTACAGTCCACAAATTAATCATTGTTAAAGTTCCTATAGTTTAATTAGATATTTAAAGCTGCAATTCCATATGAGTTGACTTAATGTTTACATCTGAAGTGTTTCTATTACTAGTGAACTGCCCACAGTTGTTGGAAGTCAGGAAGCCTAGAACATCCGTCTTCCCCTTCTCTTTCATTTTGAGATTCTTTTCAGCTATTGTAAACTGCAATGACTGTTTTCATGGCTTTAGAACAGAGGTCTCCAAACTTGGCAACTTTAAGACTTGTGGACTTCAACTCTTAGAATTCTCCAGCCAGCTATGCTGGCTGGAGAGTTCTGGGAGTTAAGGTCCACAAGTCTTAAAGTTGCCAAGTTTGGGACCCCTGCTTTAGAAGGAGAGAAGAGAAGCCTTTAAATAAATAAATGAATAAACCTTGAAAAGCCTGTGATTGCTATTAATTTTAATGTGGTGCCATTATGGTGAGGGCCTGGAATGGCTGCATTCTGTCAACTGAGAAAGGAGGAGAAGAACCTTAGGTTCTATCAGAAGCCAAATAGAATCTGATTTTTTTTTTAAAAAAAATCCCTTATTTCCTTCTCTAAGAATGGCATTTTGACAAGCCAAGGGAAGATGAGATCACCAAGAACACTACAGATGTACGAATTAAAATGTGGACTAATTGCTTTTCCTTACGTTGTACAAGCAAAGAATATCATCTAACAGCTGCTGAAATAAGAATTGTGACATTTATCTAGTTTTCATCTGCACAGCAGAGAAACTGAAGATATATGTGCAGAGATCTTTTTTTTTTTTTTTACACAACTATCAACATTTAAGAATAGCTGGGAACAAAGGTTATGATAGACATATAGCTGAGTCTATATGAGGACGTTTTGTTCCCTGATGCTTAGAACAAGAAGGTAGCCTTTACATTCTGGATACAAATGTTGAATAGCAGGCTAAATTGGCTATGGGACAATGCACTCCATTACACCAAAAAGTAAGAGGAGGTTGAGAGAAGACTGGGCAGCCAATATGGTACACGATCTTTCCTTCTACAAGGTTAGAGTTATGTCCAGGTGGTTGCTTTCCTTGCTTAATGATATAGTTAATACTCCTTGCTTAATATTATCATTTCTCCATTAGACCTCCTCTACCATATTTGGCATATTCAGGACAAGAGTTATATAACAGTCCAATGTGAAACAGGAGAAAGAAGGGAACGGGAAAATGGACGGGAGCAAAAAATAATAGATTGGCTAGAGGTTGTCTCTCCTCCTTTAAGTTAAAAACCTACAGAAGTCATTTGGAGTGCAAAAGGCTGCTTATAACAGCAGCCAGCCAAATGTTTTTGACATACCAACTAGGAGCGTACTATGAAAAGCAATTGCCAACTCTTGTTTCCTTTTCCACCTTTTGACATTCAGTAATACGCAGCTCTGGATTTGGAGTGTCCATTTGGTTATCTTGGCTAATAGCCATTACTAGACCTTTTATGAATTTATATAACCTCTTTCGAAAGCCACCTGAGAGTAAAGGTGCACGTTACATGCAAATGTGTGTAACAAAACACCAATTATCACTTCTGCTGGTAAAAAGCTTCTTCAGGGATGGTTTTCAGTAGGGAATTAGCTGCCACAGTGGGGGAATTTCCTACTACAGCTCCATTCCTGTCCTGCCCTACAATCTGTTTTTTCTCAAAGGAGACCTTCTTTAGACACAATACCTGGGAAAAATTGGACCCTGAAGTATCACTTTTCAAAAACCCATTTATTATATCCAGAGTGGATGCATTGCTTCGTTGTTACTATTAGGAACAAAAAAATTTTTTTGATATAAGCATATACTTGTTTTTTTATTTATTTATACTGTTTACAGTTTTTAAAAAATGGACTATCAAAATGGGAAGCCAAAAAGAAGGACAAGTTTGAGTGCACCCATATTGGGTGGAAAGGATGGTTTTACAAGGTACCATTCTCAGGAAAAAATCCACTGTACAAGTCTCACTGAAACAAATGGAAGATGTACAAAATTGTGATTTATGCCTAGAAAGGTAGAAAGAATATAAAAGCATGCAGTGTGTCCTTTTACTGATGAAACAAGACACCCAGAACAGCACAGATAATCTTAATATATGGCACAGACCATCTAATCCCTTGTAAGCAAAGAAGGGGTTCTCTTTTTGAATTTCTTTCAAATCCTCAAAAATCCACAGTTCCAAGCTCTCTGTTACTGTTGAAGTATTTAGCATACAAAACATATCAAGACAGAGATCAGCCTCATCAACATGTTGTTACAACCCTGAATTGTTTCCCTCATTGTGGTTTTCCAACACTGAATTTATTTATTGCTTCTGTCTCAATCCAGAGAATCCCATTTTTTCTTTCAAAATATATATCTGTTCTTGCAAACAAAATCAGCGACCAGCCAGGCAGTCACAGACCCAGTATTTATTTTCTGTTGTCTCTTTCCATGGCTCTGAAACGCTGCTTTTCAGTTTAAAAGAAATGCATTTTCCCCCCCTCAGATGTACCACATAATCTCGATTTAATTATTTACCAAGCAAGGTGTCTGAATGCTGTGCTATCAAGTAAAGGCAAATGATATTCTCACTTACCGCCTAATTTAGCTTTCTGCAGCTCCGGCTGCAACATCGCAGGTGCTGTGATGCCCCCTCCCCATGGCCTTTGATAGGCAGATCAGTGACCAATCACTATCTCAGATTTCTCCTCACTCCAGAGCTCTCCCCTCTGTTTTCATCTCCATTATTTTAATATGGTGCTTTCCAGCCTGTATTTAACCTGTTAGCTGGTTCTAGTCAACTTAAAACACACATAATGCCTTGTCCAAAACAATTCTCTTATGGATAGAAAACAGCAGGACTTTCATCCTGGAAATACCTAGTTCTAACAGGAGACATTCAGGATTGATGAATCAATACTCTATTATTAGATATTATTATCTATTCTCTATTATTATTATTAGATATTTGAATTCTGCATAGAAACTGGATCATCTTTGAATCATCAGAAAGGAAGGAAGGAAGGAAGGAAGGAAGGAAGGAAGGAAGGAAGGAAGGAAGGAAGGAAGGAAGGAAGGAAGGAAGGAAGGAAGGAAGGAAGGAGCTAATGGAATAAGCTGGGTTGATAGAACGCTATTAAAAACGGCAATGATGGCATGAGAAAATTATGTTCATTTGGCATCTCAACTGAGAAGTGCTTTTAATGCATTTCATGTGCAGGGTTACTTTCACTAACAAAAGCTGCTAGGAAGCAGTCTGATAAAGACATGCTGCCTTTAGACAATTAATTGGTTTCATATGAGAAAATACATGCATACAACAAGAAGAAAGACACCTGCAGAGCCATTTGGATATACTGTAGCAGGCAGGCATCGATCAGTATATTTTCATCTCCACATACAAATTTGGGGGGGAAAAAAAGCCTAAACCGCAATTTTTCCTTCCATTACATTTCCTTCCCCCGAAATTATCATTCAAGATTGCATTGATGATCGAGTAGGTTGCAATCCATGAAAACAGATGCTATGGAAAAACTGTCATGAGGTCCTTGGGTCTAGCACAAACAAGCATGCCATCTCTTCTGGAAACTGCTTATTATCTGGCCTCCATAAAAATGTCCAGCATTTCCAATGAGGTCCCAGGAATTACCCGAGATTTTCATTACAATCTATTGAACAACACCATGAGCTGCATAGGACTTGCCTGCCTTTATTCAGATTTTTTTCTTTTCTCTTGGAATGCCATATTGTGTCCAAATGTGCTCCTCTATTATGTGTAGAATATTTTGTAGATATGTATGTATATTCATGCATGGCTCTTTGGGCGGGGGGGGGGAAACATACCCATTGCACAAAAATGTGAACAGAATGCTTTACTTCTTACACAGTGTTATTGTCATGCGCAACAAAAGTGGGAGTGTGGTTCCGTTGGCTGTGGAGGAAGCTGGGGAAGGGAAGGGAAGGGAAGGGAAAAGTCCAGCTGGGCAGAGCAGGGGGGAGATAGAACAAGGGAGAGGGAGTTCAGAGGAAGACCCAGGCCCACCCCCCTCTTCATCCTAGGGCATGCAGGGAGGAACGGAGAAGAGAGCAACGTGGGTTCTATGGCTTATGGGGGAGGAAAGGGCCCTGATTTCCTTCATTAGCCACACCTGGGAATGAAAGTTTAAAAGAACTGAATGCTGACTGTGGCAGCTGCTGGGAGCAAACATTACTTTATCCTGTGTTGTCTTTGCTTATCTGTGTTCCTGGCGTCTTCCCAACCATGTGAGTTTTGCCGTGCCTGCACATCTGGAATTCTTGCTCCTGCCCTGTCAAACTAATTGCTTCATTTTGGCTTGAGTGGACTTATAATTACAGCTTGCATTGACCATTCTCTGCAGCCAAAGACTGTTCCTGGGAGAGTTTTTCTCCAGCCAGAAAGTAACCTGGACATTGGGGGCAAAGTTGGAGCTAATAAAGGGACTCTTATTGATTATCTGACTGTGTTGCCTTTGTGCCACACCCCGGGTCATCACAGCTATAAATGTGGATTTTTCCTCAATGGAAAAGGAGTTCAAACTACTGAGATCTTCTCCTCCCCAAATTAAAGACATGTCAACTTAGTTGCTTTGCCTGGGATTAAATCTGTATTTTCCTCAACAGGTGCTGGAAACATAAATTCAAAAATTGCACTATATATGCAAAAGCTACCCAAGAACTTTCTGGATGGAACTCTTAGTCTGCAAAATACTTAGGATATAGAAAAAAGTAAGACATAGAGAGTTGAGAAGTCCATGCCAAGGAAACTGGCAACAGTGGAATTTCCTCCTATGACATTGGCCAAGACTTCATTGGGTGGCTCAGAACGCTGGCAGGTTGAAACGATTCTGGCACACAACTGATAAGGCACTGGCAATTCCAAGCATTACAGAACAGAACAGGCAGTGGCATTTTGAAGAAAGATCCAGGGTGTTGGCATTCAGCCACGCCACCCCCTCATTCCTTAAAGGCTCAGGGAGCTAGAAACTCTAGCAGATAAACCTGCATAAAAAGCCATGGCAGTTTCATCCTGGATGAAATTTAATGGATGCAACTGGGTAGTTTGATTATGTGCCATCAATTCATTTTCAATTCCTAGTGACCACATAGATTTTCTCCATCATGTTCTACCCCTCACCTGTTCTTCCATGTCTTCCAACTGTGCAGTCATCACCACTGAGGCCATCTTCTCTTTTCTTTCATCCTTGCCAACATCAGAAGCTTTCCAGCTCTAACATGAACCTGGTCATTTGTGCCATGAGAGAGAATTTGAGGGTTGATTTGTTCAAAGGTTTTCTTGGCTGTTCACAGTATTCTCAGGAATCTTCTTCCAACACCAAAATTCAAAGGCGTCAATACTCTTCCTATTTTACTACAATCCATCAAATGCAATCACAGTTACAGATGAAACAAATACTTGTATAAGCCTACAAGGTTTGGGTATTTCCAGTTAAGAACCAAAGATCACATCCATGACCTTAAAAGGCACCAGCAGGAAAAAGAAAACTGCCCGAACCTCCGACCAATCCATGCAACTGCAGACCTGTGTCATGCCCCACTGGAGCCTGAATCTGTGGAGGAAGATGAGCCACAACTGGAGCCGATGGAGATCAAGGGGGCAGCTTTGTTGGCTTCGGAGAAATGTGGGGAGTCAGGATTTCAGGATTGTAGACAGGGACAAAGGGGGGCAAGATGACCAAGAGAGCAGTGAACATGAGAGACAGAGCTCAGGTGATGAGCAAGGACCATCCGCTCCTGATCCTCAAGCACAGAGAGTGAAGAGAAGGTGAGAACAGCGCAGACTGACCCAATGACTCGAGAGGAGAGTGCCTCACCCCTCTTCACAAGGCACACCTGGGGACTGAGACTTAAGGAGATGCTGTGGGGAGGGGCATTTGTCAGGAACAAACACCGAATTCATGGAATGTTGAGTGCCGTTGCGATGTTTGAAGTTTCCTGGATTTCTTGCTTTCTTTCTGACTTCCTGGAATAATTGCCTTCCTGGACTCACTGACTTGCCCTGCTGGATTTCTTGCTTTGCAGCTGTTGTGCTCACAGCGTTGTGCTGGACTATTTGCAGCCAGAGGCTGCTGGAGGTGTGTGTGTGTGTGTGTGTGTGTGTGTGTGTGTGTGTGAGATCACTTTGCTCTGGGACTTGTCATAAATGTGGAAGCGTTTGGCCTTATGCTGTCTTGCTTTCAAATAACACGGCATGAATCCTCATCAAGGTATTTTCAGGGTAACAATTATTCCAGCATTTTCAAATACATTTTATTTTAGTTTACCGCAAAATGCCGAGTATGAAAAATAGTTAGAGGTTTTATTTTGTTTATTGAATAAACTGAGTAAGGAGAAAGTCTGAGAACCATAGTTCGGCAACATCTTGAGGGCCAAAGGTTTATCATACCAATCCTAAACAGTAGTTCCATTACAACAGGGGTCTCCAATCTTGGCAACTTTAAGACTTTGCTGGCTGAGGAACTCTGAGAGTTGAAGTCCACAAGTCTTAAAGTTGCCAAGGTTGGAGACCCCATGCACCACAGTCTTATACTCAACTTCCTAATCCAGGCACTAGGTGGCTTTCCTATCCTTGGATTTTCTTCCTTGGTTAGTTGCCATGTTGTTGTAGCATCCTTATCTGCTTGGTTTTAGCTTCTGTCCCGTTTCTTGGCAGTAATATACTACCTCTCTCTTTTGTTTGCCTCTCTGGACGTATATCTCAGTTCAGATCCTGTCTGTGGAGCTGGCTGGGTTCTTACAGCTTTGATTTATGTTCAGCTACAGTGTTCCATCACTGCCATTTCCATAGGACTATAATGGAAATCACAGTAGACTGATTCATATAACACTTTTCCTTCTTTGCATCCATGGCCGTCCACAAATGAAGGAAGTAATATATCAATTGATTAGAAGGAACTAAATACAGTTTCCATGGTGGAACAAGTGGTTTATCATTTGCCTTCTACTTGTATTTATTTATTTATTTATTTATTTATTTATTTATTTATTTATAGTCTAAGCCAAAATTGATTACACCATGTAAATAAACATAGCATGAGATACTATTAGATAAATTTCAGATGATCACACTCAAAGGAGATAAGGCAATAAATTTTGGATTGCTGCTTCTTCCTTCTTCTACTTTTCCCCTTGAGGCTAATGCAGAGAAACTGTTGGGACAGTCAACCAAGCCATGTTTCTCCTTGGCCAACAGAAACCAAAGAGTCAGTTAGCTTTATTGACTTATCTGAGCAATAAAAGGGGGAGTAGATCATTGTTCCTCTGTCTCCAAAGAAAACAGCAAAGTTTTGCTACCCAACAATCGTAAGAAACAATTTGCTTTGTATTTTCTGTGTTCTGTAACTTCTGTGCTTCCTTGGCCTTTCCAGTTATGGTTTAAGAGTATCAATGGTTGCCCTGGTTTGAGGTCATTATAAAGATTATGCTGATGTTCAGGAAACAAAAACAGCAATATCCTGGAAATAGTCAGCTGCTTCTGCTAAGGAAATGGGGATTATTTGTGTCTTGCTATGCATACTAAGCAAGAACTTGGATAGAGATCTTGGGGGATGTGCCAAGGTGGCAGTTGTGTGAACATTTGTGCATGCATCAACATGGCATGAACAGGGGCAAGATTTCAACCAGATTGCCTTAGCCACCCCCTTGCATTTTGCCACTCATTCAAGGAATGCCCCAGAGCAATGTTAAAGGAAGAAGGGAGATATAGAAAGGAAGAAGGGACATACAAGTTGGAGGCAGGCTATCTGCAGCGTGATTACCTGCTTCCTTATGAACCATCTCATATTCAGCCATAGATGAAAAGAGAATTCAGAATAAGTCAAATTACAAGTGGTCCTCAACCACAATTGGAAGCAGAAGTTCTTTGCTTGAGCAAGGCAGTTGTTGAATGAGTTGAAACCAATCTTATGACCTTTTTTGCCATGGCTGTTAACCTGAATACTGAAAGTTAGGCAGCACCAGTCAGTACCATCCCTCAAATTTAACAAGCTGTTTTCTTCAAGCTTTCCCTCTCCACATGAAGCGGAGGAAATCTTTACCTATTTAGTCTAGGAAGGCCTGCAAGAAAGCATGCATAGTCTGGGAGTTTATGTGTAACATTTCCTTCCTGAGGTTACATGTCTCATCTACGGGGGGCATGCAATAAAATGAAGCCTATAAAAGAGAGTCAACTGTCACATACACAACTTCCCTTCAAATAGTAGTGAAAAATTATGATTAAAGCTACTTTAGCTGCACCAAGAACTCGGAAAGGCAAGCAGTTGACTGCAACATCCCAAAGCTGCCCTTGTATGAACTTCCGAAATCATTTGACAGGACCCTATATGGATAGTGTTTTCTTCCATTAAAGGCATTTACTAACTGCCAGAGACATTAAACAGAAGGGTGGAGGGGGGTTTTTTTGTAACATAAAGTCAGTGCCAGCAATAAGTTGCATTGCTACGGATTCCTAAAGGAAATAATTGAAGCACTATCTAATTAGCTGCACCACATTGCAATGCACAAACCCATGGGGAGATTTTTCTCCAAGAACCCGGGGAATGTACCTAATTTCTAATGAAAGTAGAAAACAAACATGAAGAAACAAATCAAAAGAAGAAAGTGAAACAACTAAAAACTTCATGCTTCACTAGCCCATCAGAAAGTAAGATATTTTGGAGGACAGAGGGGGGATAATTCCACAGAAAGTCACATTTTTTTGAAGAATCAACTCATCCATCATTCTATATCAAAGTAAGTATATGCGTAAAAAGCTAATTCGCGTAAGCAAAATATTTACTCATTTATTTAAATTTATATAGCCACTCATCTCAAATGTATGACTCTGTGCGACTCACCGTAATAAAATATGAATGGAGAATATAAGTGAAATCATTACTCTTCTTCCATTGTTAAGAAAATTGCAGAAAATGTCATGCAAATTCTCCATATTTGCATGAGAGGTAAGGAAATTGGTGTCTTCCAGATATACTCAACAGCTATTTTGACCGCACTAGGTGGGCTTGATGGATATGAGATGAAACGATTTAGAAAGTATCAGCCTTTCTATACTATACTGCACATAAAATATGACTTGCATACACAGTGGTTTGCACATATTATAGAGTACTAGTATTTAGAACAGTGTTTCTCAGCCTCGGCCAATTGAAGATGGGTGAACTTCAACTCCCAAGATTCCCCAACCAGTATTGGCTGAACCAAGCCCAGTGTTCAAGGTTCTTGACATACTTGAATATTAGGCCCTATCAGGGGTGTTATTCAGCAGGTTCTGACCAGTTCTGGAGAACCAGTAGCGGAAATTTTGAGTAGTTTGGAGAACCGACAAATACCACCTCTGACTGGCCCTGCCCCCATCTATTCTCTGCCTCCCGAGTCCCAGCTGATCGGCTGGGCCTTCTTTTGTTGCCCTGCACAGGAGAACGGTGCTAGGAAGCTGGTTAGTGGGGTGGGGAGGGAATGGAGATTTTGCAGTATCCTTCCTTTGCTACACCCACCAAGCCACGTCATGCCCACCATGCCATGCCCACAGAACCGGTAGTAAAAAAAATTGAATCCCACCACTGGGCTCTATCCAAAAAAATGCAAAGGGGACAGGGATGGAATAGGTGGTACCTGGCTCAACAGCAGTACCTGTGAGAGGGATCTAGAAATCCTAGTGAACAACCACTTAAATACGAGCCAGCAATGTGCTGCAGCTGCCAAAAATGCCAATATAGGCCTAGGACCATGGTGGCAAACCTATGCCACGTGTACCAGAAGTGGCACACAGAGCCATCTGCCAAATCAAGCTAACAATAACTAAAGAACCTCTAAGCCCATCCCCACCAATACTGACAAGGCAAGCCACTTGAATATAAACTGAGAGCAAACCCCACTCCTTACTAGCACTGATGATGTTACCTAGTTTGGGTAATGAAACATCTGCAAGAAAACAAGCAAGCTTAGAGAGCACCAAGGACCCCTCATGTCAACCATGAGCTATAAATATTCTCCTTTATTGGTACCACAAATGGGTGTCAAATGTTTTAAAATACTAATTTTATTTTATTTTTTATATGCATCCATTGAGGATACTGTTATAAAGTTCACTTGCTAGCTAGTGTTGAAGGTGGAGTTTTGCTTCCATAAAAACTGGACCAAAATACCTACATAAAATATATATATATAGATGTATAAGTATAAAAATTCAAGGAAAAGGCAGTGCAACAGCAAAGGAAGGTAGTAAACCAAGAGGAGGGAGGGTGGTGGCAAGAAATAGTATGAAATTCCCCCATTACATCATTACTGGCCTGTACTTAGTTCAAATTCGAGTGTTTATTAAAATAAGCTACATTAAGCAAGAATGGACCACATTACATGCTGGATTTTACAGGGAATTTGAAATATTTTACAAGATGGATCATTTATTTCCACCTCTAGTTCTTTGTCCTGCTTTCCAATTGTGTAATTAATATGGTTTATGAATCTGTGGGTCTGTTGTACTGCTGTACACCAAGGGATTCATCAGATAAATCAATGGGGGGTTTTTTGGCCAGGAGTTAAAGACTCAGCAAAAGCCCCACAGTCTAGACTCTGTCAACACTGCCACTGTGCTAACTTTGCACAGGGCACTCAACAAAATTAGAGGGAATGTGAATCTTCATTTGCACCTCTAATAAGGGCTTCCTCGTCCTTCAGATCTTGCAAAAATGCATAATCTCAGCAAGAACATGCGAATTCCAGAGCACTTAAGGAAATTTTTGTGAAAACCAAGTTGGGGGGGGGGGGGAAACATAGTTTCCTGACAACACTTTCAGTTCCAATCACATCTGTATTTCATTCCCAACATCCTGCTTTTGATATTAAAATACCTTCAGTAAATAAGTTAGAATTCTTCATCAGCCTTAGCTGAGATGAACATGAATGACAAACTGATTGATTTTGCATTTTCCCAGAGGTGACTAATGTGCTCATCAGCCATAAGGGAGGACTTACTTTTAAAAGCTTAGTGCTGCCTGAAAATCAGGTCAGTTTAAGGTACCATATTAAGAAGGGAGTCAGGAATACAGACAAGGATGCATTCTGTACTGGACTTCAAACCTAAGGGCCATGAAAGGGTACAGAGAGGCACCAATTTGTTTTGAAATCTCTTGATCCATTTACTCTATTTTCTTGTCCAACTTGCTACACATCTGGAAGTTAATGAGCACTTCCCACGATGAAAGGAATGATCTGTACTAGAATTACAGACAGTCCTTGACTTACGATCCTTCACCTAGTAGAGGCCATTTCAGTGCCAAAAAGAGTGACTTACAATTGGTCCTCGCACTTACGACTATCACTATCACAGCAGTTACATGACCCAAATTCGGGTGCTTCACAACTGGCATGTATTTATGAGGACTGCACTATCCTGAGGTCACATGGTCACCATTTGCAACTTTCCTAGCCAGTTCACAACAAGCAAAATCAAAGGGGGAAGCCAGATTCATGTACTAAATGTTGATTTATTGATGACAAATATAAATATAACCATAAATATGTATGTAAGTATGTATAAAATTTAGGCACAACTCACTTAGCGAGGGAAGTTCTTGTCTCAACTGTTGTTGTAAATCGAGGACTACCTGTCATGCTACTTAATTTATTCTGAAATCATCTGGAATTATGAACATAACAAAGTTTAGTTTAAGACTGTCGATGCCACCAAATTACTGAAAAAGAGGTTGCTCAGAGCTGGATAGAACCAATTCACGTGGGATAAAATGCCCATAAACCTAAATATTCCAACCTTTAAATGAATTGATGCCAATCACTGTTGCACAAATGAAAATGTTAACTGCTGCTGTGATTTTTACTGGTTTACTGCTGCTATTTCGGATAGCCCCGCTTTCTGTATTACTGTTTTATAACCATATATATATATTATGTATTACATGAAAAAGGGAAAATGGAAGCTCACTAAATCATATCTTCTACAGTAAACAAAGCTAACTTACACATCTATTGCTATAACGTTAAATAATTGAACCCCCAATATTAAATATGCATGTGAAATTATATGTAAGGAGTAATGCAGTCCAACTGTCTAAATCATCCTCCGAGTAGGACTCCCAGCAGTAAAATGTTCAAATGTAGAAAGAGTTGCTGGGCCATTGTGTAATTGGCAGAAAATTGGTGTCTTTCCAGATTCGTAGCATCTTTTCGCTGCTGTCGTTCAGTCTTAATTTATTGATTGATTGACTGATTTTTTTTCTCCCAATTTATCTAGCTACCATCTCACAAAACAAGTGACCCTACAACAGGGGTGACAAACTCGTGGCCGGTGGGCCAGATGTGTCATGCGCTGGCCACGCCCAGCCCCGTTTTAGCGAAGGGGGGGAAAGTTGCGATATATCACGTGACGACAATGTGACACCATGAGTTTGACATCCCCTGCTCTACACAACATGGCTATTTAATCTATTTCCAATATTCTTTTGTAGTTTCTAACATATAAAGTAAGAGAAGGCACATAGTAAAATCTCCTGCAGTCCAGCTCAGCTCCTGGTGATTTAATGGACGGGACCATGTACTTTTTCTGGCAACAACGTTGAAGCTTTTTGCCATTCTTGAATGTTTTCTCCATCTAGCCCAGGGCTGTCAAACTCAAGGTCCACGGGCCAGACCTGGCCTGCAGGACAGCCATGGGAACTGCGAATGACTGGGCCCCGGTGCCTCTGCCAGTGAAAATGGAGTTTGGGAGGGTCGTGCTCGGGGGGGGGGCAGTTTTCGCTGGCAGAGGGCTATCAAAACAAACTAAAAGCAAAACAAAAGGAGAAATGTTTTGCATTTGAGCATGCAAGAAGGGACAGGAGAGCAGAAAGGGGAAGAGGAAAGACAAATTAAAAGAAGGAAAGGTGGGAAGAGAGCAAGGAAGTTAAAAGAAGAGGGGAAGGAAGAAGAAAGGAGAATGAAGTGGGAAGAAAAAAAAGGAAGGAAGAAAGGGAGGATGGGAAGGAGGGAGGGAAGTCCTGCCTTAGCACTTGGCCACTAGCAAATGGCGAGGCTGCTCTGGAAGACAAGGATTTGGCACTCTCCCTGGTCTCGCCTTCCTCCGCTGGAGATAACGGATCCCCCTAGCCCTGCCTGGGCCACAGACCTGCCTGGGCCACAGACCTGCCTGGGCCACGTCCCCTGAGTGTGCTCCCCCCCCCACATCAAACACAACCCTGATGGGGCCCTCAATGAAATCGAGTTTGACACCCCTGATCTAGCCTACATCCTTGTATTTTCTGCCAGGCTCTTACTCAAACCCAATCTTTCTGAGTTTGGAATCCCTAAAAATGTCAGCCTACCGCTTTGAAAAAGCAATCTTCGCAAAAAAATAAAATTAATAAAAAAACAAAGCAGTAGAACTTAACTAGTACAGGGAGTCCTCAAGGTACGACCACAATTGAGCCCAAAATTTATGTTGCTAAATGAAGCATTTGTTAAATGGGTTTCTCCCATTTTACAGCTTTTCTTCCCATATTTGTTAAGTGAATCGTTTTAAATTAGTGACACTGTTGTTAAGTGAAACCGTTGACTTTGCTTTTCAGAAGGTCACAAAAGAGGATCACATGACCCCGGGACATTGCAACGGTCATAAATGTGAATCAATTGTCAAGCACATGACCGGTCACAATGTGAAAAATGGTCATAAGTCACGTCTTTCAGTGCCGTTGTAACTTTGAATGGTCACTAAATGAACTGTTGTAAGTTGAGGATGACCTGCATTGTGCAAAGCCTTCATGATGAGCCATCCCATAAACCTTACTGTCAGGGTTCCAAGTAATATACCCATAGCAAACAGAACACCGAGGCAGGTAGATTCCTCAAAGAACAATTTATTCTGGATATAGCATATTGGCACAGACTGGTGAAAACCGACTCTAAAGGTTCCTGCCGGTTTTTGCCTAATTAAAAGTTTTTCCCTTTTTCCAAAACAATCGGTCACATGGTCCAATCAAGGTGCAGTCTGGTTGCTTGGTAACATCACTCCTCCTTTCATCACCCACTGTCATGCTGTCAGAGTCTGAATCTGAGGAGAAAGCCGGACAGCTGACAGGAAGTGGGAGTGTGGCTCCATTGGCTGTGGAGGAGGCTGGGGAAGGGCAAAGTCCTGCTGGGCAGAGCAGGGGAGAGATAGAACAAGGAAGAGGGAGTTCAGAGGAAGAACCAGGCCCACCCTCTCTTCATCCTAGGGCACGCAGGGAGGTATGGAGAAGAGAGCAACATAGGTTGCGTGGCTTACGGGGGAGAAAAGGGCCCTGATTCCCTTCATTAGCCACAGCTGGGAAGACAGTTGATAAGAAAGGCAAGCTGTCGGAAACAAACGTTACTTTATCTTGTGTTGTCGTGCTTATCTGTGTTCCTGGCGTCTTCCCAACCATGTGAGTTTTGCCTTGCCTTCAAGTCTGAAATTCTTGCTCCTGCCCTGCCAAACTAATTTACTTCAGTTTGGTTTGTTTGGACTTTAAGTTACAGTTTGTGTTGACCATGTTTTGGATTAAATTTTCTGCACCCAAAGGATGCTCTTGGGAGAGTTTTTCTTCAGCCAGAAGGTAACCTGGACACTGGGAGCAAAATTGGAGATAATAAAGGGACTCTTATTGATTATCTGATGAACTTGTCTTTGTGCCATGCCCCAGGTCATCACATCCACCTGTGGAAATGTCCTTGGTTCAGAGGGGAAAATATTTTGTTTTGGCTATAAAACCCCAGCTATCTCTATTCCACCACCCCCAATCCCTCAGCAAGTCCTATTTGGCCATTTCAAGAGCTTCTTTGTATTTCCATGCTCCAAAGCAAGGCCATTTGCCCAGCTCTATGTATGCAACCACATCACAGGAATCAATGTGGCATTTTGAGCCCAGCATTTTTTTGCTGCCATCTCTATTTTATTTTAAATGGGCATACAGATGTCCAACAGATGTGAAACAATAATTTATGTTTCATTAATGATAATTTTAATCTATTGAAACGAGACATTGATATTAACATGGTCTTTGATCAAAACAGGTCATCCTCAAATGATCCAAAATTTTGGTTGCTAAGTAAGACAGTTGTTAAGTGAGTTTTAGCAATAGCAATAGCACTTAGACTTATATACTGCTTCATAGTGCTTTCCAGCCCTCTTTAAGTGGTTTATAGAGTTAGCCTATTGCCCCCAACAATTTGGGTCCTCATTTTACCCACCTCGGAAGGTTGGAAGGCTGAGTCAACCTTGAGCCTGGTAAGTTTTGAACTGCCAAATTGCAGGCAGCCAATAGTCAGCAGAAGTAGCCTGCAGTACTGCCCTAACCACTGCGCCACCGAGGCTCTGTGTTTTGCCCCATTTTATGACCTTTCTTGCCACAGTTAAGTGAATCATTGCAGTTGTTAAGTTAGTAACATGGTTGTACAGTGAATCTGGTTTCCTCCTTGACTTTGCTTGTCGGAGGATCACAAAACCGATCACATGATGCTAGGACAGTGCAGTCATCAAAAATATGTGCCAGGTGCCAAGCATCCAAATTCTGAACACGTGACCATGGGGTTGCTACAATGGTCGTAGCAGCACTTTTTTCAGTGCCATTGTAACTTCAAACAATCAGTAATTGAATGGTTCTAAGTCAAGGACTACCTGTCAAGGGTGGGGGAAATCAGAAGTCCAGGCAGTTCAAATGAATATAGCAAACAGGACTTATATACCATTTCATAGTGCTATACAGCACTCTCTAAACAGTTTAATGAGTCATCATGTTGCTGTCAACAATCTAGGTCATAGATATTAAACTCAATTGTGTCACGTGATGTAACCAGAGGTGGTATTCAGCAGGTTCTGACCAGTTCTGGAGAACCGGTACAAAAATTTTGAGTAGTTCAGAGAACCGGCCAATACCACCTCTGACTGGCCCCGCCCCCACCTATTCGCTACTTCCCGAGTCCCAGCTGATTGGCTGGGTCTTCTTTTGCTGCCCTGCACAGGAGAACGGAGCTGGGAAGCAGGTTAGTGGGGTGAGGAGGGAATGGGGATTTTGCAGTAACTTTCCCCCAGGAGTGGGGTGGGAATGGAGATTTCACAGTATCCTTCCTCTGCCATGCCCACTAAGCCATGCCCACCAAGCCACACCCACAGAACCGGTAGTAAAAAAATTTGAATCCCACTGGACATATCACAATGTTTTTTGCCTTTGCAGAGCTGGGGTGGGCATGGCCTATGCATGATGCATCCAACCTGCAGGCTGCCAGTTTGAACCCCTGATCTAGGTCCTCATTTTACCAACCTCGAAAGGATGAAAGGCCGAGTCAACTGTGAGCTGGTTAGGATTGAACTCCTGGTAGTGGGAAGAGTTAGCCTCCAATACTGCATTCTAACCACTGTGCCACCAATAGAAAGGTTGATTGCAAGCTTATGCTCTCTACAAGAATCTGAACTACTAACGGTCAAAGCAAATTGACAGTAGATAACAATCAAGGTGGGTTGGACTTAGATGTCTTATGGGCACAAAGGGATTTGAGACTTGTGACATGTCAACTTAGTCATCTCCTAAACTACCTATATTCAAGTTCCAGATATTTCAATTCCTTAGCCAGCCTCTATACCAGTGTTTCTCAACCTCAATAACTTTTAATATCTGAGGACTTCAACTCCCACAATTCTGGAAGTTGAGATCGACACATCTTAAAATTGCTAAAGATGAGGAACATTGCTCTATACACTTAAACATTCATAAAAAAAACCACCGAAAAAACTGTGGCTACAAGCTTAGTAGTTTGTAAACAATTTGTTAAATCCTGTAGCATTAAAGAATGCGTTGATATGAGCCAGCAGGCCCACATCAAAACTGCTTTGACCTATCCCCCAATTTAAGATTTCTGAAAAATAATATTTATACTTTGACTTCTTAAAGTAAACAAAAATAATCCAATTAATTTGTGTAAAATGTGTACTTCTGAGTCTCTAGCAAATGGTACTCATGAAATGCAGTCTTAAAACATTTGAAATATTAATGTACTAATTGATTTTTTTTTAAAGTAAACTACAATAAAATGTGGGGTGTATAATGATAAGAGGAGAATGTA